>NW_022631059.1:4068630-4690689 GCF_010015895.1 Lontra canadensis | reverse complement strand
TTCTTTTCTTTTCTTTTCTTTTCTTTTCTTTTCTTTTCTTTTCTTTTCTCCATTTGGACTTCCAGTGGGAGGGGATCATCTGATTCCCCAGGAAAGGGGCAGCTCCCTAGAAGCAGCTGTGGCATACACTGGGCAAAGAGCCAGAACCAGACCGGCTCTGTGTCCAGGGAACCACACAGTCCCAGAGATGAGCTGCCTTCTGGTGACCTGTTGGCAGTTGGCAACCAGTTACTCCCGGAAGTGCAGGGAGGGGTGAAGCGAGGGCCACACTGGCCCCACCCCCACACTAAGGACAGTCCCTGTGACACTCTTGTCCAGTTTAGCATTTGTCTCAGGCAGAATTGCCCCAGGCTAGGCCGCTTGAGCTGTCCCCCTTGGTCACAGCGGAGGCTGGCCTGGCTTCGAGCCTCACCTTCAACACCAGGTCGGGCAACACGGGCCCCCATGGCAGCCCTTGGTCTCAGGCTGCGATGTGCATCTGCTGGCCGGAGACCCTTCATGGTGACAGTGAGGCTGGCAGAGCTCGAAGCCATCCCAGCACTGAGACCAAGGATGCGCTTACCTGCCCTCATCCCTGACCGGGCGCTTCAGGGACCCGTCTTAAGCAGGGTCTCCCCAGAGCATTTGGGAGCAAGAGCTAGTGAGGGAGTCAGGAAGAGAAACCAGCCACGACTGTTCCTATCCCAGTCCGCACACGGGGCTTTCCCGCGGGCCCTGGAGAAGGGGGTGATCCTGCTTCACAGCGCAGTGATTGGCTCTGGATGTGGCCGTTGATTGACATCGACTTTAGGGGTCCTTTGAGGGCAATGGCCAGATGCGGGGTGCAGGGGCCTGGAGACATAGGGGTTCAGCATCCAGGGTCCAGCTCATGCCAGCGGAAATCCAACCACCTGCCCACGGGCTGCAAGGGCTGGGCCTGGGGTCCCCCAGCCCTGAAAACACCTCCCTAGCTCTCATCACGCAGCCATGGCCTAAAGCACCCCCCCTTTCAAAAATAAAAACCAAAGTGGGGTTGTCATTAAGCAAATTCTGCTCTCCTCCCTTTACCCCAAAATCCTGAAGGAGGATGGGAACAAAGTCCTGCTACCTTCTGGGAAGGATAGAAAGAAAAGAAAACAGTAAGACCACATCGAAAATTAATATTCCAATAAACCAGGAGGCCACAGGCTTGTTTTCTGAGGACTCTGGAGCCTGTCGGGCCTCAGGCAGCCTGAAACCTGGCGGGATGCACTTCCCGCATCCTGGGTGACAGCGGGGACCTGACATTTCCCGCAGAGGATGTCTCTGAACTGAGGCCTCGACAAATAGCAGTCACTCTGAATCCATTCCTCCAAAAGGTCACCAGCCAGACGCCCACAGGAAGCCTGGCAGGCCCCTGCCGTTCCCCATCTTTCTCTACCCCCTCCCACTCCTCTTCTCTGGCCTGCAGAGCCAACACAGGCCCGAGGGCATCAGCCAGACCATCACCCTCCTCTCCCGACGCCTGGCATCCCCTTCTCCTAGGGGCCTAGGGAGGGCCCCGCAGGAGATGTTCACGCCCCTCCCCTCACCAAGGGAAGACCAGGAGGCTCCTGGGCCTAGAACCTTCCCTTGTGGCCTGGGGTCTTTTCCTGCACCCAGAGGAGCCCAAAGTCCCCCCACACCCTGGGAAAGGAAGCCCTCCGAGAAGCAGAGCCAGCAAAGACCCCTCCCCAGCCAGGCTCTACTCCAGGGTCTGCAAGAGAGCAGCTCGCACCTGCCCCGTCCTGCCCCTTCCCTCCTCCCCATCCCACGCATTCCCCATCCAGGCCCCGCCGCAGTCCAGAACCTCACCATCCTGACATGGGTGCCTAGTTCTCTAGCCCAGGGCTGGGAGGTCTCTAGGACCCCCAGGGCAGACAAGGCATCATGGCCCCCCACCTGCCAGAGGGAGAAAAGCTCTCTTGCCAGGTGTGGGCTAGGACAGTCAAGTAGCAAGAGAGTGTTGGCTTTCCCTGGGGAGCAAGAGCCAAGGGCTCCTTCCTTGACCCTCAGGATTTTCTTCAGTAAGGAAAGGAACAGCGGCCACAGTCAACAACTCTGGGCCCTTCCTCCGGCCACCCTGCAACCCCTCCCAGCTGAAGCGCACACCTACGTCCTCCCTGCCTCTGTTCATGCTGTCGTTCACGTGCCCAGCACCCACTGAGCACCTACTGTGCGCTGGCTGTGCTCTGAGCAAGGCTGGGTGCCCCGGGCCCTCAGAGTTGATGGCCTCGTGATCAGTGGTCAGTCCACCAGCCACAGCTTCGAAGGGAGAATGCAAACTTCGACCAGCCCTCTAAGGCAGAGGAGGGGACGGGGCCTAACTCTAGCGTGGGGGAATCTGGGAAGGACCCTGAGAAGGTCATCATTAAGTCAAGAACTTGACCAAGCATGTGTGGGGTGGTGAAGTGTGGCGGTGGGATGAGCGGCAGGTGGAGACTCCTTCAGGGAGAGTGGGGTCAGAGGAGACCAGAGGGGCAGGACGTGTCCCCCACCACCACCAGTGGCTGGCTGCCACTGCACCATCACGGCACCTGGAGCACCTCAAAGGTCAGGTGAAGTCCGCTCACCTGTGGGGCCGGCGGCAGGCACCATCCACAGCAAGGAAATGCAGGAGGGCTGATCCCTTGCGGCTGGCTGTGGGCAAGGGCTTGGCATCTCTGTGCCTCAGTTTCCCCCTCTGTGCCCGCAACGGCAGGAGTGGAGCTGTAGGCCCTCACACACTCAGGTCTGCTGACCCTGAACACATTCTGTGGAGGACACCTTACTCTCTGTGGACCTCAAAGGTGCTGACTTGTCAACAGTGACTCTTCACTAGCTCTAGAAACATCTGCATTTTGCACAGACCATGCTGGAGTCCCATTCGATGTGGACAGGGGGCAGGGAGTCAGGAGGGGCAGTACCCCTTAGGGGTCAAGAGCTGACTCTGGGGCCAAATTCAAAGTTTAGACTCCTGGCCCACCTTTTTGTGCTGTGTGACCTCCAGCAATTTACTTCACTCCTATGGACCTCCGTTTTCCCAGGGAAATAGGAATACTAATGAAAATAGTAAGATCCAGCCCCCACAGGGTTACTGTGAAGACGGCACGTGGTTGTCATAACATAAAGGTTAGTAGTGACTGTCCCTGAGGGCGGGACTCCCTGGAGGAGTGGCACAGCCTGGCCTTCCGGGGGGTGGGGGGCAGCGGACAGGCCCTCCTCCCCAGCCATCTACTTGTCTCCATCCCAGAAGCCACTTCTGACGAAGCAGCCTGCTAAGAACTCGCTTTAGCTACATTTTCTTGGTTAATTTATGTCTAAATGTGCTTCTATCTGAAAGTCTTAATTTTTGATGGTTTTCTTTTCACATGATGAAAAGCAACGCATAGTGCCTTAGCAGAAAATGAATAAAACATAAAATGCACACTGGGGAACAGAAGACTCCCCAGTGTTGGCCCAGGATGGAGGTAGAGCCCCCCTCCCTGGGTGCCTCCGCGAGCTGTGATGTGCCCCAGGCTCCCGCAAGCACACCCCTTGCCCCTCGTGCATGATGTCACCGTCACTAGAGCTGGCCCGAGCCCCTGTGCTGGGAGGAAGGGAGGCCTCACCACTCATTCATCTCCTCCAGCCTCTGTCATTTCTTCACTCTGTCACCCAGTCGCCTAGCTCAGGCCAGCAGGTCTGGGTCTAATCCCAGCAGCCCTGTGACCCTGCCCCCTTCTTCATCCATAAAGGGGGGCCAGGATTCCATAAGGATTCAAATGCCACGAAGCCATTCATGTAGTGCGTGGCACACAGTGAGTGCACTGAGAAGTGCTGCTGCTAGTGGGGCTGACCGTGGGGCAGCGGAGGCGTTGTCAAGGTCAACCATCATCCTGGGCGTCTGAGGCTCGCACCCACCCGGAACAAGCATGAGGTACCGAACACAGCCCGGTCATCTTACCGCTGGGGCAAGGATCTGGGCACTAGCTCCAGTGGACGTTAACTCCCTGGGAAGTTAAGGGACTGCCCAGGGATGAGCCGCGGGGGCCTGTGGGGGTAGGGGCCGCACACACAGTCTGTGCTCCCGGTCCCCACGGAGCTCAGACCGCCTTGTTGCCAAGGGCAGACCATTCTGGTCCCTCGATGCTCATGCACTGCCCAGGCCGGTGCTGGGGGTGACAGCTCTCAGCTCGGCAAACCCTTCTGAGTTCAGTGGAAAGCGCACAGAACCAGGTCCCCAAGGGCCACTGCTGGGAAGACAGGATGACAGGGAGAACCCAGGCAGACTCAGAGCAGGGGAGACCCTAGTCTGTAGCGCACGCACCCCCTTGCCCCTGGGGACCCTCCGCTGATCCAGGGGGCGCACACCTCCCACGCGGGGCTTGCAGAAGGGACCAAGCCTGAGGGCCGCTGAGCGGAGCCCGCGGGGAGAGGCTGCAAAGAGCCCGGCACATAGTAAACAGCCACACATATTTTGTACGTGTGAACGCGTGAACTTTCTTCGGTTCCGTGCCGAGGAGAAAGTGCTGCTTCCCAAAGCAGAGCTCGGGGGCTCCTCCTTCGGGCTATCGGCAAGGGGTAAAAGATCAGCCTGGTGGGCCGTCACTCGGTCGTCGCAAGAAGTGGGAAAAGCCGCCCTGGGGGGAAGGAACGTGCCCCAGGACGAAGGCTGGGGATGCGCGTGCCCACGCCGCCCCCTGCTGGCCAGGCCGGGAGTTGCAGGCGCAGAGGCTGCGGCCCGCGGGGACCCGGCGCCCCCGGGCTGGCCCAGCGCGCGCATGCCTGCGCGGGAGGAGGTCCCCGCCGAGGGAGGCACCGAGCTGGGGGTTCTCCCTGGCCTGGGTGAAGCGCCTCCTCTGCCAGTTCACGCCTTAAAGGAGAGGGTGTTAGGGCTGCCACTGGCCGGGGAGCGCTGATGGAGGGGATCCCTGCAAAGGACCGCCCCACACCAGCAAGGGCAGGCCCAGAGAGGCGGGTGGCGCCCCGGTGCCCCGGTGCCCCCTGCCCGGTGGTCCCTGGAAATGTCCACGCCCACTCCTCCAGAGCCGCGCCCCCCAAGACAGAGAATGGAGTGAAAGGGGGAGTAAAATATAAAGCACACCCACCAAAAAAAGTGTTCAAGATAAACCACACTTTAAAATCCAGAATCATTGCAGACATATCCATGATGAACAAAACATCGTCATTTAAATAAAGACAGCATCGGTATTACTGATTTTCCCTTCGCCCGGGGCTCCAATAAGGCTCGGTGCAGACGGGTTACTTACCCATCTTTGTTTAAAGCTTGGATGTTTTGTTCCTCATGGATTGTTTTGTTTTGTTTTGCTTTGCATTAATTTTGATCTTTTAAAAATTGCATTAAAATATCATTTATCTTGATTACTGTTTCTGGCATCCCCTTAAATGTTTGCCCCAGGCGAGTACCTTGCTTGCCTCCCCACAGTCTGCGCTCAGCCGTGGCCCTCCCCCACTCCTGTCTGTGGCCCTCCCCCCATCTCTGCCTCTCCAGGGGCTCTGCAGCCCGGCCCACCTGCTTCAGGGCCAGCAAGGCTTCTTACTACCATCTATGCCACTCCAGGTAGATGACTCAACCTCTCTGACCCTCGGTTTCTTCGTCTGCCAGCAAGGGAGGATCCCAGTTGTTTCTGCCACACAGGTTGTCCGAGGATTAAATGAGCTAATGATGCATGTGAAGCAATTAGCCGGAAGCCAGCATCTTCCGAAAAAGCCTCCTGACAGCCTTGTTTTCATAGCACCCAATTCAAAACCTAGCAGTGGTTTGGAAGGATGTGTGCCTGCAGCCCTCAGCAGGGGAAAAACCCACATTCTAATGGCGGGAGATATTCAAGAGCCCAAACCCTACAGCACACATCCAGGCCTTTCCATCAAGTCACCGAACATCCAGTGGCTTCTGAATCCTCCTCTACCCCCACCTGCACGGGGTGGGGGGAGGGGTGGAGGACACACCTGTGTGACACACCTCGCTCCATCCACACTCACCGGGACCCAAAGTGACTCTGGCTCCCTGAACTCCAGCTTTCTCCTGTCCACAGTGGGAGTGTGGCTGGGTCTCCTAAGGTCCCATGAGCAAGTGCTAGAAGAGTCCCCAGCACCAGGAGAGGGCTCGGGAAACGTTAGCCGACATGACCTTTATTAGTAGAATCATAACTGACATGGCTGGTGGAGAGCACATCTCTGCACCGGGCCTGGCCAGCTCTGTGACCTTGAACGCATGCCCGCACGACCGCAGGCCTCAGTTGCCTGTTTCACATGACCTACCTGCCCAATGGGTTAAGTGAGAACATTCACGGAGAACTTCTAGCTCTCCGCCTGGCCCCTGGGAAGGGGTAGGAGAAGGGGCCTCTCTATCCCTCAGAGGCCAGGCTTCCCCGGCCCCCTGCACTCCAGGGGTACGTCATTCAGACATGATGTGTGTCCCATTTTTATACGGTCAGCTGTCATCCTGTACAGTTTCTGGCGACAGGAGCCCACACACACTCTGTGGTTTATGATCCCTACAGATGGAATTACAGCTTTATTATGTATAATTGGCCATGGAGAAGCCCACATTTTATTTTTATTTATCATTATTGCTAATTATGCCGGCAAACCCCTGTCATTTAGGGAAGCATATAAATTACATCTCAATCAGTTGTACAGAACCTATTTCCAAAGGAAGGAGAGTCAACAGGCCCATCTGGCTCGAGAGAGATTTTCATGCGTGTATTATATGCATACATATACGTTCCTATCGATCGATCAATGTATTTATATTTCTTTCCCGCCACCTCCTGTCTCCCAGGATTTGGGGGGATATTTCCAAAGGAAAGCTGTGATGGACAGACAGTTGGATGCGACTAAAGTCCACAACCAGGGGACTTTACGGGAGGGGAACCGTCTTGGATGCCCCGGGTGGGCCTGCTCCAATCAGTTGAAAGGCCTTAAGTGCTGGGCTCAGGCTCTCTGGTAAAGAAGAAATTCCACCCCAGGACCGTGACCTCGGCCTGTGCCTGAGGGTTCCAGCCCTTCCCGTTGGCTGGCCTCCTGCCCCCAGATACAGGAGGCAAGCCCAACTAGCTTCCCCAAGGCCAGAGGCAACTTCGTCCCCTAATACCTACTACCAGCCGATTTACTCTCTGCCGAGAATTCTCTGACTGAGACAAGGACCCTTGAGAATTGCACCCCACGGAACAGGTTGGGTGCTCGTGAGCTGAGATCTGGTACAAGCAATTTAAATGGAATCACTGAAGTCCTTCGAGGGAGTCAGTTCTGCCCTTCTGAGTTTGGGGAAATCGTTTTTAAAAAAAAAAAAAATCCCTTCTAAAAGACAAGTAGCATATTCCAGCATCTTCGAGATCTGTTAGCCCATCCTTTCGGTGGGGAAACTGAGGCTCAGGGAGGATGCAGACCCCCTTGAGACCACCCAGGAAGGCCAAGCTCCCCCAGCGGCTCTGAAGCATCAGAGTGCCTTCCTGTCCCCAACCCCTCTCCCTGAACCCCAGCTCAGCGACGTAGTGAAGACTTCCCTGACCCTCAAAACATCTTCCTGCAGCTGGTGATTATACGGCCTTTACGGGGTCCCTTGTGCCTCCCCCGCCCCCACCGAGTATGCTCACCCTGGTGCCCCTGGATCCCAGCCAGCGAGTGTTCAAAGCACATCTGCTTGCTAAACGGATCGCGAAGTGTCACGGGGCTGGCTGAGCGGGGGTTCCTCCGTCCTTCCATCACTGGGCAGAGATCTGGGGGCTGAGGACCTGGGCTTTGGGGGTCTGGGACCATCTAGCTCACTTCTGCACCTGCTCCAGCTCACCTGTGGACCTAGACAAGCCTCCTAGCAGCATCCACACCTCCTTCTCTCACCATGTGCTCTGGGAGGCCCCAAGTGCCCCCCAAATTCCACAGCCCCCGGCGATTGGTAAAGCAAACCTCTTTCTCCGGGTGTCCGACCCACCCCACGAGCAGGCCGATGGCACCTCTTCCTTGGTCCTGGGCCTCTCATCCGTGGCCTTCCCTAAGCTCACCCTGTCCCCACCACCAACCAGACTGTCCCTAAGCCAGGCTGCCTGGGTTTGAATCCTGGCCCACCCCTCAGGAGCCGTGTGAGCTGCGGCAGATCACTGTACAGACCCCGTCTGTAAAGCAGGGGTAACACGAACCCCTTCCTCACAGGTGGTCGTGAGGATTCGGTGGGTCAGAGCGGGTTTGTGGTAAGCTCTCAGTGAATGTCCCCTCCTTCAGGAAGGCCCTGCCCCTAGCCACCATACCTCAGTAGCGTCCCCTGTTCCCCTCACCCCTGCCGCCCTGCTCTCCTGCCATTGCCCTGATCACAGTCTGGACTTTTCTGGTTTCCTTGGTTTGGAGTAAAGGTCCCCCCACTCCTCCCACGTTCCTGTGCTCCTTGCAGGGAGAGACTTCCAGACGTTCAGTGTTGCACAATAAGTCACCTGAAAATTTAGTGGCTTGGAATGATAGGCAAGCTCCTTATGTCTGGGTGCAGGGCAGGGCCCTGCGGGACGGCTGACCTGCGCTGCAAGTAGGGGGTGCCATTGCTGGGTCCCTAGGCCTGGCTGGGCCTCTGTCTCTGCCTCCGTCTCTGTCTCTCTCTCTCTGTGGTCTCTCGGTTATTCTCTTTCCGACACAACGTGGGTCAATACACTTGAGCGCCTTGGCTCCCACATTTCCCTGGACCATCTGGGTCTGTAGATGCCCCCCCCTTATCGGAAGACAGAGCACGCTCTTGCTAGACGGACAGACAGAGGCCCCCAAGGAGACGGCTGACTGCTGCCCCATAAGCCAAGGCCCACCCTCCTCAGATCTGCCCCTAACCACAGCCTCACCCAGGACCGAAGCCCAACATGGGGACACTGGTCCACTAAGGGAAGACAGGGCCTATTTGCAGCCGGTGTTCTGGGAATGGGATCGGGGAAGATGAAGCCTACAGCTGGGGGCGCAGGGGTCGGCGATCCCAGCCAGCACCAGTGGCCTGCTGCGCAGGTGCAGTTTCTGAGGCCTCCGGACGCGGCCATGACCAAACATTCCCTGCAAAGGGAAAGACAAGGCTTTGCACCTTCCCCTTCCAGCTTTAAGAAAGAAGCCCAATGCCAGGAAGGCCTCTGCGGTGGTAGAGACAACAGACTCCACACTTTCGAACAACGCAGCTCTGCCGCAGGTCCAGGCTGCTGGTCAGGCCTCTTGGCAACGTGGCCCACAGGACCCAGAAGATTCCATAAAGAAAGGTGCCATGGGACCCCTCCGGCGAGCACCAACAGGGAAATCACGACGAAGAAGTCTAGGTTCTAGATCAAGTTTGTGTCTTCTGTGGCCACTCCTGGCCTGCTGCCCACCGCTGGTAGGAAGGGAGCGTCTGACCATGGTACGTGAAGGGACCACGTGGCCAGACCACCAAGTCATAAGGCCAGATGGGTGCAGTGGCCCCCGCTGTGGGCAGGAGGAAGGACCCCCAGTAGCAGGCACATGCCAGATCGGAGGGCACACAAAGCCTGTGTGAGCAGGTGTCCTGACCACGTCACCCACCCACACCAGGCCCACACGGCGGCCATTGGCCACCTTGTTAAATGTGCTGGTGCATAGGTGGGGGCAGGGGCACTGCGTTTGGTGCTGCAGGGGTCCGCAGAGCGGCTGTCTGTCTCTCACACCCGCCGGCGGCTACAGATGGGCAAGGACTGCAGCCCTGGCCTGCTAAGGAGCTCAGACGCCCGCCCCTCCCAGCCACCGCCCCAGAATGAGCATCTGGGTTGCGCCAAGGGGCCAGCGCCTAGACCTGCAGACATGCCAGCCAAAGGGGGGCGGTATCCAGAGAGTATCTGATGAGGGAAGGAGCGGCACGGCCGCAGGACCCGCTGCTTCTCTCACCCGCCTTCCCCTGAGGGAGCTCCTTCGCACACGGACCTGTCTGAGCCCGGCCATTCCAGGCGGCAGGCAAAGGGAGCAGCAAACACAGGAGGCAGCCCATTCAGAAAGTCCTCGAATGTCCTCCAGAAGATGAAATCTATTGAACGACGGATCTCTCTGGGTAGAGAGGAACCTTGGCGAACTGAGAAGCGGGAGGTAAAACAGTCCATTCCTTTGATAAAACACACAAGGAAACCAAACCAGCAAGGAGAGTGGTTGCTCATACGGAGCCCCAGGAAATCCGTGTCAGGCAGAAAAGTGAAAGCTGTCCCAGTTTGCCATGTGGCGCAGTCCACCTGTAATTCCGTATGGGGAACACTGACTAGGGATCTGTGACTCAAAGGGCGGTGGGATGGGAAGCAAGTGTGGGAGGGAGTGGACGGTGGCCGGAAGAGAAAATCCTGCTTCCGGCCAGAAGCCTTCAGTAACATCTGGAACTGCGTGATCGGGAAGGAACAAACCAAGCTCACGATTTAGAGACAGAGGAAAATGCTGAAAAGAATAAGGGAGAAGTGTTGGGTGGGAGCTCCCTGATCAGACAAGAGTGATGGATACCGCCTCCTGCCCCCCCAACAACCTTTGTGGAAGTATTTGGCTCTCAGTTTAGCAAATTAGTTTGATTAAATATAAATTAAGAAAAAGACTGCCCCTTTCAGTTCCAGATCGCTCGTCCTTAAATGGTCTGTGAACTCTGACACATGCTATGTGTTCAACAGTCTTTGGAAGGAGTGAATGAAGGTTCCATTCTGAGCCTTCCTCCCAGCGAGGCTCCTGCCAGGGAGGTGGGTGATGGAATGCTGGGGTTCAGACCCTCCCTCCCATCTCTCCCCACCTCCGCTGGTGTGGGGACCAGGATGGGGAAGAGAAGCAGCCCTGTCCCGTGGGGGTCAGCTCCACATCTCGTGTCCTGATTCCAGCCAGTGCCATCTTGCGGAGCCCCCAGCACACATCTGTTGCCCACACGTCAGGGATCTTTGTAGGTGAGATCTCCAATTTCGTTGACAGCCAGCCCCAGAGTGGCAACCCCCTCCCTTGCTCTCGAGGGCATGGAACATGGAGGGGACATGCTCACACCAGCCCATTTCTGCCCAGCACTCTGCCCTCAGCTAGGACCAGGGCTGAGCGGAACCCCAGCCAGGGAGAGAGCGGGGCCCTCCCACTTTGCACATACCCCCACCTTCCTGTGCTTCCCCTGAGCCTCCCTCTTTTGCTTTGAGGAGGACAACCCGCCAAGATTGAGTCCTAGAGGAAAGAGCAACCTGGCCGGCATCAGAGCCTTTTACTACATTTTCCTATGATCAGATGGTCTCACAGATATTTTATGTTTAACAATAATCTGGGCCTGAGAAAGACAATATCTTAAGAAGGAGAAAGTGGAGTCTCACTGAATGTTACTTTATGTAGGGAAAGGGAAACTTACCTAGATATTATCAACAGGAGAGGAGAAAAAAATTAAGACTGTTGATTGGTCGTTATCAGAAAATTGTCTTCATAAGGCTACAGTTGGTTCTCATTGTAAAAGAATACAGTGGACAGGATTCTAAGACGACCCACGATCCTGCCCCCGGGTGTCCACACCCTGGTGTCATCCCTTCTCGGGAAAGTGGGCAGGACCGGCAACTTGTGTCTACCCTTCAGAATAAGGGTTCAGAATAAGGTTATCCCCTCCAGGATTATGTTATATGGCAAAGGTGAAAGGTCATCGCAGGTGTATTTAATATCCCTAACCAGTTGCTTTGAGTTACTCAAAGGCAGATTATCCTTGGTGCGCCCAACATAGTCCAGTGAGCACTTTAAAAGAAGGTTTAGAGGTCAGAGTCTCTTGTTCTCTCTCTGTCCCTGTCCCTCTGTCTCTGTCTCTCTCTGACCTGTTGACCTCATAGGACCAAGATCTCATGAATTCCACAACCACAAGGAACTGAGTTCTGCCAACAACCTGACAAAGACGGGAAGCTCCGACCCTCCTGGGTCTCCAGATGAGATCGTAGCCCAACCAGCATTTTATCTCAGCCTCATAAGATCCACAAAAGAGAAGCTGGCTCAGCTGTACCAGACTTCTGACCTGAGAACTGTGGGATAACAAATGGCTGTGGTTTTAAGCCGCTAATTTTGTGCTCGTTTGTTACACAGCAATAGAAAGCAAACATAATGAGCCAATTAAGATTGCTTTAAAATGCCATAAAGGAAGTGATTGCACTAAGAAGATCACTCGCACACCTACGGGACAAATGCAGAAAATATCCTCACCTCACGCCCACGTGTCCTTCAAGAACACCTTCAGTGACAGCCTCATGGAGGGAATGTGAAAAGTGCCGTGTTTCTCACCACTCCGGTGGGAGTGAATAGGCTGAGCTCTGGAAAATATCGGACCCTCAAAAGACCTGGTGATGACAAGGACACAGGAGAAGACCCAGGTAAAGAGTTCCGTTAAGACTGATGGGTGAAATGTGAGAAAGGGAATTTGCTGTTTCCAGAGTAATGCCTTGTGTGTTGTGTGATTTTAAACATGCACATATTACTAGTTAAATAAACATTAGGCATTTGACTACTTCATCTACGTCTCAGCCAATATGCTGTCTGTTTTACATCCTAGTGGGAAAATGGGGAGAATCTCCTTCTGATTCAGGTCCCCAATATTCAGGAACATATGGTGACTGTGTCAATGGATTCATGTGTGTCTGTTTCCCAAATGGGGGAGGGAGTTGCCGCTGGGAAGAGGGGAGCTGAGACGCAAAGCAACCACATTCAGCCCAAAGACCATCCTTTCCAGACTACTCTAGACATTCATGGAGAGAGGAAAGTTTCCAGGACTACAGGAATCTGCAGATGACCGGGTCATAGAGATGGCCCTGGGCCCTTCTGCTGGAATAAACCTCCCAGTTCAGGTGCTAAGACTCGAACCTCCTCCCCAGCTCCTTTCTGAAACTCCTTCACCTCCCAGAGATAACAGCTTGGCTTTCAGCACAATTTCAGTTGTGTTAATGGAAAAAAAATATCCCCAATGAAGGCTTTTAATGACCAACCATACATTTCTCATTCTCCAGCCCATAGGGATATGGATCTTGTCCATTTACTGTCCCCACTGATATTTGGGGTAATGTGTCCCAGGAACCTAATTCTCAGATCATAATGGCAGAGAGAACCCATTTGGGGGCCACATTTTGAGTTAATGATATATACTCATTTAGGGCATAGACAGCTAAAAGCTAAAATGCACAGCGAGGAAATTACTGTCAAATTTTACTTTTTCACTTTAATTTTGGTTGTTTTTTTTTGTTTGTTTTAAGCTCCAGAGACCACAGAGTTGTGAAAAGTTCTCAAAGTTTGATAAAAAGCCACACATCAAGTTCATTTCCCAAACTAGGTGAACTTAGGAAAAGAAAGAGGTGCTGTCTCCCTTTCTTAAATTATGAAACAATCTAATGAATAGGAAAATTTATCCTTTTGGTGACTGGGTGACTCAATCGGTTAAGTGTCTGCTTCAGCTCAGGTGATCTCAGGGTCCTGGGATTGAGCCCCTCATCGGGCTCCCTTGTTAGCAGGAAGTCTGCTTGTCCCTCTCCTGCTCCTCTGCCTCTCCCCCAGCTCAAGCTCTCTGTCCTTGTCTCAAATAAGTAAATAAAATCTTTTTAAAAAAATAATTAAGGGGCACGTGGGTAGCTCAGTTGGTTAAGCATCTGCCTTTGACTCAGGTCATGATTCCAGGGTCCTGGGATCGAGCCCCATGTCAGGCTCACTGCTCAGTGGGAAGTCTGCTTCTCTCTCTCTCTCTCCCTCTCCCCCTGCTCATACTCGCTCTCTCTTTTTAAATGTATTCTTCCTACTCCACATCCTCTCCTTCAGAAGACCACCTCCTGTGCCCCCCATACTCCTCCCACAACACCTGAAGGGGTGGGCCATGAGCCAGGCCATCCAATCAGAAGACTCCATCCTGCTGGACATGTGACCCAAATGGGCCAATCAGGAACTTCCCTGGAACTTGATGCCAGGAGAGTTTCTCTCTCTTGAGCTGTGAAGGTCAGGGAGGCTGGAGCTTCGTGCCACCATTGTCTCCAGTACACGGAGGGAAGCAGCTGCAGGAAAAAAGGGTCACGAACATGAAAGCAGAACTTAATGGAGCTGTGAGAGAAAGAGAGAGAACAATGTGTTGACACCACTTGACTTCCCAGAGCCTCTAAACCCAGGGCCACCCCTGAACTCTTCTGTTTCATGAGTCTCCAATGTCCAGTGGGAGCCAAAGCCAGTTTGAGTTGACTTTCTGTCAGTTCCAGTGGAAACGTTTGTCCAAGAGATGCAGGGAACTTCTGTCCCTTGTTCACTCAGACGGCAGAGACGCAGTCCTGCTCTGTGGGGAGCACAGGTGAGAGAGGCAGAAGCAGGTGTCACATGAGGTATTCCAGGGAGCTGGTCGCTAACAGGGTGATTAGCACCAGGGAGGAGAAGTCGGGGTCCTCAGGAGAATGTGTGGCAGGGTCCTGTCCCCCACTGGGGCACTCCTGGCGTCTTCCACCAGAAATGACCCAGGAGATTCGACAACAGCTCCCGCACTCCCTGCTTCTGTCTTGTAGGATTCTCTTTTTTGCATTCTAAAGTCATCGGGGATGCTATGCTGGGGGAAAACAAACACGGTCTTTCCTCTCTCTTGAGAGAAACCTCTGCTTGGTCCTGTACAGAGATAAACCCGCCTCCCTGCCGCAGAAGCCCAGGCGTACAAAGAAGCCACCTGAAACCAAGTCTGGAGGGACGTGTGCTCGCCTCACCCCACCCCACCCCCAGAATGGACTGCCACACATCCCCCAGGAGGACACATGGGGTCGCTGGCCTCCAGGCACATGGACAGCCACCCACCATGGCCTCAATGTCCCCCCACCCATTTGGGTTCCCACACAGAAAATCCCCCAGAGAAGATTTACTTCCAAAGGAGCCAGTGGCCAGTTTGAGACACAGGCACCGTCCTTGGACGGTGGCAGTCCTAGCCCAGCACCCCTGTTCTCAGCCAAGTGCACAGGGTTGCCTGCGCACCCCCAAGTGGCTACCTCGCATCTGGTGGGATGGGCTCACTAACAGGGAGCCCCTCCTCCGAGGTCTGCCAAACACCGTGCAGAGCTGGCCCCATGGTCTCTACCCCACATTCTGGCCACACTCTTGTCCCGCCTTGCTCTGGCCACACCACTGTCTCACCAGTGGTCACAAACACATATCTGCCCACACAAGCAGACACACACATGCACACAGGGACATGAACACACATAGAGACACACACACACACGGACGCAGGTACCTGTGTGTACACGCACACCATACTTACATATACACAGTCACATGTATGCATGCACAGACATGTGTGCAATCACAGGCATGCACATGTGCACATATGCAAAGATACACGAGTACACAGACAGGCAGACACACAGAGGGCACCAGCATGTGAGGGTCTGGGGTGAGAAGGAAGCAGGGAGGAGGCACAGATCGAAGGTGAAGAAGGGACACAATGGCCACTGACACTTGGGGGGGGTCACTGGGGCTCCCTGTACTGGGAGAGGGGATCAGGCTTCTGCTTGCAGCAGACTGGGGTACAGCCACCTCTGTTGGACAAACTGGATTTGCACCAGAGCTCATCCCTGAGCTGCCTGAGCCTCAGTGTTTCTTCTTGTAGAGAGGGGAGAAGGCAGGAGTGCCCTCAGGGGTGCAGGGAGCACTCCATGCAACTTTGGACCAAGGTCTCAGCACAGCACCTGTCAGAGAGCAAGCATGCATGGTAGCGACAAATCCTAGTGATTAACACGGAGAAAAAAATACTGCATCTGAACCAGAGAGAGGAGAACAGGTCAGTGGCATGGTCGTGTCAGAGTGGTGGCCTCCTTACAAACTCTGTAAGACTCTGGGCCCAGTCAGCCCTCCCAGGGAACCCCCAACAGCACGACAGGAGGGTCAGGGTCTTGTCCTCCCCTCCCCAGCAGCCCAGAGATGGTGGCTGCCGTGGCCGAGCCCAGGGACACCAGCAGAGGGCAGTGACGGCCAACGGATAGACTAATTCATGAGCCCAGGTGTGACCACCCGGAATTCCCCAAAAATGCCTGGGCTTTCCTGGGGCCCTGGGGGACAAGGGCGCATCTCAGCAATACTGGGCAATGGATGCAGCCCCACCTGGACCTCCAGGTCAATGAGAGGTGGAAAGCTCAGGCCCCTCAGCAGGATTCATATTCCTATTTGCACAAGAAGGAAAAGGGACCAGGGAGGCATCAGAATGAGAACTCTCTCCCTAGAGAGTTGCCTCCCCCCAGAGAAGCGTTCACCCTCCTCGATGGGGTACAAAGGCAAGAGCCCCAGGCCAAGGCCTTGGCCCTGCTCCTTCCCCACCTGCCTGAGGGTCCAGCAGGCCTTAGGTAAGGGGAATGCAAGGGCAGGCCATGTGCTTCTCCAAGGACCCTGACTCCCTGCACCCACTCTCCAAATGTTTCCTCAGACTTTCATGGGTCCTCCTCCCTCTCTCCAGCCTCCCAGCCCGAGATCTCAGGTGCTCCCAGGAGCTCCCCAGCGCTCCCACACCCATGCAGCCACACGCTTCCCAGGCCCAAACCCAGGTTTGCAGCCCAACCCGGGTGCTGCTTCCTAAAGATCCTGCTGGCCTAAAACTCAGATGGTCCACACCGACCCTGTCACCTTCACCCCCACACCCCCCACACCCCCCCACACCCCATTGCACCCGATTCAGCCCATCCTCCCTCTTAGTTTCTCCCCTGTCGGGTCAGCGCACCCTAGAGGCCTCAGCCAGCCAGGGACCCCTTCCCTCTTGTTTGTTCCACCCACCAGCACATCATCATAAATATTTATGGATTGAATCAACTGCTTTTCTGCAGAGAAGTTCCCTTTCCCTTGAAATCCACAAACTTTCACATGTTAAGCCTCTGCTGGATGCCTTAAATACAGCTTTATTGAGATGTAATTCACATACCACAAAGATCACCCATTTATGTATACAAACTTCAAGTATAATATTCAGGGGTGCCTGAATGGCTCAGTCAGTTGAACTCTGACTCTTGGTATGATCTCAGGTCGGGCTGTGAGAGTGTGAAGTTGAACCCCGCAGCGGGCTCCACATTCAGCTGGGAGTCTGCTGCAGATTTTCTCCCTCCATCCCTCCCCTTGCTCTCACTCTTCTCTCACTCTCTCTCTCTCTCCCTTTCTAAGATAAAATATTTAAAAAAAATAAAAATAAAGTATGCCATTCAATAGCTTTTGGTGTTTTTACAGACTTACGCACCCATTGCCATAGTCTCATGCTGGAACATTTTCATCACCTCAAAAAGAGGCTCCGTTCCCACGAGGGATCACGCTCCATTCCCCTTTCCCAAGCAAACACTGACCTACTCTCCATCTCTGTGGGTTTGGTTTTACCAGGCATTTCATACCGATGAAATGTTACAGTATGTGGCCCTTTGCGACTGGCTCCTTTCCCTTGCTGTGAAGTTTTTGAGGTTTTGTCTTCTAGATACCACTCACCAAGACACCCATGAAGCGTTAAACCGGCTGAGATCTTTGTCCCTACCTTGGCGCAGCTCCACTCTGTGAATGAGCTGGATAAGGAATGATAATGGCAACCATAAATCATTCACTTTGACAAGCAGAGGAAGGGGTGCTCTAAGGAACACACCAGGCCAACGATGAGGAGTGGGCTGGCAGGGCGACCGTGAGGCTGCAGAACGGGATGGTAGGTGGGGTCAGCCACGTGGGAGAGGCAGGCTGAGCGCCCAGAGAGAGGGAACAGCATGTGCAAAGGGCCTGACGAAGGGAGCAGATAAAAGAAGCCCCAGAGGAAAGGAACATGGCCCAGAACAACATCCACAGGAGGTCAGTGGGACATGAAGAGCCTTGAAGCCTTCAGTCCGGAGTCTCGACTTCCTTTGCAGAGCAGTTCGGGGCGGGGGGCGGTCATTGAAAGTTTGCAACAGAGGAGAGACGTCAGCACAGTTGTAATTTTCAGAGCCCATTCTGAAGACTGGGCAGAGAAGGGAGGGCCCCCCGGGAGACCGAAACATTGCCCAGTGGGTGAGGCTGGTGGGGAGCTCAGGGCAGCTGTGCCACAGCCGTTGGTGACAGGGAGACAGTGGGGAGAGGGACAGGCGGGGCAGTGGGGTTCTGCTTGAAGATGGGGCACCGTCTGAACAGTAGTTGGCTTGAGCAGCTGGTGACTACCTCATGCAGCTTGGCAGTGAACTCGCACGGGTCCTTTGGCGTGCCCACGCGCACTGCTGGCTCAGTGAGGAAGCACCTGGCCGGCTCCTCCATGCGGCTGCCCCCTCGCCACTCTGTGTCCTCGACACCCTCACATGGTGGAAAATGCGGCTCCGCTCCCGGCCAACGTGCTCAACTCAAATGTTTTCTGTAACCCGCGTACCCTGAGCCTGCTCTAACTCCCAGCTGATTCATCTCCCCAGTCTATCCCCAGGCCTCGATTCGATCAATCCTGACAGAGATTCAGCCGGAAGAGGCATCGGATTGATGTACGCAGACACTCCAGGGGTGACTCAAGATCCCACTTGCGCACCACAGTGCCCCCCACCCCACCCCCCGCCTCCCAAACTGGTGGGTCGGCCTCGCTGCTGGGTAAACCAGCCTCAGCATCCAAACGACCGAGCGGAGGTCCGCCATGGGCACTCTTTCCCTTCCCAAAGGGGCCTGTAGTCCTGGTTCCCGGAGTGCCCTGGGCTGGCCCTGACCTCAGGACCCCCTGGGAAAGAAAAGTTTCACAAACTACGAAGTCTCTGCGTTAATCTGAGCAGAAAAAGGCCCTGGGAAGGGGGAAGACATGCGAGCCCTGTGTGAATTGTGTCTCACTGCCCTAGGATCAGGGTCTAAACCAGATTCTTATCTTTTGCTCTGGAAGTATAAAAACAGGATGTTGGGGTTTCTTGTTCCCAAGGATTTAGCAAAATTTTTTTCTTAAAAAAAAAAGAAAGAAAGAAAGAAAAGACAAGAAAAAGATGCCAGAAGGATTTTTTTCCTTCCAGAAGGAGGGTCATGGGGTCTGAAACCAAATATAAGAGGTCAAGGTCTATCCTCTTGAACTTTATCTGGCAAAGGTTCAATGGAATCATATCCGCTGGTTCTAATTCTAAACTTCCTGGAGGGGGGAACAGCAGGAGGGTTTGTTCAATCTATAGCCTTTCTCAAAATAAATCACCAGCAGGTCATGGCTGCCGTAATTACTCAGCTATTACTCGGTATCTCCATGTTTCCCCCTCCCCTCATTTTTTTTAAGCAAACTTGGAAATGCCTTCGGGCAGGGAGAAAAATTTCAAAAGCTTGAACCTTCATCTAGGATACTTTCAGGGACCCACAAGTTGTGTAAGTGGGTGGCAAGCCCCAGGGGGAAGAGACAGTGGGGAGGGGTAGGGCCTGGGGCAAACTTACCAAGGAGGCAGCTGCTCTCTACCCCTTCCAATCATTGTCTGGGAAAGGGAACTCCAGATATTAGGGTCCTTGGTCTTGCCAAAGGCTCCTGTGTCCCCCCAAAATAGGAGAATGGATCTCTTGCCATCGGGCCATGTGAGGACCCCCGAGTGTCCCAGAACCACTGGGATCTGGTCAATGACTCTAATCCCACCTCCAGAAGGGCAGAGTCCATAAGGAGGACCAAAGTTCAGTTTATAGCAGTCCAACAGGATGACGCTTTCTGAATCAAAGTTCATTTTACATCAAAGTAATAGTTTCCCCTCTACTTTTTCCCACATGGCCCATCCCCATCCATGTGGGAAGCAAGAATTTGGTGCCGTCGCCCCCAAGAAGAAGGGATACTCTCCAAACTGGAGGAAAACCAGTCAGTTCTTGGCCATTGAGTCTCAAAATCCTCATCCTTAGAGAAGTAGGGAGTCATCAGGGAGATCGGAGCTGGGGCAGTTCTGGGAAGGAAAATAAGCTGTGTAGAAAACTCACTCTCCCACCTCATCCGTCCCTGAGCTAGGTAAAGTTTCTCCAGATGGGGGTTGCTAGGAGGAAGGGGCCCTCTTTGCAGGAAGAAGCCTCTTGGAAGAGGACAAGACCCCCACAAGAATGTGCCTTGCCCAGACTTCCTAAAGCCCAGGGCTCAAGAGTCAGTCTCCCAGAGCTGCCGTGGCAAGAAGTGGGAGCTGAGTGGGGACTGAGATGTCCATTTCTAACAAACTCCTAGGAGTGCTGGAGCCCTGCCAGGGGGACTCCCAGGATGTCAAATGAGTAACAGCATGAGGTCTTGCGGCTTCCTCAGCCCCCAAGTTGCTCCAAATGGAGGGAGCAGCTCAATGATCTCACCGTCCCTGAGAATGGAGGGAAAGTGGCCCAGCGAGAACAGGACCAGGCAAGACCCTTGCAAGCAGCCAATTTAGCCGTCATCTGCATGGAGCAGAGTCATCTGAAGGTCAGGCAGGATCTCGTGTCTCAGTGGAGGCAGCTGCCCAGCCCCAATGCCTAAGCACCCTACTAATGCCACAGAACAGAAATTATTTAAAAAAAAAAATGTTCCTTCTCCATTTTATCCCATTGGTGGACTTGGATTAGACACCCACGGGGCCCGATGCTGAGGTCCACTTAGGGCAAGGCTGCCTTGGTGCAAAGTGTGATGGAAACCTCCGGGGGCGAGGGGGGCGGGCAGCGGTGCTCCAATGTGGATGCAGGAGCCAATCACCTGAGATTTGCAGAAAGGCACGGGATTGAACGGGTCTGGGGTGGGGACTGAGATTTGCATTTCTAACGAACTCCCAGTGGAAGCCAAGGCTGCTTGTCCAGGCCACCTGCTGGAGCCACGGGCTCCTGGGAGGTGTCCAGGGAAGACCCAAGACCTAGAACTCATTGGAAAAATCACAGTGATTGGCCTATAAGCCTCACTGTGGGCCAAAAACACACACGGGGACATTCCAATACATTCTCTATCTGGGAATTAAAGTGAACTAGAGAAGCGTAGAGTCACGATTTTAAACTGTGAGCTCGTGCTCTTAAATTAGATCATGGCGATGAGTGCGCAATTCAGGACATTTACTAAAAATCCTTGAATTGTACACCTAAATTGGGGGTTATATAAATCATTTCTCAATAAACCTGTTTTGTTTTTCTAAACATGCCACACTCCAGTGGCCAAATTTGAGATTATCCGAGCGCCTAGAATACCGTAATAACAACTGTAATTGGCTGAAACACATTGAAGATATAAATATCCAAGCATCCATAATGATTAAGGACTAAGCATTTTCCCTGCCTCCTCGGTTGGAGCTGCCTTTTAGGAAAAAGCACACAGCTCCAGAGGATGAAAGAAAGCTCGTTTTTACGGAAGAATGCCGGCCCAGGAAATACGGAAGGAATGACGGACGGTCACCACTTTGCCAGCCCCCGTGGAAGAACTGGCGCGGTCGGGCGTATGAGTTTGCTCTAGGGTGGATGGAGGCAAACCACAGTGAGGCAGAACCTCACAGCCAGGAGGACAGCTCCAAGCAGGGCAGACAACGGGGAAATCAAACCCTCACATCACTGGCGGGCATGGAACACAGCGCAGCTGCTTTGGGAAACCGTCCAACGGTTCTCCAGATGACTGAACCTAGGGTTCTCCTATGTCCCAGCAATCCCCCTCTCAGGTATATATACACCCAGGAAAACTGAAAATACTTGTGCACATTTGGCACCTGAGTGGCTCAGTCTGCTAAGTGACCGACTCCTGATTTAGACTCAGGTGACGATCTCAAGGTCCTGGGATCAAGTCCTGTGTCGGGCTCTGTGCTCGGCATGGAGTCTGCTTGTCCCTCTCCCTCTGCTTCTCCCCTCCGCACTCCCTCTCTCTGTGTCTCTCTCTCTCTATCTCTAAAATAAATAACAAAATGTGAAATGTCCGGAATAAGTAAACACCTAACAATGGAAAGATTAGCGGTTGTCTCGGGCTGGCGGGAATACGGGGATAAGAAGTAACTATTTACCGGGTGTAGGGTCTCCTTTGAGAGTGATGAAAGTGTTCTGGGACCGGATAAAGGTGAAAGTTGCACAAGTCTGTGGACATACTAAAAACCACTGAATTGTAGACTTTAAATGGGTGAGTTGTATGCATGTAAAGTGTATTTCAGGAAAGCTACTTGCTAAAAAGGCAAGTGGAAGAACAAACATTGGACGCTCTCCCTTCTATGATGTGCTCAGAGCAGTCAAATTCCCAGATACAGAGAGCAGAAGAGGGGGTGCCAGGCCTGGGGATGGGAACAGTTCTCCTTTGGGAAGTTGAGAAAGTTCTGGAGATGGATGGTAGTGAGGGTTGCACAGTAATGTGAATGTACTTAATGCCCCTGAACTATACACTTCAAGATGGTTAAAACGGGGAGGCACCTGGGTGGCTCAGTCGAGTAAACATCTGCTTTTGGCTCAGGTCATGATCTTGGGGTCCTGGGATCAAGACCCAAGTCGGGTTCCCTGCTCAGCGGGGAGCCTGCTTCTCCCTCTCTCTCTGCCCCTACCCCTGCTTGTGCGCTCGCTCTCTCTCTCTGTCTCTCCCTCCCTCAAATAAATAAATAAAATCTTTAAAGTACAATAAAATGGTTAAAATGGTAATCTTGTGTCCTATTTGTCTCACCATAATAATAAAAATGTAGAGAGGGAACAGGGTACTCACAGGGAGGGAAAGGATCATCTCCAGAGGAAATGCTGGTCCAAAGGAGGAAACAGAGGTTCTCAGCAGACAGGAGCCGCCGCCATTGCTCCCTTAACCCTGGGCTCAGTCTTCTCCCCCGGACAGTGGGACCCCCTGAAGCCATGGCTTGTGATGGCCACGAGGTCAGCCATGAACTAATCTGGCAGAAACGGTCCACCTGGATATGATCCCGCTGGAGGTCCCACATCTAGCTCGCGGGAAGCGAGGAGAGAGGGGACGAGCTAAAGGACGCGACGTGGAAGCCCAGACACACTCAGGACACAGAACCTTCCACAGGCCACCTGGGCGGGCCCTCGCCATAGGCCAGCGCCCCCACACCAGAGCGTGGCGTTGAAAAGGACTCGAGACAGAACCACCATGTGCAGTGGCTAAATGAAGGGGAGCCAGTGTGGGTGAGCTAGCTGGGGGCCGCTGGGAGCTTTGCACGCTGACTGGCCATGAGATGCTTGGTCAGCTGGAAAACGGCCCCCAAAAATGTCCACTTCTGATCGCGGAACCTGAGATGCGTCCTCAAATGCCAAGTCCCTTCGCATGTGCGAATCCTGAGATGGGAAATTATCCCGGCCCAGTATAACCCTACAGCTCCTTACGAGGGGAGGCAGGAGGGTCCGTGCACGAGACGAGGGCAGAGAGATGCCATGGGAAAGGCGGCCAGGAGCCAAAGCATGCAGGCACCTCTAGAAGCTGGAAAAGGCTGGGAAGTGGATTCTCCAGGAGACCCTCTGGAAGGAACCAGCTCTGCCCACACCTTGATTTGAGCCCAGAAGACCCATTTCGGGCTGCCGGCTTCCAGAATGGCAAGATAATAAGCTGGTGCTGTTTGGAGCCCCTAAGTTATTCTGGTCCTTTATGGCCACTACCGCAGCCGTGGCCAACACAAGTGCTCTCGGGAACATCTGTAACCTGTTGGGGTTCCTGATGGCACTGCAGGACGACGCCCTCCTTCTGAGAGCATGCACACCACAGGGTTTGGGGTGCACCCCCATGACTTGCAAAACAGCCCTACAGAGGAAGCAAATGGGGCTGAAGTGAGCAGCTATCCTCCAATCTGCTTGTCCCAGTCCATTGTTTTTCATGCTTAAACTTTCCATAATAAAAAGGTTTTGAAAGTCTCAATGTAGGAAAGGTTTCACCAGATTTGGGGATTTGGGCCCGGGTGGAAGGGGGAACCTCCAGAGGAGGCTGTGAGCCCCAATCCTATCCCTGGCATACCCTCCACCACTGGGTCCCCCGAAGGCATTCCCTGGGGCCAGCACCTCTCCCTGCTACTCTCTGAGTATCTCCCGCTTGGCCCTGATCCTCCCCATGGACACATAAACAGGCTCTACCTGCTCCCATCTTTAAAACAACGTGCCCCCGCCCCGCTACACCATGGGGTCAAACTTCCCAAAGGAGTCATGAGGACTCCTGCAGAACCCCCTCCTTCAGGTTGGCTGCTGGCTCCACAGCCACCTTGGAAAGGAGCCCAGTCCCCCACATGCCACGGAAGCTGGCCTCGCCCTGGACACTCAAGGGGCCACGTCGGATGGTGTCTCTCCACCTCTACCGGTGGACTCCTCAGCAGCTTTCGACTCTGAAGACCATGCCCTCCACCCTCCTGAGCACCTGCTCTCCTCCTTCTTTGCTATGCCCCCCCTTACCTGAACTCCAGCAGAGCCCCTCAGCTTGGCCCTGGACTGCTTCTCCGTTCTACCCAAAGCCTTCTCTCTCTTACCTCCACCTGCTTACTCACAACCACCAAGCACACGCGTCAGCCCCTCTCTGGGAGCCCCAGCCCTAGGCGCCCGACACCCCATGCCGTGTCCCCGTGCGGGAGTGGTAGGCACGCCCACATGGAACCCCTGGGGTGGGCCGGGGCCGTGGGCCCTCAAAAGATAGGTCCACTTGAAATCTGTGAATGTGAATTTATTTGGAAAAGGGATCTCTGCCCCCAAATGGCAGCTTCGTGAGGCTGACACAGACTGGACGGCCTCTGTTTCTCAGAACGTTGACTAGGATGTCTCCTGTTTTCTTGGAATTTCAGCTGAAGCCTGTGGCTGAAGACAGCACGTGACACAGCTCACATCTTCCGAAGAGAGGTACTTACTGTTCAGCTGACACCCGGTCTTGCTAAGAGTGAGCCAGAGCCACTTCAGAGGCCCACACACTACTCCAAAGAAAGTAACTGGTCACAACTTTCTAGAAGATTAGAAACTCCGTGCAGGGAGTGAGGACTTCTGGGGGTGGGGAGGGGAGCTGTCCTCTCGCAGCAGGCTCTGGACATCGCCCCACTCTCCCCGCCACTGAAACCACTTGGAAAGAGCATCTAGAGACCCCTTCACAGGGACTGAGGGTGCCCCAAGGGGGCCTGACATCTCACCACCCACCCAGGGCAACGTTCGCCAAGCCGCTTCTAGATCAGGTTCTCAGAAGCAGCACATACTTCAAGAATCCTGTAGGAAAAGAACAAGGACTATTTTCCCGTGGGCCAGGTGCACACACAGGCGGCAGGTAAGGGGGCGGGTCCCATCTGGAAAGCCTCCTCCTACCCAAGAGATCTCCTGCCCGTGCAACACACAGAGGCAGGGAAGGGAAGAGTCAGAGGGAGGAGGGTGGGTTTTATGAGGTCAGCAGGAGATCACCATTGGAGGAGTCCTCAGTGGGGGGTCTCCAAACACACATAGGTGCCTGGGAGCCCCAACCGAGGGCCCTCGGCAGCCAGGCGGGAACCACATGCCACCTCTGTCTCCTGGGCCCTGCGTCGCCGGCCTGTCCCGAACACAGAAGCAGCTGGGGGAGTGGACAGGCGTGGGGGACAGAGAGCAAAAGCACACAGCCCACAGCCACCAGCACCGCCCCCGGAGAGCCCACAGCAGCCCTGAGCCGGGGATGGGGGATTCACTGGAGGAATGACTGCACTTTCTATTTGAGTCGGGAGGGGCTTTTCAAGATTTGCAAAAGACAGCTGCTGGTTCACAGCAGAAAACGGCCAAACGTCCTACTGAATGCCCAAGGCAGGGAGGGGACGTCGACAGGGTGGGTGCACAGGGCATCGTCACTGAGGCCACGGTGAAACCTCTCCCCGTGACTCCAGTCGCTGTGGCCTAGAGCCCAGGGGAACCTGCTAGCATGTGAGGCTCCGTCAGCAAACCCGCTGAATGCCCAGGTGGGCAGCATGCCCGACCTCTCCCCTCATTGCTAGCACGTGCCTCTGTCTGAGGTCCAGTGCCCCACGCTGCAGGGTACCAACCCGCTTCTTTTCGAAGGCGGCAGCTTTGCTACCCAAGCCTCTGCCTCCGCAGGGCCGGGTGGCCATAACAGCACCTCCCCGCGTGCCCACGAGAAGCCGGTGAGATCCGTTATAGCGCTGGCAATACCAGATCTGAGCCCCGGTTGTTGCACCATTTAAATACAGTGGCTACACCTCGTGCGAAATGCACCGGGTATGAAATACACTGACCGCCGCTTGCTGCCAGGTGGAGATAAATCATAAAGTTCTTGGGAGGGGTCGTTTGGTAAAAATGATTCTGACATCTCGAGCCCCACCCTTCTCTGCAGGCTGTGGGGTATCTCGGCTCCGGGAGAAATAACACTGACAATCCTGAGTTTCAACACATCTAAATTAGCAAAGCCCCTCCTTGCCTTTATCATTGCGGCCCCTCCTGGGCAATAGAGACGTTATTTAAAATGTTCATTAGAACGGCAAGGAAGCTCCTGGACTCTTCCCTCCCTTTTGGGGGTTAAAAGAAAAATGGAATTTATCTCTAACGCTGGCTGGCTCTCATCCCTGACCCCTAGACCATAATTCGTGAGGCCCTGGAGGAAGGATCTTTGAACTGGAGTACATACCTCTTTCTGAATTCTTGTATTATTAACTACACGTGAGAAGTACTATCTACATAAAGTTAGGGGTTTTTTTAACATTCTATACTGTACAGAGATCCAAACAGCATGTGGAATGGAAAGTCCCTGGGGCATAATGGTCTCGAGGGAGAAGAGCAAATCAACGAATGCAACAGGATCCACAATTTCTATGTGGCTCCAGAGGGCTGGGTCTGGATCAGAGGTCGGTGCTGGCGCCCCAAGTTGATCCGCGGTCTCGGGGCGACACCTGGTGGCCGCCGTGCCCGCCCACCTGAGGCAGCGGTGCTCGGCAGCGCCACCTGGCGGGAGCCCCTGGTGGCCGGTGGGCGGCCTGGGGAGGACTCAGGATCACCTTGGGGGGCTGTCCTGGGGTCGGGGCGGCTCCGCGGCAGAGGACAAGTGCCTGCGAGGTTTCCTTCCCTGCCCCACCATCTGCATTCTGCACCGCCTGCTTGTGGCCAGCTCCGGGTGAGCACTTCTGCGATGCTTTCAAAAGGAGGGCCAGCCCACAGGGACGGGGGGTCTTGGGGGAGGTAACCAAAGTCACAGCCACAGGCAGGCTGGCTCACCCCTAAAGAAGAAGCATGGCCTGTGATCTGGCAAATTAATGCTGTGAGGTGCTTGTCAAAGCCACACGGTCTCTAAAGTCAGGCGTCTTCACTTTGCCATTTCTGTGCTCTGTGACTCTGGGCAGGCTACCGACTTCTCGGAGTCTGTGTCCTCAGTGGAAAGCGGACACGGACTAGAAGGTGCTCGCGCCGCTCAGAACCAGCATCTCCGGGTGTTTGTCAGAAATCCTGGGCTCTGCCCCTAACCTAGTGAATCCGGGACCTCGGGGAGGTGAAGCCCAGCTCCTGCGCCCTCTTCCCAAGCCTTCCCTGTGACGCATGCGCGCTTAACAGTTGAAAACCTCGGACTGTCGGGACCATGGAAACGACGACACAAGATAATGTATGCAAAATGTCTGGCCTGGGATGAGTGGTCCATCAATGATTCTTAGAATTCTCCAACTTTGGGGAGCTCGTGTGGGGGTTTCTCTTCCCTTTGTTTCTTTTTTATGTATATTTTTCATTACAAATGTAACGTATGCTGTTCAACGTAGAATTACTGTGTGACCCAGCAGTTCCCCTTTTAGATGTGTACCCAGAAGAACTAAAAACAGGTACTCGAGCAAATCCTTGTACGCTCACGTTTATGGAGGCAGTATCCACAATAGTCCAAGGGTGGGAAGGGCTCCTGGGTGGCTCGGTGGGTTAAGCGTCTGCCTTCAGCTCAGGTCAGGACCTCAGGGTCCCGGGGCGGAGCCCTATGTCAACCCTACATTGGGCTCCGCACTTGGCGGGGAGTCCGCCTGAAAGATTCTCTCCCTCTCCCTATTTCCCACCTTCCGTGCTCTCTCTCTCTCTCTCTAATAAATAAATAAAATGTTTAAAAAAACAAAAACAAAAACAAAAAAAGGTGGGAACAACCCAGATGCCAACTAATGAAGGGATAACGATGGAATGTTATTCAGCCATAAGAAGGAATGAAGTCTGATACACACTTGGTGTGGATGAACCCCGAAAACACAACGCTAAGAAGCCAGATACACACTGACTTGATTTATCTGAAGTACCTGGAATGGGCAGATCCACAGAGACAGAAAGCAGACCCGTGACTGCCCTGGGGAAGAGGGAACAGGGTGGGGAGAGGGGCAGGCTGCTACTGGATCAAGTATTCCTTTGTAAGGCGATGGAATGTTCTAGAACTACATACTGGTGTTGGTTGCACAACACTGCAAATGTGCAAAACATCATTAATGACAAATTTCACATTATGGCATTTTACCATAAGAAGAAAAATGCTGGTTGTGACCACTTCAAGATGTATGAAGCAGAGCAGCCTCAGGCAGACAACGCTAAGAGCCTGAAGACCTTTGACCTCATTATTTTTGCTCAAATACCCTTACATGCACATTTATTGGATTTGCCTCCTTTTCAAAATTGTAACTCAATGATCTCATACACATCTCCTGGGCAACTTGCCGTTTTTCACAAACTGGGATGTCAGGACACATCACACTCCTTATGGCCGTCCCTTGGCCTTATAGCCATAAATCAAGTTATTCCTTAATTGGTGAAAAGGTGCCACCATTAGCCTCACTGGTGGGCACTGGGAGCGTCTCCAGGCACCTGGTCCCCGGAAAGATCTGTCGTGAACATTCATGTATGTGGTGCATAATGTTCTGGGCCTTTGTCTCTGCAGGATGGAGGTACCAAAGTGGGGTCGCTGGGCGGAGTCATAAATTCTCCGAGGTCCCCTGGGAGCTCGCGAGCACGTGCATCGCAGCATCAGATGTGACCCGTTTTAGCATCCTTCCCATTGCCAACTGACCACACGCGCCAACCAAACGGTAGAAGGTGACACCGTATGAATGCATTGATGGGATTTAATCGTGGGTGTGGTTGGCCTCGTTATGGGGCCCGGGTTTGGGGACCTCTGGGCAGGGGGTCCACAGGTTGAGGGTGCGATGGGAGCTCGGAAGGTCCCCCCCAGAGCATGCATGTGTGCCGACAGGTGCGTCATACAATTTCGGGGGTTCAGACAGAGCAGCCCGTCTGCGAGCCCCCCGCCACCGAGCCCTGCTCTTGAGTTTCCGGCGTGGCGCAGACTGCAGCATCCCTGACATTTCCAGCGAACACAAACACCGGCGTTTTTCTAAATGCTAATGGGTTTCTGTGCCCTCTGCTGGATGCTCGCGTCGTCAGGGCTCTGCGGAGGCAGAGCCGAGCGCCTGGAATTTTCCTCTCATCTTAGAGCTTTTTTTTTTTTTTTTTCCCCTTCTGCGCAACTGGCCCTGCAGTTCTCAATTCAGAACGACTTTCTAGAAGTTGCTGAGGAAGCCCTGTACTTAATACCAAAATCAGCAAGTTTCAGGGAAATTATTTATCTCCCACTTTGGGAATTATTAGTTCTGGATGGAGACTCTTATTGTATAAGGTTTGCTGAAAATTTATGAGGCTATCTGGAAACCAGGAGCGTATTGATTCCTGGTGAGTAAACATTTTAAGCAAATTAAGTGGTGCTAGTAATAATAATAATAATGGGCACTATTTTTCAAGTGTCTGCTCTGTGCCCGGCATTTAATCCCTCCAGCGATGACAGGGGCAGGTTTTATTACCCAAATGTTACAGACCAAGACACTGAGAGATGCGATTGCTTGGCCTCACGCCACCCAGCCAGCGGCGAAGGAAAGTTCTCAGCCTCACCTGCTGGCCGGACAGCCCAGCGGGGCTACAGCAGCGAGGCTTTGGGCCCCCAGAGCTCTGCCTCATGGGTCGTCTCGTCTCCAAAACACGAGCATGTTAGAATGGAGACAATGAGGACCCTGACGGACGGAGAAGCTGAGGCTGTTGGAAGGTGACAGTTTGCCCCCAAGGTCACACACTAGTTAGGGACAGAGAAAGGAGTAGAATCCCGGCCCACAAATGCACTGAGAACAAGACAATGTTTTCCAATCCCAGCACAGCCCTCTTGCCCGCAGAGGCCTGCTCCGTGGTAGAGGGGAGACTGGTGAGGGTAGGGAAGGGGTGAAGGCATCCCAGCCCCAAACAGCCTTTCCCCTTGTTGGAATCAGGACTCAGAGCAATCTGCCCAGGGAATAATGTCCTCAGCCTGTGTCGCAGTCACTCTTAAAGCAGTCTCAGGGCCACGGAGAAAGTCCCCCAAGTTGCCACCAGGGGGAATGCCATCCCTTCCGGCTCTCTGGGAAGCTCCAGTTGGTGAATAGTCCTGAGGGAGGAAAGCGCCGGGGTCCGAGATGCAGGGGGGATCCATGGCGAGAGAGACACCCAAGAGGTAGCCTGAGGTCCAGAGGGGCCGTCAAGGGGCCCACATCCAGATTCTGGAGGAGACTGGAGACCAGGTCAATAGACTGGATACAGAGGAAAATTCCAGCATCTCTGTCTAGCTGCCTCTGAGACAATGAAGCGGCAGGGGACTCCGGGCTGGGTGGCCAGGAGGCTGGCTCAGCTGAGCAAGGCCTGGCCACGATGTCCATGTCGCCCTCTGGACCCCACAGGGTGCATGACCTCTTCCTGATTTGTGCCGCATGGCCTTCTAGAAAAGAGGTGAGGCCATTTTCAATCAAACATGCATACAAGAAAGAGCAACACATTGTACCTCGTTCAAGGGAAGGGCAAGGGAGAGGGGAGGGTAGATGCCCCAGCTGAGCATCCTGGCGGCCAAGGTGAATGGGAGCACGTTGGGGGCAGAGCTGTCACTACCTGCTTGTAATGGGCAGTCCCCCACCTCCCAACGCTGTTTTCCAGGCCGACTCAGGGAGAATGGGGCTGGGTACTATACCCAGAAGACTAACCCCCATCCAAGAGGCAGCCCATCCACCCATCCTTGCACCCACTACGAGACGCAAGCCCATCCCATCCCGCACTGCAGGGAGACCCACCTGGGCGATCACGGACTACAGCGATTCCCACTGAAGACCATCCCCAGTGCCTTGGGCCTAGAAGGATTTCAGGGTCCCACAAAAATGCTTGAATTGACCCCACCAAAAAAATTTTTGTTGGCTGCACCAAAAAAAAAAAAAAAATGCTTAATGAAATATCTATGACATGTAACGTGATTGTGACCAATTGCAAACCAACTCCTCTTTGGCTGTGGACATATTTTATTCACTCTGTGATGCAGGCTTGTTTGAACATGGCCGAGAGTATGGTCCGGCGGCCTCTAAGGAAGTGCCTCCAGGACCTGTAGGAGCGTGTGCACGGCCCTGCCTCGTACTGAGCGGCGCGTCAGCCGCGGAGCTTGAAACTTGCCCCTTTTCCGGCCGAGTGTTGCATTGAACTGGGGGCTTGCGAAGATACAGTGCTTGTCTCTGAAGTTTTGGGGACGAGTATCAGGCAGCTAGCTCTTGTAACGGCAGCGACAGCAGAGCAAAGCTGCTGGCAAGCAAATGACTTTGAGTAATGCCACTTGTTAAGTTAAAAGGGTCCCCGAGTCGCCCCGCCAACATACCTCATTAGCTGAATGAACTGACCCAATGGTTGGGGTTATTTAATATCTGTCTACCGACTTTGGAGAACGTCTGCCAAAAACAAGATCTCAGTTTTGACACAGTTGATGCTGAGCTCTATTTTTTTTCTGACTATTATTTGTCAAACAGATTGCTGAGCTGGGTACCGCCACGTCTACCGAGTGTGAAGCTGCATCATCAACACGGATCTTCCTTGTTATGACAGCAGGAAATGCAGCCAATTAATTTAAAAGCCGAATCCAGTTATTGGGATATGTGTGGGAAAGAAGGGCAGCCGGGATACGGTGCTGTTTTCCATCACTTTGAAAACAAAACTTCCACGGTCGAGAGACCATTGTCGCACAGACAGATCGCAGAAGTCGTGTTAGAATATGGGGCTTTAGAGAAACATACGTCAGTGGGGGGTGGGGGGAGTATGGACAATACATGTCACCCAGGAAGACCATGGCTTCCGAGCCGCAAATGTCCCAGGAGGCTTGAGTTCCTTCTGTCCCTTTCCTCCGTGAACAGGGGTGGAGTCTGGCAGTACAACGCATCCACACGTGTGTCTCGGATCTGCTACTCCTTCTGTACTATGCCACCATGTTTTAAAAAATTCAAGTCAACACTTAAAAATCTGACTATATCCTATCAAAAAGCTCTGGAAAAATCTAGCAGCCTTTGGCTCACGTTTCCGCTGGAGCTGATTCGTGGCGCCCCCTCCAGACAGCAGGATGCAGGTCTGCACTGCTGGTTTCCACCCTCCCCTCTGGCTCCCACTCCCAGCCCTGGTGCATGGCAGACTGGGCCCCTTAAGGGGTACAGAGCCTGGAACTAAGCATAGGAAGGATGATGGTGCTGCCACGTGGGGTCCTAGCAAGGAAGGAGAACACTGGAGGGAAGAAGGATCAGCGGGGTGGGGTGTGTTTGGACCACTGGGGATGGGACCCAAGAAAAGATGGTGCCAGCTCTGATTCTCTCCTCTTCAAGCTCATCGTCGTCCTTGACACGGTCTCCCCCAAATCCAACAGCAACTTATTACCTTTAACCAAGACTAATAAGGCACCCCACTAGAGGACGTGACCGGAGACCCAAGCTCTCTCTGCTTCACTAGTCCCCTATCGCCCAAGCCACATTTCAAGCAGCAGACCCCTCAGAGATGGCTCGGGAAAACTTCTGGAACATCGCTCGCTGCGGCAGCACGTAGCACACAGTTCCTGAGCTTTACAGACTGAAATTCGGAGCCCGCCCCACGCAGGACCCCCCAACATTTGCCAGCACTTGTGCATGACAATAGCAACAGTACTGTTCTCATCATCGCTATTACTTCTATTATGCTGATGCATTAGATGGTCTCCAGACGCGAGAAGGTAATTGGCTCCCATCACCCCAAGCTGCGTTACTGGATACAATGTTCAAATAGCTTAAAATTAACAGCTAGCATCTGAGCCCGCTCGGTCCGTAATGGATTACAGAATGAACACAAGCTCACCTACCTCCATCAGCACCCTCCCCGATTCATTTGCAAACAGGACAGATAATTTAGTATCTGATTCAGATTAATTGCCACGTTTTCTTGGCTTCCTGCTCCCCAAGGGCCACTGCGGATTTGAACTCTGAAAAGTTACCCAGGTCACCCTCGAGGTGCAGACATTCCCAGAAGGAGTCAAACTTGGCTCTTCTTGGAGCCTGACTTAGACTTTGCCCTGAGAAGAACCTTGTTCTCGGTCAAGTTCTTTGGGTCTGTTGTCCCTGACTTCGCCATCCAGTAGAAGAGGAACATGCGCTGCTCACTGTGCCTTTGGTTCAGGCGCCGGGCGAGGGACATGGGGGTCTCCCCCCTGGCATCTTTTTCATTGATGGAAGCTCCATAGTTCAGCAGGTGGTTGATACAGTCCAGACGGCCCATGGCTGCGGCCGCGTGCAGGGCTGTCCTGCCCATGGGGCTTCTGCTGAGACAGCTGGCCCCTGTAAAATAAGAGAGCCGGCTGAGCGAGGCTCACCCTCCCAGCCAGGAGCCTCATCTCCAGAACTACATTCAAGAGGAGAAGCTCAGGAGGGGTGAGGCCATAACAAGGCGGCTTAGGAGAGTGAATAATGGCCCCCACCTGACCCCAGCAGGGAGCATCAGGGAGGAGGCATTGCTGCACTGTCCCAGTGACCAGCACTGCCTTGCCTCCCATCTGCCCATGGCACGCTCCTGCTCAAACCCCATTTCTGGCATCCGCTACCCTTGGGGTCATTTTCTAGGTCGTTACTGCTCTGTCTCACCCTGCCACCCTCCCCACACCAAGCCCTTCCACCTCTTTGTCTATGTATGCTCCAGTTATACCAGTCTTCTGTCTTTACGCACTAAAGACACCCTGTTCCCGCATCCCGCCCCAGGCCTTTGCACATGCTGTTCCCTCTGCTAATGGCCTGTTCCCCATTTCTGCCCTGCCCCCCACCCCTGCCAGCCCTGGCTAACTCCATCCTTCTTTATCCTCCATGCACTTCCTCAGGAAAGCCTTCCTTACCCCCTCCCATGAGTCCCGCTCCTCTGTATATGCTCAGCAGACATTCCACAGCTTCAGAACATGCCGTGCACGACTGACCATGGAATTAATTATTTGTAATAATTTGCTGACTTCCCTTCATAAACTCCATGAAGGCAGAAAACACACTTGTTTTGATCACTGCTGTTTTCATCCCCGGCACGTAGCGCGATGCCCGGAGAAGACAGGCGCTCGGGAAGTGACAGACGACCGGCAGCCTGACTCATGGACAGATTTCACTTCGATTGAATTCCTCACTGCCTCCCGCAGATGGATGGGCTAATGACAGGTGTCCAATACGGACTTGTTGAATTGAATCAAATTCTGGGTAACAAATATCATGACACAGAAAACAAGGCAATTCAATTACAAGCAGCTGACATTTCTGTAGCCAGTTTTTATGAGCTATGGCTGGACGGTGAGGTAACGTTTTAAAGAGGTTCCCCTAACGCCCAGCCTCAGCCTCGGCACGGCTTTGCGGCGGCTGTGTGCAAAGGACAGAAAACTTTGCAAAGCTGGCTGTAATGTTTTAACTGGGGCTTTCAAATACATCACAGTTCCATCAGAGTGAAAATGACTTTTTATGAGCTTAAAGGACTGCTGGTCTGTGAACAGCCCATATTTCATCCCACAACAGGCGGCATGGAGAAAGCAGTGGAGAAAGCAGCAAAATGGTCAGGAAAGCCTCTACCCAGTCATCCTGCCTTGGCCTCGAGGATGCTGGCACCTTGCTCGCGGGAGGTAGGGGCGGGGGTGAAGACGAGGTGCGGAGAGCCAGGATCAAGGCCACAGGCAGGAAAGGTTCAGATTGGAAAGCAAGTTGATAGGGGAGACCCTCAGATGAGGCCCCTTCTGGGCCTCAAACCCCTGACCAAACAGTACATCACATGTTCTTCCTGTTCCCGAGGAAGCCAGCGGCCTGGGCCATCTGCGGCCATTGTCTATTGTTCTGGAATGGTCAACACCTCAATCGGTGAGCCTCTTTTCCCACAAATATCCTACGACCAGGGGAGATAAAGATAAAGCGTGCTTCGGCCGAGTCTCATGCAAGCCCTCACATTCAGAGACAATGCAGGCCAAGGCTGCTGTTTCTATCAACAGAGAGAGAGAGTGACAGCCTGTCCTTGGGGCGGTGGCGGGGGACGGGGATGGAGACGAGATGAGAAGGGGGTTTGCGGCAATGGTCTCCTGAAGGAAATCATTCAGAGCCGGCCTGCCAATGCTCCCCTCTCCCCCTCCAAGAGAGTGATGCTGGCTTGGGGCTAGACCCCTCGGACTGTGGCAGAAACCCAACCTCAGATGGGGCAGGAATAACACAGGGAGTCCAGGAACATCTCCAGCGGCGCTCGAAGAGGCCGGGAGGCTCTCTGGGCTACTCCTATGAATTAGTGTCCAGAAGTTTGATCTCTGACGACAGAATCTTCTTGAGACCCGGCCAGGAGAGAGGACAACCGCCTTTACTCAGCATGTCCTAAGACCCCTACAGACAGAGGCTCCCCAGTGGCCCACGGGACCATGATTGGTGGTTGACACAACTTGGGTCCAGGACGCCATTGCGGAAGGCCCTGGAAGACAAGCACTCTGTCCTCCCTACCCGCGGTAGACCCCAACTTGTGAACATACTCAGCCATCTCTCAAAATTACCGTGTTCTAGAAGGTACTGCACGGCGTCCGAGTGGCCTCTGTGAGAGGTAACGTACAAGGCCACGAACGCTCTGTGAGCGATCCAGGCCTTCCGCTGCTTGTGCTCCAAACGCTGCGAATTTGCAGTTTGGTAAAGAGAACCTTCATCGACACCGAGGCAGGAGAGCTGGGCAGAATAAAGGGGGTCCACACAGTGAGTCTGAGTTCTTTCAAAAGTGCGAGCTGCACCTGGCTGGTGGGGGCCGGGACCCTCCTGAGGGGAGGGTGGCTCGAAGGCCCAGGGAAGGCTCGGGATGGGAACAGAGAGCAGCGAGCCCTGACCGAGAAGCTGGAACACACCCAGCGGGGGACATTGTTGACCGAATTCTATACATGTCCAGGAAATACGCATTTACCATCGGGCAGGCTCGGGAGGCAGGAAGTTCTTCCTGTCGGTGTTTTGAAGAGAGAAAATAGCTTTTCTGGGTGTCCAGAGGAAGGTGGTTGTGGCCATTAAGGAAGACGCCAGACGACACGAAGTGGCCTCCCCAGGGGGAAATGCACTTCTCTGGAGACTGGATGAATTCTGGCCTTCCGATCTATTTTCGGGCCCATTGTCTCTGCTAACTTTTGGAACACTCTGAACTCCACTCACGGATGAAAAATAGCCCCGTAACATAATCATCCCATGGTGAAGCAAGGCCCTGAGCACGAGAGGAGGGCTGCGGACTCCGGCAGAGAGGAACTCCGTCCCAGATGCAGGGCATCGGGGGTGGGGGCGGCAGTGGGGGGAGGCAGAGCCCCAGAGTGTGGGAGACAGGAGGGAATCCCCAGGTTCAGAGCAAGAGCCAGAAAACCGAGGCAGGACTTGAGTCCTCGGTAGCAGGGGTGGTGGGCAGGGAAAGGCCGGGAGCAGGACCACCCCAGGGAAGGACCTGGAAGGGGACGCACCACGTCTGGGATGCCTCCTTCTAAGGCTCCGGTGCACAGGCAGGGGGTTGCCACCTTCAGTCTTGGCCCTGCCTCCCCAGAGACCACCCACCTCTCCCAGACCGGATCCCCGATCCCCACAACCCTCCTGCAGCCAGCGTTTCCTGACCCCTTTCCTGGCTGAAAGTAAACCCTGTCCTCACACGCTCATACCCTTTCATCCAAATGTACTTTCTAGAAAGAACACACACTGCTTCCCTCAGTGGCCTCCCGCTGCCCGCTCCTCGCTTCTCTGTTGGGGAGACGGTCTGGTTTCCTCTTCCCTTCTCCCTGCTGCCCACCCCAGAGCTCAGCTGAGAGCCAAGCACAAGGCCTGGCAAACAGCTGGCACTTGCCGTGTGTCGAGAAGTGCGTGATCTTTCCTCCTTAGGGGAGGGGCAGACCCCCACTCGGATTTTTGCCCCGTCACACGCTCTGGACGGTGCATTTCCCAGTTACCCAGAGCTCTTCGCCCACTGTTAAATCAGGTTTTCAACTTTACAAAATATACGTGTGACTAGAAAATCCATTGCCCATTGCCCTCCTTCCTGTCTTCTCGGTGGGGGTCAGGGGGCGGAGGGAGTGAGTTGTAAGGGAGCACCGTGAAACAGCAAACCCAAGAGTGAGTGGGAACTCTTGATACAGTGTCTGATCATTATGACATGTGGCCTCTTTTTCTCCTACTCTGGAACTGTTACTGGAAGATTCGCATTCAAGACTGAATCCCACCCCACCCCGTACACACACACACACACACACACACACACACACACACACACAGAGTTTACAGTTGCCCTGTGAAGTCTGATACCCATTTAGAGACACATGAGGGCACCTTACTGGGATCCCCTTCCACAGCTGCCAAAACCAGTTCCGTCCATCCATCATGGCGCCAGACACATAATGAAATAATTCCACCAGGAACAACATCATGGAACTGCAACGTAGTATCGTCCATCCAAATTCCTACTGGGAATAATTTTTATTTTAAAAAAATGGGTATTAAAGATAAACTATTACACTGGTTATCTTAAGAGATGATCTGATCTTGGGTATCACAAAGATCATCTGAAAGCCTTGAGCGCTGATCTCCTGTGATGAGCCCAGGGGAGTCTGTTTGGGGTCGTTAGTGCTTTTTAGAAACTTAATTTGCTCAGCTCAAACAGAAGCCAGAACAAAACAAAACAAAACACGACAAAAAAGGGCAACAGCTTCTAAAATTCTGTAATTATAACTTGTTCTATGGCAAAAAAAAAAAAAAAAAAAAGACACATGAGTCAGTAAAGTCTTTTTATGAGGCAAAGTCTATGAATAGGACCTCTCGAAGCGAACGTCACAGACGCAGCACAGCGGACCTACCTGCGTCAGACGTGAAACTAAAACACTAATCTCTGGTTAGTGTTGTCAGCCGTTGGCCGAAGATGTAACAATGGCAAAACTGTGCTGGGTCTTTCCAGGGTTTTTTTTTTTTTTCCCACTTGGCACTACTGATGTTTTAGACTGGGTCATTCTCTGGGGTAGGGGGCTGCCCTGGGCACGGCATCCCTGGCCTCTACCCAGCAGATGGCAGTGGTACCCTCACCCAGCGGTGGCCATCCAAAAGGTCTGCAGACGTTGCCACGTGGCCCCTAGGGCACAAAGTTGCCCACGTTGAGCATTTATAGTAATGGAAGAATTGTAAGGCTGCCATTCAGCATGATTTGGACTTGGGACGTTAGAACTCTGTTGGCTCACCACCCAGAACCACCCCTCCACTACTGGAGACAATGGGATGAGTGGATCCACTCGCACTCCATACGCTCAGACCCTCTGGGAAAGACCGTCGGAGTGACAGACTGTAGGACTCGAGAACATTTTCCTCAAAGTTGTCTTTAGTTTGCCTTTTTAAATACACCATTTCCTCACGCAGCCCCCTATAATCCTGCTTAAGAATAACATCATAATTTCTTTGTCTACAAGTGATGCCGCCATTACTCCGGGTAGAATTCACGAGTTGTTTGGATTCATGGCTGAGGGATTACTAAGTGCCCGGCCCAAGCACCTACAGGCTTTTAACCCTCATGACGAGCCGGGTTTGTCATCTCCGTTTCCCGGTGAGGCAGCTGAGGATCCCGTGGCCAGGAAATGGCAGCCCCAGGACCCTCCAACCAGACCCGCCTTCCCTCCAGCGCCACGCACGTGTCGCTCTCGGCTCCGCTGGCCCCCTTCGGTGCTTATGAGAAACTTCGGATGGTAGATGAGAACAGGGAATAGCAATTAGCAAATTTGTTAATTAGGGTCTTATTTGTGGTTCTAACACAGAGGATAATCAGTAATTAGTCTTCAGTAAGACAACTTGACTTCCTAACAACTTTGAAAAAAAAAAAAAAAAACTGGGTAAAGCTGGGTTTCCCAAAGAAAGGCAAGAGTGCGATTCACACATGCTCAACAGCTCTTGGAGAAATCAGAGTACATTCTCTCTTTATAGGCCGCAGCAACTGCCTTTGGCTTACACAAATACTAATTATCACCAGCTAAATAAATTATTAGAGCTGACAACAGACACGTAAGGTCGCCCCTCGTCCATGAATTTTGCTCACCCCTTTTAGATTGGTCTCTCACGGTTTTCACGTACACGTTAGCTCATGTGAGCTTGCCCGACAACCTTTAGGTGGGTAAAGAGGCGTCAGCGGGTTATTTATAGGCAGGAACCCAAATTTTCTTTACTCAATGTAGTAGCACCTTCTTTCTTTCATTTTTGTTTGCCGTTAACAGGAAGGGCTGCGGCCGCAGGAGAGGTCAAGCTTCTCCCAGTTACTAAGTGCTTGCTGAGTGAGAGGATTGTGACATCAGCACAAGTCACTGGGTGTCTTCCATTGCCTCTTAGCTCTCTCGAATTTATGGCTCAGCACAGCTCATCGGGGAAAATAAATTAGCAGAAGGGGTGCCAGACGTTTGTAGCTCAGGATCCATAATTTCCGAAATACTTGGTTTGGAACACTTACTGTCCTTTAGCAGCTCACCTCATCGTTATTAACGTGTTAAATAGAGACCAGGCTTGAGATACATACTTCTTTCCAGATAAAGCCCCCAAAATGCCCCAGAGCAGCTTCCAAACACCCCTATAGCAAAATAAGGATGTCAACAGAAGGTGCTTAGCCTACACCAGAGCAAGCAAAGGAAGGTATTCTGGCCTTCAATGGACATTTTTAATTTCCCGAGTCATCCCCGTCTAGAGGGGGACCTGGCACTCCGAAGTCCAGAGCCCCAAGGCTCTGTGTTCCGGCTTAGGGAACTGAGCCCCGGAAGGGCAGTGTCTGGGGTAACGGAGAGTGGAGACAGGCTGATCTCAGATCTCTGCCTGTCTCCCTCGCTTCCCGGCTCTGCATTACAGCCGCAGTGTCTCTGCAAATCGCTCTCCACACCCTCCGGGCTGCAGCCCAGAGCTTTTTATACCTCCGTCTCCTTGAAGTATTTTTGCATTGATTTCAACCGGGTGGGGAGATGATGGAGCCCAGGGGCTTTGATCCCGTTCTCATATCCTAAATATTGTAGGGATCAGGACAGGGACAGCCAGGTCCTCAGGCTGAGGGATGTAGACTGATGGACGGGAAGATGGGACTCTAGAGTCCTCACCCCCCACTGGGTACCAACCACATGGGATCTGTCTGGATAGGGGGCCTCGGCATCCTGATTTAGCCCCAGCAAGCTTTGGTGCTGGGTTCTGATTCCAATTGGGCTAGTTTTGAGCTCCTGACATGGACAAGGACACAGCTTTAGATTCGGGGTTCTGATACAAACTGGGTTAGTGCCAGTATTTGGGGCTCAAATATGGGTAGGGTTTGCTTTGAGATTTGGGGTCCTGATGAGGGCAGAGTTTGCTCTGGATGTGGGATTCTGATGAAGGCAAGATTTGCTTTCTGTTTGGGGGTCCTGGTATGGAAAAGGTCTATTCTGGGATGTGGAGTCCTTGCATGGGCAGAACTTGTTTTGGGTCTTGGGGTTCTAATGTAGCCCTGTATACTGTAGCCACCGAGGGTAAGGAATCGGAGAGGTCAGCCTTGGGAATTGTGGCGGCAGGTAATGCTCTGAAATTTGAGGTCCTGAGATGGGCAAGATTTGATCTAGAGCTTGGGGTTCTGGTGTGGATAAGACTGGCTGAGGGATTTGGGGTACAAATACAAGTAGAGCTTTCTTCAAGTTTTGGGGTCCTTATGGAGGCAAGGCTTACTTTGAACTCTGGCTTCCTTACATGGAGATGGTTGGCTTAAACATGGTTTGCATAAGATTTAGGGTTCAGATATGGGTATGTTTGGTGTGAGTTTTGGGGTCTTATTGTGGGCAGAGTTTGTCTCATGCTTCGGAGACCTTGTGAGGTTATTTTGGTTGGGATTAGTGCTCTGGGATGGTCATGGTGAGCTTGGGAACTGGTTTCCAGGTGTGGGAAGAGTTCATTTTGGGTTCTGGCACCTCATTTAGACAGAGATGGCCGATGGATTGGGGTTTGGGTGCACAAGTGACTAGTTAGACACTGGGGGCTCAGAATTGGGTTTGTTGGCTCTGGGATTTAGGGTCCTGCTCTGGAGAGAATCTGCTTTGGGATTCAGGTTTCTGTTGCAAGCAGGGGTAGTCTGGGGTATTTATCTTGGGTCCAAACATGGGTGTGGCTGGCACAAAGTTATGGGGTCCTGGGGTGAGCAATTTGTTTCCGGTATTAGCATGCTTCAGTGGACATGGTTGCTAGGAGATTCGGGGTTCTGAGGGTCGCATGGTTAGCCTGGGGATTTGGGGTCCAATCGTCGCCAAGTTCGTTCTTGGTTTAGGAGTCCCGAGTGGGCAGAATTCATGAGCTTCGGCATCCTCGTGGGGAAGCGGCTGCTGGAGGACTCAGGGTCTGAAGTTGTCATGGTTAGTCTGGAGATTTGGGGTTGTCTTGGGCAGGTATGTTCTGGGTTTGGGGGTCCTGAGGTAAGCAGTGTCTGTTTCAGAGTGTCCTCTCATGGACATAGTTGCGGAGAATCTGGGGTTCTGGGATAGTCATTTGGGGTTTAGTCCTAGGTAGGTGTGCTCTGGGCTTGGGGGCCCTGAAGTGGGCATGGTTTGCTCTGAGCTTCAGTGTCCCCGTGTAGACCCATCAGCCAGAGGATCTGAGGTTCTGAGGTAGTTGTCGTTATGCTGGAGATTTGGGGCTCAGTCTTGGGCACAGTTTGCTTCAGGCTTTGGCATCCTTGTGTGGACATAGCTGGCTGGAGGACTGGGGGGAGCGGTTATGCGTCCAACATGGGGATCTGGAAGTCTGCGCTGAGTTTGGGGTCCTGACGGGAGGTTTGCCCTAGATTGTAGGGTCCCACTGAGGACAGGCTTTGTTTCAGGTTTCCGGTCTTGTGTGGACCCTGTGGGCTTTGGGATCTGGGTCCCTGATGAAGACACTGGCAGCTGAAGGGCCGGAGGGGTCTTGCTGAGGGGGCAGCGCCTTTGTGGAGATTTGGGGTGGTAGACACCGCCAGGATCTGCTCAGGGCCCGCGGGTCTGACTAGCCAGCTTGCTTTGGGAGGAGAGTCCTGACTCAGCTGGATTTGTTTGTGGATTAAGGTCTTGCTGTGGACAGGGTCTGCCTGTGAGGTCTAACCTGAACCCGATTTGTCAAGATTGGGAAGTCCTTGTGTGGCCAGGCTGGCTTTTCTATCTGGGGGCTTCCTGGGGGCGGGATGGGGTTTGTTCTGACACCTGGGAGTGGGGGTGGGGGGGTCCTCACACGGGCAGGCGTCCCTTCAGGGGCCGCAGGGTCAGAAGGAGACCCGGCGCCCCCGCGGAGGCCGTACACGTGGCGAGGGCAGGGGGTGGGCAGGGTCACCTTGGTCCAGGTACTGGAGCCGCTGCAGGTCCAAGGGGATGCCGGCGGTGAGGTCCAGCTCCTCCTTGAGCTCCCGCACCGTCATGTCGCTGCGGCAGTTTGTCACTTGGAACATCTCCCCGGTCTCCTCCAGCTGCACTCGCATGACGAAGGCTTCTGGGGAGGCGTCTGGGGCCAAGTCGAGCGCCGGGCTCTCGGCCACCGGAGCCCCGACGCCGCTCTGGCAGGGGGAGCGGGCCCGGGGCTGCGCGGGGAGGGGCCGCGGTCCCGCCCCCCGCCCGCCCCGCCTGCCCCGCCCGCCCCGCCGGCGGGCCACCGGGTCCGAGCCCAGGGCGCCCCCCGGCGGCTCCCCCGCCCGTGCTCCGCCGCCCGCAGCGCCTGCCCGCTGCATGCCCTCCTCCCCCCTCTCCTGCCCCCCCTCTCCCCCCGCCGCACGGGCCCCCTCACCCCCGCCCCCCGTCACCGCACCCCCCCCCGCCCCGCGCGGGACAGAGCCCTGCGGACGGCCCTGGGGTCCCCGATGGCCCGATGGCCTGGGGCTTGGAGGCGCAGCGACCTGAGGCCAGGTCACTCACTGCCCTGTCACGGGTGACCTCACTCCAGGTCACAGGCCGCCGTGGCCGTTCGCAATAGTCTGCGTAACTCAGGGCCCAGGGCCTGGAGTGGAAACGCCCTAAGTCCTCCCGGCGCGCCTCGTCTACAGGGGTCGGGCTGGTCTACAGCTGCGCTCAGCAGCCCTATCCCTGGCACGAGTGGAAAACCCCGCGGAGCCGGGCCGGCGCTCCGGCCGCTCCGGAAGCGGGAGCCGGGCCTTCCTGAGGGTCTGCAGAGCCGCATGAACACCCATCAGTTCTGAAAATGCTCTCGAATTCTCGGAGGGAGAAAGCTGCTGGCGAAAACTCTAGCAGAGAGGAAGCATCCACTCGGCGCGGGGCTGGGACGGCTACCCTGTGAAGATGCCTTTCAAGGGCGCTCCATCTGCGAGAAACCCACCTCGTGGTTTTCCATTGATTCACCCAAGAGGAGGCCGAGTGTTCAAGCACACAGGAAGCTTACGTGTAATGATCAAATCGCAAACACTCAGCGCCCCACACCTAGGAACGATTAACGCATAGAGCTATAGTGATGGGGGAAGGAGCACAGGAGAAAGGAAGGCAAGGAGGGGAGCTGAACCACCTCAGAAAAATCTCAGTTGTTACAAAACATGAATAAAACGTGAGCCTTAAACATACTTCTTGCAGAGAAATTATGGTCATTAAAAAAAAAGTTGCATTGGAAAGGCATTCATATTAAGTTATAGACCATTTTTAGTAGACTCAACTTTTTTTAAGGTTGGATTATTTACCAAAGAGTCTACAAATCTCTACAAGCCCATCTGTTTCAGCAAATTCTATGCATCGCAACACAAACTGAGGTGGTTTGTTTTTCCTTAGTGGAAAGCGAAGCTCCGCACAGAACACAAAATCCCGCGTGATCATTGTGCTTGCTGTCTGGTCAACAGACTTTAACAATCTGACAACCTCGATCTGTAAACAATAAAAAAAAAAAACAGGCTAAAAATTATCTGTCACTGAAGAGAAAACAGTATCTCCTTCTATTTACTTTAGGCAAATATTGAACACAAGATGGACTGACTGATTTTTGTTTCTCTTAATACGTAGCCTCCACGGTTTATAAGCTCACGCTCTGCTGGGGCTGCCCGAATGCCACCCTGGGTTACAATTTGAAATTCTCACACATGTACCTTATTTTCTTTGGCACGGTATAGATTCCTTCCTTTCTTTTTAAAGAATCAGCTCAGTGGAACTTGGGGGAGGGGGACAATATCCTGTATACCAGGAAATTCAATATATAGCTCCAGAAATTTTATTTTTAAGAAAAGGGAGAAAGAAAAGAAGTACAAGAAAAAGATCCAAGGAAAGAACGGCAATAGCAACGTGCCCTTTGCAGCCAGCTCTTGAACCCCAAATGGGCCACTCCTTCCTTCCTTTGTGCCTGCGTTCAAGATTAAAAATAGAAGCAAGAAAAATAACATGAGCCTACACATTATACAGAATTTAATGAAACGTTTATAGAATCTCAAGTTATTCATGAAAACCGTTTAAGTTCTAGAGCATCTTGGTCTAAATTTTAGAAGAATGAAATCTGAAGCACCATAATTTAATCCCCAAATCCCTGGCAAGTGTGCGGACTGATCGGGACTGCGGGTTCCTAGTCTCCGCTAAAGATCCTAAAGCATCTGCTGTAAAGTCAATATCCCGCATCTCAATGATCAATTTCCCTCCCGCATTCTTAAACGTAGGGTAATAAATCCATGTAAGAATGAAAAATCTTTCTTTCTGCCTCTGTCAAAGGCCCGTACGGATCTTTACGGATAGTCACCGCAAGAAGGGGAGGGATAAGTGCCTGAGGAAAAGTTCCAAGTACAGTTTACACAAAAGTACAATATTAGAAAGACTGCCATAAATCACTCTTCAGCAGATTGCCTTAACTATCACATTTTTCAAAAGTAAACAAATTGGGCTCTATTTGCAGCAACTCCAAGTGGAGCATAAATTTAAATGATGTATTTGTTCTGTTCACTGGCAGGAGGCTGGTATTATGTTAGTATATTTTCTTCCTGTCAAGAGTTATTTACATATGTACATTATTTGTTAAAAATAAAATGTAACACCATAAGCTGTATTTTACAGGAAAGCATGAGGGAAGCCAAATATGCAAGTCTCTGAAAGACTTAAGAGCTTCTAATAAACTACTTTATTTTGGGAGGACGGGGCTTTAAATCATCGTCAGTCTGTCATGGAGAAGGCGATCTGGACCCCCGTGCCCAGCTGCCACCTGGTCCTACAACCGGGTGGCAGGCTTCCAGGTCAGCAGCCAGGGGCGCAGAGGGTGGTGCCCGTCCCCGGGGCAGTCCCTGGGGCTGCGCATGGGAAAGAGGTCATTTGAGTGCCTGTCCTCAAAGTTTCAGAGCTCCTTCCTCCCTCGGAAGGTATGACACGGTGAGACCCCTGACAAGCAGGGCCGAGAGGTCTGCGCCCATGTGCGGTGGGCCCGGGGTGCACGGGAGCCCAGGGCAGTTAACTCCGTTCCTCCAGCAGGGGCGCGTCTGCGGTGCCCCGACGCTTGGGTTCGAGGGTGGCAAAAAAGGACACATCCGGGTCCCGGTCGGACTGCAGGGCCAGGACGGTCTCCTCAACGACTTGAAGATGAGGGTTACCGGCATTTCTCAAGTACGCTGGAGAGAGAACACAAGAGTTTGGCTCACATGCCCGTGCCCCGTGCTCCCAAACATACCTGAGTGCTGGGGGTTCTGCAAACCACACCTCAGGACAAGGAAGCACTTGCATAGCATAACCGGACACATGAGGCCTTCACAGTGATACCACGATGACTTTCGTCACAGTAACTTCCTAAATTTCAAAGATGGACTCCCGAGAATCGGTATGCGTATTTTTTAAGTTATAATTTAAAAACTTCCCATGTCATCTTTCCTTTCCTCCACTAGGCAAGAACTGCACGTGCGCGGAGGGCAGGAAGGGGCGCGGGTGGCCGGCGGGGTGCGAAGCGGGGACGGGCAGGACGCGGCGGGCTCCACGCACACAGTAGGCGCCACTGCGTCGGCTGAGGGACACAGTCTCCCAATCCGTCCTGTTCAGGACACGGTGATCGCTTCCAGACCTCCCGGGAATTAAGGCTGACGTTTGCTGCCATTCATGCTCTCTGCATCGTTAACATTTACAAAACTCTTCCCCATTTCTAGAAGACTGTGTGAAGTACTGCATTTTAGCGTGAAGCTCGTTAAATGTGAGAACTCAACCATTTTATAAATAACAAACTGTTCTGCATCAAAGTTAATACATGGATCCACACAGTGAAGTCTGAAGCGCGCGTGCAACTTCCTACAGAGGAAGGTCTGGCGGCCCCGCCTGGTGAGCTTTAAGATGTGTAAGTGCGGGAAAACGGTCCACATACCCTTTCCCAGCAGCGTCTGCCGCAGAGCTTTGGCCAGCAGAACCCTCACGTTCGGCACCGGATCGGAGGCAAGGCTTAGGAGGCTGGGGAGCAAGTGTTCGACAAACTGCTCCACGGGGATGCACTCCTCGTCCACCACCGCCTGCCACGACAGACAGCCACAGCCAGAGAATCGACACTTTTCCACAGTGGTCAGCAGGTTTCTTCTAAAAACATACCCTTCCACGATTCCAAAGAAGTAATTTCGGGATCTGCGGGTCTGAGGAGTGTGTGTGTGTGTGTGTGTGTCCCCAAATCTTAAAATCTCAACCACTGAATTTGGTTAGAAACACAGTTAACAATTTCTAATTCCTTACCAAAGACTGGGTTCTAGGTGGTGTAAAATCTGATGAAAAAATAAAGGCTTCAGAGTCAGACAGGCCTAGCTTCAAACCTAACTTGGTCACTTACTGGCTTCATGGCCTGGAGTAAGCGGCTTCACCTGTCCGGGCCTCGGTTTCCCCATCTACATGAGGGGGCATGGTGGGGACGGCAGAACATTTTGCAAAGAAACTAGCAAAGCACCCACCAGTGAAGGCTGAGAGCCCTCCCCTCTGCTAGTCACCAGAACTCGGGTGCCAGGCCTGTCTAGGGCCACCCGACTCCAGACTCCAGTGGGGGCCCGGCCCTCTCTGTGACCCCCTGACAAACACTGTGTCTGTGAGGACAGGCAGCATCTGCACCCTGCCACCCTGACAGAACCCTGCGTCTCACCGCGGGCCATGGAAGCCAGAATGAGCCTAGTTTTACAGGGCAGGGAACTGGGGTCCCATGAGGTGCCACCCACAGGCCGCCTGGTCCGTGAGCACCAGCAGGGGCCGAGTCCCAGCCAGGCCTGTGGATTCGAAGTCCTGCAGACCTTCCCACCACAGGGTGACAAGAGCACCAGGTGTTCACGAACTGGTTCTCAGAAGTTGAGGCCACGCAGAGTTAGCGGCTCGTCCCCTCTACAGCACAGACCCTCGCCAGCCCCCAGGTCAGGCTCTCTCCCCAGAGCGCACCGATATAACCATCAAGTGACCCCCTCTCTCCTTTGGTCTGTCTCATATCATGGGTTTTCTAAATCCTTAATAATTCCTGAAAGTGCATATACTCTCCTTTTTCCTGAAGAAAATTAGTGGGTATTTTTTTCCTTTTGTCTCATCATGGATTTTCTAAATCTCAGATCAAGAATTAAAAAACAAAAGCAAAGATATCTCATTTACCCCTTTCTCCACAAAATGGCTGGATTGGCGTCTTCCTTACAGAAGTCTGTGATGGGAGGCCTTTGGTCTGGGAATTTGGCATTTCACTTGGCCACCCACTGCCGATTCAAAGGAGAGGGCCAAAATACCCTGTGATGCCCCACCAGCCACACAGGGGGCCCTGGTGAGTCCTTTGGTGGGGGAAGAGGGTGTGAGGGTCATCTAGAGTCCAGTAACAGCTTTACTGTCATATTGGCAAAGCTGGGTGATGGGTTCATGGGGAGTCCATGCTGTTCCTCCCACCTTTGTACATGCTTGAAAACGTGCATGGGAAAAAGTTAAAAGTTTTTAAATAACACGTTAGCAGAAAAAAAAAAAAAAATCCCAGCTCTACACTTGCTGTGCACTCTTGATCAAGTTACTTAACCTCTCTGGGCTTCAACTGCTTCACCCGAAACACCTGGTCTGAAAGTACATGAGTGTGACGTGTTTGATCCATGGCTGATCTTACCACTGAGGACCAGGTGTGTGATGAGCTACCTGACATACAGAGGAGTCCAAGAAATGGCAGCCATCAGCCCCAGCAAAACTGAACCTGCCCCATTTCCAGGACACTAAGTGGAGAAGGTGACTTGAGGTGCTGGACAGGCTGACATGAACTTCTAGAGGGATTCAGTAACTCTGCCCTACTGCTCCGCTCCTGGCCCCGCCTTCCCTCCCAGGCAGCAGGCTGAGGGCTGGTGCCGGGATGACCATGGCCCTGGACCGGGCACAGCAGATGCGGGGCTCTGGGCCTCGGCCTCACCTCACCAGATGTACGGTGCCGGCAGAGCAGGAGCTTCTAGAACATGCCCGGCACACAGGAACCGTTCAGCCAGAATCTACAGGACGAACGCACAGACGGGTTGGGTAACCCTGGGACAATCACTGCCTGACTGGGCCGATCACAGTCTCCTGGGAGATAAAGGGGTTCGGTCCACTGGTCCCCAAATTCCCAGCTGTTTTTTCAGGGCTGGGATTGTGTGTCTGGTGCATTTGGTATCAATCCACAGCAACATAAGCCCAGGGGAGACTCCCCCCAGGCCGTGCTAACCTGACAAATGAAAGCGAAAGCTTGCCTTCCCACCCACTTCGCGCAGTGCCGGAACCTGACGACGAGCTCACTGATGAAACTCAACCCCAGTGCGCTCTCACTGTGGGAGGAAAACTTCTGTAAAATGGCCACAACCTGTGGGAAATATCAGAAGAGCACATTTAAAACGCCCTCCATTTGAGTCATGAATCCTACTCAATGCAGAAACCAGACATGTTTATGCACATTTAAAATGAATTTATAAGCAAGGGAGAAAGTTAATTTTTGTCACAGTCATCATTAGAACACAGAGGGGAAAGGATGTTAAAGTACATGGCAATGCACATACGCACACTCAGCCACGTGAAACCCTTCTTAGAAATAAAATTTTAAAAGGGCCCAGCATTAGAAAAACACATTCTTAATATTAAGATTCCGAATTTTAGAAAATGGCCCCTTGCATAATAACTAAATCATTACCTTTCAGAACATGTCATTTTTGTAAAATTGTAATAGCATCAGAGTACCTTAGTAAATTGGAATTTTCAAGTGTCACCCCCCCCCACAGTATTCAGCTGGTGTGAGCCCACGTAAGACAGAACCAGTTCTCTACGTTGGAGTTCTTGCCCATTGACTGCTTTTCTACAAAGCCATGCTGTTGAGTCAAGCCCAGTCTGAGTTTAAAGGGAACACTGAGCCATGGTTTGAAGGGTTTCTCATGTAAAATGATTTATCTTTAATTTCTATCACTGAAGCATACAGCTTAAGAAAAAAAAAAAAACTAGGCTATGTATTGATAAAACTGTAATACAGTTTACTAATTTCAAAATTTAAAGGCTGGTTTCCTAGGTATCCAGAGAAACCAAGGGCAGAAAACAAAGAAGTTAAAATGGAAGGAATAAATATTCCTACTTCCAAAAATCACAAACAAAAAAGCCATGATTCCTTACTAGTTTGAAGGAGATCCACCGAACTTCAGAAACTTTATCTGCACACAACTTTAAGGCAATATGCATTAAGTAATCATGAACGTCATTGGGATTATAGAGCTCCAAAATGAGTATCAGCTGTCTGAAATTCAATAAATAAATAAATAAATATTATTGGGGGGTACAAAAAAAAAAAAACCAACCTCCTTACTAATTTCTCTTTACTCTCATCTCGTCTTACAGGGAAAGCCAGCCAGGCTGGGAGATAAGGCAAGAGAAGACCCAGCACGGCTTTCTGTCGGTGAAATGCCAAAAGCAGAAGCTGAGTGAAATGCCATGCAAAGAAAAGTGGGAAAAAAAAAAAAAAATCTTCATTCCTCATCTCGCACTCAAACAAATCAAACAAGGAGGAAATAAATTACACTTTGTAAAACAGAGGCCGAGGAATTTCTGAGCAGGGATAATATTTCACCGTGAGGTTATCGGCTGGAAAGCACATAAAACTTGGCAGATCAGATAAGGTAAAAATAGGCAGCGCTCGAGTTCCCAGAGTCCGGGCACGCAGACCACGGCGGCAGAGCTCCCGCCGGTCCCCGGCCCCGGCCCGGCCCCGGCCCGGCCCCGGCGGCGGGCGGCCCCGCGCGAGCCTGCGCTCCCACGCGCGGACGGTCCGCTTGCGGAGAACCGCGCGCCGGCCCCGCGCCCGGGGAGCGCCCGCCGCCGCGGCTTCCACTGTCTGTAAACCGGAACGCGGGAGCGGGAGGAAAATAAATGGCATCACCTCCACGCTGGCAACGAAAGGAAATGAAAAAGAGATTGGAAGGAAGTTAGAACCAGAAACCAGGAGTGCCGGTGAATACTTTCATATCGAAAAGCTCTGTTTTCAGAAAAATGATAGCAATATCACGGGCAGGGGGAACACGGAATTCATATCAGCGGGTCCGGCTTCAATAACCACGGCCGAGATGGAAGATAGCCAGAGCTCCGAGATAACGCTGTCGGCGGCGCGAGCCCTGCCGGCCCGGCCCGGCCCGGCCCGGCCCCGGCCCGACCCTGTCCCCGGCCCTGTCCCCGGCCCCGGGCCCCGGCCCCCCGCCCCCGGGAAGCGGGTCAGCCCGGCCCCCGTCCCTTGGTCGCGATCCCGGCCCGGGGGAAGCGGGTCAGTCGGGCCCGGCCCCCAACCCCCGGCCGCCACCCCCCGCCCCCACCGCCCGCCCCGGGGAAGCGGGTCGCCCGGCCGGAGACGGACCTGGCCGAGTTCCCGCGGACGGCCGCTAGAGGGCGCGAGGCTTTCATGGAAAACAGGGGCCTGTTTTTGTCTCCGATGTAAACTGGGAACACGGCATAATGACTAAAAGCTCAATCTCTCAAATTAAGCATAATGATTAAAGATCACAGCAAAGAGAAAATCTTTTAGTTTGCCCCTGGCATCGGCCAAATCATATCCTGAATAGCTGCAAAAGCTTGATGGATTTCTACAGCAAAGACAATGATTGGAGAGATTTCCAGTGGAGGGTAAGAAAAATGAAAACTGAAGCTGGGGGGATACAGCCTGGGCAAGGGGCAAATGGCCACCCGGCCACCCACCACGGCCACCAAACCCGCTGGTCACTGTGCAGAGCACGTGGCAAAGCACAGGGCACGCCTGGGGCTGGGGACTTATTCAGAGCGGTGGCTGTTAGAGAAGAGCGCCCACCCTTTGCACCCCTCTGGCCAGCACAAGCCGGGATTAAATAAACCCTTCACACACAAAATGACGCACAGAGAGCAGCCACCTTGGGCGACGTTTTTATCTAATAATCGTCTGGTCTGGGTGAGACCTTCCCCTGTCTCTCTCTGTCGCGTCATGTTCTTTAGAAGCTGAAGTGCACACGCCGCGCTGTGCCCTGCAGAGAGGGCTGCGCTCAGAATGTTCAGGAAAGCTCTGGCAAAAACTCTTCCGATTAACAGGAAAATATTGAAGAGTGGGTGATTCATCTTTTATTTGGTTCGAATAAATTGCCTTAGAGAACAGCAGAACACACTAATTCCACAGTGACTCGAGCCCTGTCTGCATCTGAAAATGAATGTCTCCCCGGAGACCGTGGTATTTGTAACTTAGAGCTTCGGAATTCACTTTATCCCTTAATAAAAACATAATCTCTTTATCCGCAAGAACACTATTACTGCTACTTTAGAAATCAATTATAAGGTAGGAAAATTAAGAATTATTCCATCTAATTTGCCTTCTCATGTCCCCAAACAGGTTTTACTTACTCTGCTAGTTCATATCGAAACCTCCAATTCCTGCTGTTATCGGTCACTACAAATTCTTGAAGCTGATAAAGATATTCTCTCCTCTTGTCTTCATGAAGCAACTATTTTTTAAAAATGTATACATAAATAAAAATAGAGAATCCCTCAAAATGACCCCAAATATACTGTCTGATCACCCTTGAAGTTCTGCACTTGTCCCTGGCAAGAACTGGGCATTCCCCTACTGCCCTGAACTCCATCCATCACCCGGGGTGGCTGTGAATTAACATTGCTGGGAACAGCCCTCACATGGACCCCTAAATGCTTCCAACCTCTCCCCCCGGTGAGTGCTTGTGGGTTTCCACATGCCCCCTAGCTCTTCCTTGTCTCATAATTTCCTGCCTGCAAACAACACGTATGTGTGTGTGTTCCGAAGACAACACCACTGCTGCTTCCCAGGGAGCTGGCTCTGCTCGCCAATGCCGGCACCACGAGGGGAAAGCTAGCTCAAGCCCAGTGCATCAGGCACCCCCATCCGTCAAGGGCAGCTCGTGGTCATGCAGATGCAAGTAATTAGTTTCTCCAGGTCATTTTTAAAGTCTTATTTTTATACTCATCATCCCTTTAGGAAAAAAATTACGAAGGCAAGCAGGGAAGCAGCAATGTCTTGCAGAGAGCCCTTCAGGGAGAACTGACACTGGGTTTCAGCCGGGCTCTTCCCCTGGGTGACCCTCGGCATACCGCGTGTGACCCGGGGGGCCTGGGCTCCTTCCTCCTCAGAGAGCCAACGAGGCTACATGTCTACCATACTCCACAGAATTAGGACCCCAAGGGACGGGGAGATTACGAGGAAAGATAAAAAAATATTTACCCATCACTGCGAGAATACCCAGTGTCAAGCCTCCAGACGGTACCCCTGAACCCGAGAAACCCAGACTATTGCTCCGGTTGTCCACGGACTCTTTCCACAGCCCGGGCTTTAAGAATTGCTTTGAAGAGGGAAGGTTTGTTTTTCCTTTTTAATCCTTCTTCCTACCTTTAGAAAATCATACAGGTGTTTAAGAATTCCTATTCGTACTTCATCCAGGTCCTTTAAAAATCCATTGAAGACGGGCACCAGGTCAGCAGCCGTGAGCTGGTCCCCGAGAATCACAGCCAGCTCGTGGATGGAGAAGGCCAGGGTCCGACGCACTTTCCACTGACAGTGCGCAGGAGGACAGACAAACCACAGAAAGCAAGCACAAGGCCACATTACCAAGATTAAGTGGCGTTTCTAGAATAAACCTGATGCTGCCTGGGAACAGGCCGCCAAGGGCTTCGCCTCATCGGAGCCCCGTCAATATGCCAATGGCACCCGCAGCCAGTGAGCCCCACGCGCTCCCCTTTTCCTCCCCAGCAGACGGCCCGCCCCATTTCCGTGGGTGCCTCTGAAAGGGCTCCTTTTACCTGCACATCAGAAGCCAGCGTTTCGTATGTATCTCTCAGGCAGTGCCAATTTTGCCTGCCCAGGGTGAGCGCCACCCCTGGGAGGCTGTAGGCGCAGTGTTTGGCTATGTCAATATCGACGGTCTGGGCGCGAGCGGGGTCGGTCATCGACACGTACTGATCTAGCAGGGGCTGAGGTATTATGTCCTGGGAAACAGTGGAGAAGGAAACCATCATGCTGGCAGGGAAGAAGGAGAGCGCTCGGGAGAAACAAGGAGTCTGGGATTTGGGGGAGAAAACCACAAAGCAGAGACGTCAGGGGAAGATGAGGCCTTCCGAAAAGCTCGGGGCTCTGGATGGGTGGCCTTCTTGGTCTGCAGGTGAAATTTTCAACTTGGACCGAACGATGTTAAAGCAAGGCCCACGCTCATCTTTTCTCACTTCGTCTAACATTTGATGGCTCAGAGGACAGTCTGGGCACCAAGGCTGGGTTAAGTCTGATGCATACAGCTCTTGAGAATGGAAACGATCTGATCTTTTCTCGTAGCTGCCCAGCACCCAGAGCCCCGGCTGGGACATGCTGACTGTCAATGGCTTTTTCCAGCTGACGGGACAGCACCTTCCTGTGACATCACCCACTTACCTTCTCTTCTGTCAGGACAAGGCGATACGATAATTTCAAACATTTAAGACATCTTACATAGCACAAGAGCCTATCCACAAGATAAAACAAAGCCAAACATAGGTCAATCAAAGAATCTGTCAAAAACTTTTCAGATTACGACAAAAACAAAAACAAAAACAAAAACCAACCCTGAAATGACTTGTAGAGATAGACACTAAATACAAATGCAACGCACAGGTGTCAGGGTTTCTCCTATTTGACTTGCTTTATTAAATACTGTTCTAGATTGTTCGAAAGATTTTAGCACTCCTTTAAAATCTGTTGTTTTTTTAGTAAGTTAGAGAGGAAATATTAGCAACACAAAGAAGGAGTGAAGATATGTCATTAATATTGACGGAAGAAAAATATCTGGTTCCCATGGCCATTCATAAATTTAACTCCCAGAAAAGGTGACATTTTGAGCTGCTTTTCTTTTCAAGGAACAAACCTGTAATTTAGACTTATTCTCCTTAATTGGGGTGGGGAAATGCCTCTGCTCCGTCTCCAGACCGTCAACAGCTCCACCGCAGGGTCGGCTGGGGTCCTGCAGAGTTGATCGGACACGTTACCAACTTACCCCAAACACGGAGCCATCCTATCATTCTCCCTCCAAGAATCCGCTTTCGGTGCTGGAAATGACCACTGCAGACCAAGATGAGCATTTCCCTGGGAGTCAGGGGTCTCTCTCAGATGTTAAAAAAGACAACTGCACAGGTATGGAGGGTGTGGTCAGTGATTTTAAGGGCCAAGGCAAACAGATACCATGCATTTTTTCACCTCAAGACTGCTTGAGGCCTTTAGAGAAGACAGGTGGGTGTCTGTGAGAAGCCACCACTTGAGTCTGCACTGACCACTCTTTAAGGCCTAAGGTCCCAGGATGGTTAACCAACCCCCTTGTAAGAGTCACACAATGAAGACACAAACCACGCAGACGGCAGGGCAAGCAAGCGCGTCCAGTATTTCTGGGGAGCTGGAGACACGCAGCAATGTGGACCCGTCGGGGCAGATGGACAGACAAGGGGAAGACCTGTCTAATTTGGGGGAAGACATGGCCCATAAAGGAGTATTTACCTGGAAAACTATCCTCGATTTTCACATGTACAAACACTTCTAATGTCTGCTGATGAACCTTTACAGTAGGTTAATAATTAATATGAGAAAGAACACTCAACAGGGACATACCAGTCTCTGGTCATTGATTACATTAGCGGAGATGAACCTGACCTTCTCCTCCACCCATCATATGGGTTCCCACGTGCACTTGAAATGTCATACTGTCTACCAGCTTAATGGATCCTGACAAATCAGCTCAATATATGATCCAGGAACGTCGATTAATACACCGATAGATGCTTCGTTTGCTCTGAGGCATGCTACCACAGCCTTCAGTTCCCAATATTTTCACTGAAATATACTGCTTATTTTAATAGAGGACAGGATAAAACAGAAATATTTGGGCATGATAACCTAAGACCTCGATTTCTCCAAGTTCATAACTTCATATACATTAATGTGTAATATCACTGTTCTTCTTTCGGGAGTTAATCTGATTCCAGAGTTTTTAGTGCAGTTGGCATTGTGAGGTCGTCTCCCCAGAAAGCCACCGGGCAGTCAAAAGACACCAGTGAGAAGCAACCAACACCCCCCACACATCCCCCGCAAAGGGCATCTCGAGACTCAGGTGGTGTGCTAAGAAGGCAGGGCAGAAAAGCAGCGAGCAGGGTCAATGCCAAAGAGCTGCACTAACCAGCCACCTGGCCTCAGCCACTCTTCCGTCGTCTCTGCGAGATGACACGATCCTCATCAACTAAGCTCTGGGAGTTTTTTGGTCCCTTTTCCTTCTTTTGCAACTGGAAGCATCCTGACTGCTCCCGTGGAACTGGAGAAGCAAGCCGCAAATTCAAGGGCCCTGACATCTCACAACATAAACCAAAGGTCGGCTTGCGTGAGCCCTTCAAAAATCTTTCAGGCAACAGAGCCAACTTGGAGGAACCTGCTCGTTCCCCTTCCTCTCACTTCTGCACGTGACGAAGAAGCCCCAGTCCGATCAGGTCTCCACTCCGGTGGACATAGCCATGCCTTTCTACCTAACCTGTGATTTCCACATTCTAGGCAACATGGGTAACAACCATTTTCTTGCCTGTTTCTGAAAATAAACCAGCAAAATAGACTACCCCCTCATTTTATACGAATCAAAGACAACCATCACAAACTCCTAAACATTTTATATTCAGGCTTCTAAGTGGGTCTTTTGTTTTGTTTTATTGGCACAGGCCTAGACGGGAAGGGAGGTGATAAGTTCATTCTGTTGCTAGGATCCAGTTATCCATTGCACGGATGGTGGAACAATCAGTACTCTGGCCTTAGAGACCACGGGCTTGAAGAGATGATCCACCACGGCACAGGAAATGAGGAGATGCCCACACGCCCAGGACTTGATGATCTTGGACCCCACCCTGATTTTAATTCTCTAGTCTCGCCCTGACCTGGGTAAGACCCCAGCTCAAAGCGGTCAGAGCCGGTCACTAGGAGTTAGGAAGGCATCAGAGCCTCCTGCCCTCGTGAGCTGGAAAGCTATGGAGACTGCCAGAGCCAGCGAGCCTCGGGCCCCCTCCCCTTCCTGGATGCCCAGTCCCTGCCTCACGGGACGAGTTCCAGGCTGCAGGATAAAAGCTGCTGAGCTGCTTTTCAAGTCTCCCCTCTAACGGCAGGCCAGTACCTCTACTGGGGTGACCCCGTGCCTAATGAGCGCCTCCGGAGCGAGGGCTGGACGTGGCGGTCTGCCTGCTGAGGCCGAGGCTGGCTTTCAGCTCTAGGGGCCACAGAACCTGCCTTGGAAAGCAACAGGGAAACTGGCACATATATGGTCAATCCCCACAAAGACCTGAGACAACATCTTTGAAGAAGGCGCTTGTGGGTCTCCCCACTCCGTTTTGGTGGAGGACGGTCAAGGTTACCAATCACCTGATCGGTTGCTTGTCTAGGTATCCAAAACATGACCCTAAGAATAAAATTAAAGTTGCCATTTATCATCTCTGCCAGGATATAGTAATAAAAGAAAATGCGGCTCTGTGATTTCTGTCACGCCCTCCGTGGCAGAGGGACAGGGCAAACACTTACTGTGCTTTGTAACGTCCTGGGCTCGGAGGGCTCCTTCCGCACTGAGGAAGCCGAGAGAGCTGTGGGATTGTCAGACGCAGGGCCGGGAGCTGCGACGGACCCCTCGCTCCTACCTTCGGTGCCCTGGTGCTCAGGCTCACCCACAGAGTCAAGCTGTGCGGCTCTCAGAGCAGCTGATAAGACCTGGACCTGAGCTGCAGGGAGAGAAGTTTGAAGAATTTTAATAACTTTATTTGGTTGGTAGGGATTCACTTGAGAAGGATCTTTGCAACAAGCCAGTCTGGAAGCAGGTGCGCCACACACACACGCACCGTCAACACATCTGTCCTGGCAGTGGGCGGGCCCTGGAGTCCCAGAATGAGCTCTCTGGGAGGTGGTGATATTTAAGGCCATTAACTTTAACTATTCCAACTAAACGCCAGCCATGCACAGAGCATCAAATCTGAACTCGAAACGCCTCAATGAGGACAATCAGAGTTCGCCTCCATCATCTCTCACAGAAAGACAACACGCTGTTCCCAAAGGCCAATGTCTGGGAGGTCCACCCACTCGGTGAGGGGGTCCTGCTCCCCCCCACCAAATACCCCAGAAATCGATCCATCTCCGTGCACAGAAATGAGTACAGATCTCGTTCACCAAGCCCCAAAGACTATTCATTTGTCCACAGCATGACTGCCCAAGACCCTCCTAACAGCAGAGATGACATATTTCACACACCTTTCTGTAAAAACAATCTAATGTCTGTCTCCAGATACACACACACACACACACACACACACAAAATAGTGCCTACATCCTGCTTTCTACAAGTTAACTTCAACAGAGCTCAAGATTCACTAAAATGTTTAGAGTTCGTAGCTAACTCCCCACTCAGCCCAGGACAAGATCCCACCTCCCTAGTGCAACCCACCAGGGCCTTCCCAATGGCCCGAGTCACGTCTCCAGCTGCAGCCAGTCCACAAATCCCCAACATGCTGTTTATTTCTGAAACTTCTGGGGTCACGGATCCCTCTGAGCTCTGATGAAAACTATGGAAATGAGGCACGCACATACATGCAAGATTTTACAAACGGTTTCAAGGGCCTGAAGGAACCCTCTGAAACTCATCCCTCTCCATTCTCTGCAGTGCGATCCTAGCTGTCATCTTTTGGGGCCCACATGAAATGCCTCCCGCTCTGCAAGGTCTTCTCCCGGACACTCCCTCTGGCCCCAGGTATCCTGCCCTGTGCTGGCACAGTGCGTCACACTGCCTCCCGTCCCAGCCCCCGCCACAGCCTGTGCTAGTGGTAGTGTATGGAGCTCCTTCCACGAAACCATGTGCCTGTCACTGCTGCCTAGCACCCGGCCTGGGGCCCAGCACTAACATGAACGCCGCCTTAGAAATGTGGTTTCCAAAAACAGACCTTTGTCTATAGCTATTAGAAGTGATATGTTACATGTGCTCATTCCTTCGGCAACCATTGACTTAATTTCCTTTATAAATTTAAAGAGAAAGAATAATCACAGGGCTAACTTGATTTTCACATTTCCTTTCCCGAAAGCTTCACAAATCTTTGCCCGGCAACAGCAGCAAGTGTTGTTTTTCCCGATCTCCCCAACCCAAGGAAGAATACAAATATAGCACCGTTTAGAGCAGGAAGAGGCGTGATAATGGATATGGATCATGAGGCCTGGCTCCCAGATCAGACGCTCAGTGGGAGCACTAGTCATAACATGAAAAACACCCCAAAGAAGAAGTTGTACTTTCCCTTGCTGTACAAAGACAAAAACCTTAAAGTTTGGTTCAGGGCTGAGTTAATAAGCTCCGAAAGGAGCATCATCCTTAGTTGTTCGTACCTAGAAAAAGCCCCATCACATAGGAAGTGATGTAAGAGCGTCCGAGGAGCTAATAAAATTTCCAGCGCTACAGATACACCCCCACGCTACCTGCCATTCTAGCTGAGCGACCTTCAGCCTCGCACAGCTGCCCTGCACAGAGGTCCCCAGGGCTCCGGCGGTGCTGAGGCCGAGAGACCCTCTCCTGGCCATCTGTGCACAGTGGACACGAAGCGAGCACACAACACACACGCACGCACACGTACACGCAGGCGCAGCGGCACACGGGCCTAGCCAGCACACAACCCCCAGATACCCTGTTTCCTCCTCCATCATGGGAGACAATGCTTACCTTGAACATCGGGATCATTCATCAGATGCTCCTGCAAACTATCAAGGACTTTCTGAATCTCGCTCCTGGCCATGCAGCTGTGCTGCACAGTCTCGGGCCTGCTACAGCCCTTCTCCTGGGGCCTAGCCTCACTCAGAAGCAGCTCTAGGTCCTCGCTTATGTCAGGGAGAGGAGTTCGCCAATAAAAGAAATTATTGAATACATCCTCAGGAACCCCTGGGCAGGTAGAGGAGCCTGGTCCAGGGAGGCTGTGGATGGGGAGGTCACTCCCAGCAGGGAGCTTCAAGGACGCACTGGTCTCTGGGGAAAGCCTGGTCAACTCGGCTCCAGCCAAGGCAGAGTCTTCTACTGAGTCTGCCATGAGGCCATCAGAGCTAATGACCCGCTGGAAATCACCGGTTCCCGTTGGCGTGCCTCCCGTGGGCAGGTCTGGCTCCGTGTGCACCGGCTTCGTGGAACTAAGGGAAGATGGAGGGGAGTACTTTTAGCGCCATGTAATGGACTGGAAGTAAAATGGGAAAACGTGAGCCCCACATCCTCCCAAGCCCTGTCCTCCTCTCTACCTGGCTATCCAACCTCTTAGGGCCAGAAGCTCATAACCTCACAAGAGCATAAAAGGTCCAGTCAGCCCCCGCTGCCCCCCTCCTCGGGAGTATTATGCGTGCTGAAAATGCCATGCAGAAGTTCAGCCGATCTCTCCGTTCTGTCCAAGGGGTGGGTAAGCCCTGGCGTCTGCAGTCACGGCCTCAGTGGGCAGAATACAGGCACTCCCTGCCGTCAGTACCTCCACCAGGGGGCAGCCACCGGGACACGAAAGCCACCGAAACCACTGGGAGAGTTCGGAGGAGGAGGTGCCGCACACAGGCCAGACACCAGCAGGAGCTCAGTGAATTTAGGTGGAGATGGACGGAGGGGAGGGAGCACCAATGGTGAAAAGATGTATACCCTCTGAGCTGTACGTCACTACCCTCCTGCTCCGCTAGGACATTAGCACGGGAGAGCCGCTTAGCGATGACCTCAGACGGTCTGGCTGGTGTGTACCCATCAACCTCCGAGGAAAGATGAAGAACTCCAAGATCAATCACTAGAACTTACTAGAAAGGCGGGATAGCATCCACTAATGGTGGGTCAGGACTGTCACCTGTCCGTGCAGATAACATCCTGGGTTTATGGGCATGTGACACCAGGCACAAACAGCCATTTGGGAGACCTCACATCTTGCCTATGTAAATTATCCAAAGAACTTCATTAATCAAAAAGTAAGAGAAAGTTTCCTTACAGGTTATTTAATCACTACCCTCAATGAATATTTTATCTAAATTTAGGAGACACAGTAGCTTCATTATTTATAACCCAGTAGTCATGTTTCAAAATCATTATTGCAATTACTTTTGCTTCTTTACATAATTAAAGCTCTAATATCCCATCTTGCCCAGAAGGTCACTGTTACTAAAACTCCAGACAAGATAATTGCTAAAATTTTAGGTGGACGCTTGAGGTGCCGTGCGGGCCCTGGTAATTATCCTGCTTGGAGCTCACCAGGCTGAGAAAGTGTTGCCACAACTGCCTGCACGGGGGGCTCCAGAGGGGAGATCAGAGTCCAAATCCTGAGCCGGTGGTCGGATGCTTAGGGTGCCATCTTCTCGAATGTAGAGGCCGGCCCTGGAGGGGTTCGCGAAGGTGGAAATGAAGGGGCCCAGGGATTGGAAGGCGGCCTGGCGCACCTGCAAACAGAGAGCACAGCGCAGTGAACGTGCCATTGGCCAGGTCTGACCCCCGACCGGGCAGCTGGCCGACCGCCTGGGCAAGTCGCTGTCTGCCGAGTTATGTCCCAGCAGATTTACTGCTGTCTGAGTTGTCCTCCAAATCCCAAATCAACTATTTGCAACAGAAAATCAAGAAAAGCTTAGTACCACTGCACAGTTTTTATACTTTTGGAATTTTAATTCCACATCAAATAAGTCCAGACTCCATAAAGCGCCTGAGTAGACCACTACTGATCGTGACGGGCACGTGTGTGAAAGGAACAGCGAAGGGAACTCTCCAGTTAGTGTTTCCCTGCTCACTTGTTTCACTGCTCTTTCATGGCCGGTCACCACAAACGTGAGGGTGCGCACCACCTTCTTCACAGGCACCCAGGCTTTGGAGATTTCAAGTGCTCTGATCCCCATGAGGTCTAAGTAAGCCAAGTAGGAACCGAAAAGACAAAATACACAGTCCCAAGTCCAGAGGCCAAGCTGAGGCGGTCGGGGAGCGGCGGCTGGCAGCCAGCACCGCCGAGCCGCCCACACTTACCCATCGGCAGGGGTCGCTGATGAGCTTGATGAATAGGGGTGACAGCTGGGCTCTGCGGACCTCGGGGGACGCGCTGTAGGACACGGCCATGAAGCACTCTGCGCAGGCTTTTCGCATCCCCCAAACACTGTCTGAGCAGAGCTCGAAAAACTTTGGTATCTACCAAAGCAAATAAAATCATGCTACTCAAACTTGGTTACCCTGAGGAAGGGCAGAACCTTTTCTAATGATGTAATTAAGGCAGAACCATAAATATATGGGAAATATATACTAGTCTAAAAGGAATCATTTGAGACAAAGAGAAATGATGGTAAGAAGAATAAAGAAACATTTCCTTTACCTCTGAATTCTAATAAACGACTTGGTTAAAAGGCTAATACTCACATAGCAAGTGCTATGTGAATTACATAGAGAAAAACTGTGAGATGACTTTGAGATCGAGTAGATATCCCAACTAGCTCACCCATCCAGGTAGTAGGATCTTTGAGTGGGGTCCTTTAGTAATAGAAGGTATATTGTAAAAAACTGATAGTAAAGCAAATAATTCCTGTTCACAGAAATGCAAATTGTGCCCCACGGAATGCACTTGATTCTCACCCTGGATGCGGAGCAGGTCGGAATCCCCGCGAGGTCATCTCGGTCTCCCCCGGTCTGACCGCACCTGTGCGGCACTTTGAGTTCTCCATTAAGCCGGGTGTTGGACCCTACTGTTTCCCTCGTGAATAAATGACTTAAATAAAGTCTTTGGCATGTTCTATCTATAGGAAGGTCATGATCACATCGTCTTTTAAAATTTATCCTTTAATGGGGCACCCGGGTGGCTCAGTCGGTTAAGCGTCTGACTCTTGATTTTGGCTCAGGTCATGATCTCACTCAGGGTCGTGAGATCGAGCCCCACGTCAGGCTCTGCACTGGGCGTGCAGCCTGCTTAAGATTCTCTCTCTCTCCCTCTGCCCATTCCCCCGGCTCCCATGCTCTCTTTCTCAAAAATAAATAAATACATACATACACACATAAATAAATAAATAAATAAATAAATAAAATTTATCATTTAAAAATGAGGCTGTTTTTTATATCCTAATGTAAAATCATCAGCCAAAATGATCCACAAATGGGAACATATACTCATGGAAATGTCTGCCCACGGGAAGATTGGTATGTCGGCCACTGCTGTTCTTCCTTCAGCTACATTAAGTGAAAGACAACACTTGCTGTACATTCAGAACAACAACAACAAATTATTTTGGGGTCGTAACTATGTTGACATGGCTTGCACTTGAAATAAAATAAAATGAGCTTCTGAAGTTAAATTTAAAAATCAATTTAAAGAGTATGCTCTTTTGAGGTTAAATTCTAACCATACAGGTTAGATGTCCCGACCAATAAAAATCCTGTCCAATAAACGTCCAATAAAAATACAGGTTGGATAGCCTGTCAAATAAAAGTGGTAAGCACTCAGCATAGCTCTGCGTAGGCACCAGGGAAACAGAGATGAACATGATAAGGTGAAGATCCCACATCAGCAAAACTATAATGAGGTGTGATAAGAGACAAGCACGTACTCTGAGCAAAATGTTATGGGGATGCTGAAAAGGGAGAAATTAATTCTCTCTGGCACAGTGGGTAGATGAGTCTAGACAAGGAGAGAACTTGACAGAGGCATATGCACCTTCAAGCTGGGTTTGAAGTGTGAGTTGGGTCCCACCAGGTGGGGAAGACACTGGAAAGAGAGGGGCAGTAATGAGCAGAGGTGTGGAAGGGGGAAAAGCAGGAAGCCTCAAGGGAGCTGACAAGCCACCCGCCGGCTAGTGAAATGCTTCTCTGCCCTGCTGTGCATCAGAATCACGAGGGGGTTTATCAGAAATGCAGACCCCTGGGCTTTATCTGCCTCCCTGCCTCCCTGCCCATCCCATGATTCAGATGCGTGGCCAAAGGTGAGACCTGCCCAGGCCGGCGCAGTGTTAAGACCTGAGGAAGGCAGCTGGCGGCGAGGCTGGAAAAGCACTTATGAGGGGACTCAGAAGGCCAAAAAGGGTCTGGATTTTAACCTGTAACCCAGAAAAACCCCACTTGTCTTGATGACCAGGAGTGAGATGGTAGAGCAGTGTTCTAGAAAGAGCAGTGGAAAAGAGACAGACAGAGTGGCTTCGACAGTGAGAAGAAACCAGGGAAAGCGATCAGTTAGGAGGCGACAGCAAAAGCCCACAGGAAAGTGGGCTGGGGTGACGTCCATGTTGTTCCATGGACCAGCTGCCTAATGCTTATGAAAAACGTTGGCTTTGGAAGTCAAGAAATTTAGAACTGATGAATGCAAAATTGAGCTGTCATTCCAAAGTAACAGATTCATAAATATAAAACTTCAAACCGATTTTAAAAGTGCCCTAAGAAATGCACTATAGCAAATACGAGTGGCAAAACTTCACATACCAAAAATTTCTCAGTGGCTTCTTGTCCAACGGCATGACAAATATCACCAAAATTTGTAGCACACACCTTAAAAAAGGCAAGAGGCATACCCATTATTCTCTGCTTCCTTTTTGTCTTACCAAATTGTGACAGCTAACAAGAAGCCTCGGGGGCAATGACCCCTCTAGTCGGGCGACCAGCAGGCACTTACCGAGCCCGCCGCCCACACGGCCCAGCCTAGTGCCTCCGGTGCATTGGAAACCGAAAATTTACAACACAGTACCAAATCCCTGCACTTTCTGGCTCCTAATTGATCTCAATACATAATGCATTTGGTTAGCAATAAAGCGAAAGAGACCCTTAACATTCTCTGCATGGCAAATGAGGCCTATCTTTCTTGCCGATGAGTCATGAGGAGAGACTAGAGGGAAGAGGACCAGTCACGCAGCACGGAGGGGGAGGACGAGGACAGGGAGGCTGTTGGGGGAGATGTCTAGTGGCCTTAGAAAGGGTTAGGTAAGAATCTGGTAACCAAATGAACAAGCGACTAAAAGGGAAAGGGAGGCAAGGGCTGGCTTTAGAGGGTATGGCCAAGGTAAGAGGGTCCCAGAGCACAGCAGGCCGGGTATTGAAAGACCAAGCATGTCAGGGTGACGGCATCTAACTGCAACCAGCAAGGTCGCAGAGCTGGTCCTCCCATGTCTAACAGCAATGGGCTTCCTCTCACAGGATCTCGTCTCCAGGTCCCTACATGTGCCCTGGTTTCAGTAAAAATGGGCAACACTGCTCACACATTTGCCTCACTCAGGTCACAGGGGCCACATGTCTCTTCAAGCCTGTATCTACTGAAGAAGTCAGGACACTTCCAAGGAAACAATTTTGAACTGTCTAACGTTCTGAATTTTTCAAGTTTTGAGACTGTATGTTCCAACCTTCCGAACTTGAAAGAACTTCCCGTCACCACACAATTCGCAGAATCGAGGGAGCAGCAGGCGTTCAACGGTGCTCTTACTCAGCACGGAAACCAGTTTGCAGATTAGCTATAGATAAGAGAAAAATTAGAGTCACTTGAAATACCAAAGCACGTGTATTGCACGTAACACTAATTAAATTCCAAAAGCTGATATTCAAAATATTGCCAAAACAGCTAGGAAGTAAACACAGAGAACACCTTCCTTTGAGTTTTGTCAAGTGATAGGATCAATAGAAGGCTAAGAATTCCTCAAGGTTTACTCCAATAAGAGTCCGTCTAAGGCTCAAGAGTCGCCATTTGCCAGGCACCCAGCGTACATCTGAAACATCAACGAACACTGTGTGTGCACTGACCGTTTCACCTTCCCCAAACCCTATGACCTGGGTATGACCGATCCTCACTTTTGCAGATAAGGACACTCCAAGAGGTTTAAGTGATATGAACAAAACCCCGCAGTGCTGAGGCGGGATGCACAGTGACAGCTGCTCAGAGAGTAAAAATGACTGGTAGGCAAGCCAGCAACTGCCCTACTGGGTATTCACCCCCAAAATACAAAAACAGGGGTGACTGGGTGGCTCAGTGGGTTGGGCCTCTGCCTTCAGCTCAGGTCATGATCTCGGGGTCCTGGGATCGAGCCCTGCATCGGGCTCTCTGCTCGGCGGGAGGACTGCTTCCCCCTCTCTCTCTGCCTGCCTCTCTGCCTACTTGTGATCTCTCTCCCTCTCTCTCTGTCAAATAAATAAATAAAATCTTAAAAAAAAAACACAAAATACAAAAACAGTAATTCAAGTGGATACATGCACCTACAGACTATGTTTATTGCAGCATTATTTACAACCAAAGTATGGGAGCAGCCCAAATGTTCACTGACTGTATACTGTATAGATGACTGTATACAGAAGATGTGGGGTGTGTGTGTGTGTGTGCATATCATGTATATACACACATATATATACATGAAGGAATATTACACAGCCATCAAAAAGAAAGAAATCTTGCCATTTGCAATGATGTGGATGGAGCTAGAGGGTGTAACGCTAGGTGAAATAAGTCAGAGAAAGACAAATACCATATCATTTCACTCATATGTGAAATTTAAGACAAATGAGCAAAGGAAAAAAAGAGAGAAGCAAAACCACGAAACAGACTCTTCCTAACTATACAGAACAAACTGATGGTCACCAGAGGGGAGTTGGGTGGGGGGATGGGGAAATACAGGTGATACGGGTGAAGGAGTACACTTGTCACGATGAAGAACACTGAATGTTGTATGGAAGAGCTGAGTCACTGGATTGTATGTCTGAAACTAACATTACACTGTATGTTAATATACTGCAATTAAAATAAAATAAATAAAACAAGAAGAAAATGTCTGGTAGGCACTGGAGAGTGACCAAGTGCTGGTGGAAACTACCGGAAAGCAAATCCTTAAGAGAAGGAGCCATGCTGCGGAAAAGGTGCATTGCTCCTGCTTTTCTGTCCAAGTGCACCCCCTGTTCTGCATGGCTACGCAGTGTGGCTGGACCCCAGCAGAAGTTACAGCTTTTTTCTGGCCTGGAAAGTCAGAGAACGAAGAGTGAGGTTGCCAAAGCAGCCAAAACGTGAGGGTAGAAATCCTGGGAAGGAAGGAAGGAGGAAGCTAAAAAAGGGAGAGCCCCCAAATCTGTGATTAAATACCACTCTAATCTGTGGCTGAATTCGGAGCCGTGCATACACAGAGGAGATAGTGAGGTTCATAGGAAAAAGTCAATTGCTTGAAGGCAGAAGGAACTTAGTGCTTTCAGCTGCTGGCTATTATAGAAGAAAGAGAATCTGAACTCTTTGCTAGAACAAAGTCAACACTCTTCTGAAGAAAATAACAGAATCCAGAGTTTCTACAGTGTTTCATCAGGAAGCTAATAAGAGGCAATAAAAAATTCATAGACATTACACTTATCATGATGAACACTGAGTAATGTATAGAATTGCTGAATCACTACAATGTTCATCTGAAACTAATATAACTCTGTGTGTTAATTACAGTGGAATTAAAATTTAAAACTTTTAACATTGAAAAAAAAAAACAGGTATCTAGGAAAAAAAATCCATAGACATGAGAGGAAATAGGAAAATGTGACCCATAGCCAAGAAAAATGTCAGTAGAAACAAACTCACAGAAGATCCAGACATTAGCATTAGCAGACTTTAAAAAGGTTTTAATGCAGCTGTTTTAAGTACACTCAAAGACCAAGAGGAAATAGTCAACTGCATGAACAGAAAGGAAGTCTCATCAAAGAAATGGAAACTATAAAAAAGAATCAATCAAGCCTGTTGGTAATAACACAGTAACTTGGTCCAACATACCCTGTGGCACATAACAGTTACAGAATCTTGAAAAAAAATTAAAAACTACCATTTAAGAGCCCTGGAGAGCAACCAAAAGGCAGAAGCTAGAGCAGAGGTCATTCTTCAAAGATAAACTACAGGGTGCCTGGGTGGCTCAGTGGGTTAAGCCTCTGCCTTTGGCTCAGGTCATAATCTCGGGGTCCTGGAATCAAGCCCTGCATCGGGCTCTCTGCTTGGCAGGGAGCCTGCTTCCCCCTCTCTCTCTGCTACTCTGCCTACTTGTGATCTCTCTCTCTCTGTGTCAAGTAAATAAATAAAATCTTAAAAAAAAAAAAAAGATGAACTACAATGATAAAGATGTGGAAGATAGGTCCAAAATCTGTGTATTCAATTTGCTGAGCTCTCTGGCTGGCTGGCTGGCTGGCTGTTAAATTGTACATGCATGGTCTTCCCAGGGTACCCAGCAAAGGAGTAGTGGCCAGAAACAACGTAAACTGAGCAGAGATTTCAGCAGCTGCTCACCACCAAGGAGACAGCAGGGAGGTGGAGTCCAGACAAGACACATGTCTGCTACATCAAAAATTACTTTAGAGTACTTCATAAAATGAAATAAGCATCTACTACCAAAAAAAAAAAAAAAATCACTTTAGAGGAATAAAACAGAATCCTGAGACTCTGCACTGTATCACTTACAATGTCTGGTGTTCAATTAAAAATACCTACCTATGTGTTGACAGGAAAAGGTGACCCACAATAAAGAAAAAAAAGCAGTCGATGGAAATCAATACCAAGATGATCCAAATGTCACAACTGTTAGACAAGGACTTTTAAAAAGCTACTGTAAATATAACAAGGATTAAGAGGAAAATGTAAGCATAAAGAACATATAATGACTCTCTATATTACAGAGATACAGACACTAAAAAAAGGTCAGAGTGGAAATTCTAGAGTTGAAAGATATAATAACTGAAATTAAAAACCTAATGGGTAGACCTACCAGCAGGTCAAAGATGACAAGAGTCACTGAGCTTAAAGACAAATCAATAAAAATGATCAAATCTGAACATCAGAGAGAAAAATGACTAAAACAACAAAAAGAACCTCAAAGACCTGTGGGGCAAAAGGAAGCACCTCAGCTTTGTGTGATTGGAGCCCCAGGCTGAAAGGAGAAAGAGAATGGTCCAGAAAAAAAGTACTCACAGGAACACTAGCCCAAAACTTCCAAAATCAGATGAAGAGCATCAACACACAAATCTAACGGGTTTGCTAAATGCAAAGCAGGATGAGTGTTCATTCTGCCAAGATGGAAATAAAAATCTTAAAAGCAGTCAGATTAAAAAACGATGCTATAAATGCAGTACCGTATGAATGGCCGCTGACTTCTCCAGAAGATGACAGGACAAGATGTTAAAGGAATACCAGAAAAATAAAAACAAACCAATCAACCCACAAGTCAATATCCAGTAAAACTGTCAGCCAAAGGTGAAGGCAAAATAAAGGCATTTTTGGATAAAAACAGAAAGCTCATCCTCAGCCAATCAAGCTAAACAAAGTACTGAAGTTCTTCAGGCTGAAAGTATGATACCAGACAGAAACTCCAATCCAAGAAAGAAAGGAAGAGTACCCATATGGTAAAAGTGTGAGTATAAAAGGCTATTTTTTTTCTCCTTTCTTAATTTCTTCAATTGTTTGAATCAAAATTTATAATATTGTATTACCAGGTCCCTAATGGGAGTATGCGTCATCAAGTGTATGAAAACAACAGCAGAGAGAAGGAGAAGGAGTGAGTGGACGACGTTGCAGGGGCTATGGTGGTTCTTGAAAATCCTACAGAGGAATTAAAATCTAGTACTACAAAAATACTCCACTAGTCCAAAAGAAGGCAGGAAAGAATAGAGGAACGAAAACAGAGGAGATAAATGGGGAAAAAAATGCCAAAATGGCGGAATTAAGTCCAAATATAATCAATAATTATATTTAACATAAACAGAATAAAGACTTCAATTAAAAAGCAAAAACTGTCAAACTGGATACAAAAGCAAGGCGCACGTCCATGCTAATGAAAGCAGAACACTTTCAACATAGAAATATGTGCGGATTACTATCAGAGGTAATCCCTTAATAAAAGGGTCAATACAGCACAAAGATATAAACATAAAACCTTTACATGCTTAAAAGGGAAAAGATGGACTTTAAAACGTGTTTCCTCCTTAATAAGCTAGAATAATATAAGCACACTGAATTGCAGTAAATAGAAGGAAGGAAACAATAAACAGTAGATATAAATGAAAAAGAAAATAATAATGAAATCAACAAAACCAAAAAAAGAAAGTATCAATAAACTTGATAAAGCCTGAGCAAGACTGATCAAGAAAGAAAAAGGCGGGGAGAAAACACAAATTACCAACATCATAAATGAAACAGGAAAATACTACAGATCTTTCAGGTATGAAAGGGATAAGGAAGTATCTTCTTAAAGATTTTATATATTATTTGAGAGAGAGAGAGAGAGAGAGAGAGCTGAGCAGGGGTGGGGAGGGGCAGAGGGGGATCTCCACTGTGCAGGGAGCCAGATGCAGGGCTCTACCCCAAGATCCCAGGATCATGACCTGAGCCAAAGGTAGACACTTAACTAACTGAGCCACCCAGCTCCCCAAAAGGGATAAGGAAATATTATAAGCAACATTAGTCCAATATATTTAACAACTTAGATGAAATTAATAAATTCCTTGGGGGCGCCTGGGTGACTCAGTTGGTTAAGTATCTGCCTTTGGCTCAGATCCTGATACCAGGGTCCTGGGATCGAGCCCTGCATCAAGTTCGTGCTCAGCAGTGAGCCTGCTTCTCCCTCTCCCTCTGCCTGCCTCTCTGACTGCTTGTGCTCTCTCTATCTCTCTGTCAAATAAATAAATAAAACTTTTTTAAAAAGGGAATTAACAAATTCCTTAAAATACACAACTTACCCAATGACACAGATGAAATAACAAATCTGAATATTGCCGTATCTAAATTGGATTTTCTATCAAAAACCATGTCATAAAGAAAACCCTAGGGCCACAGATTTTACTGGTGAATTCTAACAAATACGTAAGGGAAAAAACAACACCAATTTTGAACAAAATCTTTCAGAAAATAGAAGAGCGGGGAATGTTTCCCAACTCGTTTTTTAAGGCCCAAATAACCCAGATTCTAAAATCGGACAAAAACATAATAGGAAAACAAAATTGCCTACAATAGTCCTCTTGAATACAGATATGAAAATCAACAACAAAATATAAGCAAATAATGGAGAAGGGAGCGTTCTTCGCGGGAGAAGATCAACTCGAACAACCAACGGGCACCACACTCGCAGGTGGCAGTCTGATGACAGCATACGGGCTCCAAGTGACTTCCCTCTTCACGTCCGGGGCAAAGGAGGACACAGAAACTGGGTGGACACCACCTCTCTCCTGAGCCGCCAGTTAGCGATGGCCAGAGGCAGAACATGCTGCAGTCTTGGGCCTCCCGCCGTGACACATGAGAACACGTGTCTTCACCTTTCTTGTCAGAGACGCGGAGCCTGAATCCAATCATGAGGAAACATCGAACAAACCCAAACTGGGAGACGTTCTACCCAAGAACTGGCCTGTGCTCTTCCAACATGTTAACGTTACAAAATTCAAAGGCTCAGGATCTGTTCTAGAAACAAGGAGACAGAAGTGTTGTGACAGCTCCGAGCATCACGTGGCCCTGGCCCGGGGCCCGGACAGATGCCAACATCTGCGCGTGAACTGTGGAGGCGATGCCAGCCCCGTATCGAAGTCCAATTTCTTGATTCTGATCAACGTGCTATGGTGTTTAAGAGAGTTTGTCCTTGTTTTCTAGGAAATACACACTGGAAAATGTGGGCCTAAAAGGGCATAATGCCTCCAATTTCCTCTCAGGTGGCTCATAGAGAAATACACACACACACAGATGTGTGTGCGTCTGCGTGTGCGCACACACGTGTGTAAGGAGAGACCGTAAGAGACTACGGGAGCGCGTGAGGAGACGGTACCCGAGACTTCAAGAGTTCGCTCCTGAACATCTCCTACAAGCTCGAAATTAAAACCAAATGAAAAATCACCCCCCAAATTTTTAAAGACCTCTCCCACTGCCCCCCCCACCAAAAGAAAAGAAGACGGAAGGAGGAGGTGGGGAAGGACTCCCCGTCTCTGCGTCTGCTCTTCCCGCTGCACCCCCGGCCCCAGCAGGACAAGGTCCCGGGTCAGCAGCTCCCACGACTCTGCTCGGACTCTGCACACAGCACACGAGAGGGAGACGCACCCTGACTGGCGGGGGAGTGTGGGGGGCGAGGGGAGGGGACTCTATCCCCACAGCACGGAAAGGCTTGCACCTTCCGAGCTCGGACGCCTCTCTCTGACCTGACTCGAGGCAGAGCCGTACCCGGTGGCGACCACAATAAACGAGCTCCCGGCTCCCGTATCCAGGGAAACAGGCGACCGAAGAGCACCCAGTGTCTCCAGCTGCCCCTCTCCGTCGGCCACACCCACATGACCTTATTACTACCCGCATAAAACAAACCCCGAATCATTAAAAGCCAGCCAGCACACCGAGTGACAAGAAATGACATCCCTGTGGCCCTGGGAACTACTCGCACGGAATGACCGCCTTTCCTCAGTCGCCTGGACTATTCTTTCACAACACATACCCACGACGTTCTTTTTAAATAAATGCACAAATAAAAATGAGCTTAAAAATAGGAATGACGACAAAAAATGAGGAAGCCTTAATGTGAAAACGTGTTGAGAGAGAAAAATAGGCTTCTGACAATTAGTTATAATCTCGGAATGCTAATGGCTTTCCTGCAAGCAAGAGGAATTATAATTGGTCTCTGGTGGCTTGTTTACGCCGTCTAGATATAATTACAGGACGCAGCGCTTCCAGTTTTTACCGATTCATTCATTCAACAACTAACATTTATTTAGTACTGGCTCTGGGCCTGGCACTGTGCTGGGTGCCGATGGCGGAGAGACACCTGTGTTCAGAAGCTCGCGCTTTGGAAGGAGAAATAAACAAGTCAAGTGCACACTTCGATTGCTAGATGACAGGAGACAGAAAGGAAGCGAGCCTTCCGAACGCACAAAGGAGGGAGTCGCGGACGTTGTCTGCCATCTGCAGAAAGATTTCACAAACTGAAATGCGCACATCTGTGAGGAAGCAGGATGTAAGACACCACCAGCCCGTGACTTACACGGCATAACTCTTATTTAAAAATGCCCAGGCCACGTCTACTTGGCTACCTTTGATTTCCCTAATCAAGTATGCGCTCGGGGTGCTGGCACCAGAATCAGCTGACTGGAACCCCTCACAAGAATGCAAAGGTGCGAGCACAGACACACATCCAGCCTAGGAAGGCAGGCCGGCTCCTCTGAGCGAGAGGCAATTCCTTTGGAGCCGCACCGTTCCGGGCGCGTGTTTACCGACAGTCGGCAGGCTGTCGCAGCCCTCACACCACGTGGCTGGAAGAGAGCCAAAACAAGCAGCACAACTGGTTCTCTCTGCCCCCATCTCCCTCCTCGCCAGTACATGGAGGTGCCCGCAGTGTCTGGGGGTCACCCACAGACCAGCTGGGAACCCTGCCCTCCTTGGGGAGCTCTCCAAACCACACATGTGGGCTGCTTCTCCTTGAGGATAGAAACCCACCCCCAACCATCCTGCCATTTCTAGCTAACGCAAACAGCACCCTCTGGGCTCCTCGACACTGGGTACCCAAGGAGTGAGACCTTCCAGGACTCCTCCCCCTTGGCCTCGGGGCTCCAGGAAAGGAACACAGGACAGCTTCCGAATCTGACCAAAGCATGCAGGGGTCAGGCACCCCAAATCCTGCTTCTGACAGGGATCTGTGGGGACAGAAGTGGTGCTCCTCCAGAAAAACCCTGAAACCTGGGTGCACCGCGGCCTGAGGAGGGTTCGAGAGTCATCATTCTTGGCAGCCACACTGGAAAGCTTACACATTCGAGTAATGATATCAGCCACTCACTTAATTTATGTGAACTAATTTGTTCTGTAGGTGATTTGTGGAGATAGCTTTATGAAGGCTTGCTATATTTTCCAAATATTTTCACCAGAAGAAGAAAAACAACAGGCAGGAGGAGGAGGAGGAGAGAAGGAATATTGTTGGCAAGAACAAAACGGCTGAAAACAAAACAAAAATCATGCAAAAACGTCTTGAGCATTATTTTTCACGGTATTATCGATCTTGAGGGATAAGATACTTGGTGGTCGGTTGTAACCTTGGAAACTTGCCTAACCAACGCTCCAACAAAGAAGAAGATCTAGCTGGCAAAGTTCACGGCTCAACTGCCAAATATTCCAACTAAATGATATTATCCAGGTTCATTTTGCAAAATAAATGTAATTTCTTATAGGGAAACTTGAAATTTATAAAAGAACCCTGGAGAATTTGAATTTTAATAATCAATTATTCTTCAGCCTGATTCATCTTATAAACGTATGGAATATGCAAAAACTTAAATTAGTTTAAAAAGCCAGCCCTGTAACTCATAGTTGAGGAAAACTTTTACATAAATGAAGAATAATTATCAAAGGCTCTGATGCTATAATACAGTTTTTCAGCTCCGTGTGCTGTTTCCTCACTTTGAAAAAGAATTCCTTTCTCCAACGTCATTCTTTTCCAACCAAGAAAACAATCCTCTCCTAGGTCTTATTGTACTCATAATGAAGGCCTATGGGTTTTTTTTAATCCTTACGTATGATTTTCCTAAAAGGCTGGAATAGTCCTGAGTCATTACTGCTGTGAGAGAAACAGAGAAGGCTGTTTTGTGCGGCACCATCTGCATGGGTCAGTGGAGGGAAGCAGCCACCGAACACAAGACGGCCGAGAATGACCTTCCTTGTGCCACAAAGGAGAAGGCCTGAGGACAAGTGGGGAGTCTGTGTCTGGGCTGATAGGTGAAAGCTCCCACTGGCTCCCACAGCAGTTACTTTGTAAATGAGGGTTCTAGAAGCAAGTAGAAAGCCCTTGACTCTACAGTCACTTTATGATGGGTACAGAATATTACAAACCCAAGGATACCACAAAGTAACTGTTAAACAGAGAAGAAATTGAGCATCTGCACTAGTCCTTTAACTGGTATGAGCAGACGCTGCCACAGAGCACGTCCTAAACTGCCGTGGACATTCTGGCCATGCCTGCACTCCTAAGAGTGGACCCTCTTATCCGCTCACAGACCTACAAAGCACCACCTTGTCCTGACCTACACACAGTCAGCCATGTCTACTGGACTTTCTTGAACGGCCCAAACACAAGCTAAAATCCTCGCCCGCACTAGACTGGGTTCTGTACTTTGGGAAACAAGGTCCGTGATCCCAGTGGGTCCAAAGACTGATTCCCTACACATCTCTGCATCTGGCCTCACCTCAGCTTCAACCACCCTGATTTCGACAACTTTGCCGTCTTAAAACAACTGGTGATCTAAGGATAAGCACGTCCAACACACGCTCAGATCCGAACTGTGAATGTTCTCGGACCAAGGCCACACTGACGGCCGCCTTGTTTAGGGGAAGTGCCGGCCGACACCAAGCACCTGTGAGACCACAAGTCACGCTCACCCCAAGCTACGGGACAGTCCACCGAGGTGCGGAGCTGTCACCACCCCCCCAGACAGACTTACGTTCGCAGCTTCTGCCTTATACTCGTCATCACCGTCCGGCGCAGAGAGCGCCAGCAGGACTGGACACACTTTGTTTTCAATATCGTGCTGGGAAACTAGATCTTGTTCCAGAAGAGTCAAGAGCACTTCCTGACTTGATTTTCTAACCTGGAAGAGGAAAAGAAGGCAAAAGGTGAAACACCAAACGAGCTGAAGTGCTCTCCAGAGCCAGACGAGCTCCCTGAGGGCAGCGCCAAGCCGGGCCGCCTCCAGACACGCGTGAACTGCACAGGGTACCCAGCCCTCCCCTTGTACTTCCTCCCCCAAGGCCTCAGAGAACACAGCTCTCTCTGCCGGGCTGGCTCCTCCCATTCCTCTCCTCTCGGGCCGAATATCCTCTTCCCCGGGTCCCCTTTCAGGTCGTGTCCCCCACCTGTCCTCCAACAATGTCCCCACTTTCCCCACACGGCCTGAACCCCGGATTTCCGCACAGACGCCCGCACACACGACCACAGAAGGCCGCGGGGCAGGGCCCAGAAAGGAGGCCCAGTGAAGCCCAGACACGAGGCCCAGTGAGGCGGGCCTCAGAAGCCTCCTCGGTCCAGAGAGTAGGGGCAAGCAAGCACCAGTCCTCAGAGGGACACCAAGAAGCTGGACAGAGAACCCATCTGGGAGCGGAGAACACAGGAAACAGCCACCCACAGAGCAAGGGGTGGGAGATGACACTGAAGCCGGGAAGAGCCCCGGGGCCCAGGCAGAGCACGCAGAGTGGCAGGTGAGCAGACGGCAGTTCCAGAAGCAGCCTCAGAGGCACTCAGACAGGGAAGCTTCCAAACAAGCGACAAGAAGAAAACGGTACTTTAGAAAGCTCGTTCTGGTAGTGGTGCTCCCAGTCAACTAGAGGCAACGAAAGGCAGGTCAGCCAGGTAGCCGCCGCGACAGCCTCGGTGGGAGGGGCAGGCAGGGAGAGGTGACGCCCCAGTGGCATCCCCAGGCTGGGGTCACAGGATGTGGTGCAGTGTCCAACCAAAGTCCCCAATAACTCCTGCATGTGCCTTACTGAGCTTTCCGGCACATGCAGGAGCAAAGAACATGCTAGAAGCAGAGCCTAGGAGGGCCAGATTCATCAGCCGCCTTGCTTCGTGACCCAATCCCAGGTGGCAGTGAGGACGCCAGTGGGTGGCAGCACAGGGAGGATGCGACAGGTGGGGGGCAGTGGTAAGGGAGGCGCCGGTCCTCAGCAGAGGACGTGGAGCAGAATGTCAAAGGCAGTCAGAAGCCTGCTGAGGACGGCAGGGTGAAGGGTAGACCGCAACATAATGTGTACCTCCAATCTTTAGAATCTCTGAATGTGACTTCTGTGGCAAAAGGGTCTCTGTGATGTGACTGGGGTCATGTTAAGGACCTGGAGGTCATCCACGGGATTACCAGGGTGACCCTAAGGACAATCTTCTAATTGTCCTACGAGAAAGGCAAGGGGAGAGGACAGACAGAAGAGGAAGAGGCCACAGGAAAACAGAGGCAGAGGCTGGGGCATTGCAGCTGGAAGCCAAGGGGGCCCACACCTCCAGAAGCTGGGAGGGGCGAGGAGCGGATTCTCCCCTGAAGCCTCCAGAATGAGTGTGACGCAGATGAGACCTTGATCTTGGACTTCCAGCCTCCACATCTGGGAGAGAATAAATGTCTCCTGTTCGAAGCCCCCCAGCTTGTGGTGCTTGGTTATGGCTGTCCCTAGGGACTGTTATAGCAAGCAAAGAAAGGGGAGAGGACGATGGGCCCAAAGATACAAGATGAGCCCTGGAGACCCGGGACAAGTCAGGGGACATTGCCTCAGGTGACCCAGGGAAGGCTGAAGGGCCAGCTGGGGTGGGGCAGGGCCAGGGCCTCCGGGGCTTACTCCAGGGCTTACTCCAGGGCATGGGGGAGCCTCAAGGGTTGGAAAGCAGAGGCGTGACAAAAGCAGACACAGCTTTTGTGAGGGTGACAGTTTAGAAGCCTCAAGTGGCTCTGAAAGCTGCGAGAGCAGGCGAGGAGCTCCTGGGCAGAGAGGCTCTGGCAGAGGCAAGGGTTCCAGCGGGTGGGGCCCAGTAAGGAGAGGGAAGGCTTGAGAGATGCTGCCAAAGAGAACTGAGGTCATCACTAGAGATGGTCCTAGAAAACCAAACATGACCCTGGGCTCTTTGCCTTAGGCCACCAATCACCAAACGCAAGAAAAGGAGAAGGAAGACTGAAGACCTGGGGTGGGTGTCTGAGCTGGGGGCCCAACATGACGCAACGGGAGGCTTCTGGAGAGTGGCCAGTGGGCGGGGCCGACTCATGAGCTCCAGGGTCTGGGGACAGCCTTGGGCATGTGGCTCTGCTCAGGCCTCCAGGAGCAGATGAGAAAACCAAAGGAATCCTGGCACTTTAAAAAAAAAAAAAAAGGTTGGTATGGGGTGGGTGGGGGGTGGCGGAGAGAACCAGACCACACCCTGGAGGGCAGGCAAGGACCCAGGCCAGGGCTGGAGCCTGGGGAAGAACACACCAGCAGGAAGGGAAGGGGCGGGGTAGGGGGGGGGGGGGGAACACTTGGGTCACCCACAGGAGACCCTGCAGTGTTTCCAGGATGCACCCCATCTGTGTCCTGCAGTCACTAGTGGGGGCTCCAGGGCCAGCAGCTGAGGGCTGAGGCTAGGCTTCGTGTCTATAGACGTGCAAGGTGACAGTCCCACCTGCCAGGGCCAGCTGTGGAGTGACACGAACTACAGACATAAAGGGCTCAGAACAGTGTGTGGGGTAGGGGCGCTTGGGGGGCTCAGTCAGTGAAGCATCTGCCTTCAGCTCAGGTCATGATCCCAGTGTCCCGGGATCGAGCCCCATGTCCAGGCTCCCTGCTCAGTGGGGCTCCTGCTCCTCCCTCCCCGTTCTTAAGGTCTTGCACATGTGTGCTCTCTCTCTCTCTCTCCCCATCTCAAACAAATAAAACCTTAAAAAAAAAAAAAAACGAAAGAACAGTGTGTGGGGTCCCGTCTCCCCCAGATGAATCCTGATTTACCGTGACTAAAATCATATGACTAGTCACCAAGAGAGGGACGTAAGAGGTAAGACGATCCCAACGCACACAGACCTAACGCTGAGTTCCAGGAGGAACAGAGAACACGTCCCCGGCACCTGTGCATCCCACCGGTGGGGGAGAAACACTAAATGTCTAGGATGCAGCCAAGAAAGGTTTCTTCAAAGACCCAAAAGTCGTTAATGGTGACAAATGGTGCAAAAAAAAATTAAGTAAAGGCAAAAAAGAAGTCACTGGATAGACAAATAAATTGTGGAAAGCGTATAAATGCAATACCATCACACAGTTAAAATGAATGACCATGAGCTCTCGGGATCAATGTAGATAGATCTTAAAAAGAGAGGGATAAAAGCAAGCAGCAGAATGGAAAGTACAGTCTGACGCCATTTATATAAGGTTTTAAAGGACCTAAAACGAGACACTCTTATTCAGGGTCACTTATGCAAGTGGTGGGACTATAAAACTCTGGATGGGAAGGACACCCTGGGGCTCAGGGTAGTGGTTTCCTACAGAAGGGGAGGGAGGGAGAAGAACGGCATGGCAAGGGCATGGCACAGTCTTAACTGGATCTGTAACCCATTCAGAAAAAATTAAATTGGTATATTACAAAAGTTTAACATTTCTTGAGTGAGTGTAGTAGATATATGGGTGTTTATTACACAATCCTCCAGTGTGATAAAAACATTTCATGGTTTTTTAAAAATCAAAACTATCTCTGAAGAAAAAAAAAAAAAAAACAGATTTCACAGTGAGAAGAGCAGAGTCCACGGCGGGACACCTCTCAGTGGCTGCAGGGGTCTACTGGCTGCCGTGCGGGGAGCCGCCGCCGGGCCGGGATCCTACACCGGGAGCCCACGCCCACCAGAAGCTGCAGAGCATGGTTCTTCAAGAAGCCTGGCAACAGGGAAGGGAGCGGCGGGGCGCTCGGGGTGGAGGCCCGGGCACAGAGGGTTGAGGGAGACGGAGGCATGATGAAAATCGAAAGAGAAAAGCCAACGAGAGAGACTAGAAAAATAAGCCAGCCTTGAGATAAGAAGATAGGAAAGAAGATGGAAAGGAAGACATCGCCCTGAAGAGGGGCTGGGACCCCCGTGTCCTGTGAGACAGAAGGCAAGTAGCTCAGGACATCTGCAGAAACGTGGTCACACTGGCAAATGGGACAGATGACGGCTGCCTCGGTTCCACAGCGCACTCCCAGAACACGAGCAGGTACCAGGCCCCGGGCTCGGTCACAGAGATCATCAAGTAAGACCCAGCTCCTAGGTCAGTGCTCAGAGTCTAACACGGGAAAGTACTAGTCATGACATCCAGAAGAGCCTAGGCAGTCCCAACACATTCACCAGATGAGCCTGGGGAAACCAGGGCGGCCTGCCAGGCTCCCGCGTAGCTCATGGTGCCCAACACACACACCTGCGCCTCAGCCCTGCGCCTCTCAAACAAAGGGGAACGAATGTGCATGCCCACACTTCACAGGGCACTTAGGGAGCGTAAACAAGATAATCCTCGCTAATCCTGGAGCCGGGTAGGTCACACCCTGCGAGCTCCAGCAGCCCAAGCTGTTAGCAGTACCAGCAACCATGGTCATGTTGTCACTATTGTGCCCGATGCTGTGGTTTCTTACCCACCACGAGTCCCCGCAAGGCGCACCGGCCCTGAAGAGTACTGATGACAGGCACAGGGAGGCCTGCGCCGCAGCTGCTCGGCCAACCTGACAGACCCACTCCGACAGGCAAAAGAATCTGAGCCTTGGCTGAATGCGGCATCCGACCTCCTCGGGGACCCTGGGCACCCCTACAAGGAGGAGGTCTGGAAGGGCTGGCCTCGGTTAAAGGGAGGCGAGATGGGCAGGAGGAGAGGAGAGGCATCTGGAAGGAGCAAGACCTCCAACATGGGTAGAAGGCACAGTTGCGGTGGCCTCACGGCAGGACCGGGACGGGCGGCCCACAAAGGAGTCAGCTATGTCTGAAGGCATTAGAGTCTGAAGGAAATATCTTTAGGAAGATAGGGCTCTGCCATATTTCTGTGTTTAAAGGTGACAGGAATGGAGAAGAATTCTGTTTATTATGGAAACAAAGGACACCTGGCAAGGTCCAGCTGGGCGTGGGGGGCAGGAGAAGGGAGGATACTGATGGCCCCTGGCTGGGCTCCAGGGAACCGAAGGGAGTATGCGGCAGATCCACTTGTTGAGAGAGCGGATGAAGACAGAAGGCCTCTATTTTCTCACTGAAGCAAAAGGCAAGGTCACCGGTTTGGTGCACGACAGGCCAAGATGGAGAGGCTTGATGACGGTGGCAAAGGTCTGCAAGAGCTGCCTTGGATAATGTAAGACCAGCTGAGGAGGGACGAATGGAAGGGTCGGCAGGCAACACTGCGAGTCCGGCTGCAATCAGAATCCATAAATCTGCGGTGGCAGCAGCCCCCAACCCCCCCTCCCCACCAACCTGGCCTCCGGGACGTGGGAGTCTGTGGGCTGTGAATGGGCCGGCAGGCGGAGGCACCGTCAAAAGGACAAAAATCAGGGGTGCGGATGGGGAGGCTGCCAGAAAGGGAAGGCTGAGGGAGGGGGCAGCCAAAGCGGAAAAGGAAATGAAGGCAGGAGGACACGGGTAGGAGGGAGCCACAGGCCTCTGGGACCAGAAGGCTCAGGGTGGTGGCAGAGCAAGGAGAGACAGGAGAGAGCCCAGGGCCCAAATCACAGTTCCAGCCTCTCCCCTTCTGGAACCAAATAAATGGCAATGATATATGTAAAAGGTCAAGGAAATGTCAAGTTCTTTGACCCAGTGCAATCTCATCTTCAAGAACACATCCAAAGGAAAAAGAACGGCCAGTGGAAGAACACAACCACCGCCGTTACAATGCGCAGCGCGTCCACTGCCCCGAAAGGCCGAACGAAAGCGGAGCTTTCAACACAAGTAAAAATACGAAGATTATGAAGACGTACAACGTCTACTGCACGCCGGTGAGCTTTCTGGGGCAGGAAATCTGTCCTACTCATGTCTTTATCCCCGGCACAAAGCACCACACTTGGCCGGTAACAGGCATTCAGAAGCCGCCGGAGTAAATGAATGAATGGGAGACACTGCGTCCCATTATGATTAGACGCACGCAGGACAAAATGGAAGCACCTGAGGAAGAAAATGCAAAAATAATCTAAAGACTGGCATTAGGAGAGCAGAAACAGAAGGACTTTCCTCCTTATCTGAACACTACATTCAATCACGTCACGGGGTAACACTTACAGCATTTGCTTTTTAAAAATGCTCAGATTGAGAGAGACAAGCTGAAACTGCAGAACTTCTTGGAAACAATAATGAAAACTTGGCATATCGTTAAAAATTATAAATACAGGGGCACCGGGGTAGCTCAGTTAAACATTCAAATCCTGATTTCAGCTCCAATCATGACCTCAGGGTCGTGAAATTGAGCCCCACATCCCACTCTGTGCTGGCTGTGGAGCCTGCTTGGGATTCTCTCTCTCTCCCTCTCCCTTTTCTCCTCCCCCTGCATCATGCTCTCTCCCATTCTCTCTCTCTCTAGGAAAAAAAAAAATTATAAATACAAGGTTTGCCTTTGTGCAAATCCATTCCCACAGTAACTCACACAAATGGAAAGGCTGCAAAGGCGACTTGTGGCAACGATTTTAAAGTGACAAAAGAGTAGAAATAACCCAAATGTCTATGAGCAAGCTTCACTACCTCTCCCCAGCGAGTACCCTGCTGCTGGGAAAAGGGATGAGGAAGCATTGCCTTGCCTGCTTGGGACTGATCTGCAGAATACCCCGGACAGCAGGGGAAAGCGAGGGACAGGGCATCATGAGCAGCGCACCACGTGAACCTGAGAAAGTGACAAGGGGGTGCAGGACACAAGGACACGTACATAAGGCTTCAAGTTATCCGTGCATATTTTTTAAAGGGAAGAATAAACCAAAACCCGGGAAAAATGGCGATCTATAGGGGAGGGAGGGAACAGACAGGGGAGGCAGGGATGGAAGTCAGATTTTTCTTTTCTTTTCTTTTTTAGAAGATTGCATCTATGTATTTTAGGGGAGGGAGAGGGAGAGAGAAAGAGTCTCAAGCACACTCCGCACAGAGCACGCGGTGCCCGCCGCGGGGCTCAGTCTCACAGTCCTGAGACCATGACCTGAGCTGAAACCGAGGGCCGGACATTTAACCCACTGAACCCCCCCAGGGATCCCTGGAAGTCAGATTTTTCTGAATGTACTTTAACAGTTTTGACTTGGAATTATGTAAAAACATTTTAAATAATTATAAGTCTAAATTAAATCAAAATGTAAAAGCTAAAGCAATTTCTAAAAATAAAAAATAAATGAGTCTCACTGTGGATCAAGTTGGCAGCTTAGGCACAAAGAGAAGGGTTAATACAAGTGACTTTGAAACACAATCTCATTAATATTAATGTTAATATGACTGTGCATCTCTAGTGGGAGACAGCCCAAAAACAGAAAGAACGTCAAAGAAATCCCAAACTATATTCAGTTATCCTACTGTACTCTTAGTAATCATACTGTCAGCAATCATACTGGTATTTTTATTTTGGACACACACACAGAGACACATTAATGCCCTTATGAAGCAAGATTTATACTATGTAAAAATAAAAAGTTATGAATATAAAATCAAATTAAGTAAAAGCTCTACAATCCTCAATGCGATTTTGGAAATACCAGTGCAAACTCTTGGCGAGGAATTCTGTAACGAACAGATAAGGCCGACATAACCCAAACACAACCCAGCCCTCACACAGCTTTTATGCTTCCTGATCTGATGCAGCAAGAAAACACAACAGCACCAAGAAAGGATTCTCACTGTACTATACAAAACTCTGAACCTGACCACACCTCTAGACTTAACTAGCAGTTCAGAGGAAATACTGGGAACAGAGGAACATTTCAAACCACACTATGGGGATGTGATCGGCCAGATCCCAAATGCGGGGACTCCTACAAACTAATGACCTAGTTTCCTAGAGCAAGGGAGTAAACAGAGGGATGAACAATTATAAATTAAGAGAGATTTAAAAGGTACATCAACCAAATCCAGTATGTGGACCTCATGTGCATTCTGATTTAAAGAGACTGCCTGTAAACAACCAGATTTCTGAGAAAACTGGAAAAATTTCAACGACTCAAGATTAAATGATACTAAGGATCTATTGATAATTTTTATCCATGGGATACTGGGATTGCTATTATGTATTTTAAAAAGTGTCTGTACTTCTCAGAGAGAAATACTAAAGCATTTACAGCTACAACGACATGGTATCTGGGAAATGCTTTTATCCGGGTTGGATTAACTCAAGATAAATGAAAACAGACCGGTCGAATGTTAATGACTGTCGACTCTGGGTGTATTCATTCAGACATGGACATTCATTCTAACAGTCTCTCTACTTCCCTGTGTTTGAAAATTTCCATAAGAAAAGGTTAAAAAAAAAATAAGAAAGAAATCTCTCATGATACTAAGAGTGAATGCTGTCTGTCTGCCTGCGTAACTGAGGAACCCGGCACAAACAGATCTTTTGTTCTCGAATTGCTTAACTCTGAGAAGCTGTTCTCGGAATTAAGGATCTCAGCTAAAATGAGACTAAGGGGAATTTGCTGCACAGATCTTCAGGTCCCAGTTTTTCCCACCTGGTTGTTGGGATCCGTGAGGTACCTCACTACAATCGGGGAGAGATATTCAGAGAGCACCACGGGAAAATCCGATCTGCTTTCTTGTAAAAAAACAGCAATAGGAGGAATCTGCTCCATCAGCTCAGACCGCACCGTGGGCTCTGCAGCAATAAAAAATCGGAAAAGAATTATATGAGAATAAGCCAAGCACCTTACAGAGTATAGAGGGATAGTTTCTAGCTTTTCTTACTAAAATACTTCATCAAGGAAATTAGACAAATGCAGTTTAAAAATCATTTCCCATTTAGAGTATTTATGCTACAGACAGGCTTAAAAAGCTAATAAGCTATCTGGCAATATAAAAACATAAAAGGAAGAGAGAATGACAACTCTATTATAACAAGCCATATATAAATCGAGGAGAGAGCAAGAAGTCTGCGTGCTGGGCCAGCGTCCAAAAGCCATTACAACTAATGGCATATATGCCAGACCTATGGGTTGTGCTTATTTAAATTCCAGCCAGAATGTATACATTATAAATAATTCTTTCATAAATGCACTCCCCCACAATCCCCGCATCCCAATTATTTCTAAGGCAAAGCATTAAACAAAAGAGCGGCTCTAGCTCCAATACACCACATTAAATTTAACACAAATATATAATTGCTTCAGCACTGTAAATGGTGACTCATTTACAAAGAGAATCCATTTAAGGACTCAAAACATCCACTCGGGCCTTCTAAAAGCATTGTGTCATATTCATATGAATATTTTAAATGAATACGGGAGCTATGCGGAAGGCTTATTTTTCTATTTGCAGTTAAAATGATCAAATTCTAAAGCAAGCGTAAGATTCCCAAAACTTTCTGAAGCTGTTCACCAATCATTACAAATCGAAGGCGGGGGGCGGGGGCGTGTGTGAGGGCAGCAGGCAGCTCTCTGTATAAGCAGCCCCCCAAAATGCTCATCTCCCCCCTCTTTCCTATGTGTGTAGGGGAGGAGAGCAGGGGAGGGACATCTTCCTGTCTCCCGCACAGCGGTGCGCTTCTCTCCCAGGACAGCAATCATGGAGAGGTAGAAAGAGAAAGAAAAATCAAGATTAGCCTACAAAGATCATAGATGAGGGAAACTAATGACTGGGCTTGTTCTAATCCAAAGGACTTCTTTTGATTTGGTATTTCTTAGCAACCAACAGGCTGGCAAAACTCATGAACTACAAAGGCCTTAACTGCCGGCATAGATAGCATTCATGGCCATTAGTCATTCTAATTTTCTAAAACTAAGGATAATTTGATCCCAAATAAGACACCCATTCTTCAAGACAAAACCCATTCGTGCTTAGACACTGCTTAAAATGTATTGATGAACACCCCAGGTTTTCTTTTTAACTCACTATCATTGGTTATACATAATTTCTTGGAAATACACAAGTAAAAAATAAAAGTATACAACCCTCGTACAAACCTGAGTCTTCTGCCAATCGGACCACCATCTCCATTACCGTTAAGAAGTCCTCCTCATTGTTACTGAAGTCCCGGAGGACATCGAGCAGCCCTCTGGCAATAATCTGACTGTGAAGACAAGAAATGATCCACAGTTACACGGGCAACACGGACCGCCACTGTGCTAATTACGAGCATCATGTTAAGAGCAGGTAATAAAATCAGGGAACAAAGGAAAGTCAGCAACTTCTGTCCAGGGGGAGGAGAGGTCATCAGGGAACCCAGAGATGGTTGGTACAACGTCAGTCACCATCCTACAGGAGCCAGACTCATACCCTCCAGCCTGATGGTCACTGGAGGTTGAAACTATCCACTTGGAACTAGAGAAAACCCTTTTTCTCCATTTCTGATTGATTCTTCAGACCCAGATAAGACTCAGACAGTGGGAGGGGATCAAGTGACGAAAACTGCAGAAGGAAAAGGTCCAAAGAGGCATCCTGATGGCCACCTCAATCTCAAATGGCCTCTACCCACTAGATGTCAGAAAATTCCCCTGGTTGCCCCTCACCCCACGACAGGACAACTAAAAATGTCTCTAGACATTGCCACAGGTCCACTGGGAGCAAAATCAACCCTGGTCGGGAACCATCTCATTAGAAGATTAAAGGTGCAAAGGGAAACCTTTGTATTAGCTTTGCAACTTTTCTATCAATCTAAAATTGCTTCAAAATAAACTTTAAAGACAAAAGAAAACCAAAGGCCAAAAGAATAAATAAGAAGTCAAGAAGAGGTACTACCATACCCACTAGAAGAACTAAAATTATGGGGCACCTGGCTGGCTCAGTAGGTGGAGCATCTGACTTTTGATCTCAGAGTCATGATTTCGAGCCCCACATTGGGCGTGGAGCCTAATTAAAATAAAATCTTAAAAAAGAAAAATAACTAAAATGATAATAATACCTATGCTGGTAAAGATATCAGACAATAGGAACCCACAGACATTGTTGGCAGGAATGCAAAATAGCACCGTAATTTAGAAAACAGCTGGCAGTTTCTCAGGAAGCTAAGTATACATTTATCATTCAACCAAGCAATTCCCTCTTAGGTATCTACCCAAGTGGAATGAAAACTTTTGTCCACACACAGACTGGTACACAAATGTTCATATTAGCATGATGCACAACAGCCTCGAAATGAAAAAGGACTCCATGTACCTCGACTGGGGAGCACAGACACAGGTCGCCAACTATACAGAAAATGGAATATGACTCAGCACTAAAAGGGAACCCTACGGGTAACAACGGGGATGCATTTCAAATGTATTTTACTAAGAAAAAGAAGCCACAGAGAAAAGACAACATACCAGAGGATTCCATTTATATGAAATTCTAGAAGAGGCAAAACCTTAGCCTCCAGAAACAAATCTATAGTTGCCTGGTCCACAGTGAGGAGGGAGCAAGGGGCTGCTGGCAAAGGGATGAACAAGGAAACAAGGGAACTACGGCAAGTTCAAATGTGACTGCCGCTGAGGGCCTCATGGCTGTTTACATCTACAGAAACTCATCTCACCAGATGCTTTAGATGGGTGAATTTCACCGCATGAAAAATATGCCTCAGTAAAGCTGTTTTAAACAAAGACATTAATGAGGGGAAAAAAATCAGAGCGATCAGCAGTGGCTTAGAGTGGTGGCCTAGAGGCCTCAGGGCACAATGGGGGGGGGGGCGGCACTCCTGAAAGGCTTCTTGGAACAAATGGAGAGGAGGCCCTGCCTGCCTCCGCCTGCTCCTCTGAGCCTCTGACAACCCAGGGACAAGACGAATCATTTCTGGCTATGCATGAGAATCGGCTGAAGTAAAAAACCCACCTTGATTTGCAGGAAGACTAGAAATGTGGAATTCAGAAAGGTAGTCTTTTCGACCCAGCACACCACAGGAAGAAATCCATCAACCCAAGACTGTCCGCGGAGAGACTTATACCACCCCTGGGATGAAAGGTCGAGATGTGGCAGCCAGGAGGTTTGGGAAAGACGAAAACAGACACTATAAAGTCCCTGATTACATTTCACTGGACCACATTCAGGTCGGCCTCCCCTGGGAAATCAAGCAACTAAGATCCCCAATCTGCTGGTAGGGCCAGAGAATGGATAGACAGATCTGCATCCAGCCTCAAGTGGTCACCAGGGACCTGCCCTCTTAAAGGAAAGTGAGGAGAGGGGTAAGAGAGGGCCCCTGAAGCAGGGAGGGACGAATCCCCCACAGTGAACACAGAATGGGAGAGAGCTGAAGACAGAAATCGCTGCTTTGGCGCCCACACTCTGGAACACCTGGCTGCTTCCTGAAGTGTCCTGGAGAGGCCACAGCGGATGAGCAGAGTCCAGAAGCTTCAGCTTCAGTACTTCTCACTGTCGGCTATGCTAATGAGAAGAAAGAAGGGAGAGCGGCTGCGCGTGACTGAGAAAAGCATTAGAAAGGCCACACGAGATCACGCACGGGAAGCTCATAGCATGGTCCGTGGCCCACGGTAAGCCCCGTGGCATGTCAGCCATCAGCACTACAATATAAGCCAAGAACTGCAATCCAAATGTCTACCCGACAGGGGGGCTTCAATAAATTACATCCGTGTAACAGTGTTCTACAGAGAAGCACCTGTAGATATGCTCTTAGAAAGATGCTCCTGAAAATTCATGTAAATGAAAAAACATGGTGAAGAATTTTCTATGCAGTATGAGCCCATTTCTTAACTCAAATTATACTAATGCATATATGTGCAATACATGGGGTCGTATATACATACACTCATGCAGGGAAAAGTCTGGAAGCACGCATTACCCTAGACTATAGTGCAGGAAGAAAGGAAACTCTCACTATTTAAATTCTGAAATTGCTAAATGTTTCAAGTATGGGTTATTTTGTGAACTTTTTAAAGTATAAAGAGGATGGTTCAATTTTACATGGCAATGTTCCCTGGAAATCTTACCACGGAAGTTCCCCCTTGTGTCTTTGTCCCTTCCTTCCCTCACCCACTCGCGCAGTCATTATCATGAGTTTAGCCCAATTAAGTAGCCCTAGACTCAGGGCGAGAGATGAGCAAGTTCCAGAGCCTGCCCTGAAGGGCACAGTTTAGAGCGTGACGTAGGCAAGAAAATTGAAGATGACGAACAGTGACAAGAGACTTAAGAAAGAGAAAATGTGGGGAAGCGAAGTGTGAGGATGAGCAGGAAGCGGGCAGAAGGACGGGGGTGGGGGAGGACATCGGACCTAGACGCGGGAATGATCAGACAAGTGCTTTAAGATAAGTGTGATTAATACGCTGAAGGTCTCTTGGAAGAGGCGGGCAAGCCTGGGCAGTTAAGGAATACAGGAACGCTCTGTACTTTCTGCTCAATTTTTCTTGAAACCCAAAATCGCTCTCAAAATTAAAGTTTATTAATTAAATTTTTAAAAAATGAAAGTGAAATAAAGATCATTTCAGACAAAAGTGTGAAAATTCACAGAGAGCAGTCTTTGCTATCAAGAATTGTTAAAGAAGTCCTTGCAGCAAAAGGATGCTGGGTGAAAATGGACATTTTGCAAAAAGAAATGAAAAGCACGAAAATGGTATAAATGATGGTAAATATAAAAACCATTTCTGTCATTTTAATCGCTTTAAAAGATAGCTGCATATCTTTAGGAGATAAAGTAACAAGGTACCATGGGATGTATAACGTGAGTGGAAGTAAAATGCAGAAAAACAACAGCACAGAAGATGGGGAAAGAGGCCACAGAAGTCCAAGGAAGCGTGCTCTGCACTCCTGGCACGTTCTCACACTGTACCCTGCGCTGTACACACAGTGGCATCTTCTCATTTGAATATATGTTGTAATAAATTAGAGAAGCATATTGTAATCCCTAGAACAATAACAATTTTTTAAAGGGGACATAACTAATAAGCCATAGTGAAGATACACTGAATCCTAAAAAAAGAAAAACAAAGTCCATGGGACAAAAAAAGTGATACCTTTCTTTCAAATAATGAAATAATGAGTAATATGAATACAATGAAATAATAATGAAACAATGAAAAATATGAGTAACAATGAAATAAAAATAGCAAGAGGAGTTGAGTCAATAGAAAACAAACAGCAAGATGGTAGGTGCAAACCAAACCATATCAACAGTCGCTTCAAACACGCATGATACAGACATTAAAATGAAAAGGCAGAGATTGTGCAAGGGTAAAAAAAGCAAGACCCAATTCTATGCCTTCTATAATAACCACATTTTAAATGTAAGACATGGACAGGTTAAAAGTAAAAGTATAGACAGATTACAGTCAGTAATCAAAAGAAAACTGAGTATGTATATTAAATTCAGACAGCAAGCTTCAGAGAAGGAATGGTACTAGGGACAAAGAGGGACATTACACAGATACAGACAGATCAATTCATTCAAGAAAACAGAAAAATACGAAACATATATGCACCCAAGTTCAAAATATACAAAATAAACTGTTAGAATTGGAAAATAGAAAAATCCAAAATTATAGTTGGAGATTCCAACATTCCTCTTTCAGTAAGTGACAGAACAAGTAGACAAAAAATAAGAAAACAGAAGAGCCGAACAATGTTCTCAGCCAACTTATCTTAACTGACATTTGTAAGATACCTTACCCAAAAATACTGGATGCACATTCCCTCCAATTGTGCCTGGAACATTCACTTCCATAAAACAATTCCAAAAAATTAAAAAGAAGAGAAATAATACAAAGTATGTTCTCTGACCACAGAAGACTTAAACTCAGATTAAAATAACAGAAAGATAACTGGCAAATGCTCCAATATTTAGAAATTTAAAAACTACTTCTAAATAACTCATTGGTCAAAGGAGAAATCATTATAGACATTAATAATACTTTATACTGAAAGGTAATAAAAATATTAATATCAGAATGTGGAGATGCACTTAACATAACACAGAAGTACTCACAGACTTAACAGCAATCTTACAATTTAAAATGCAGATGTTATTTTTAAAAGGCAAAAAAAATAGTTAAACATACCTCACGAGAAGAAAAAGAACGCAACTGATTTCCCATTGAAAAAAGGAAATAATACAAATTAAGAGCAGAAATTACTGAACTAGAAAATAAACAGAGCAGAGACTATCAAAGCCAAGTTAAAAACTTGACTCTTTAACAGAAATAATGTACTCGATAATCCTCTGGTAAAAATTATCAGGGGGAAACAAAAGAAAAGGCACCAGTAACCAATAACAGAGTAGAAAATGGGGCGATACTACAGATTGCACAGACAATAAAAAGAGAATTGCCATTTTCCAAAACATAATGACATAACGGATCTAAGCAATGATGATTTGTGACCACTAAAGTCATGAGAAGAAAGGCTGGTGGAGAATTTTATAATGAAAGAATCCAACACCTGCGCCCACTGCTCAGTATGAACATCTCCAAAAGTGGGAGACCCAGACATTGTTTCCTGATGTTTTGTAATGAGAACCATACAAAACAACACAAGAAGTATTGTTTAAAAAAAAAAAAAAATCAAAGCCGAATCTAATCAAGTCTCCAAGTGTAACTTTTCAGTTTATAGAAAACACAAAGAACAAAGGATTATGTTAAATTACACCATGAGAATAACAGCCACCGAATCCAGAATGTGGAAAATTCTACAGTATTAGTGACCCCTTCAACAAATAGACGATATAGAGAGAAGATGAGATAGGGAGAATCAATTAGGGATTAAAAGAGATTTAAGATCAAAAGGAAAAAAAAACTATAAACAAAAAGAAGACTTAAGAGACACATATACCTAATGAAATGTGTGGATCTTATTTGGATCATGATAATCATGATCCAAATCAACCAAAAAAAGGCATATCTGAGGCAGTTAGGGAAAATTTAACACAGAGTGGAAGGCATTATTATTAATTGGGTTGAGTCTGATAATGATACTACAGTTAGATTTAAGTCTTCAGCTGGATAAAATGATATCCTGTTTTGGATATGCTTTCAAATACACCAGCAAAAAAGCACAAAACTTCTATAGAGAAAATGACCAACTTTTACTGGGATATTAAAGAAAACCTACAAAAATAGAAAGATATACCATGTTTATGGATTGGAAGTCTAAATATTGTAAAGAGGGCAATACTCTCCAAAACAACCTATTCATTCAGTGCAAACCCAAGCAAAATCCTAATAGGTGGGAGCGTCTGGGGGGCTCAACTGGTTAAGTGTTGGCCCTCAGCTCAGGGTCGCGATCCCAGGGTCCTGGGATGGAGCCCCACGTAGGGCTCCCTGCTTAGTGGGGAGTCTGCTTCTCCCTTTCCTGCTCCCCCTCCTTGTGTTTGTTCTCTCTCTAGGGCTCTCTCTCTCAAATAAATAAAATCCTGAAAGAAAGAAAGAGGCTGTTTTTAAAAATCCTAATAGTTGTTTTGTTTTATTAGAATCTGATGAACAGATTTTAAAATTTATATGAAAATACAAAGGACCAAGAATAATAAATCACATCAAAGAAGAAAAACAAAGGGCAAATCTTGCTCACTCAGGTAACAAGACTACTATAAATCCATAGTAAACAAGACAGTGTGGTAGTGGCTAAGGGGGAGACAGACTATTGGAAGAAGAGACAGTCCAGACAAAGAGTATTATAGACTGGATTAGAACAGAGGTGGTACCCCAGAGCAATGGGGAAAAGACATAGTTTAGTAAGTGGTATTGTGACAATTGAGAAAATGAAGCTGGACTCCTTGCTTTCTTATAATGAACAAAAATTACTTTCAGATGGATTGTAGACCTAAATGTGAAAGAAAAAAAAAAAAAGATAAAGCTTTTAAAGCAATATAAAACAGTATACTTATGATCTTGGGGTAAAGGAAAACATTTTAGAGAAGTTCCAAAGTACACGAAGGATAAAGTAAAATGTTGATAAATTTACATCAAAATGAACAGCTTCTGGTCACCAAAGAACACTGTAAAGAGAGATGAAACACAGGCCACAAGACGAGGGAAGATGTTTGCCATACGTAATTCACCAAGGTTTCAAAGCCAGAATATACAAAGAGTTCCTACAAGTCAACAATAAAAAAGAGAATCCAACTTCCCCATACCTACCAAAGAAAGATTTAAATGGGGACTTCACAAAAAAAAAGGAAATACAAAGAAGAAATATAGATGCCGGGGTGGCTCAGTGGGTTAAGCCTCTGCCTTCGGCTCAGGTCATGATCTTAGGGTCCTGGGATCGAGCCCCACATCCGGCTCTCTGCTCAACAGGGAGTCTGCTTCCCCCTCTCTCTGCCTGCCTCTCTGCCTACTTATGATATTTCTCTCTGTCAAATAAATAAATAAAATCTTAAAAAAAAAAAAAAAAGAAATACAGATGCCCAAAAAACTTATGAGAAGGTGTTCAAATTCATAAAGATGTGAATTAAAATCACAAAGCAGTACCATTACATATACTATCACACAACCAGACTGACTAGTATCTTAAAATCTGACAATACCAACTGGCAGATAAAATGTTGGGCAAAGGTGGGAGTGCACCAGTGTGCACCAGTGAGATCACTCTGGAAACTGGCACTGTCTCCTGAAGCAGAAGACAAGCATGTCTCCTCACGCAGGAAGGCTCACCTGGCTACGTGCCTGGCAGACATGTGGACTGATGTGTGCCCAGATACATGTACTGGATTGTTCATGCAAGGTTTTTAATAAGAGTGAGAAAACTTGAGTTACTCCAACAACAGAGGAAACGTCCGTATATTCCAACAACAGAACACTGTTACTAAACGAACAAACTCAAAACTACACGCAACACCACAAAGTAACATATCCCATATGGTTTCACATATTTCGAGTTCAGAAACTCGAACTTATTATTAACTTATTCTGTTTGGAAGTAGATCCTTAGGTGCTAAGACCAGAAACAAAATTAAGGACGTGATGAACATCTACATCCGCAGGCCGTCACCACGAGGCAGGGAGGGAGTGGTGGTCAGGAGGGCGGGGAGGGCACACGTCCGGAATGACCTCAGTAACAGCCTCGTGGGCAAGTGCTTCACAAAAACTCCTTACACTTGGCACGCCTGAGTGGCACAGATGGCTAAGCATCTGACTTCAGCTCAGGTCATGATCTCACGGTCCTGGGATCGGGCTCCCAGCTCAGCAAGGAGCCTGCTTCTCCCTCTCCTTCTACTGTTCCCCTGCGTGTACTCTCTCACTCTGACAAATACATAAATAAAATCTGAAAATGAAACAAAACAAAACAACCCTCCTTACACGTTACATCCAGTTATCTGTATGGGGTATATTTTACAATAAAAAAAGTTTAAAAGTTGAAAAAAAGAGACAGTAAAGGAGAAAAGGCATCTAATAATCCCAATAGATGTAAAAGAAGCATTATATAAAATTTAGACCTCATTGAGGATTTTTAAAAACTCTTAGTTTATTCTATGTAATAAATCACTTGTACTCTTCAAAACTGTCAAGAATATCATGAGAGGCAAAGAAAGGCTAAGAAACTGTTAGAGATTAAATGAGCCTAAAGAAACATAATAATCAAATGCAGTCCATGATGCTGGGTTAATTCTGCACCTAAAAACCAACCAACTAAACAAAAACCCTGACTTAGAGGACACTCTTGGGACCACTGAACAATCTGATTAAAACCTGCATATCAGAAGGGCACCTGGGTGGCTCAGTCAGTTAAGCATGACGACTCTTGGCTTCAGCTCAGGTCACGATCTCAGGGTCCTGGGATCAAACTCCGCATCAGGCTCCACGCTCAGTGCAGGGTCAGCTTGGGATTCTTGCCCTTTGCCCCTCCCCCGACTCACATGCTCTCTTGTGCTATCAAATGGAATAAAATCTTTATTAAAATTCTAGATATTAGGTAACAGTATTGAATCAAAGTTCAATTTCCTGACTCTGATCACTATACTGTGAGTCTATAAGTGAACGGCAATGTCCCCGTTAGACAAACGCACACGAGAGTCACCATAGAGAAAGCAACGTGATAGCTACACTTACTCTCAAATGGCTCAAAAAAAAAAAACTGTGAAAATAGAGAGAGAGCAAATGTTAATTCGAACATGGCAAAAGGCTGACAACTGCTGAATCTGAGTAAAAAATAGATAGGAATTCTACTACTCTTCAAACTTTTAAGTGTGAAGTTATTTTAAAAGTTTAAAAACAGGGGCTCCTGACTGGCTAAGTTGGTAGAGCATGAGTCCCTGGATCTTGGGGTTGTGAGTTCAAGCCCCACACTGGACATAGGGATTACTTAAAAATTTTTTTTAAATTGTTTTAAATTAAGGGGCACCTGGATAGCTCAGTCAGGTAAGCATCTGACTTCAGCTAAGGTCACGATCTTGGGTCCTGGGATCAAGCCCCGCATCTGCTGCTAGGCCCTCTGCCCCTGCCCTTGCTTATGCATACTCTCTCACTCCCTCTCTCTCAAATGAATAAATGAAATCTTTGAAAAAATTAAAAACTTTAATTAAAAAGATATAAAAATAATCTCTTAACAAATTAGAAATATAACTCTTCCTAAGCTGATAAGATGTAGCTACTAAAAATATAAAACAAGACAGGAAAAGAAGAAATCAAAACACAGCATCGTAAAGTATGCAGAAAACCCAAGAACTGGGGAAGTTATTAAAATTAATAAGTGAACTCAGTATAATCAAAGGAGACAAAGTCAAAATATAAAAATCAATTCCATTTTCGCATTATCAGCAGCAATTAGAATTTAAATTCTTAAAAAATGATACCATTTACATTCACGTGGAAGATCAAATACTTAGAGCTAAATTGAAAAAGTTACAGAAGATCTCTACAACAGGAAACACATACACACAGAGAGAAATTAAAGCAAATCTTTTAAGAAATGGAAGGATTAGAAAACTAAATATTGTAAAGGTGTCTGTCAATACTTTACAAATTGATTTATAGATGCAATGTGATTCCAGTGAAAATCCAGCAAGTTTTCTTTTTCCCCTAAAAATTGAAGAACTGGTGCTAGAATGCATTTCGAAATGCAGAGAGTCAAGAACCGCCAAGATAATCTTGAAGAACAACAAAGTGGGAGGACTCACTCTGCCTGATACCTAGATTTTGACGAGAAAGTTACAGTAATGAGGGCAGGGTGGTCCAGGCACAACGACAGATAAACAGACCCAGGAAGCAGACTAGGATGTCCAGATATAGACACTTGCTTTAAGACCAAGGTGGCAAAGCAGAGCACAGATAAAAGGTAGTATTTTCAATAAATGGCACTGGGTCAAGCGCTTAACACATGGAAGGAAACGAAACTTGAGCCCTACTTCACATCATACACAAAGAAAGCAATTCCAGGGGGACTGCAGATCCAAATGTGAAAGGTGAAACAGTAAAACTTCAAGAAGACAATATAAGGAAATACCTTTTTTTTTCCCTTTTCTTTTTAGGTAGGCTCACGCCCAACATTGAGCCCAATCGAGGTTTGAACTCAGGACCTTGAGATCAAGACCTGAGCTGAGATCAAGACTCAGATGCTTGACCGACTAAGCCCGCCAGGTGCCCCATAAGGAACGATCTTCATGGTCTTAGGGGAAGAGTACATTCCTTATACATGAGAAGAAAGCACTAAGCATAAAAGAAAAAGCTGAGAAACCGTGAACCACATTAAAATTAAGAACTGCGCGTCAAAAGACATCACTCAGAGCACCCTGACTTCCTGATCTGTAACACTGGCACAGAAAGTGGACTCACTCAGCAGCAGTGCCCGTGAGCCTTCTACAGTTCAAGAGACACAGACAGTAAATAGATATGGAGTAGAGACTCAGCGAGCATCGTCCAGTTTTCACAAAATGGTGCACTTAAGGAAAGATTCGAGGGAAGGCTGCAGGGGGGGAAGTCCGGAGGACAGCTCAGGACAAGAAACACACCAGGGCTTGTGCATGGATGGAAAGGGAGTGCGTCACAGGCAAGACGGAAGAGGCAGAAGACAGAAGGCATATCTGACGGAGGAATGGAGACCAGAAGAGACATACCTCCCCCTCTGAGGCAGGAGGGAAGAATGCCCTCAGACTCAGGTCGGGGCAGGCTGTCAGTGGAAAGAGAGGTCTTAGCTTCTGCTTTCTTCATGACGGAAGAGTCAAGGTCACCCGTTGAAGACACAGGGTCTGAGGCTAGAGTAGAATCCTGCCAGCCCCATGAGGAGTGACAATACCACAGAGCAGGACAGCTGCACCGGAGTCCCGGAGACAGGACAGTCGAGAAACAGAACGAGTGAGCAATGCTCCAAGGTTTGTCAATTAGGCGACACATTTTCCTCTTCTGAGGAGAGCACATGCGAAAGAAACCCAGTTAGCAATCCTAATTATTTAAACCCCATTAACTCTCATCCGCATTTGATTCCTGGCTCACCAGGTGATCAGTAAGACAGTAACAAGAGTAATGAGGAAACCTAATCAAAGGGTGCCATTCAGACAGAATGCCAGCCGCCTGGAAACAACCCCCATTCCACCTCACCCGTGAGGGTCCTCAAAGCTGTCACAGAGAAGTGGTGACTACTGGCAGCTTAAATCAGACTCCGCAGAGGGCTGTAAGTATGGGAAGGGCTGAGGCGCTCACCGGTTGAAGATGTTCTCACTGAAAGCATACTTCTCCAGGCGAGCGAGTGGAGGCAGGTTATCCTGGCCTGGGATGTCCAGAAAGGCTGTTACCCTCATGCTGTCACGATCTGGGCCATAGTCTTCAAATCCATCTAAAGGGGAAGAGGGGAAAAAACCACATTCATCAGGTCACAATTAAGCAAAGGGCAGGCCCTCACAGCATGATTTCTACCCTCATGGCCTGTCCCGTGGGAGCCTCTGGGTCCCCAAACTTGACAACTCACCTAAAATGAAGTGGGTAGGTTTAGAACCCAAGAGAAGGGTGACAAAACCAGAGTCATAAAGAAAACCTAAGTGTCCTTTCAGTGCCACCAATCTGGTGTGAGTCACCTCTGGTCAACATGGATGGTCCGGAACCTCTCCTCTACCAGGGAAGTCAGGACCCTATGAGAAACCTCCATGGCGTGCTATGCAAACAGGTGTAAAACAGTCAAAAGCAAAACAGGAGTCTGGCCTCATAAGCAAAAATATGCCAGAAAGTCGATCCCTTATTTTGTCTTGTCCTGAATGAGCTGGTCATATAGCTTCCTGAACATGTGATGTTGATGCCCATCAAACCACAGGAGAACACCTGACCAGACCCCGCCCCCCAAACATGGATGTCCATCGGCTTCCTCCAACTCCCCACTCTGGCCAAAAATGAGCCTGTGGTCATACTGGACATAGCACCCTGAAGCCTGCTCCTCCCCTTACCCCCAGCTGAGGGCAGGAAGACCCTCCCTCCAGTGCAATGGAGTGGCATGGCTGAGCTCATGGGCACTGGAGTCAAACATCGTTACAATAAGATGACTCCCCCAACCACAACTTACTGGCTGTGTGACCACAGTAAGTGATTTAACCTGTCTACACTTCCATGTTCTTTTATCAGGGATGATACAGAATGCTCCATCAGGACTTTGAAACAAGGGAGTCTGGGCATGTCAAGACCTGCAGGATTTAGCCCCTCATAATCTGTCCAACCTTGACCGTGGCCACCACCCTTTACCCACCCACGCTTCAGGGGCATAAACGCTTCCCTACTATCACCTGCACTGAAATAACTGGGTAAGGAGCACTAGTCATGCAAAAAAAAGCAGAGGATTCCTACCTGGCAGAGAGAAAAACCAGTTAATTTAGGCAGTAACTGATAAGAGTTTAAAATAAGAAATGACACGTTTGTGCCGAGGTATTTACTTTGAAACACTAACCACAATTTTTTCTCCACAAATTCTTCTACGCTAGTAATTAGAGCTTATTAAAAATTTACACTGTGTAACAGTTACCCAGAGAATTTTAATAAAGACGTATACATTTGTAGAAAATAGATGTGTGATGCAATCAAATACATCATTTCTTACAGGATCCTTGCCAGGGAGGAATGGGTCCCCACTGAGTCACAGCCAAGTCCCACTAACCACAGTCACTTTGTATGAGCTATTTTCAGTGCATTTCAGGGCCCAGGAGAAACATGCAGCCTCCATCCCACAGATATTTACAAACAGTGTGGACCTAGCCTGCAGTGGACTTTAAAACATTAAGTCTAAAGCAGAGTTCATAGGGTGCCTGGGTGGCTCAGGTCATGATCTCAGGGTCCTGGGATCAAGCCTCACGTCAGACTCCCCACTCAGCAAAGAATCTGCTTATTCCTCTCCCTTTCCTTCTGCCCCTCCCACTATTTGTGTTCACTCTTTCTCTCTCTCTCTCTCTCTCTCTCTCTCAAATAAATAAATAAATAAAATCTTTAAAAAAATAAACAAAGCAGTTTGCTAAACTTTTGGGAATCACAGATAGTTCTGGAACCTGACGATGGCCACAGATATGCATAGTCAAAACTTTTCATAAAGAATCTGGGGTTTCGGGTGCCTGGGTGGCTCAGCGGGTTAAGCCGCTACCTTCAGCTCAGCTTATGATCTCAGGGACCTGGGATCGAGTCCCGCATTGGGCTCTCTGCTCAGCGGGGAGCCTGCTTCTCTCTCTCTCTCATTCTCTCTCTCTCTCTGCCTACTTGTGATCTCTCTCTGTCAAATAAATAAATAAAATCTTTAAAAAAAAGAAGAATCTGGAGTTTCAAAAGATCCTCCGAGGTCCACCTGTGTACTCATGGGTTAAGAACTGCTGTTTTAAAGTAACAAAAAATAGGCAGGCATTCTTCAAAAAACCTGCCGGAGAACTAAAGAACTTTGCAATTAGTTTCACAAAAGAATAACTGTTAATAGAGAATATTAATGATTCTACTATGCTAACTATAAAACATTATACTAACTGTGTACACGGAAATAGGAGCCATAAACCACACGATACCGGTAATAACTAATGTTCATTGGTTACTTCCGGGAACTGTGCTCAAAGCTTTGTGTACAGCAGTGGTTCATTAAATTCTGACAACAACCACATCATCCCAGAGCTGAGGCTGACGGAAGCCGAGAAAGCTGCCAGGGCCACAGGGCTAGAGAGGAGCAGGTCAGAACCCCAACTCCAACAGCCAGACTCGAGACACCGCCACGCTGTGTCGCCCGAGGAAACCTGCATTCTCATTTTCAAAGAAAGCCTGTCCACCTGCCCATCTGAGTTGCTGGCATGGTGACCTTCCCTTAGTTCTTCAAATGCACCAAAATCCTTCATCTCAATGATCTTCTACATGTCCCTGCCACTGCCTGGGACACGCTCACATCTTATGACCCCCACCCCTGCCCCTGCCCTAAAGAGAAGGCTGCTCAGCGGTTACAGCCTCTCCCAGAGCTGTGGGCCCTTCTGTCCTAATGCTCCCCACAAAAGCAGCAGCACTGGGTTTGTGATGTTTCGTGCGTGTCTCCCAGTGGCTCTGGGAGCTCCGTGAAGGCACTGTCACCCTCGCGCGCCCAGCGTAGAACCTGCCAAGTAGTAGGTGCTCCATAAAAAGTAGCAAAATGAGGGGCACCTGGGCGTCTCAGTGGGTTAAAGCCTCTGCTTTCGGCTCAGGTCACGATCCCAGGGTCCTGGGAGGGAGCCCCACATCAGGCTCTCTGCTCGGCGGGGAGCCTGCTTCCCTTCCTCTCTCTGCCTACTTGTGATCTCTCTCTGTCAAATAAATGAATAAAACCTTTTAAAAAAAAAAAAGGTAGCAAAATGAGGAAAGACGCCACCAAAAGAAACTTGAATGAAAGCAAATACTAGAGTGTCTGGGTGGTTCAGTTGTTAAGCGTCTGCCTTCAGCTCAGGTCATGATCCTGGGGTCCTGGGATCAAGCCCCACAGCAGGCTCTCTGCTCACTGGGGAGCCTGCTTCTCCCTCTTCCACTCCCCCCTGCTTGTGTCCCACCCCTCCCCCTCTGTGTCAAGTAAATAAATAAAATCTTTTTTAAAAAATCAAAGAAAGAGACTCTATAATACAGAATTATAAAGAAGGAGCCTTGATAAATTCCCTCATTTTGTGGACAGCTAAACAGATATGTACCCAAAGACAGCAGCAGACCTAGGATTCTTAGCGCCCAAATGTTCTGCATTCAGGGCAGTGCTCTTTCCAACGTGCAGGAAAGTCTACTAAGACGAAGGCTGAAGGAATTGAAGAACACCACACCCAAAGAGAAGGGCTGTGGTCTTGGAGCAACTGAAGGAAAGCGAAAGACTTTGGTTTCCAGCCGACATGGTAACAGACCCTCACATTTTATGCATCTAGAAGACCAGAAAACCATCCATGAAACAAGTTTTCAGGCACTAGACAATAGGCAGCACAGACAAGGGCCCTCAGAGAAGGGACACAAACAAGGGGCCCCGAGACAGCCGCCTCTGACCACCCAGAGAGATTCTAAAGTTGCAGAGAAGGAAGCTCAAGGGGGCCAAAGTCCTTGGAGTTTGCAAAGGAGGGAGCAGCACATGCCAACAGAGTGGCCCCCGGAAGCTTCCAGCGAGTACTGATCGGCGCACACGCGAGAAGATACTACAGAGACTGGGGAGGAACCAGCAGGTCCTTCCCGGCACTCAGGTGCATGGAGCAGCCGTCTGTTCCTACCTGTGACACATGGCACTGTTGTAGTAGTGGCTAAATTAGCCTAGACTAAAGCCTGCTCTAGACCCCCCCATGGATCTAACTTCAAGCCTCACCAGAATCCAGTCCAATCTAAAAAAGTTAACTACATACCATAACAAGATCCAACATTAGCAGATTTATACAATTTATACTGTGAAATCTAATACCCCCAAAATTCTTCATGTCTGGCATCCAATCAAATATTACCATGCATGAAAAGCAGCAAAATAATATGACCATAATCAGGAAAAATGAATAAACTGAGAAAGTCCCCAAAATACTAGCGATGATAGAATAGAAAATGATCTTTAACAACAATTACGGGGCGCCTGGGTAGCTCAGTCAGTTAAGCGTCTAACTCTTGGTTTCGGCTCAGGTCATCATCTTGGGGTGGTGAGATCAAGCCCCACACTGGGCTCCATGCTCAGGATGGAGTCTGCTTAAGATTTTCTCTCTCCCTCTCCCTGGCCCCTCCCCACCCACACTTCTACAAGGATGCACACACACATGTGCACACTCTCTAATAAGTGAATCAATCAAAAAAAAAATGCTCCATATGTTCCAGAAATGCATGGGCATGTTGATGAAAGAAATGGAAATATAAGAGACCCAAATGTCAATTCAAGAGATGAAAAACCTAAAACTGAATCAAAACATAAACTAAAAGAAATGATAGATTAGAGAACTGAAAAAAATCAAAGAACTTGAAGGTACAGCAATAGAAACTATCTAAAATGAAGCACAAAGAGGAAAAAGAAAAAAGAATAGAGCATCAGTTATTTGGAGACATTATCAAGCACCATAACATATATAGAACTCGAGTCCCAGAAGAAAAGTAGAGGGCAAAAAGAGAGATGGAGAAAGCATCAAAAATTTTAGAAGAGCTAAACATTCTGAAATTTGACCTAAACTATAAGCCTACAGATTCCAGAAAATCAACAAACCCCAAGCAAAATACACATAATGAAACATCACATTGAAGTACAACACAATCTACTGCTAAAAATCAGCGATCAAGAAAAAAATTTAAAAAGTGGTCAGGAAAAAAAATACATTACATTATAAAAAGATATTAATAATAGACTTCATGTCAAAATCATTAAGGAAGAAAATGATGGTATCTTCAGAGTGCTGCAAGAAAAAACACTAATCAGCATTCTTTACATGAAGAAATCTTTTTCAATTGTAAAGGGAAATAGGCTTATTCAAACAAACAAAAGCAGAAAGAATTCACTGCCAGCACACAGGTACTATGAGAAATGTGAAAGGAAGTTCCATAAGCAGGAGAAAATGATGCCCAGACAGAAACCTGAAACTACTCGAATAAAAGAAAGGCTCAGGAATGGTCAATATAAACGACAACTTTTTTCTCATTTTATAAAATCTCTTTAAAAAATGCCTGACTGATGGCGCGCCTGGGTGGCTCAGTGAGTTAAAGCCTCTGCCTTTGGCTCAGGTCATGGTCTCAAGATCCTGGGATCGAGCCCCACATGGGGCTCTCAGCAGGGAGCCTCCTTCTCTCTCTCTCTCTCTCTCTCTCTCTCTCTCTCTTTCTCTCGGCCTGCCCTCTGCCTACTTGTGATTTCTCTCGTCAAATAAATAAATAAAATCTTTTAAAAAATAAAACAAGTAAGATTTTAAAAATCAAAAAAAAAGTAAAAGTGCCTGACTGCTAGGGTGCCTGGGTGCTGGGTCAGTTGAGCATCTGACTCTTGATCTCAGAGTCATGAGATCAAGCCCCAAGCCAGGCTCTGCGCTCAGAACGGAGTCTGCATGAGATTCTTTCCCCCTCTCTCTCCTTCCCCCTCTGCTCCTCCCCCCATCCCACCTCAAATAAATACATAATAAAATCTTCAAATAGATCCACAAATCTAAGCCCAATGCCTTTTTCACAAAGGTGCCAAGGTAATTTTAATTCAGCAAACACAGCTAGAATAACTGAATACAAAGGTGAGGGGAAATGTCCTTTGTCCTTAGTTAACTCAAAATAGATAATAGATATAAAAACCATAAAATGATAAAACTTCTAGAAGAAAACATAGGAGAAAATTCTTTTGTGTTCTTTAGTTAGGCAAAGATTTCTTAGAGGGGGTACAAAAAGCATGGGCCACAAAAGGAAATACTCATGAATTCAACTTGAACAAAACTGAGAACTTTTGCTCTTCAAAAGACATTGGTAGGAAACAGAACACCAACTGGGGTGCATGGCTGGTTTAGTCAGTGGGGTGTGTGGCTCTTATTTTCGGGGTTGTGGGTTCGAGCCCCATGTTCGGTGTAGAGATTACTTAAAAATAAAATCTAAAAAAAAAAAAAAAAAAAAAGGAAATGGAATACCAAGCCATAGACTGGAAGAAAATACTTATAAAATATATCTGATATCCAGAATATAGAAAGAACTCTTAGAGTTCAATCTTTAAAATTCAAAAACAAAAACTTGGATATGTCATCACAGAAGATACACAAATGCAGCTAAGCACAAGGAAAGATGTTCAACATCATCAGTCATCATTAGTTATCAGGGAAATGTCAATTAAAACCACAGTGAGATAATACTACCCACCCACTAGGAAGGCTAAGAAAATTTTTTAAAATGACTCTATTAAATGTGGTGGCAAGGAGCAACTAGATCTCTCATATGCTGCTGGTAAAAATGCAACATGGTACAGCTCCTAAAATGGTTTGGCAGTTACTTAATAAATATACACTTACCATCTAAGCCAGCAATCCCACTCCTAGGCATTTACAGAGGAGAAGTGAAAATATGTGTGTTTACACTAAGACTTGTGTTTGTGTGTTCATAGCAGCTTTATTCATAAATAGCCAAAAACTGGAAATAATCAAAATATCTATCAACTAAGCAGCTAAACAAATTGTAGCCTATCCATACAACGGAATACTTCTCAATAATAAAAGGGAATGAGCTACTAATATGCAACCATACAGAGGCACCTCAAGAGCATTGTATCACCTGAAAGAAGCTGGACATATAAGATTTCATTCTGCATAATTCTGGCAACATGAAATTCTAGAAGAGACAAAAACATACTAATATACGGCAGATCAGTGGTTGTCTAGATCAGGGGTGGGAAAGGTATAATGACAAATGGTCAAGACATGACTTCCGGTAGGTGCAGGAAATGTTTCATTTCCTGGTTGTGGTTGTGTGGTTGTGGTCACACAACAAAACATACTTGTTAAGACTCATTTTAACAAACTGCCCTTCAGTGAATATTATTACATACAAATTATACTTTAGTACAGGTGAAAGAAAGGAAAAAGAAAAAAGGAAGGGAGGAAGGGAGGGAGAGAGGAAGAAAGGACAGATGGAAGGAAGGGAGGGAGGGAGGAAGAGAGGACAGATGGGAGGGAGGGAGGAAAGATGACAGAAGGCTGGCTATTCTTCTATTCTTCCCAAGCCCACCTTACAAAGGCTAGAATGAAAATACCTGACAAATTGCTGGCACCGCTGATTAAAAGAATTTTTAAGAGTACCTAACGTCCTTTGCTCTGATTCTGTATTTATAAAGTGAGCTTGAGATCTTAGTCTCCTCAAGAACTCCAACTCAGAGCCAGAGAATGCACAGTACTTATGAGACCACAGGGACTCGTGTGTGGTCTTCAGGTAAATTCTCAATTCATTTTAAAGGCATGTAGGAATGTATCTTAAAATTGCTGGGCTATTCATATTTGTCAGAATGGTGCTATCTGCCCCTGAATGGTGTTAAAAAAGTGCTGTCAAGTTCTTACTCTAGACGTTGTCTAGTGGGGAAGTGCTGATCTATCAACCTGAATACCTTAGCCTTCTAGGCAAATATTCATCTCATTTTAGTAAGCAAAAAAACTAACATTCTGATTTCTATTCTAACATAAGTCCCCTTTTCCTACCCCCATCATTACTCCTTTAATCCAGCATAGATGACCATAGGAGCATGGGCTTTGACAACTACATTAAAACCCCAGCAACTGTGATTTCCAAAAACTTACAGTAGAGGTGAAGAGAAAGGAACCCCTTTCCACCACAAACACAGAAAAAATAAAAAATACAGAAATTTAGATAAAATATTTTAAAATGCAGGAAGGCAGGAAAGGCAGAAAGGACATCCTCAATGCCAGTAAGGAAAACGGTAATCAAAGTGAGAACAATTAGCATAAGACAACATCCTATGACCAACATTTAAGACTTACATATAGGTCCTAGGCACTAAGATCTCTAAAGGCCACATGGGGATAAATGGCACTGGTGAATTTGAAACCAAGCCCCCAAAAACAGATGAGGAAAGGGGACTACAGTTAGAGTGGGAGTTGGGGGAGGGGAAGTCAATCCTGAGAAATCCAACCACAGGCCTACATGACCTATGAGTGCTGAGTCAACTTACACCACCTGCAAACACAGGAGCTCCACTACGAGCTCTCGGGAGGACCAGCGTCCAAAGGTACTGCAATTCCAGGCATCCTAGCACAAGCAAACAAGAGCCTTTCACAATCCAATAAGCATGCAATTTCACAAAACAATCCCTGTGGAAGATAAATTCCAAACACATACCATTACAAACCATCAAGAGAAAGAGCAGACACAACAAATGAGGATTTACATCCCTAAGATTAGAAATATTAGAAAAATCTAAAATAGATTATCAAATAATTATGCATAGGATTAGGATTTAAAATATAGATATCAAAATGAAAGAAAAAGAAAAATATGAGTGCGAAGAAAGGGTGCATTTGAAAAAGCCACGTAGAAATGGAAAAGAGAGACAATATAATTAAAAATTCAGTAGCTGGCTTAAATAGCAGTTTAGACACAGCTCAAGAGAGAGTTAGTGAACTGGAAGACTGATCTGACAAATCACCCAGAACACTGCACAGAGGAAAAAGGAACTGGAAAATATGGGGATAGCAGTTAAGGCACAGGAAGAACGGAAGGCTAACGTCTGAGGTAAGTTCAGTGAGAATTCCGGAAAGCAGGATTAATGAAAATTAGAAGAGGTAATATTCAAACAGATAATGGCTAACAATTTTCCAGAATGGGGAAAAAATGCATATTCAATTTGAAGAAGTACAAACCCTGAATGAGGGATTAATAACAAATCCGTCCTTGGGTGCACTGTAGAATACCTATGGCAAAGAAAAGCATCAAAAAACCCACAAAAAAAAAAAAAAAAAAAAAAGCAGAGAAAGATTACAAATTAAATCCCGGATCTCTTCCTTAAAAGATGTTAGCGGCGTATTACTTATAACCAATAGGTGTGGGGTCTTGAGTCAAAAGACCTAGTTCTGCAATCCCACCTGCTTCTTAACCAGGTAGGGGACTCTGGGTAGACAGCCCACCTCTCTGATTCTCAGTTCCCTCCCCAGAAAAATGGACACCTGCCTCAGATGACGGCTGCCTGTAGAAAAAAAGGACATTAGATAGTCAGATAAAGTTACACAGCATCTGAAACACCAGAACTTTGAAAAGATCAGCTGTTGTTATGATTAAGTCGCTGAGCACATTATATTACTAATACTGCTGATGTTTCCGCTTCTAGGCTTCAGAAAGGCAACCGTAGCCACTACAAACTGTGTGTGGTGTGGGTGCGGTAGGGGATTCTAGAAAGAGAAACAACAGAGGGTGAAGCCTCTGTATTAAACTTGGCCTGAAATCGAGCTTGACTCCTAAGCCATGCATGTTTGTGGCAAACTCTACAGCACAGCCAAGGCTAAGAGAACTGCGCTGAGATTTGGGAGACTACCGGTCACAGGACAGAGTTAATGGTGGCACCTCATTTAAGTACTACTGAAACAGGGGGCACATGGGTGACTCAGTCCATTAAGCATCCGCCTTCGGCTCAGGTCATGACCCTGGTGTCCCTGGAGAAAGCCTCACACTGGGCTCCCGGCTCAGCAAGGAGGCTGCTTCTCCCTCTCCCTGGGCCCCTCCCCTGACTAGTTCTCTCTCTTAAGTAAATAAAATCTTAAAAAAAAAAAACAAAAAACCCTATTGAAACAAAACAAAGAAATAAACACTCTTTGGAGGTATGTAACAGAATCCAGAGACTGTACAGTGCATCATGGTCACAATATTCAGGTTATAATCCAAAATTACTCAATAAACAAAGCTAAAAAAGAGATGAAAATCACAGAATGACTCTGAAGGGACCCAAATGCTAGAAACACAGACAAGGATGTAAAAGCAACGCTTACAAAGCGCTCATGCGGGCACCTGGGTGGCTCAGTCAGTTAAGTATCTGCCTTTGGCTCAGGTCATGTTCCTGGGGTCCTGGGATCGAGCCCCACGTCAGGTGCCCTGCTTGGCAGGAAGCCTGCTTCTCCCTCTGCCTCTGTCTGCCGCTCCCCCTGCTTGTGCTCTCTCTCTGCCAAATGAATAAATAAAATCTTAAAGAAAAAAGAAAGTGCTCATGGACATGAAGGAAGTACACCTGGCATGACATGCTACCTACTAAAACACCGGAATAAAAACTCGGAAGCAGAAACAATATCTGCGATTTAGAAATTCAAGGGACGGACTTAACTGAGTAATCAAATAACGGCAAATTTCCCGAATTTGGTGATAGAAATAAGTGTACCTTATCAAGGATCTTAGCAAACCTCCAGAAGAAACACGTGCAGAAAACCACACCTAGACACACCCAAGCCAAACTGCCCACGACCTTGAAAACAGCAGACAAAAGCAACCACTGGGCACAAAGAAGAAGAATTTGAACGCCCTGTAGCGAGCGAGCGACGCACCAGGAGCAGCCAAGGCAGAAGATAAGGAGGCCTCACCTGGGAAGGACAGCAGGGAAACTGGCAATCGAGGACGAGACACCCAGTGAGACACCCTCGGGAAGAATGATGAAATAAAGACAATGCCGGATCACCACGAAGAGGAACAAAGAATTTATTTGTCACACACCCTTTCAAGCAGAGCCAGCCGACACAGACTCTGAGAAAAGGTGGGATAAGTGCTGCGCAGGCTAAGGACAAAGGATCCCACTTGGAAACTGGATCTTCCAAAGGACTCTCCAACACTGGAAATGGTAAATATGTGGGTAAATTTTTAAAAAACCGTATCTCCTCTTAATTTCTTCAAAAATATGTCTGATAGTCTGGAGTGATGCAAAGCAAAAATGATAATTTTGTACTGCGGAATTTTTAGCATATGCAGATATACCACATAATGAAAACAATAACATAAAGCAGAAGGGTAATAAATGGAACTCTACAGTGGTCAGGTTTCACCGTTTTACATAAAGTGCTACATTATTAACTCTAAGTAGATGGTTTCTGTCTCCACAGCTAGAAGTGGGGACCCTTTAAAACCCTGGGACCGTGTCATATAATGCCTGGCACACAGCAGACACTTAATAAATATTGGCTTCTGTAGAAGTCAGTCTCCCGAGACTTTGATTACCAGGATTCAATTCAGGAGTCCGGCAGCCCCTGAGAAAGCAGAGAAAATCTAGTTTCCACAACAACGAACGTGAGACGTGGCGGCCAGCCACCCCCACAACCTGAGTTACAAAACAACCAGGACATTCATTCACTTCTGCTTGCAAAAGTGAGAGATCGGAGTTTCCAAAAGGAAGAAAGCAGGTCAAAAACTACCCTACAATAGGTAAATAAAAGAAGGAGGGAAGGAGGGAAAGAAGGAAGGAAGGAAGGAACTGGAGTAATCAGTATAAAATGCATGACTTAATCAAAAATACCCAATCATCCTAACAATGAGTATAGTAGAAGGAAACTTGGGGGATTCATAGTAAATATGTAAGGACGGGCAGAGGGAGTGAGGATGTGTAAAGCACATCTGAACCAGTAAGAGATCTCAGTTGCAGGGATTTCTGTTTTGTTACATTTTAAGAACTGGAGCTATGTATTTCCTCTTATACAGAACAAAGACCCATGTTATGTAAATGTGGCCGGTCCTGGGGTCTGGGGGCAGTTTGCATGAATATGCTGCTGGTGGCCACTCAGAGCCAGAGAACTAGCCTCCCTAGCGCCCCAAGTTGGTCCCACACTCTCTGACTGCAGCTCTGACCCCGGCCATGCGGCTACCTGACCTCAGAGTACAGACAGCTTGGGACATCATGTCCCCCTATGTGGCACAGGGAAGGTACATTAAGTATCACTAAGTCACAAAGTAGGCAAGTTCTTCCCACCCAATTCTCTAATGACATCAACAAAGTTGCCTTCTGGTGCTATTAAGTCAGTAAAACTGGCTCATCTTCCTTTTTAATACAGTGCAGACCTGACGCTCTGAAGCTTGGGCAGGCAGCTGTGTCTATCTAGAATTTAAGGTTATTTTATTATCTTATGATATTTCGGTTACATTTCATGTTGAGCAACTGATACAAGTTTTCCAAACCTGAAGTTTTCCAAAAAAGAAGTTATTGATACAAAGAAAAATATAGATGGTAAACAGATAAAGCAAAAACAGAAAAACTGAACTCAGAAATGACTGACTTCTGAAAAATAATGGATTAGTGTAATTCAAGGAAAATATTCCCACTAATGACATCATATTCATGTGCAAATAATAATGCCTTTTATTTCAAGTACTGAAAAATCTTTTTTTTTTTTCTTTTTTTGGTATAGGTAAACACTTTCTCTTGTGTGGATCAATATCCTGGCCCCTTTCAAAATTAGAAGATCCTACCTGAGGCTAAATTAATGAGATTATCATTGAGATTATTACTATTAACCTACAAATGATATATTAGATTTTTTTAAAACTATTTCATGAAAGCACCAGAGTTTATTAAAATGTACATGCAAGCTAGGATTGGCTCCCCTTTCCACAAAGTGAATGAAAGTAGCCAGCAGTATCTTCAATGTCACTTGTGAAGGCATTGGATCAGGTACTGTGGTTAATAACCTCTTCCCATGATGTTTTAATGCTTTTTTCATTAAGTCTTCCAAGACAAACTAAATAAAGCAACAGCTGATAAACTACATAGTAACAGAGCAGGAGTTCTCAGCCCCAGCACGACTGACATACTCATTCTGGGGCGGAGGCTGTGCGTCGTGAGATGTTCAGTGACAGTCCTGGCCTCATCTCGCTAGTTGCCAGGAGCTTCTTTTCCCACAGTTGTGACAATCAGAAACATCTCCAGACACTGCCACAAGTCCCCACTTGAGAACCACTGTAAAAGAGAAAGACTATCAGGAGTTACCACCTGAACAGCCCATGGTAAATCACTAGTCCCAGGAGGGGATGGGTCTGGGGTCAGTAGGAAAGATCTGGCCCACCTTTGCCTCTCTGAGCTCTCCCACTACTCCTTCTCCCCCTCACTGCCCTCTCCTCCAGCCACATGGTTCCTTGCTACTTCCCAAATACTCCAAGGGCCTTTGTACTGCAGGGTAATTCCCTCTGCCTGGAACTCTCCTCCCCAGGATGTCCTCTCTGAGAACCTCCTTCTCTTCTTTTTTTTTTTTTTTTTAAATTTTATTTATTTATTTGTCAGAGAAAGAGCAAGCACAAGCAGGAGGAGCAGCAGGCAGAGGGAAAATGCAGGCTGAGCAGGGAGCCTGATGCAGGACCCTGGGATCATGACCTGAGCCGAAGGCAGATGCTTAACCCAGTGAGCCCCCCAGGTGTCCTCTCCTTCTCCTCTTTAAGATCTGCTCATTCATCGGCTCCTTGAGCTCCTCCTTGACCACTGATTTTGAAACTAGCCTCCCACCTATACCCCACCCTGCCATGATCTACTTTTCTGTTTTTCCAGAGAAATTATCCCCTTATAACACATAAAGTGTTTACTTCCCATGTTTACTGTTTATCAGCTGGGTTCACTCTCCCATCCAACCCCCCAACCAAAAATTTTAACTCATTGATATGCCTGGCACACAGTAGGCACTCAGCTGAAGTTGCTGAATGAATAATAAAGATCCACCAAGCAAGCTTGCTGTGCCTGACAGTGGCAGCAGCACATAAAATGACTCCTGCTCTGATAAAAGAATTTTCTAGAATTTACATTTCTAGCCACTGCTAAGAGGGCATGTTGTCTGGTGAACTGTTCACAGGAACAAGAACTGAGGTCTACATGGTGATATCATGAGCAGTCGATTATTCTCAGACCCAACAAGTCCAGGTCACCCACAAACATCAGGAATCTCAAACTTTCAAGTTAGAAATGAAATATGAAGTAGCAGATAAATAATTCCTTGTTCAATTTTTTTCTCTGTGTTTTCTTATATTTAAATAAATAGTTGCCCACTCCATTCATGAAAGCTTAATGCAGAAAAGCAAAGTGTTCTTAAGAAAATAGCTTCTAATAGTAACTTCAAGCCTTCTTGGCTCAATTCAAAATCTAAAAACCAAGACTGACCCCGACTGCCTTGATCTGCCACCTCTGCCGTGACAGACTTCTGAGCCATGGCCACTCTCTGGGTTTCTGCCACACATCAGGTTCACTGGCAAGTTTACAGAGGACATCACTGACCCTTCACCAAAAATGAGTAAGAATTTAAAGCTAACAAAGACCAGTAGAGGAATGGCTTGGAAGGACTGCTAGTTTGCTACATCCGGGTGGGCAGCCTCTCCCATCATCTTATGCTCAGCACCCTGCGCACGTGCCCCCATGCCTCCATGCTTCCATGTGCTGCCATGCCTCCCTGAACTGTATGGCCAGTATCCCAGAGGCCCTGCTACAATCCAGGCAGAGGCTGTGGCTACCACATGCCCTGCGGAGGGCCAGGCCAAGTTTAATAACCCAGCTAATTAGCTAAAAGATATGCAGCTTACCTCTACCATCCAACCAAAACCAAAGTGGTTCTGCAGCAGTAGCCCTGAGCCCATACAACCCAGGATGAGATTGGTTCCTCTTTGACAATGTCCTGATCAATTAACAAAGAATCACATAATCTAGAATCCTTTAACCTGAGGTTAGGTAACTAAGTAAAAATTTTCAAAAATAAAATAAAACCCTATTCCTTAATTTAAAGTTCCACCAGAAAAACGTATTTCTAGAACCTACAACTCTGAGGAAAAAAAGGATTTATCCTCTTTTATGCTAACTCAAGGGTTATCTACTAAAAATAATGAACACTGCCAGTATATCCATCATTTAAAACAGTCTGGGGCATGAGATAAATGAGATGAGGAGGCTCTAGCGGAAACACAATGGATCCTTGAGCACTTGCCTGTGCGTTGATGCTTTTCACAAGACACCAATCTGTCTTAAAACAGGCTAAGCACGAATTAGTGTTTCAAGTATAATTGGTAGGTGTGCTTTACAGGTTCAAAGTACAGTACATATATTAAACAAAGAAAAGAAATGTTGCAGTCTGTTTTACATTAAGAAAAAGATCAAATGATCTAGTACCAAAACAAAAAGCATGTTAACAGCAAACCCACCTCAAACATATTTTCCTCCCATTGTGGTTAACTTCAAGTGACAAGAGTAAACCATAACTGAATATTCGACAGAGTATTGGTGATTCAGAGACAAGAAAAACATGGTCCGGGACTCCAAAGCTCCCCAGGGAACAAAGATCGTCACACACATAACAACCCACAATACTCAGGTGGCAAGAGCCATAGCATACAGGTATAAACAAACCGGGGAAAAAGCAGCTGTGTCTGGAAGAGGGAAGGGGAGACAGGAGATGCTTCCCTCCAACAATGATATTTGAACTGGACCTTGAACAGCAGGTAGGAATTCACCACAAGGGAAGACAGAAAAAATCTGGGAAAGGGAAAAAGAACATTCCAGATGAAGGGAAGAGAAAAGCAGAGAAAAGTATACTGAGTGTCTGCTGCCTTTGAGCAGTTCGGGGAAGTCAGAGATTTCACACAAAGCCACTAACCCCTGACTGAAGAGCCACACTCAAATTGGTTTTAAGTGGAAAGGTGAGAAAAAATAAACACAATAAAACATACCCAGTGAGCTACCGTTATTGGCCCAGACGTGAACAGAGGTAGAGATGGAGGCAGGATGTTAGAGCATGTCTATCCCAGCAAGCATTTTCATTAAGAATCCGTTCTCCAGGCATACCCAATATTTACGAGTCCCCATTCAACATGTCATCCTGTCACTATAAGTCTATGTGAGATATGCCACCCTGGGCCAGCCCACTTATCCATACAATCCAATATTCTGTCTCTGACACAGCACTAGGGGACACTGGTGGGGCACACATGATAGATGTGGCCCGCTTTGTCTATGTCCATCTCAAAACATCAGAATATTGGTTGGTGGTGACCAAGAAGGAGTTTAGCCTTATTTGCAAAATTCGTACTTTATAAAATCACAGAAGGATGTAACAATATAGAACTCACATAATTAATAATTTCATAGAGCTGCTCATTAGCCACTCTTCAATGAACAATTACTAACTCTTTGTAAGGCCTTACACGGTTTGGGGGGAACTACAGTAACTCATCCATTAGCGTGTTATTTCAAAGTGGCTTCATTCCTCTTGCTAATGGGCTTGTAAGTATGAATGCAGATTCCTCTATTGCAATTATTTCTACTAGCTAGACTAGACAAGCCTAGCCCATCTCAAAGATAAAGAATGTTCTTGATTCTTCCCTGGCTTTTGGGGGGAATCTGATCCCCGTACACTGCAGGTCCTTGTTGACTTAACTAAGTTTCAACAGCAAGTTGCACGAGCTAACTTTCTCTACATAAATGCCATTCTCTAACAAGACCCATGCTGATTTATTAGCTCTTGTATGAGCAGATCCGTCCAATGCATAATGTTTTATATTGCAAATCTTTGAGGGCTACTGATGGTTATTACCAGCACCACGCAATGGGCCGGCTGAAAAGACCAACTTAATTCATGAGCAGCCGTCCTTCCTACACCATGCATACATGGAAATTCCTCCTTGATTTGTGACTTTAATCATGGCTTCCAAAACCTGTCATTATTTACGACTCTGACTTTTACACTGACAGTCAACGGGAAACATTTACTCGGTTACCTGAGAGGAAAGAACTCTGCAGCTCAAAGCGGTTCGTGTGCTCCATTTTGATACGACACATCTCAATTTTCCTGCCGACTCACCAGGCTGGGGACAGAGCTAGAGGAGGTGGGAGTGACAGTGCTAGAGCTACACAGTATTAACGAACGCAAAGATAATACTTAAATATGCAGTGACTTCTCTAGCCAGACTTGAGGCAGATCTGAAAGGGAAAAAAGGTTGTAAAAGAAAACCAACAATCTTTGCGGTAAGTATATGTGCACATGGGTCTCCATTTTCCTAATGTTCAAAATATTTGAGACCATCAAGTGACAATGACCAACATGAAGTCCCTTCCTTATTGACCACCTTGCCCAACCTGCTAGGAGGGTTGCCCTCCTCCTTTATTTATTTTTTTAAACGATTTTACTTATTTATTGGAGAGACAGAGGTAGAGAGAGAGAGAGGGAAAACATGTGTGCGAGCAGGGGAGGAAGAAAGAGAGAGACTCTCAAGCCGACTCCACTCTGAGCACAGAGCTTGACACGGGACTCGATCTCACAACACTGAGGTCATGACCTGAGCTGAAACCAAGAGTCAGAAGCTTAATCAACTGCACCACCCAGGCCCCCTGCCCTCCTCCTTCTGGAAAGGAGCAAACTCTTCCATGGGTGCATCCTGCTCCAACCCAGTCTCATACAATCCAACCCCCATTGCCTTCTGCCCTCTCTTTCTGCTGTCATCTTTCCCTTTAGGGGGCACCTGGCTGGCTCAGTCGGGAGAACATGAGACTCTCGATCTTGAAGTCAGGAGTTTCAGCCCCAGGTTGGGTGCAGAGGTTACTTAAATTAATTAATTAAAAGCTTTAAAAAATAAAGTCAGTATGTCATCTTTCCCTTTCACTAACTCCCTCCCCTCAGTCCATGGTTATGTTCTCCTCTGTAACTTGATTTTAAAAAATCAGTACCTTTCAGAAAATCAAAGCATAACACTGTTCAGAAAAGTGTATAGATAACAATTGTCCCACCTGACAGATTTTCACAAACTGAACACACTGTTGTAGCTAGCATTCGGCTCAACAAAGAGAATTTTACCAGCATCTCCAAAAGCCCTTCAAGATCCCTTCTGCTCAGTATCCTACCCCAAGGGTGACCTTCAAACAGCCTGGATGACACCAGCTTTGTTTGTTCTTCTACTTCATATAAACAGAATCAGTCAGTATGTACCCTTTTGTGTCTGGCATCTTTCACTCATCATTACGTTTGTGAAGTTGGTCCACATTATTGGGTAGACTTGCAAACCATTCACCATTACAGCTGCACAGTTTTCCATTGTGTGAATGGAACCACAATTCATAATCCATTGTACTCACAATGGACATGTGGTTAGGCTCCAGTTTTCAACTACGAAGAATAGTGCTATTATTTGATGGGTGAAACAGATAAAGGGGATTAAGAATACAATTATCATGAAAAGCAGTTGAGTAATGTATAGAATTGTTCAATCGTTATATCATACAACTAAAACTAATATAACACTGTATGTTAATTATACTTCAATAAAAAATTTTAAAAACAAAAAGGAAATATAATAAATATAAATACATACACATGTTATATGCGATATATACATATGTGTATATACATGTATCTATATCTATGTTGATACAGATATAGATAGCATTTGGAGACAAAAAAATTAACTACAGAAGTACTAAGAGAATTTACCCTGAGCCCATAAAACAATGTCAGGTAATAGTACACAGTCAATACATAATTATTACTTGATTTTGCCCCCTAACTACTCAGAATGTCTGAAGTTTTCATCTATGGATAAAGTTAACAAGGCTCCGAGACCATAAAAGGTGCTCAAAGATTTAAAACAAACAAACAGGAGCGCCTGGGTGGGCTCAGTTGCTTGAGCATCTGCCTTCGGCTCAGTCATGAGGCCAGAGTCCTGAGATCAAGTCCCTCATTGAACTCCTTGCTCAGCAGGGAGTCTGCTGTTCCCTTGGCCTGCCGCTCCCCCTGCTTGTGCTCTGTCACGCTCTCTCTGTCTCTCTGACAAATAAATAAATAAAATTTTTTAATAAATAAAAAATAGAAACAAACAAACAAAAAGAATGGTGCTATTATGACCATGCCTTTTTGAGAATAATACGTTCACATCTTGTTGGGCATATAACCATGAAGAGAATTACTGAGCCATTCAAATCTTTTTTTTTTTTTAAGGTTTGCAGAGTTAATAAATATAAATAATGCAAATGTGTTCTGGGCTCTTCTATCCAAGACATGCAATTAACCTCAATCCTTCCAGCTGCTTCTCCTTGAAAGGGTCTGCTTTCCTCTGCTGTGGGCTCACATGAAGTGACCATTCCCAAAAGTATCCAATTACCAGCCAGTGCCCAGAATACAGGAGGTACTCAATAAACAAGCCCTGAGCTCGTGGACTGTGAGTGACACTGTAGTCCATGTAACTCCTAATGCCTTCCCAGCTAATCCTGGTCTGGCTTCTGCTCCTCGGCTGCCGTGGAAGAGCCCTCCCAAAGCTCCCTGAAGACCTCCTACCTACCAAAGCCCGTGGCCTGTCTTCAGGATTCATTCTCCCTAACCCTTCAGTGGCAAGTGGCAGGAACAATCACCCCAAACAAAACCTTGGCTTCAAGGGTCCCCTGGCGTCTTACCTCTGGGATGTTTGTTCTCCAGGCCTCGCTACTAGAAGCTTCTGCTGCTGGGGGCTCCAGCCTTCACCTTCTTTTCCTGCAACACCCTCCAAGCTGCTCTTATCCATTCCCCTGGCTTCGACTTCCATCCACCACTAATGACTCCCTCCAGTCCTAACTCTGCTCTAGAGCCCTACAAGGGGGCTTTTCGGTGGCCTCCTGGACTGTGCCCCCAGGATCTCCTAAACACGCCGCAAAAGCAACTGTCCAGATGGAAAGCATGACCTCCTTGCATACTGCCTGGAGTCGGTGCGCACTTCTGCGTGTCTGTCACGTGCCGCTCAGCAGGCTAGACCCGGGTGGGCCAAGATGGGGAAGACCGGGTCTGATGGACCAGAGCAGGCCTCTGGCCACGCCTGGCTTAAATGCTGCCACAGGGCTCGGGGAGGAGGAGGAGGAGAGGAACCTGGCCTAGCCTGGGTGGCGGGAAGCAGAAGTGCTGCCGCAGAGTCTGTATCTGAGTTGACCCTTCCCTGCCGGAACTAGCTCTAGCCCCCACTTGCTGCTCTGACACCTGCCTCCTCCACTGAGATCCCACTGCCCTTGTCTGGGTCCCTGGAACACAACACTTTTTCCATCCCTGGCTTGTTTCTCCATAGTCGGCCCTCTACAATGTAACTCGGCTCCAGTACTCCCCTGATTCGAATCCTCCAGTGGCACCCCATGGGCTCCCTGAACAAAAGGCAAACCCCTTATCCTGTGAGGGGCTGAAGGCCACACGTGGTAGCCGGCCCCCACCCCCCACTGCTCTAACTTCTGTGTCTAACTCACTGTGCTCCCTCCCGATGCACGGGTCCTGGACAACGATGAGCCCCTCCAGCCTCAGAGTCTGTGCCCCTTACTGTCTGCCAGGCCCAGAGGCTTTCTCCAGCTCCGAGGAGGAACATCTCTATCTTGTCAAACCTCAGAGCGCTTCTCAGAGCTCTAGAGAAGCCTTCTCTGGCCACCGGGTAGAACAGCAACTCCATCCCGCCAACAGCCCTGCCTGGACCTTCTGATCACACTCACCGGTCACGCGTCCCGCACCACACCCACCACTCCTGAACTTAGCTCACTCATTTGTGTTGGCTTCTTAATGGCTGTCTCCGCCACTGGACTGACAGCTCCATGAGAGTCTAAATCAGATTTGTCTCATTCCCCTCTGTGTCCATAAGGCCCAGTGTGGTGCCTGGGACTTAGTAGGTCCTGAATAATTTGTTACTCATGTCCACCAACAGATGGAGAAAATGAATGGCAAGTCTGCCAAGGCACGGTGGCAAAGTACAAATTCTGCAGCCAGACTCCCGGGTTTGACTTTCACAAGCTGCATTGTTCGGGGCAAGTTCCTTAGACTTTCTGTGCCCCTTGGGAGCCTTGCTTGGCAACAAATAAAGTTAAAAATACCTGCTGCATAAGATATTTGTAGTTAAATACTACAAGCGCTCACAGCAGAGCTTGGCACAGTATCAGCCCTAACTAAATGGCAGTTCTTGTACCACTGCCTGGGTTACCTAAAACCTAAGTCCCAGCAACACATCGAGGGACTCCCTACCACCTCTCAGGGGAGTCTAAACCCCATTATGGGAAGACAGGTGCTTACTCTTCACGGGTGGGCCCCCCATCTACCCGCACGGTCTCTCCCACTCCTTGGCCCTGCATACCCCTGGCACCCAAGTCCCCAACCTTCTCATCACATAACCACTTCTACACACGTGGGCCCTCTCCCTGGCATGCCCCCCGCCTTCCTTGGCCTGACCCAACTCGAAGGCCACCTCCCCTCCTAACCCTGGTAGCCACGTGGCTCTGTCTTGCCGCTCCGCTTCCTGGAGCCCCGAGCAGGCTGCCTTCTGCACCACCTCTAGTGTGCACCTCCCCATCAGGCAGGTGCATCCTGGGATGGAGCCCAGGGCTTCTTCAGCCCCCTGTCCTTGGCACCTCCTGCAGGCCAGCCCCTGGAAGGGACTGGAGAGACACCTGTTACCGGATGAATGACTTTCCAAACATGGAAAGCAACCACTTGCCCTCATCTTACTTTTTTCCCATCAGGGTTCGAATTAAGTGTATTGAGTGTCAAAACCACTTTCTTTTATTACCTAGGTTTTGTTGCAAATTTTCTGTTTAAAAGATCTTACTTTGGGGCACCTGGGTGGCTCAGTCAGTTAAGCAACTGCCTTCAGCTCAGGTCGGGGTCCTGGGATCAAGCCCCACATCAGGCTCCCTGCTCAGTGGGGAATCCACTTCTCCCTCTCCCTCTGCCCCCAGCCCGGTTGTGCATGGTCATTCTCTCTCAAATAAATAAAATCTTTAAAAAATCATAAGTAGATAAATAAATGCCTTATTTATTTGTCGGGCGCCTGGCTGGCTCAGTCAATAGAGCAGGCAACTCAATCTCAGGGTCATGAGTTCAAGCCCCACATTGGGCGTGGAGCCTACCTAAGGTAATTAATTAATTAACTAATTAAAAATAAAAATAAAATAAAAAGATCTTAATTTGTGATGTAGAAAGCCATTTAAAACGCTCTTTTTAACCAGAGACAATTTCAGGGAATCTCTGATGTTCATCTGTTTTGTCTCATAGGAAAATACAGAGCAACAAAAGTAAAATACATTATAATGATCAGAGAGGGGAAGCAAAGTTGCTTCTGGGTCCACCACTCTGACTCTTTCATTCCTTGCCACCTCACCGTGCTGGGAGGACAGAGATACATGTTTTCATTCCCAACATACGACAGGATAAATGAGACACAAACTTTGACCAATATGTCAAGGGTTACTTAACAAAACAGAGGTGATGCTAGCAAAAAGCTCAGCCCTTCAAACTGAACCCAGTGGGAAAGACAGCCTATAAGGTTGGCTCAGCTAATAGACAAACTTAGAGGCTCTGACAGAATGAAGTCAAGTTTGATTTAGAACAGGGGTTGGCTAACTATGGCCCGTGGACCATATCCAGCCTACTGCCTGTGCTTGTAAATAAAGTTTTATTAGAAAACAGCCATACCCATTCATTTATGTATGTCTGTGGGTGCTTCCAGACTACAACAGCAGACTTGACTGGCTGCATCAGCCCTTCTAGCCCACAAAGCCTAAAATGTTTATTATCTGATCCTTATTGGGGTGGGGGGGGGAGAATGTGCCCATCTCTGATTTAGAGAATAATGCGATATTGGGATTTTTTTTTCCATTTCCCAAGTATTAGCATACTCAAGTTCCTGTTCCTATTCAAGCCAGTTCACTTAAGGGGGGAGAGAGATTGCTGTTGTTGTTTTTAATTGACAATCTTCGATTCAAGTTTATCTTATAGTTCAGAGAAAAAGCTCAATGGTTTGGTTTTGGGCTCAAATTAATATAGCTTCTCCACTTTGGGGGCACACAGCCTGGCTGTGATCCATGAACAGAACATTTTTAGAAACTTGGAACAAAGCAGGCAGGTGAAATGGAATGCCTTCTGCTCAGGAGGGTGTCTTTCATTCCAGCTTAACCGTATACCCTGCCCCTTCCAGCTCAAGGTCGGAAGAGTCTGTATTCCTCCACCCCAGCTAACCCTATTTTCTATGGAAGTTCAGATTATCACTGGCTGGCAGCTAGGCTTTCTTATCAATAGAAGTATGCCCTCTTCCAACTTCTTTCATAGATACCTCTTAAAAACGAAACATTCGAAAACAATTTATTCCCTAAATGCTAACATATTCTACCCATCTGTCTTTGGAAGCTAGATGCACCCTCCAATAATGCTGCAGGGACTTCGGAACTGGGATCCAGCTCTCCAACTCTTTGTACAGATACTGGATCACATATGAAACTTTTACCTCCTTTTTCAAACACTCCGTATTACGGAAATTTCCAAGCACATGCAAAAACAGAGAGAACGGTAAAATCCCCATGTCCCCAACAGCCAGCCTCAATAAGTCTCAATACTCTGCCTTTCCCCCCCATTAATCCTTCTTCCCAACTTTGTGTTTGTTTATTGTTCGTTGCAAAATCTGAAAGCAGATCTCCCTCGTCAAATCACTTCACCCATAAATGCTTGTTTGTTCCTGTTAGGTGAGGCCCCTCCCCTTTGAACAAAGCTGTTACCACTGTCACATCTGACAAAGTTCCTAAGAATTCTTTTTTTTTTTATTTTTTTAGTTCCTAAGAATTTTTAACATTTAACTTAACATCTACTACCCAGGCCAAGCTCAATTTCCCCCACTGTTGCCATCACGTCTTATTAAAGCTGGTTTGTTCAGCTAAGAGCCCAAGGATGACCACAAAGTATTTTGGTGATCAATCATTTAGGTGTCTTCTCATCCATGACAGATCACCCTCATTCTTGTTTTCAACTACCACCGGCATATGCTTAGATGCTAAATGGCCAAGCAAACCTCACCAAGGGCAGCATCTCTTAGGGCCGCACCTGCTATAAGCAAACGCATAGGCCCCATAAGCACAGATTCACACAGCTCTACTTTCCAGCGCAATCCGCCACGGGGACCAATACGCCAGGCTACCCCACACACTTTCTGTTCTCAAGAGAAGGAATTTAGCAATCTAATTCTCGAAAATTAAATCTTTTCTGTGCTGGATGGCCTGAAGACTACGAATGGTTTAAAAAAAAAAAAAAAACAAGGCATACATTCATTAAAGCTTTTTTTTTAAGTCAGCCAAATTTAATCAAGAATCACAAAGTAAATCAGACAAGCCTTGTAATCCATTATTGTTACGAGTAACAACATTAATTAAACACCTAGCTCAAATAGGACAATTGGGTTATAAAAAGGATGACCTGTGTCCCTGCCCAAAGCGACTTACAGCCTAAATGAAGCAGTTATCACATCACTTACACAAAACACCCACGGAAGACGAGACCTAAAACCACCCAAACTGACATCCACACCCCCACCATTAGGTTAAGAATATTGGTGAGGCTGATCCGGGTGGCAGACAAGAAAACAAGAGTCAAAAGGAAGAGTATGACTGCTAGTTCTATCATTTCTGAGCCACACTAGGTAAGTTACTGAATCTCTCTGATTCTCAGTTTTATCATTTGTAAAATCGGAATAATCTCACCTACCTCACAGAGCAGCCATAAACACTGAATCAGAAAATCCTACATGAAAGCCCACACTAGTAATGATGATGAAAATAATAAATTCAATTGACTCTAAGATTCTTTACGCCAGGCACTAAGCTAAAATGTGGTATGTGTACTACCTCATCTAACCCCATCAGTTTTATGAGGCATCTCTTATTCTCATGTAACCTTCCAGACGAAAAAACTGAACAGAATGAGTGGGGGACTGATCTGCTTGTCTCATAAGACACAGCTAAAGGCAGGAAGTGGGTCACAGGACCTCAGGGTTCTGGCTGTCAATCATGGCATAATAATGCCTCCCAAGTGCCACCACAGTAAGGAGTAAAGGTGGGACCCAAGGAGTCTGGTGGGGGTGGGGAACAGGCCCTCCTATATAGCTATTAAATCAATTATATTGTAAAGTCATTATTTGTATTACATTGTCAAGTACAGCACCTCGTAGCTCCCATCCCTGCTCAAACAGGAAGCCCCACAAGACTCCCAAAGATGCAATCCCAAGGCATGGGTAGAGTCAGAGCCATAATGGTGGCTTCCTTCCTTGTTGGGGCAAGTCTTCAGCCGTCTGCTACAGGGTATTTAATGCCTTCTCTATTATGAGAAGACACCCAATACTTGGGTATCAAACACCCAATACTTGTTCAAACAAGGCCAAAGTAAAATCAATTATTTTTACCTATAGACTCTCTTACTTTCTTTTAGTACATACATACAAAAAAGACTGAAGAAAGCCAGCCACCAGGAAAAAGCTCCAATTGCCATGACGGTTTGAGAAGGCCAACCAAGCCAAGTCGCAAAGGTATTTGGACAAGAACTGAGGTCCCGGCCAACAGTCCCATCAGAACTCCTGTGCATGAAGCCATCTTGGACCTTCTCACCTTCCCAGAGTTCAAATGCGAACACATGAAGCTTCTCTATCACCCAGGCAACCCACAGAATTGTTAGCAATAAAATACTCTTCGTTTGGGAGCACCTCAGTGGCTCAGTCGGTTAAGCGGCCGACTCTTGATTTGGGCTCAGGTCATGATCTCAGGGTCGTGAGATCGAGCCCTCCTCAGACTCCCTGCTCTCTGCCAGTCTGCTTGAGATTCTCTCTCTTCCTTTCCCTCTGCCCCTCTTCCCACTCATCCTCTCTCTCTCTCTCTAAATAAATGAATAAAATCTTTAAAAAATAATAAATAATAATAATAAAATGCTGTTGGTTTAAGCCACTAAGTTTTGGGGTAATGTGTTAAATAACTAAAACAGCCAGCAATCTGCCTTTCCCAACAGGCCAAATATCAAATCTATGCATAGAAGTACACTGATGTTTACCAGTGGAAATGCTACATTCCTTCCATTCAAGGATGTCCATTGGCTGAAACACTTATCTCTGTAAACCCAGGGTCATACAGGACCTGACTCAACAGAGTTACATAAATATGAATAATGATCACATTGGTAACAACAGCAACGGCAGCTAATGTTTACCGAGTATTTGCGTACAGAGAGCCTCACTCTAAACCTTTAATTCACTTAACCTTCACTAAAACCTTTGAGGTGGAACACTATTGTGCCCATTTTGCAGATGAGGCCACCAAGGCTCAAAGTGGTACAGTGACTGATCCAAGATCACACGGCCAGTAAAGAGTTACACAGGACCTCCTTGACTTTCTGGCCACCTAGCTCCTAACCACTGGCTTTACTACCCCTTCAAGCGCCATCCTACTTTAATAATGTTGCTTCCTTCTAAAGGAGGCAGTGTCTACAAAGACTTTAAAACTGTGCCTGACCCGCGAGGCAGTGTCTACAAAGACTTTAAAACTGTGCCTGACCCGCGGCAAGTTTTCGATAAACATCAGCTCTCATGATGAGGAACCTGCAGACAGGGAAGGAAAGAGGAGAGCAAGCCTTGATCAAGGTAGCTGTTTTGATGGTTGTACAGGCCTCCTTCACAAGCAAGCATCCCAGGGTTTGGTCATTTTCTGTGAACAAGTCTGCTCTCTGCCTGACCGTGAACCCCTAGAAAGCTGCCCCTGTTTCTGGTTCGTCTTTGTAGATCTGGGCCGCTGTACTTGACCTGGCCCAGAACAAGTAGGTGCTCAAGAAACGAATGGAAAGGAAATGCTTCATTTACCACAAAAGCGAATTTGCACTTACAGGATGACACCTCCCTGAGCCAGCAGTCCTTAAAGTGACCCCAAAGAAAAAGAAAGGGCAGGAAGGGACAAGTTAAGGAGAACCACCCAAGGAATGCCGGCCCCAAAGGGCTCCTTGGGATGAGAGATGGAGCTGGGCTTGTGGCCAGAACACATGAGGAGTCCACAAGGAGAGCCGTACCTCCCAAACTCCAAAACTCCCCTCACTCTAAAAAGTCCCACGGAAAAAGTGGAGACCCCAGGTCGAAGTCACCCCCAACCCCGCGGGGGCCGTGCCTCTTCCCGCCCTGAATCACCACGACTCGGGATGAACCCTCCTACCCCTCCCCGGCCACCGCGTGAGCAGGAGGAGGAAGAGAAAGAAAGTGACCGGAAGTCAGAAGTTTCCTAACAACGACCAAAATCCTCCCCCGGGAGGGGAGGGCTCCCCGTCCTTGGCCCGCCCCGCCCAGTGAGGAGGGACTGCCACAAGTGCATCCAGGCAGTTGGGGGCCCCCGCTCTTCTGTCCCAGCAAGGAGGGCCTGGCCTGTAGCTCCCCCCGGGCGTCCCGTGCACCCCGAATTCTGTGAGAGCTTCCCAGGGAGGGGCAGGGGCGCCCCAACTGTTACTTACAATCATCTAAGTCATCATGCAAGTCCACAAAGTACAGAGGGATTTCTGAAAACCAAGAAACACACAGGAGTTACACGCAAGGAGAGGACCGCGGCAGGCGGGCTCAGGGGCGGGCGGGGGTCCCCAGGCCTTGAGGAGTGGTCTCGGCTCGGGGGGGTGGGGGGGGCGGGGAAGGGTCCGCCTCTGCGCCCAGGGAACCAACCCCACTCACCCGCCATCTTGGGATGGGCCAGGAGGCGGGGTCCGCGCGGGAGGGCGGGGCCGGTGGGTGTGAGGCGGGGCCTCAGGCTCCTATCCCCGCCCCCTGGGCCGGCCCCTCCCCGCCAGCCTCTCGGCGCCGGCCGGGCCCCGCCCTCGCGGCGAAGGTGGCTGCCGAGGTGGGCGGGGAGGTCAGGTGACCCGGCCGGCGTCTCAAGATGGCGGCGGTATCGGCGCCCGAGAGGCCGAGGCACTATCCCGGCTGCTGAGGCGGGCCCCGCGCAGCTGGCAGCGGACGGGCCGGGCCGAGGGCTGGCGAGCGGACGGCCGCCGCCCCTGCGCGCTCCGCGGCCGGGGCTGAGCCGTGCGGCGGCGGCGCCGGGGGATGCTCGAGCTGGGCCCGGCCTCTCCCTCAACTTAGGGCGGCGGCGGGCCCGCGCCCCTGGCTCCCGGGCCATGGCGCTGAGGGAGCTCAAAGTGTGCCTGCTGGGGGTGAGTGGCGGTGGGTCGGCCGCGGGGGGGCCGCGGGGGGGCCGGGTAGGCCGGGGACCCAAGCGTGCCCAAGTCCTCTGCGCCCCTTCCCCCAGCCTCGGTGCAGGACCTGACCCGGGACCCTCCCTCCGGCCCCGGGGCCATCCTGCCCACCTTTCCGCCCCCTCCTAAGGGTCTTGCTGGCAGGAGGGACCCTTCCCGCGCCCCTTACTGGTGTCCAGGGACTCTTCCCGCCCCCAGAGCGTAAAGCGCCTTCCCTGCCTCTCCACTGCATCTAGGCTGAGAGGAGTTCTAGTTTCCTCCTAAGGTACTGGCTAGAAGTTGGCCGAGTCTTCGGAAGTAAAACCAGTGGCAGGTCTTAAGGTTTCACCAGCAGAGTTTGTCTCCTTTCTCATTTGTTTGGAGTTTTGAACTTGTGGGATACCCGTGATACTTCTCGTAGAGTTACTTTTCCGGGGGGATGTTCACATCAGGAAGCCCCCAAAAAGTAGTTGGAAGCTGTTGCTTCCTGTCTTGTCCGGGCAGCTTTGCTTCTTCAGATCCTGCCTTCTCAAGCTGATGCTCTTTTGCCTGAGTTGCTGTTTTAAAGACTGGAAAAGATTCCAATAACTAGTCTTCCCCGTGCCCAAATAGGGCGGGGCCGTGATTTATCAGGGATTACTCAGAAATAATTCAAGAGTTCAGTTTACTTACACATATTAAAAAGCCAGTGTGTCACTTTTCACACTAAGCAGAAACTTTGGGTTTTTCAAAGGGTTCATGTTCTTAAAAACTGCAAAACCCCCGTCCTGTAGTACATTATGAAATCTAATTACTCCCACCGAATGTTTATGAAAACCTTCTTTGGGTCCCTTCACTTCTAAAAATTAGCATAGGAGATGATTTTTCTTAAAATCTTGAGTTTCAGGCCCAAAGTCATTTTCTTTGTCTGCATCCAGGTAAACTTAATTTGTATTCACCCGTCTCGTTCTTTTTCAGGATACAGGTGTAGGTAAATCGAGTATCGTGTGGCGGTTCGTGGAAGACAGTTTTGATCCAAACATCAACCCGACAATAGGGTAAGAGATTAAGTTTATTGAACGTATATCTAAAGATGTATTGGAAGTCCTTCCAGATTAAAAGGTTTGTTATGGGGGCGCCTGTGTGGCTCAGTGGGTTAAGCCTCTGCCTTCCGCTCAGGTAATGATCCCAGGGTTACCTGAGCGGAAGGCACTCTCTGCTCAGCAGGGAGCCTGCTTCCCCCTCTCTCTCTCTGCCTGCCTCTCTGCCTACCTGTGACCTCTCCTCTCTCTGTCAAATAAGTAAATGTTTAAAAAAAAAAAGGTTTGTTATGGGAGTGGGGAGGCGTCACCATTTTACATTCCAGTGCATTCACAGGTGGTGGTTTCCATCATCTCTGGAATAACTTGAAAGCGTACAGTGAGGATTGGTTGTGTCTTAGGAAAGTTATTTTTTGATGTGTGAGGGGGAAACCTGAAAATATGAATGAAAGTTTTACTTAGTAGAGCGTATTTCAGTCTATAAATATGAACAGCAATGACATCTTGAAATAAAGCAGAAGAAAACAAGTCCTGATACTCTTCTTTCAGGCGTTCAGCTAAAAGATAGTTAGATGGTTTTCGTTTCTCCTGAAAAGTAGGAGGTATCTGTCATACTGGGAGGGCTGGCAAATGCAGATGTGGATGCCCAGGACAGAGCTGTGGGCCCCATCACCGCTGCTACCTGTCTGAACCCTTCTCATACATTCCTGCACGAGTAGTAATCATGAATTAATACATTAATGTTGAAATTGACACTTTTTCTGGGTGTCTGGTTCTTGGGATAAATGAAATTGGTTATAGGTTTTTGACTATGAGAAAGTTTTTCAGGGGGCACCTGCGTGGCTCAGTGGGTTAAGCGTCTGCCTTCAGCTCAGGTCATGATCCCAGGGTCCTGGGATCGAGCCCCGCATTGGGCTCTCTGCTCAGCAGGGAGCCTGCTTCCCCCCCCTCTCTCTCTGCCTGCCTCTCTGCCTACTTGTGATCTCTCTCTCTCTGTCAAATAAATAAATAAATTCTTTAAAAAAAAAAAAAAGAAAATATTTTTCAGGGTATTTAAGTATTGTAATACTAACACTTGCTCCGTGAGAAGTCGTGTTGTATAGGTTTCAGTACTGTGTTAGGCTTGGAAAATTAAATAGCCGCCATGCTGTTGTTACTGCACACCCCCCATCAAACGGTTTCTTCTGTTGAAAGAAAAATCCAGTTCTGCCCAGTAGTTTACAACATACACATTCGAAGCCATGGGGATGAAACCACCACTAACTTTCTGAAATTGAAATGCCTTTTAATAGCCTTCAAGAAAGAACTGGGTATGTGCACGTTGTTAATACATGACCTCATGTGCCTCAGGCCCTGCCTACTGCCACCTGCCTGGGAAAGAGAAGTAACAGGAAGTGATAGCAAGTAGTGCTGGTGACTCAGTGAATGACAGCTTTCACACCAGGTCTTAGCTGCAGACAGCTCAGAAAGACGAAAACACCACCTTGGTTAAAAGTGCTCCCCGAGAGACGGCCAGAGAACAGGGAGGGGTATGGCTCCGGCAGCAGTGACGGCGACAGCCCACAGCCCTATCCGGGGTGTCCACAAACCTATTGCCAGCCCTCCCAATCTGACAGACGCTGCAGTTCCTCACCTGGAGTCCCACCCTCTTCACCAGGTGGTCTTGGCTCACAGTTCACAGGAAAGAGGAAGATGAGGCTTTCCCCAGTTTCCTTCCACTTTTCCTTGTTTCTTTTTTCTCAGCCTCAGTGGGTATGTTCCTCCTGTGTGACCACGTCCTCACACACCTGAGCTTTGAAGGGCCCTCCTCAACAGTTCTCCTTCTCTTCCCCTGCCCTGCCTTCTTGTCACAGCCTGCAAACTTGCTCCTCTTTTCCCTGCTCTACTAAGACAGTACCATTCCCCAATGCCTGCCGCGCCAATGGTGGCACTCTTGGAAGAGCAGTCACTCCTTCCTCAACTACTACTCCCTCTTCAACCCACTCTTGCCTCCATTCCACCCCCACCATTCCGCTAAAACCACCCTCCCTGTGTACCAGTTTCCAGCTCATTGCCAAAACCAAGGGCTTTATCTTCTTTCTTTATCCTTCGAGTGCCTTTTATATGTCAGATCCTAGACTGGGTGCTGGTGATTTAGACCACGGGTCAGCAAACTCTGGACCTTTGGCCCACCTCCTATTTTAATAAATAAAACTTCATAAAATCATAGTCACACTCGTTTATTCACATATTGTCTCCACTGCTCTCCACCTACAATGGCAGAGTTGAGTAGTTGTGATGAAGGCCCTGTGGCCCAGAAAGCTGAAAATACATTCTATTTGGCCCTTTTCAGGAAAAGTTGGCCAACCCCTAACTTAGATAAACTTGGTTCCTGCCCTCATGGACCTTACCTACAATGAGGAAAGAAAAACATTCTAAAACTAATGTACCGGAAATTATTTACTTGACCTTTTTCTGTGCTGAGAAGGAGAAGCATGAGTGCTCTAAGAACATGTAACAGGCTCCTGGCCAAGGCCTGCAGAATGGCTGATGCCTAAGGGAGACAGTGGAAGTGTAAAGCACTTGGAAGCCTTGACATTTAAATATTGAGAGATGAGTGGATGATACAGTCTATAATTTTAGCTGTGTTGGAAGGTGCGTGGTAGTACCTCACTCTGGTTTTAATTTCCATGTCCCAAAGATGGAGGGAGGACAGATGTGCAGAGGGAGGCTGGAGGGGCAGAATGGCTTAAATTTCCATTGTCCAAAGAAGGCTCCAATTTAAGTCCAGACCAGATGACTCTTAGGGCCCATGCTTCCCTCCACCCTGCCCAGTGTGACATATTTGGCCATTAGGGAAGACCATGAATATGGGAGGAGTGGCGAACTTAGGACAGAAGGAATGGACACCGAGTTCTGCAGGGGACAAGGTCCAAATTGTAGGTTGGAAATAAGGGCCTGGCCCTAAGGAGAAAGGCTGGAGAAGTTGACTTGAGACTACATTGCGCAGGTGAAGCTGAGTTGTGGGAGGGGATGAGAGCACTGATGGGAAACATGGGGAGCAGAACACAGCTGAGGAGGATATGCAAGACGAGCTTTGTGGGGGGTGGGGGGAGTGGCAGCAGGAGAGGACAGTAAGGGAGAATTATCACGGAGGAAGAGAACTAGAGAAGACAAGAGTTTTGTCCCAACTCACCCTGTGGTGAATGATGTTGGAGCCTCCCCTGACCTCCAGGACCTGGCCCCTATTGATTCACCAGCCTCCTGGTCACCCCTCCAACATAATCCTTTTCTACTGCCTCATAGTTCCTGCTGTCTGCTATGCTGCTCACTGCCATCACCACCACCAACTAGTTAACTTCCACTCTTGAAAAACTTTCGATTACAGTATTTTTCAAAGAGCAAAGATGTTTAATTTTGATAAAGTTCAATTTATCAATTTTTTTGTAGTTCATATTTTTTGTGTCCTATATGTCCAAAATCACAGATTTCTCCTGTGCTTTCTTTTAGAATTTTAATAGCTTTATGTTTTATATTTTACTTTATGACCTATTTCTACTAGCTTTAGTTTACCGTGAGAGGGAATTCAGGGATCATTTTTTCGATGTGTCTGTGTAGTCATTATAGCAACATTTGTTAATTCTGCATTTATTAAATTACCTTGATGCCTTTGTCAAAAATAAACTGATAAGTATTGTGGGTTTATTTCCGTTCCATTGATCTGTTTGTGTCTCCTTGTGCTGGTACGATAAACAGTCCTGATTCTTGTGGATTTATAGAAAGTCTTAAAATCAGGCAATATGTAGCCTCCCATTGTATGTATATTTTTCAAATCTTATGGCTTTTCTCAGTCCTTTGTATTTATTTAAATTTTAGAATCACAATGGCCAATTTCTGAAAAAAAGCTGAAATTTTGATCGGGAATGTAGCAAATCTATTGATTAATTTGGGTAGAATTGGCAATATTGCATCTTATCCATAAACATGGTATACTTCTGTACTAATTTAGTTCTGATTTCTGTCAACAAAGTTTTTCGGTTGTCCCTGTACAGGCTTTTCAACATATTTTGTTAAATTTATCCCCAAGTATTTCATGTTACTTTATGATTCATAGATGGAATTTTTTCATTTTAACTTTTAATTGTTGCTAATATATAGAATAAATTTGATTTTTACGTTTTGGCCTTGTGACTTTCTAAATTCAGTTAGTTCAGGCACCTTTCTCATAGATTCCTTGGGATTTCCTTAGGTGTACGATCATGTCCTATGTAATAAAGAGTTTTACATCTTCCTTTCCAATGTATATGTCTTTTATTTCTTTTACTTGCCTGGTTATATTAGCTGGGACCTCCAGTACTTCGTTGAGAAATGGTAGAAGCAGATGTCCTTACTTTATTCCCTGTCTTTGAGTGGGAAGGATTAGGTCTTTTACCGAGGATTTTTCTAGGTGCCCACTATCAGGTTGAGAATATTCTCCTCTATCTCTAAATCAGTGAGATCTTTCAACAAGAATCGTGTTGAATTAATGTAAGGTGGTTTTTGTTTTGGTTTTGTTTTTATGTCTTGTGAACTAGTTCTTATGATTTTTCTTTTTAATCTTGAAAGAGTGAGTTACAGCAATTTATACTAAAATATTAAATGTGCTCCTAGGATAAATTTCACTTGGTTATTATGCATTATTTCATACATTATTGGGTTTGATTTATTAAAATTTTGCTAAGGATATTTGCCTCCATGAAGTGGATAATTGCAGTTTTTTGTAACATCTTTATCTAGTTTTGTTATCAGAGCTTCATAAAATAAGTCGGGAGGTGTTTTCTCATCTTCTTTTTGGAAGAGTTTATGTGGAATTGGTATTACTTCTTAAAGATTTGGTATAATTCACAAATGAAGCCATCTGAGCAAGGAATTTTCTTTGTCAGAAAAATTTTAACTACAGATTCAATTTCTTTAATAGATACGGCATATTCCCAAGTAAGCTTTGGCAGGTAGAGTCTTTCGATGAATTTGTCTATCGTATCTATTTTTTTTAATTTATTGGCAGAAAATTCATTAAATTTTTAATTATCCTTTTAATATCTTTAGGATATGTCCTGCTATATACGTTTATTAATTTTAATGATCTTCTCAAAGGACCAGTTTATTTCATTAAAATTTTCTATTTTCTATTTCATTGTTTTTTACTTTTATCTTTGTTTTCTTCTGCCCTCATTTGGTTTTTTTGGCTTAATTTGTTCTTTCTTTTAAACTTATTAACCTGGAAGTTTAGAAGAGTGATTTTTTAGGGCCTTTTTTTTTCCTTATATGAGCATTTAGAACTATAAATTTCCCTGTTAAGTACTGGTTTAAGTAAATCCCACAAGATTTTAATACACCATATTTTCATTTTCATTTAGTTCAGAGTATTTATTTTCCTTGTGACTTGTTTGACCTGTTGGTTGTTGAAAAGTATTCTCTAACCTCCAGTTATTCAGGGATTTTCCAGAAATTTTTTGATTATTGATTTCTACTTTAAATCTCTTCTGGTCAGAAAATATACTCACTATTATTTCAGACCTTTTACATTTGACATTTGTTTCATGGCCTCGAATATGGTCTTCGTGAATGTCCCACGTATATGAGAATAGAACGTGTTCTATAAATGTTAAATTAGTCCATTTGGTTAATAGCACTGTTCGTGTCTTCTGTACCTTTACTGATTTTTCCCCTCTCATTTGCAGTGACAGGAATGTTTGAAATCACCCTAATTGAGAATTTGTCTATTTCTCTTTTGTAGTTTGATCAATTTTTGTTCGTGCATTTTGAAGCTCTTATTATTGAGTGTTTCTACATGTGGCATTGTTATTTTTCTTGGTAATCTGACCCCTCACCATCACGAAATGCTTTTTTCCCTGGTAACAGCCCTGATTCTGAAATTCTACTTTGTCTCATATTAATACAGGCTCTTCAGCTCTCTGTTGATTAGTGTTTGCATATCTTTTCCCATCCATTTCCATTTAACCTATTTGTATCTATGTATTTGAAGGAGGTTTCTTGTAGACAGCATTATGGGTCCTGCTTTTACATTTAATCTGACAGTCCCTGCTTTTAAATTGGAGTGTGGAGACCTGTACTGTCCAGCACAGTTGCCAAAGCCACATGTGGCTATTCGAATTTAAGTTAAAATTAAAAATTCAGTTCCTCAGTCACACTAGCTATCTTTCAGTCCTCCTCTCAGAAAGCTATGTTACATAATACTGATTTAAACCATTTTTATTTATTACAAGTATCAACATGGTTTGGCTTAAATCTACCATCTTGCTATATTTTCGTATTTGGCCCATGTTAATGATTCCATTTCATCTTCACTGTTGGCTTGTTAGCTCCATTTCTTTGTTTTATTATTATAGTGGTTGCACTAGGATTTACAGTATACTTCTTTTTCAGTCTACTTTCAAATAATACACAATTTCATATATGGTATAAGAACCTTATGAGAGCATAGTTTCATTTTCCCTCTCGTCCTTTGTGCTATTAATGTCATGTTTTACTCCTGCATCTTATAAGATTCATAATACACTTTTTTTTGGCCTTAGCCATTGATCCTTTAAAGAGACTATTGGTCTTTTTTTCTGGGTCCTTGTGCCAATATCACAGTTTCTTTACTTCTGTATCTTTGTAATAAGTCTTAATGTCCAATGATGTGTCTTCTGTGCTGTTAAGAATGTCTTGGCTTGGGGTGCCTGGGTGGCTCAGTGGGTTAAAGCCTCTGCCTTCAGCTCAAGTCATGATCCCAGGGTCCTGGGATGGAGCCCCGCATCAGGCTCTCTGCTCAGCGGGGAGCCTGCTTCCTCCTCTCTCTCTGCCTGCTGCTCTACTTGTGATCTCTGTCTGTCAAATAAATAAATAAAATATTAAAAAAAAAAAAAGAATGTCTTGGCTTACATTTCCATATAAACTTTAAAAATCATCTTGTCCATTTTCACATATACCAACACACCAATTTCTACTGATTTTGATTGACATTCCACTGAATTTATAGATTGGTTTGGAAAGAAATGTCATCTTTATGATATTGAATTTTCTAATATATGACCTTTGATTATGCTTCCATTTATTAGACAAGCTTCTTTATTTTCTCTCAGTATTTTTTTCTACTTCTCTGTATAGTGGATTTACACATTTTTTCCTTCGATTTATACTAAGGGGTTTGATGTTTCAAAGCAATTTTATGCTATTAAAATACTGCGTGGTATTGTTTTGAAATGTATTTATTTCTCATCCTAAACTATTTCTTTTCTTATTGAATCGAGTAGGAGCTCCTGAACAGTATTGAATAGAAATGTGGCGCTGGGTGTTCTTATCTTACTCTAATCTTAGTGGGAAAGCTTTCACTGTCATACCATTAAATTAAATGTTTACTGTAGGTTTTTTGAACATATCCCTTATCACATTACAGGGTGTCCTTCTTTTCATCATTTTGCTGGGATTTTTTTTTTTCTTACATGAATAAGGGTAGGATTTATCAAAAGATTTTTTTACATCTACTCAGTCATGCAATTACTCTCTTTTATGCTGTTAATATGGTATATTACACTGTTGAATTTTCATGGAATAAACCCACTTCGATTGTGACGTATTCTTTTAGTAATCACTGTTTTTAATTTGCTGGTTTCTAGGATTTTTGTGTCTGTTTATAAGTAAGATTGTCATGTAATAATCCCTTTTGTAAGTTTGGTGTCAGGTTTTGCTTCCCTTGTAAATGAGTTGGGAAACTCTTCGGTGCAAGGGTTTGTATAAAATTGCTCTTATTTCTTAAGTGATTAGTAAAATTCATCAGTGATGCTGTCTGAGCTTTGTATTGTCCTTGTGGTATGGAGCTTGGGAGTCCATTTCTTTTCATAGTTGTAAGACTATTCATTTACAGATTTTCTATTTCTTCTTATATTGGTTTTGATAGATTGTGGGCTTTTGTGGGTTTGTTTTTTTAAGGTTTTTGACTCTTTCATATGTGTTTTCCAGTTGGTGTAAAGAAAAGTTTCTAAACTGATACCCCTTTTGCATTTCTGACATTAGTTTTGCCTCTAATCAGCTCTACAGTATGTCTACTTTCCAATTCATTAATTTCTGCTCCTATCTTGGTTGTTTCTGTCCTGTTCAATGTGCTGTTCTTTCTTAAGATAGATGATGAGATCATTGATTTCCAGTCTCTATTATTTTCACTTGTATTCCTTATATTTCTAAAACCTTAACCATGGCTCTTACTGATTCCAACAAATTTTTATATGTCATAATTTCATTATCATTCATTTCAGAATATTTTCCACTTCCTATTAAGATAACATCCTTGACCCAGCTGTCACTCAGATGTGTGTTTCTCAGTTTTCAAGTACAAGGAGGCCCCCAGTTAACTCTGTGTTACTGATTGCTGACACAGTTATATTGAGGTGACAGAGCATATTTTGCATGATTTAAATCCTTTAAAACGTGGTACAGTTTACTGTGTGGCACAGCATATGTCAATTTTGGTAAATATTCAGTCTGTGTTTGAAAAGTTTTTGTATATTCTGCACCTGTTCTATGAATGGAGTTCGGTCAAGTTTATTGATCACGTTGTTCGTTCTTTCTGTTCCTTGTTAGTTGTTTTCATCTGCCTGAACCCATCAGTTACTGAGAGAAGTGGGCTAGAATCCCCGCCGTGGCTATGTATTTGTTTACCCTTTGCGTTCAGCTTCATTTTATCAATGCCGCAGCTCCATGCAGTGCCTACAAATTTAGAATTTTATATCTTACGATGATGCAAACTTTCTAGCATCCTGAAATGTACTCTTTTAAGTTCTAGGGTACATTTTGCCTTGAAATCTGATTTGTCTGTTATCAATATAACAGCATTATTTCCTTCAGTTGGTATTTGCATGGTGTGTATTTTCTCATCCTTTTGTTTTTCAACCCTTCTATATCTTTATATTCTTTTATATTCAAAGTGGGGCCCTTATAAGCAGCTTATGATTTGATTCTGTTGAAGTATGCTACATATAACCCAACTCCCTAATCAAAATCCAGAAATTTCCATCACCTCAGAAAGTTCTTCCGATGAGTCCCACTCCCCATAAGCAACCACCGTGGTGATCTCATTCACTATAGCTTACTTGGCCTGTTCTTGAATTACACATAAATGACATAAATGCTATCTGGTTTCTTCTCCGTAAAACAATGTTTTAGAGTTTCAGCCATGTTGTTGCATGTACTATAGTCCCCCCAACCCCAGTTTTTTAATTGGTGAATAATGTTCTCTTGTGTGAGTAGATCACAATTTATCTCTTCTGGTTATGGACGTCCCCGTCATTTTCAGGTTTTGGGTATTGTGAATATAGATACTGTGAACTTTTCTTTTATAAGTCTTTGTATGGACATAGGTCTTCATTTCCTTTTGGGTAAATAGCTAGGTTTAGAATTTCTAATTTGTAGGATAAGTGGACATATAATTTCATAAGTTTCCAGACAGCTGTCCAGAGTGGTTGTATCATCTTACCCTCCTGCTGTGATGTGTAGAATTCCAGTTGCTCCACATTCTCACCAGTATTTATCTGTCTTTTAACTTTACTTGTCCTGCTGGGTACAAACTGGTATCACATTGTGCTTTTAGTCTGTATTTCCCAGATGACTGAGAATGTTAAGAACCTTTGAGTATTCTTTTTTACACTCATATCTTTCATGAAGTCCCTCTTCAAGTCTTTTGTCCATTTTCATCTGGACTTTGTCTTATTTTTTAAACGATTTGTGGGGATTCTTTATAGTACCACCATACAACAAATACAGCTCTTTTGTCAGATATATTTACCCCATATATTTTCTTCCATTCTTTGGTTTGCCTTTTCATTTCCTTAATGATATCTTCTGACGAAAAGAGGTTTTAATTTTATTGAAGTCCATGCTGTCAATTTTGTCTTTTCTGATTCATGCTTTTTTGGTCCTCTCTGAGAAGGCTTTCCCTTTCGCAAAGTCTCGCCACATTCTTCTATGTTTTCTTCATAGTTTTAGCTTTACATTTAGTTCTTCAATTTGTCTCAAATTAATTTGTATTGTGAGACAGAGGTAAGGTGCAATATGTTCCCATGTGATTATGCAGTTGTCCCAACATCATTTGTTGAAAAGACTTTCTTCTCTGCATTGAAAAGCCTTGGCACCTTAGTCAAAAATTATAACATTGAAAAAAATTGTAATTTTGAGTCTTCTGGGCTGTGCACTAGAATGGTTTCTGCTTCCATTAACAGCTCTCTTCGTTATTTCATGGGTTTAGGTGGGGGAGTCTTAAAAGTTTTTTTGTCAAAATTTTTTAATATTAATCCTTTTTAAACTAGTATTAATGGAATTGTATTTTTTCATTTTGTTTACAACTGTGTGGTACCTGTCTATGGAAGTACTGCTGATTTTTGTGTATCGACCTTATACACTGTAATCCTATTTAAATTCATTTATTCTAGGAGTTGTCTTATAGATTCCTTGGGATTTTCTACATACATCATTATGTTGTTTGAAAGTAAAGACAGTGTGCATCCTTTCCTTTTAGTTTTTTTCCATACCTTGCTGCACAGGATAGGATTTCCAGTACATTCTGAATAAAGTAGTGACCAACACCCTTACGTTTTCACAATCTTATCGGAGAGTCATTCAACATCATACTCTTAAGTTTGGTATTAGTTGTAGGTTGTCAATTATTAAGATGAGGAAGTTTCCTTCTATTTATAGTTTGCTGAATGTTTTTATTAAGAATGGGTCTTGAGGGATGCCTGGGTGGCTCAGCCGTTAAGCGTCTGCCTTCGGCTCAAGTCATGACCCAGAGTCCTGGGATCGATCAAGCCGTGCATGGGTCAGCGGGGAGCCTGCTTTTTCCCTCTCCCACTCCCCTTGCTGTATTCCCTCTCTTGCTGTGTCTCTCTCTCTCAAATAAATAAGTAAAATCTTTAAAAAAAAAAAATAGGTCTTCAGTTTTACCTTAACTTTTTTCTACATTTTTTTGTAAGATTTTATTTATTTTAGAGAAAGAGCATGGGTGGGGGGTGGTTTGAGGGCCAGAGGGAGAGAGAAGCTCGAGCAGGCTCCAAGGTGAGCACAGAGCCCAACACAGTGCTCGATCTCACAACCCTGAGATTATGATCTGAGCCAAAACCACGAGTCAGACACTCAACCAACTACAACACCCAGGTGTCCCATTCTGCATATTTAGATGATAACCTGGTTTTCTCCTTTTTTTCTATTAATATGATGGATAATTGTATTAGTTATACATTATTAAGTAAGAAATCATCCCAGTGCTTAACCTCTGGCAGCAACAAATATTATCTAGTCTTTCTGTGACCAGGAACCTGAGTGGCTTAGCTGATGATGGTTCTCACTCTGGCTCTCATGGTATTGGGAGTCAGGGTGTCAGTTGGGGCCGCTGTCAAGTGAAGGCTTGGCTGGGGCTAAAGGATCTGCTTCCAGGATGGTTCACTCACAAGGCTGCTGGCTGGAGGCCTCAGTTCCTCCAGCCTTTACCACATGAGCATCTCGGTCCTCACAAGGCAGCCAACTTGCAGGGCAGGCGGTCCGAGAGCGAGAGCAGGGGGGAGTCTGCAGTGTCTTCTGTGGTCTATTTGGGAGCAGCCACCATGGCTTTTGTTGAGTAGGGGGGTAACTGAGACACCCATCCCGGACACGCACCGTGCAGAGTACAGCAGCACTCCTGAAGGGAGGCACATCGGAAGAAGGAAGTTCGCAGGTCTCGTAGCCACCACAGAGGCGCTAAGTGAACTTCACAAGGGCAGCCATCCTCGATGGATCCAAACGTGAGTCAGCATCAGAGAAACCGAAACCGAGAATACCGTTCCACAACGCAGCAGGCTGGCCGTCTTCAAAAGTCGAAAAAGTCGAGGAAAGACTAAGAAGCTGATCCAGATTAACGGAGACTAAAGAGTCATGACAACTAAATACAGCATGTGATTTTGAACTGAATGTTTCGCCAAAAAGGCGATCGCTGGAACAACTGGTGAAACTCACGTGGGTTCTGAGAAATAAATGGTAGTAACGTGTCCGTGTTAATTTCATGATTTTTATGGTCTTGTTCTCATGTAGGAGCGCTCTCTGGCTGTTAGGAAATGCCCACTAACCTTCAGAGGTAATGAGGCGGCTTATTGTCCCATGGTTCAGGATGAATTAATTCTGTGCTTAGAAGTTTTCTCTAAATTGGAGGCTGTTTAAAAAAAAAAAATTTTTAACGGTGGTTATTATACTGCATTACAAAACAATGGGCTTTTTTCCCTGACGTTATTACAAGACAACTGGCTATTTGATGTAAAACCTGGTAACATTGTATTGTTGGTGCCATCTTCACCTTCCATGGGCTCTGAGAGCCCAGGCCACCTTACTCTCCTAAACACGGGAGCCTCACTTTGGCCAGCCTCCCTCTGGGCCATTCTGCCTCTCCACCTGAGGGGCCCACCGAGTAACAACTCTGAGATTAAAGAGTTATTCACCACAGGAAAACAAGGAGGAAGAGCAAAAATAATTTCTTTTTATTTTACAAACATAGTACTGTTCCCATGGCTCTTCATTCCCTCCTGTAGAAGTGAGTTTTCACTGGACGTCATTCATTTCCCTTTGGCCTAAAGAACTTTTGTGGTATTTCATGTGTTTCGAGCTACTGGTGACAGATTCCCGCAGTTTTCGTTTGTCAGAAAGTGTCATGTCTATACGGCATTCTCACATCTGAAGACAGTTTTTGCTGGAAAACAGATTTCTGGGCTGATCGTTGTCATTGTATACCATAATGATTCGGTATTTGTGCATATCGTGACATGATCCCGCAATAGGTTTAGTTAACACCTATTACCACACATAGCGACAAAAGCTTTTTTTCTTGAGATGCGAACTTTTAAGTTACTTGCTGAGCAACCTTCCGATAAGCAGGAGAGTGTTAATGACTGTTAATACCGTGCTGCTCATTGCCTTGTCAAGATGGGTAAAGGTGGTCAGAAGGTACAGACTCCCAGCTGTAAGTCCTGGGGATTTCATGTACAGGTTTTTCTACCCAAAATATGATGCATCTTTTTATTTGGCTGCTTTTAAGATCTGCTATCTTTTGAGGCACCTGGATGGTGCAGTCAGTTAAGCGTCCAGCTCTCGGTTCCCGCTGGAGTCATGATCTTAGGGTCATGAGATCAAGCCCCCCATCAGGCTCTGTGCTCAGCAGGGAGTCTGCCTGAGATTCTTTCCCCCTCCTTCTCCCTCCACCTCTGCTCCTCCCTCCACTTGCACATGCTCCCTCTTCCTTCCTCCCTCCTCTCGCTCTCTTTCTCTCTCTAAAATAAATAAAATCCTTAAAAAAAATCTGCAATGTTTTGTTTTCACTTTACTCTAATAGGAGGTGCATAATATACTCTAGGTTCAATGGATTAGAGTTTTCTTGGATCAAAAATCAGATTATCTGGGACCTATGTTTCATCTCCCCCGTCCTTGCACTCTGCCGGTGGGATTCCAGTTTACAGATAGGAAGTTGTTAGGTACTAACAGATGGCTGAATCCTGGGGTTTCTGGGCAGAGGGCACTTCCATCCTTTTCCCCCCTCTCATCTGCCTTTAAGTTCAGTTGCTCCTCTCTTCTGTCTCTTAAGTACATCTAGTATATTTTTTTCCACCCAGATACCATCCTTACTTCTTCTAGAATTTCGTATGATTCCTTTTTTATATTTTACATGCTTCGATTTCCCATCTGTTCACTCAATATGGCTCTTTTCCTTTAAGTCATGATTATATTTGTAGTAGCTTCTTTAAACTATGTGTCTGCTGATGCCAACATCTGGATCCGCTCAGGGTCTGTTGCACTTTACTCTTTTTCTCTTGACCTTGGGTCCCGTTTCTTTGCCTGTGTAGCATTTCTTCCCAGGTTCTGGGCACCGCGGAAGACAGGTTGCAGAGATTTTAGACTCTCTTTTCTTCGGCCGAGGAGTGCTGAGTTTTTTTAGCAGAAAGTTAAATTAGGAAGCTTGTTTTCACACTTTGTTAAGACGGTTCTGTCAGGGTGTCACCGTTAGCCTCGTGGCACATGCGTGTTCCCAGGACGTTATCTTTTCGTCTAAGGTCTTACCTCTGGATTTTCATTCACTGTGTTCCCCGGACCCCTTTCAAGCTGGCGGGATTCAGACTTGGCGCTCTTGCCTGAACTCGCAGCAGCCGAAGTGGCGCCCAGCGTTTTCCTCCAGCCGCTTGCGCTCGTGGCTGTCCGGGCGGCTCCCCGTGTGTGAAGTTCGGGTGCCAGCTGTGGCGTCGCGGTGAGTGTGCGGATAGACTGAAGGCCGTCTCCCCTGCGGCGCCTTCCTGCCCAGGCTTCCCCTGGCTTTCCCGCCGCACCAGCAGCCTTGCCTGTCGTCCCTCAGCCAGGAGCGCCAGCTGTCCTCTGGGCCCGGTTACCGGGGTGACTCCGGCACAGGCGGCCGCCACCGCAGCTGGACTCACAGCTCCCCAACGAGACTTTTAATTGGAGTATTTATTTTACTTTTCTTATAGTTACCGATGTCTTTTTGTCTAAACCAACAGTTTTACACTTTGTTTTTTATTTACCCTGACCTGTGTTCTTTTCGATTGAATTTTGTTTGTAATGCTGTGTTTCTCCCTGTTGTTCTCTTGGTAATTATAGATTCTTTTGTTATTCTTTAAGCGTTTACTCTAGAAATTACCTTATGCATCCTCGACTTACTTGAGTCTAATATAAATTACTTTTACCGCATTCCAACAATGCAAGGTTCTCAAATCTAATTCTCTGCTTCCCGCCTTTTATGCTCCTACAGTATATTTTAATTCTAGATCTCACAGGACATTCATTATTGTTACACAGTGAACTTTCCCGTCGATTTCCTGCATATGTTTACTCTCTGCAGTGCCTTACGTTCCTGCCTGCATTTCTCACCTTCTATCGGGGATAATACTTGGTTCTGAAGAACAACACCATTTTGTATTTCCTTTAGTACACGCTTCTGGTGCAGGGTTGTCTATCTGAAAATGTCTGAGTTTTATCTTATTATTGAGCTTTTATTTACATGAGATCAGATGTGTAGCTCTGTGAATGTTTACCTTGTGCTTGTTTATGTGCAGCAAGACCCAGAACCCCTGGGTTCCCTCAGCTGCCTCACTGGCCCAGCCTGCGTTCTGACTTCTGTCCCCAGAGTGCCCGCGTGTGTTCAGACTTCTTACAAATGAATCTCGTTATGTGTACTCATGCGTGCTGCCTTCTTTTGCTCAAAACAGTTAATGAGATTTATCCCTGTTTTTGCTTTTATCAGGAGTTTGTTCCTTCTTACTGTTGACCAGCATTCTGCTGTGAGACTAAGCCGCAGTTTGCTTATCCGGTCGGTCTCCTGTTGGTGGACTTTACGTGGAGTCCAGTTCTGAGCTCTGCCGAATAAGGACGCTCTGAATTGTCCCACACGGTTCTTTCCGTGGGTGTATCACTGTGTTACTGTTGAGCACATGCCTGAGGTAGAATTTCTGGTTAATAGGCATATTTGTTACCTATCTTGGTGTCACAGATTACCCCTTAGATTATCAGCTTAAAAACACAATGAACAAGTATTACGTCTCACGGTTTTCAGGCGTCAGGAATTCAGGAGCAGCTTAGTGGGGTGACTGGCTCTTGCCATCCAGAGCTCTCCACAGGACTGCTGGAGTGTCCCCGCAACACGAGAGCTGTCATCCTCAGAATGAGGAGTCCGCAAGAGCCCAAGATAGAAGCCACTGTGTCTTTATGACCTCACCTGTCATTTCCATCATGTCCTCGTGGTTACCCAGATCAGCCCTGTGCACTGTGGGAGTGGACTGCACAAGGACATCAGTGCCAGGAGTCAGGACCCTTGGGACTGTCTTGCATGCCGGCTACCACGATAGGTCTAAAGGCATGTTTAGGGGCGCCTGGGTGGCTCAGTCGGTGAAGCATCTGCCTTCAGCTCAGGTCATGATCCAGGAGTCCTGGGGTCAAGCCCCGCATTGAGCTCCCTGCTCAGCGGGGAGTCCGCCTCTCCCTCTCCCTCTGCCCCTCCCCCGGCTCACACCCTCCTGCGTGCGCGCATGCTCGCTCGCTCTCTCTCTCTCATTCACTTGCTCTCTCTACCTCAAATAAAATCTTTTTGAGAACTAAATAAATGAAAGCATGTTTAACTGTTGAAGAGATCACTGTCCTAACCTAAGCGTTTGCACCTGCTCCCCCCTCCCTGCCAGCACGAGAGGTTCCCACACTGCACACCCTCCCTGATGGTGGTTTTTAATTCTAGCAGGTCGTAATCATGTGTGAGGTTGGTTTTCACCAAATACAGAATTCTTGGTTTTCAGTTACTGTCTTTCAGACCTTGGGAAATCTGCACCCATGTTCTTAGAGCCCCTCTGCTTTCATTGACATGGGTCAGTTCTTCCTCTCTTGATGGGAATGAGTCATTTTCCTCCTCTGAGTGCCTTCAAAGTTTCCTTTCGTCTTTGGGTTTCAGCAGTCTTCCTTTGATGTTCCCGGTGAAGTTGTCATGCTTGGAACCTGTGGTTTGATGTCTTTCAAGTTGCAAAATTCTCCGCCATTATCTCTTCAATATTGCTTTTGTTCCATTTTCCCCTGGCGCTCCCAGCCTGCTGTGACTGTGGTGCGGAAGGGGTTCATCTCTGTGTCTCTCCTGCTCCTCTGTATTTCCCATCATTTTTTGGCTCATGCTTCAGTCTAGGTATTTTTCCTAGCCCCTCATCCAGTTCATTAATCATTTTCTTCATCTAATTTTAACCTGATTTTAAACCTACTTAAAGAACCATTAAGTTCTTGATTTCTGTTATTATTTTCCCAGAGTTCTAATGTTAAGTTTTGTTTTAGTTTCCTTTTCTCTGCTGCAATTGTTAATCTGGGTTTTGGTTTTTGTTTTTAATTTAATTTAATTATTTCAAGTCATCTCTACACCCAATGTGGGGCTCAGATTCACCATCCCGAGATCAAGAGTCTTGTGCTCTACCGACTGTACCAGCCAGGTGCCACTGGGTTTTTGTTTTCTTAAATGTATTAGGCATGGTTATTTTCAAGTCCCTTTTTTTAATCCCCTTCCCAACCCCCAAGTCCATTTTTAATGACAAAAACACAGTGGAAAGTGGATGATTATTGGAGTTGGGTAATGGATTCTGCTTTTGTGAGTGAAAATTTTCATGACAAAAGTTAAAAATAAAGATGTCTGATAGCCAATCCATTCTCCAGATGACCTGTGTTTCCCTTCATTGTCTGTCTTTTGTCTTCGTTATTGATCACCCTGACTTATCCCCTCGTGTGCATAGCATTTTTTTGTAATTTTATCTGTTTATTTGTGAGAAACAGAAAGAGAGGGAGGCAGAGGCAGAGGGAGAAGCAGGCTCCCTGCAGAGCAGGAACTCTAGTGCGAGGCTTGATCCCAGGACCCTGAGATCATGACACAAGCCAAAGGCAGAGGCTTAACGGACTGAGACACGCAGGCGCCCCTGCATAACGTCTTTTAAATTGCATTCCAGCTATTGTTTGATTAAAGTTTTAGGAATAATTTGAGGCTCTAGATCTGAGTCAGCAAATTTACGACCCAGGAGCCAAATCCAGTCATGCCCCATCCTTTAGATACTGTTTCTGGCTGCTTTCATGCTACAGCAGCAAAACTGACAACTAGACCATGGCATGCAGAACTGAAGACATCTGCTGTGTGCCCCTTTTACAGGAAGAGTTTACCAGCTCCTGCTCTGCATGTTTTCCTCTGGAGACCTGAATCCAATTCCCACTACCGCTCTGCTTTCTTCTCACTCGTGGGACAAATCCAAATGGTCGTTTTTAGTTTTGGTCTGCCTCCACGCCCACAGTCCCTGCTATGGCCTTCTGTGGCCTTCACCCCCAGCCTGAGGCTCTGGGCCCGGGTGATGGCTTACTCTCTCACAGCCTCTGCCCTTGTCCATTGTCTTCTCTTTTCATGCACGACTCCGGCTGCCTGAGCGTGCTTACCGCAGAACACACCTGCTGACTTCCGGCTCGTCGCGTAAGATGTCTGTTGTATTGTTCTCTCCATACGGAAGCTTTCTCTGAACCACATAACTTTGTCCTCTGTTTTGCCAGCTTGCCACCTGGAACTGTGCTCTGTCCTCCGTCCTGCCTGATTTGACAGGTGTTTGCCGGGGCCCTTCCCTAGCGTGAGTTCCTTACGGCTTTGTTTCTCAGGCCTCACGTGGATTGGCCCTCTGGGTATGTTTTTGAGGGGATGACAGGAAAGATGTCTTACACCGTTCGTCCCAGGGCGTTCCTTCGCTCTAGAGTCCATCGACTCCTGTTCTTGGTGGAACCTGGCTATCTGAATTGAGCCTTTCTTTGACTCTCTGTCTGAAGTCTTGATCTACTCTGGTTCCTTCCATTCATCCTAGACACATGACTTTCAACTGAAGAGCGTTCTGACATCGCGTCTGTGTTCACGTGTTAGCCTTTAGGAAACAGTACCTGTCATCTTCCCTTACGCTGTCCATCCCACCGGACCTCAAATCAAGAGGCATCCCTGAGTCCTCCCTCATCTGCACACTTCTCTTTCAGTTCGTATGCAAGTCTTGTGTGTTCCCTTCTCAAAACCAGCTCACATCTTCCACTACTCTCCAAATAGTCTGATTTTGAGAAAATCAGTTGGATCAGGTTTGGGTTTTTTTTTTTTCATCTTTAATGGCTTCCTATTGACCTAAGAATAATAACCAGAAACTTCACTGTGATTTTTATCACTTTTTCCTCTCTCACTACACTGCAGCCACGCCCCTTTCCAAACACCTGATCTCTCTTACCTCGGGACCTTTGCACTTCCTGTTTCCTCTTTTTGAAATGTTTTCTTCTTTCCCAGTATTCACGTGGTCGGATCTTCTCACCTGTTAAGATTTATCTGAGAGGTGTTTCCCACCACCCTATCTCAAATGACTGCTTCAGTCACTGTCAGCACAGAATAGTTTGATGTCTCCGCAGTAGGTATTAAAATCTATAATCATGTGTCTGTTTACCTATTTATTGTCTGTTCCCACCACTGCAGGAACCTCATCTGAAAATACCACCAAGCAATAACCTCTGTGCCCAGCCCATAGTACTCGCGCAACGTAAAGTTGTTCTTTAATTACGAGACCGCTATAAGGGTGGTACTCACCGGCTCTGTTCACCCATCTCACATGCACTTCAGAGCCTCTTATTAGCTTCCGCCCCATCATTCCACTGAAACCACCACTGCGGAGTTTCACATCAACTTGTGAATAGCCAATATAATCCACAAGTTGCTTTTTATTGTATTTGTCCTCTCTAGAAGTATCTGGCATTATCTTGATATCCTCTTTTGCTGCAGAGCCTCTGGTTACCTGGGATACAGTTCTGTTTCTTCTCCTTCCCACCTCCCAGGGCAGTCCTTCTTGTTCTGCTTTTCGGCCTCAGGGTCCACCCCTAAAATGTTGAAGCAGTGAGGAGTTCTTCCACAGCCCCGGGTCTTCCCACATGATTTCATTCATACTCACAGCCCTGAGGGCCACCTTTCTCCAGATGGTGGCCCTCAGATGACTGCTGTGTCACTGCAGAGACACCTGGGACTCCATTTTCTGCCACTGAACTCCTCTTTCCACCCTCTCAGCCCCAAAGACCGCATCCAACTTTGTCAATAAGTCCACCGCTGGGTGTGAATGGTACAACCGCTGTGACGTGCGAGTGGTAGTGATAATCATGTTTATATGTTACAGACTTTAAACAGAGTAACTCAGCCACTAAACAACCCTGTGTGCTTTTCGATTCAGTTATAAAGAGAGATAAGATTCTCGTCCAAAAAACCAAAACAAGCCAGGTAAGATTTTAAAAGCCCATTAGAGGGGTGCGTGGCTGACTAAGTTGGGAGAGCATGTGACTCTCGATCTTGGGGTCATGAGTTCAAGCCCCACGTTGGGTGTAGAGATTACTTAAATAAATTTAAACACTAAAAAATAATAATAAAACCCCGTTAGGTATCTGAGCTCACAGAGAAACCAGTGTGAAATAAACTTGAGAAGGTGACAAACCACTCCTAAGGGAGAAGCGATCCTTGGCGGTTCTCGATCCCAACAGAAACAGAGACAGGGACAGTCTGCTGTGGGCGGGAGCACTTGAACTGTCCACTGGGGAGACTTGAGGTGGGGCAGAAGAGCTCAGAGAAACCTGTCCAAGGGGGTCTCTGCCTTCACAGGGCAACAGTGGCCAAGACACAGGGACCCAGGTGGGGAACTGGAACGCCAAGAGAATTCCTCAATCTTGATCAATTTACTGATCTTTGCTATGTCCAGTCTGAGCTCCTCTCCTAAAATGTGCACATAAAGTCAGGTCAGTAGAAAATATCCAGACCGAAATACAAAAGGAAGAAGAGTTAACAGCAAGGGAAGAATTGAAGATCTGTAGCTCGCTGTCCGTCTCATCGCGAACTGTTTTTACTTGTCACACCTCTTCTCCAAATACATGTTTTATCTCCACACCAACAGCCAATTCTCCAGCTCTCCAGACAACTCCTGGGTACTCTTCACTTCCGTTCTGTTTTGACGGGAGCTCCCTGGAGTCACGTCGGCCTCCTCAGGCTGAAGGGCTCCGTCCCACGGGACTGATGGCACATCAGATGCCAGCCGCGAGCACTGAGAACCCACACTCGTGTCTGACATGGCCATAAAGTGGAGTTCCCACAGGTGCCCCCACCTTCAGTTTGGGTAATTTGCCAGAACAGCTCCTAGAATGCAAGAACACACTTTCCTTACCTTTACCACTTTATTGTAAATGAACAGCCAGATGAAGAGGTACATAGAGCTGGAAGGGCCCCAAGCCTGGGAGCTTCTTGTCCCATGGAGCCGGGCTGTGCCACCAACCCAGCGTCTCTTCAGACCCCATGGTTAAGGGATTTTTATGGAGGTCTGATTACTAGGTGTGACGGATCGAATCACTGGCCGTTGGTGATGAGCTCCATCTCCAGCCCCTCACCACTCCCTGTGCCCCGCAGGAGAGGGCTGGACATTGCAACCCTCTAGTCAATATTTGGTCTTTCTAGCACCCAGCACCTCCCTCCCCTGTCCCAGGGCTGTCTGAGAGTCCACCAGGAGTCACCTTGTTCGAATAAAAGACATTCCTTGCACTCTAGAAATTCCAAAAGATTTAGGATCTCTCTGTCAGAACCTGGTGACAAAGACCAAATATACATTTCTTATACCACATTCACGTACACCTAATTGGCATCCCAGAAAGAAAGAAAAAGAATGGGCCAAAGGAAATGATTCAAAAGATAAAGGGCAATAACTTTCCAAAATTGATTAAAGTGATCGATCTATAAATCCAAAAATCTCTAAACTGTAACCAGGATAAATATGAAACAAGCCATAGCCCAGATAAGCGATAGTCAAACTGCTCAAAACCAAAGAGCAGGGGCGCCTGGGTGTCTCAGTGGGTTAAGCCTCTGCCTTCAGCTCAGGTCATGATCCCAGGGTCCTGGGATCGAGCCCCGCATGGACTCTCTGCTCAGCAGGACTTCTGCTTCCCCCTCTCTCTCTGCCTGCCTCTCTGCCTACTTGTGAGCTCTCTCTGTCAAATAAATAAATAAAATCTTTAAAAAGAAAAAAAAAAAAAACAGAGCAGATCTTAAAAGCAACTGGGTGGGGAGGAGGTATTAAAAAAAAAAAAAAACCATGATATGTGGGAGAACAGTGATAAGAATTATCACTGACTTCTCGGCAGAAACACTGGAGGCCAGAGACTGTGAGTGATACAGCATCCTCAGTTTGGGGGTAGGGGTGAGGCGTGCCAAGCAAACAATCTGTACCGGCAAAAATTGTCTTCAGTAGAGATGCCTGGGTGGCTTACTCAGTTAAGCATCTGCCTTCAGCTCGGGTCATAATCCCCAGGTCCTGGGATCGAGTCTCCCATCGAGCTGCTTGCTCCACGGGGAGGCCCCTCTTCCTCTGCCCCTCCCCCTGCTTGTGCTCGTGTTCTCTCTGATAAATAAATAAATAAAATCTTTTTAAAACATTTTTTTTCTTCAAAAGTAAAGGTGAAATAAAGACATTCTCAGACAAAAGCTGAGAGAATCTGCCAGATCCATATCATAAGACATGCTAAAAGAAATTCTAAAAAGACTACTGGCCTTTGAAGTAAAAGTAATAAATATTGTGTTTATAGCATATGAAGATGTTAAATATAAGGCAACAAGAGTACAGTGGGTGGGAGGGAGATACACAGAATTAGATTGTCCTACATCACAAGTTGTTCATGAAATAGCATATTATGTGGAAATAGACGAAAATTTATAGATTCATATTATAATCTCTAGAGAAGCCATTAATAAAGGTCACACAAAAAGAGGTACAGCTAAAAATTCAATACAAAAGAAAAAAATAGAATAAGAGAAAAAAAGAGATTTATCCAAAGGAGGCAGAAAAGGAGAAGAGAAACAAATGCCAAGACAGGAAACTTAACACCGGCTATACAAATGATGACATCACCTGTCATTACTTCTGGTAGTTTCATGTTTTATGGACTCCGTAGAGCATAGTACGTTTCTGCATATGCTATCATGTATGACCTGTAACGTTTTGCAGGTTTTTTTTTAAATTTTTTTTTAAGATATTCTATTTATTTATGTGACAGAGGTCACAGGTAGGCAGAGAGGCAGGCAGAGAGAGGAAGGGAAGCAGGCTCTTCACTGAGCAGAGAGCCCGATGCAGGGCTCGATCTCAGGACCCTGGGATCACGACCCGAGCCAAAGGCAGAGGCTTTAACCCACTGAGCTACCCAGGCACCCCGGTTTTGCAGTTTTTACTGTCTTTGTGCCTTGTTTCCTTTTTGTATCAGCTAGAACCTCCTGTACAATGTTGAATAGTAATGGTAGGAGTGGACATCCAGGCCTTGTCCTTAATGCACGGCTAAAGTTCAAGAGTAACAACCAAAATGTCAGTGGGGCTGTGGTGCAACTGGAATTGGATGTGTTTCTGATGGGAGCATAAGTGCTGTGGCTGCTTGGAAGGGCTTTTCTCTGTTTTCAGATAAGTTATACATGCATCTGCCCGGTGACTTAGTGTGCCCTCTTAGGTGTTTATCCAAGAAACATTAAAATACATCCTTATGGAAAGACTCCTGCCGTATGTCTTATTTATAATAGCCAGAACTGGAAACAATCCTCAGCATGAGAATGGGCAGAGTAAAATATGTGTACAGTGGAATACCATACAGTAGAAATAACTACCGAATAATATGGATTGATTTCAAAAGCATTGTTAAATGATAGAAGCCAGGACACAATAGAGGGTGGAAGTCCAAGGACGATCCAAACTAAGCTGGGAAGGAGAAGTCACAAATGCTTTGCCTGGGCTGGGTACAAGAGTGAAGTGGAAATGGGCATGAGGGAACTTTCTGGGGTCATGGAAGCATTCTGTGTCTGGTTGGGGGCCATAGGTCAATAGTTAGAAGAGATTATGAACTGTCAAAACTCACTGAACTGAAAATCTATACTCTGCACTTTATTGTGAGATAATTATACTTTAATAAAATGTTAATTTTTTTAATATTTCTAAGGCCCTGTGTTATAGGTACCGAAGTTATTCCTAGCTTCCAAACGGGAGAACGGAGGCAGAGCGAGGTCTGTTGACTTGCCCAGTGAAGCACAGTTCTTCGCAGACGCAGGGTGCTCTGGGTGCTCTGGGTGCTCTGGGTGCTCTGGCGGAACAGCCTCCCTCTTGCTCGCTGTGCTCATCCGCAGCCTGGCCCTGCGGTTCATTCCCTGTCATGGACTTTATTCTTCAGAGAAGCTCATGTATGTAGCAAACCCCAAAGTTAATCATTGTACAAGGCCAGTCAGCACAGCACTGCTGGTGGGTAGGGCTCCGGCTGTGTCACTTCTAGCGCACTCTCTCGGTCTGATACAATAAAGGGAAGGAGCCAGCTTGAGAAAACCTTGCGTAGTTCTGTTGGATGATTTCCCACGTATAGGGTAGAGTGAAAAGAATCAGAAATATGAACTGTATGCCACTATCTCCGTCAAAAATAAACGAAGGGGCCAGGGGACACTGCATATACCTGCACTCGTGTAAACCTAGAGCCTTTCTGAAATGAGACCCGAGGAGCTGGTGAGGTTAGTTTCCAGGGAGAGGAATTGAAGATCTGGGCGGAAGGGACATTCTGGAGCGCTCCTGTTCTGTACATCTTGGGTAATGAGGCATAAGAGTCTATATTACCTATTCAAAAAATGAATGAGTGCAGTTCCAATTTGGAAACGATTGAAATAGCTCATCGCACACATAGTGGCCTGAGCTGACAGAAGCCAGCTTCAGACTCCTCCCCCTGTCCCTCTCCCTCCTGTCAGTCAAACCCTGTGGCTTTTGCGTGTCAACCTCAGAGTTGAGCCTACCCCACCTTTCTCTGGGATCATTTCCCTTCCCTATTTGCTTCCCTTCCTTGTTTGCCTCGTCTGCCCATTTCCCTCCTCTGGTCCGTGCTCTCACTCCTGGGTGTTTCCCGGGTTTTGCCTACAAAGCCACATCCGCTTCCACTATGCAAGATCCTTAAAAACAGAGCCGGCAGACTCCTCCGTGGCTGGTTAAGGGGCTGGTAGCTGACAGAGGCACCCCAAAGGTCTGTTGCCTGCTTCTAGAATTCTACAACAGAGCAGATAACACCATCTCTTTCCCTTCAGTGGCTCCCCTTGACTTGTAGCTGCCTTTCCCAAGACACCATCTGTGAATGACTTGAGATGCTGCACAGATGAACGCTTTAAATTGATATTGAGTGTTTTATTGTCTGTTAGGCAAAATAAAACTAGTCCATGAAACCGGTGGGGTTTTAATTTTACTGATATTATTGCCCAGACAAGGGAAAGTTAAGAAGTTGGAGAGCCATTTTTTTACAGTAAGACAGACAGATGGAACTCAGGGCAGAAATGGTAATGACGGTGGAGCCCTGACCTGGGGAGCTGCTAACTTGCAGGAAATGGGGCCTCACACAGAGCAGTCGCGCATCGGTGTTGAGTGCAGTGGCTTGCCGACCTTCGCCAGCTGCCTGTCACCACCCTGCCCTGAGCCTTTTCTGTGGTTACTGAACTGCACTCCCCACCCCGCCCTGCCCAGTCTAACCGTGGAGAGAGCGCCACGGGAATCTCCTTGTACATTCACAATTTTGTGCTTCGGTTCCTGCTGTTTATCTTTACAGACTGTCACCCCCTCCTCCCTTGGCTCCTGTCCCTATCAGCCAGGCAGACTCCCTCCTTCTGGGTTTCTTCCCCGAAGCCCTCCCTAGTGTATTAGTGTCTTGTTGCTGCTCTAAGGAGTTGCAGCAAACTTAGTGGCTTACAAGAACACAGGTTTCTCGTGTATTGTTCTGGAAGTCAGAAGTCTGAAGTCCAATTCGCTTGCTCAGAGTTGAGGTGTTGGCAGAACTGCTTCCTTCCAGAACCTCTGAGGGGAGAATCTGTTCCCTTGCCTTTTTCCATTTCTAGCAGCTGCCTTGGCTTCATCTGTCTTCAGGACACATTGTTCTGGTCTTCACTTCCATCTTCATGTCACCCTCTTCCCTGGCTCCAACTCCTCCACCTGTCAGAAGGACCCTCGTGATTTCACGGGGCCCACCTGGGTCATCCGGGATCGTCCCCGCATCTCAAGATTCTTCACCTAACCACCTCTGCAAAGTCCCCTTTGCCCTAGAAGGTAACATAATTACAGCTTCTCGGATTGGGATGTGGACATTCTTTGGGGCAGGAACATTATTCAGCCTCCCACGCCTGGCGTCACCACTTTCCTAGGTACTTACTTGGACTTGGCTTTCCCTCGGTGCTCCCACAACTCTTTCCATCCTTCAGGAGCTCACTGAGTATCTGCTTTTTAATTGTCTGTTCACCCAACCAGTCCCCCTATTGTGAGGCGCCCGGGGGCACAGACGGAGTTGGACTCCTGTTGCTTGTGAGCCCCATGCCTGCCCTGCGGTAGACGGGAGTGCACCGCCTAGGATGACATGACCCCACAGTGCTGCCACTCCAGGGGTCCTAGCTGCGCCACTCACTGGCTCTGTCCCCACCGTGTCTTGTCTGCAAAATGGCGATGAATAGTCAAACCCAACCCAAGAGACTCACGGTAAGGACTGAAATGGTCACACATGTCAAAGTATGAGAAAAACTGACAATAATGAACACTTTGTCAGAGCAGCTAGCTCGCTTCGTCGCTGTAGGTTTCACCTACGACCTGACAGCTTTTCTATTCCTCTAAGTTATTCGTGACAAACTTAGGAAAGGGGGAGCTAACCTGTTTAGTTATTTTTACATTTAAAGTAATGTTTTCCTTGATTTTAAATATTTTTTCAAAAGTTGTTAAAGTGGCAAAAGCATAGAAGGTCCTAAGGGATCTGCCTAGGGTGACCACGAACCTGTGGAACATACCAGCGCCTCGGCGCGACCGTGAACCTTCACGCCTGCTCACCCTACGAGACAGACGCTCATGGTTGAAGGGAGGGTTAAAGACAGATGGGACTGCAGAGCCCACATGGCTTATGTGGAATTCGTAGAACTCATGGAATTCATGGAGACTCAGAGACTTGTGGCTCTTTGAACTACTCCAACAGAAGCCACACGTGCCCTGAAATCCACTTAATTCTCCCTGAGCACCTGTCAAGTTCCTGGCACTGTCCTAAACTCTTCTGAAGACCCCTGGGTATGTCCTCTAGAGGAGTGACCGGATTGCACATACTTGTGGTCTTCTTGTGTCTCCATCTTGGTGCATCCAGTGGCATTTCTGTCCCTCTCTATCACCTAGAGATACAAGCATCGTTTGCGTGAGATTTAGAGTTGGCTAGAAGTTAATTTTTAAGTACGTTGAGTTGTTCATCCTTAAAAGGCACCACGTAGCATCGTAGGGATGACAGCATCCCCTGTGCCGTTCCAAGGAGAGGATGTGCAGTCAAGTGAGTTGCTGGAGTGTGGTGGCAGGGCACACCTGTGTTCCGAGAGAGCTCACCAAGTCTGCTACAGTTACAGAAAAGACACTTTTAAAACACCTTGTGGCAAGTATTTTCATTGGGAACAAGTAGTCTGACCGAGGAGCATGGCTACTTGGTGTGCATGGAAGTCCTATTTTTAGAATGTCGTGAAAAATGGAGAAGTAGATGAAAGGCATTCTAGCTTTAGGAAATAATGCTAGTGGGGACTTTCGATTAAAGAGGTAATAAGATCTGCCTAGCAGAGTGAAGAGAGATGGTTTAGTAGTGAAAAACAAGGTTATCAGACAAGTAAATGGCAGGCTGGAAAATAAAAATGTATCATTTGGATGGCAGGAAGCCATTGCCTGTTTTTCAAAAAGCAAGATATTGAAGTTATCATACCCTCTGCATCATTTAACTTGAATGCTAAAGGAGTGATCCTGGAGCTCAAGTGACGATGGGAGGGACAAATTGTAGTAGTCCTGCTCAAAGATTAGGGTCCAATTTATGAATTTATCTCAGGGGTTGAGGTTCGAGTGTAGATCAAATATAAAATGAAGAACCAGACAGTTCTACAAAACTGGATGCAAGTAACAAAGGACAAAGTAGTTGCAGACCAGCCTGTGTTCTGTGGAGAGCAGACATCATGTTCTGATTTGAGAATGTGGAGTTTATGACCACTGTTGGGGGGTGTGGAGAAGCCCTGCCTTCACCACGGTTACGTGTGAGATGGTGACAGAGTATCCGGAGTCCGTATAGTTCAGCTGAAGTCAAAAGTGCTGTCCTTACAGACAAAAATGTGAATCTAGGGAAGGGATTCATCCCAGTGAGTCCTGCAGGAGACCTGCCGCACGCCCCCATAGCGGTCCCCTGGGCCACACCCCCTCCTTGTCTGGCCCTAAAGCCAGGTGTTACCACTATGTAGACTAAGGAGGAATTAGTTCTTACAGGTGTGATAGGCCAAGATTTCAAGCTCTCAAAAGTCAACAGAGATGCTCGTTGCAATAAAGAGGCATTCGTAGGGCTCAGGGGAGGCGAGGCAGGTGCAGTCATCTCCCACGGCCACTGTAGCTGGGGCCTTGGGTGGGAAGGAGCTCCTGACTCCGCACATGAGCCAGGAGAACCCATAAAGTGCCACAGGTGCTTCCTGAACAGAATTCCAGAGGTCTGAGTGATGGAGGGACATGGTGGTTTGAAGTGGCTGCCCAGTGTTGCCTCGTGCCCTTTGACTAGGAGAGAGCTTAGAGCTGGTGGCTGGGCAGGAGTGGACAGGAAGGCCCCCCACCCCACTTGTTGAACCACATCCCTCACATCCAAGAGGCCGCTCACCTGACTGCAGGTGGAGAGCAAGGGTCACCTGTGATTTCAACTCTGCCTGTGTTTCAGATGCCCGAGCACTTTATGCTGTGCTTGGCCAAGACGCCGAGCACTGTTGGAGTACTGGAAAGCAGAAGAGTCAGTGGGAACAGGGAAAATGTTTTGTCAGGAATCTAGGGTAGCATGGAGAAGGTAGATGAGGAAGATACACCAGTTACAGAGGAAGAAGGACAGCAAGATCCCTGCCTTCATGGAGCTTACATTTTCCCTGGCTTAGACAGGTAAATTAAGACACGCAAATAAGCCAGTCAGACATCGAGTACCAGTACGGTAGTAGGCATCCTGAAGCCGAAACAGGACAGTGTGTGACTTGCAGAGTGGAGTCGGAGCGGGAAGCTGCCTGGTTTGGGGGCCCTGCACGGGCTTCTGCCATCATTGACATTTTGAACTCGGACCAGAAGAATGAGGAGCATGTAGCCACGGGTGAGTTGACATTTTTGAACTCAGACCAGAAGAATGAGGAGCATGTAGCCACGGGTGAGCCGGGGGGGAGAGCATTCCAGGCAAAGGAGCAGTCAGTGTAAAGACAGAAGGAGGCACAGGTGGAAAGATTTGAGACTGGGAGCAGAAGACCATGGCTGACTGTGGTGGCCCAGACAGGACATGCTGATCATGATCGGGCAGCACGATGGAAAGGACCTCTCTGACTCCACTGAAGTCAGAAGAGCGGAAATCACAGCCAGTGTGAAGGGCAGTGTGTTGATTCTCAAGTTGGAAGGGTTGACTGGGAAACACGTTGGGGGATTGCGGGCTTACGATCTCTGTTGTCCACGAGAAGGCTGCTGCCCTGAGAAGGAGGGTAGCAGGAAGTGGTAAGGGGCTGGCAAGAAGTCATAGGAAGAATGAGGAGTAATTGCTATGTGGAGTGAGAGCCCGAAGAGGTGGCCTAGCTTAAAAAGGACAGTCTTCCTACTGGTCCACGCAGCTTTGTGGCTTTCCTCCAGCAAGACAGCCATCCCACCCCCAGAAGAGAAGCAGGTACAGAGATGTGTGGGTCCCTTCTGGGGGGTTAAGACAGAAGGACAGACAAGATTTTTAAGGACCTGGCAGTGTGGACAAGTGATGCTGGGATAAAGGACAAGAAGCCAACAGCTCTGGACCCAAGAAGACCCAAGTAGAGAGCTTTGGGCTCACCAGAACTCAGTGTAGACAAGATGGAGGTGTGTTGAGAGTGACGATGCCAGGGAGGCTAGAAGGATAGTCTCCAGTCAGACAGAAGGTTGGCTTTAATCTTTAAGATACTTTCATTGCATTACAGCTGCCATTTTGTGTGTCTTTCTCCTGAGTAATGAATCCATGTGTTCATTAAAGGAGACATGGTTGGCAGGTAGCTTGAACATCAGTGAATTCTGATCCTGAAATGAAACATTTCCTTTTAATTGTTGCATTTATCTTTCTCAGCTTTTTTTTTGTCTGCTTGAAGCCTGTTTCTTCTCTTGCTCTTTGAGCAGCCAAAATGGTTGTGTTGGATGCATTGGCTGTGTTAACAGGCCTCTATTGGACGCCTGTTGTCACTCCTAAATGTAACACCACAGCCATAATTGATGGAGAGTGGAGTTGTAAGCTTTTACGACTAATTGCAAAGTCTAAACTAAAACATTTCCTGGAGTTGCCTTTAAATACTAATAGTAATACCTTGTGTAGGTTTCGTACTTTACAATTCACAGAGCACTTCCGCGTACATCGTATCATTTAATCCTCACAATAAACAAGGCTTTTTGAATGCTTAGATCTTTCCTAAGTGAGAAATCACGTTGCACATCCTGATTTAATCCTGGTGGGTCACCAAAGTTCTTGATACAGTAACCACTTACCGAGCACCTTCTATGCAGAAAGCACTTTACTAAGGATACCAAGGGGTAAATTTCCAGTAAATAAATATCCAGTAAATGGCACCTCTCCAATAAATGTGATCTTGCTTCCCAGTCTGTTTTCCCTTCCTCATCATTGTCACCATTTCGGAGGCCTGCTAGCTAACCCATAAATTGATATAAAAATTGCTGGGAATTCATTGTGTCAGAGTTAAAGTTTTTACAACTAAGGATTCTGATACTTGTCTAAGCTCAGTGATTCTTCAGAAAGTCATCCTGTGGATCTCAGTTTGCGCTTCCTTGAAGAACTTGCACAATTAGTTGACTCTCAAAAAAAACTTCAGACATCCAGCATATTTGAAAATGCCTAGCCATCGCGTTCATGTCCTGATTAAGATGATTAGGGTATGATTCCAAGAGTACAACTCGGCCCTTGGCCCCCGAAGGCTCGTTAGGGATACAGAAGAAGGCGTAATCACCTCCGGGTTCTGCGAGGAGCCCAGAGGACAGAGAACTTCCCAGGAGGGAGCTCTGTAAGGCGGGGGTGGAAGATGGCACTGGAGCCGAGCCAGCCCCGAGACTTTGAACCTGTGTCCAGGAGTCCTTTCATTCCAGGCACATGCTCTGGGCCCCTGTGGCTCCTCACACGTTCTCCAAAAAGTAGAAGACCCCCAAATGATAGGAACCTTCAAAGACCCGCAGGCAGAGCGGCCCTTCCGAGTAAGCAGGGTGACCTGCATACCATCCTTCCAGGCCTGAAGGGCTGATGTGGCCTGGCAGGTTAGCTGAGAGGCTGTTCTGGTCTCGAGACTCAGAAGTGGTCACTGGGGTCATCGCCGCTCCGGCCATCTTCCTGCTCCTGGTTTGGCATCTTAATTTTATTAACTCTGGTGTTACATTACCTCTTATTCATGTGGTTTGCTACTGGGGGGTGGACAAACCCCAATGGCCCAGTATGTTTTACTAGTGCACTCACTTCCCGGACACACAGGTTTTTCCAGAAGTTTTCCCATGATACCATCTCTTTAACCGCTTCTGTGTATTTTACAAGGGAGGCTGATGTCTGGATTGCCAAATTATCTCTTGGTTCTTTTGATAACGGAGCTTAGGCGATCACAAACCAAAGACCTCTTCTGGGCAGATATGCCTAATGCTTTATTTTGACCCAGAATATGCAGCCGGCCTCTGAGCACCCCCTGAACACTGCTGAGAGGACCGCAGTGAGGGGCGAGGGCGGAGCGGGAGTTTGGGCATTGAGTCTAAGCGCCGTGACCGGCTGGGGCTGCAGCATCGTGCTTTCAATAACTGTGTTCTGATCATTTAGGTCTCTCTTTGTAGGGCATCTTTTATGACCAAGACTGTCCAGTACCAAAATGAGCTACATAAATTCCTAATCTGGGATACAGCTGGACAAGAACGAGTAAGTCGCCCTTTAATTTACTATGTGTTTTTCTGAGGCCCACATTAAAGCTCCGACCCAACCGTCAATGTCCTTGTCATCTCACGTTACTCAGTTCTCTTCCGTGCACCAGAGACACATTTATTTCCATTTGCGTCGGCCAGCCTTTTTCTTTTCAATTAGAGCCACAAAGTCCACTGATGGAAAAAGTGATAATGAGCACTGAGGGCATTTTTAGACTTTTTAGTGTCTTAAAGTAAATGCTGACTAACAGGCCTGATAAAATCCCTCTCAGAGCATTGTGTGTAATTTGGGGCTCCATCCTCCAGCAGAGATATAAAAGAATTAGTGGTAGAAAGGGAGAGTTAAGCACATCTCATTTATAGCTGCCTTTTAAAAGCTAAAGAGGGAACTTTACAGCATATAAAGTTTGAGATTTAAGTGAAATGAATGAGCTAACACAGAGCCGAGCGATAGGTACTTAATAAATGCCTGCTGATAAAATTGTCCCAGATGGTTATCTGTTTCCAGAAGGGCCCAGACCAGAGGTGGGGCCTGGGCGGTAACCTCCCTGTGCAGGTGGGACCTGCTGAGGCCGGTCCACATCAGACCAGGGCTGGGGAGGCAAGGCCGGGAACAGACACTTCCTGCTGCCTCATTTTCCCTCTGGGCCCGACGTCTGCTTTCCCTGTCGAGGTGCGTCTAGCAGCCACCCCATTATTCAGCTGCTATTTAATTTTGTTTTCAAACAGTACTATCAAAACAGAACATCTGATGGATGCACAGTGCTATCTGTAAGCTCTTAAAAGTATACCAGAAGTAATCAGGAGAAATAGTCTGTCATCACGGTCTTATCTAAGACAGCATAGATACTGTGTGTGGTATAAAATCTGACAAGAATCATCACAGACAAATGGGGGAAGACAAAACAAGCCATTACTGTTGTCCTAGATGTAGACACCATACATTTGTACAGATTGGACGTCTTAAGTTTGCTCTGTTTGGTTTCTTCTGGGTTTTTTTTGTTTGTTTGTTGGAACACCGGATGTCATGCCCCGCACCCAGTTACTCATCTGAGATACATCTGCTTAATTTCCCAGTCCGCATTCCTACTTTGTTTGTGTTGTGCCTCTAGAATGGAGTGTTTAGGATAGCTAGACCCTTTGCTAACCATCACTCTTCCATCCTTCACAAGTGTTGCTTCCCGTAGTCTCCATGAATATATCCATAGACACAGCCTTGGTGTCTGTCCCATTAGCTAAGAATGCCTGTGGCTCTTCGTACCAGTAATATATGTACCTTTCGTTGAATCCCAAGTTTCAATTACCCCCTCCTATATATTCGATGATACCGCAAAACCCTCATCATGAAGAATCATGCTATAACAGAGGCTCCATTACCTTCGGAATCAGAGCCTGTCCTAGTGTACATGGTGATACCGAGCATCTCTTCTCTCTAGAACATAAAGAATAACACAAGGCTTTACGCCTCTCCCTTACTGCTACCGGAATAGCAGGCTTCTTTTAAGTTTTGTCATTAGCTGGTTTGCCTGCCTCTTGTTTCCCCACTTCTCATTGATTCTGCACCAGGGGTAGTTGCTCTGAGATGCAAACCTGCCTCACCTCTACCTGCAGCTGGTCATTGAGCCAGGCTGGCCTGGGGAAACGGCAGGCAGGCAGGCAGGGGTGGGGAGGGCTGCCCAGGGGAAGCCCGTGCTGCGGAGAGTGTCAGGAGAGGAGCACCCGCTGGGGAGCATCTTCTCCAGCCAGGGGCTACAGGGCAGGAGCTCGCGTGCAGGCTGGCCAGGTCACGGGGCCGAAGAAAAGCAGAGCGTCTGCCAGCTAAGCGCACGTGGTCAGAAACGCCGGGAGCCGCGTCCCAGACACCGCTGACTGCCAGTTGACGCTGCTGGGCGAGGCCTTGAAGACCGGACTCGGCTGGACCCATTTTCGCTTCCCTCACGCTCCCAGCCATGCCCTGTTGCTTCTGTTCAGAATATTCTCCCTCCCACGTCAGCCGAGAAAACACACACGCAGCCTTCAAAACTCGCCTCAGGTTACCTCAGGGGGCCCTTTCCCAACCATCCCTGCTGTGTTCTGACAAGTCACGGCTTTGCCATTTGCCGCCGCTGCTCAGCTCTGCGTCTGGAGGTCGCCGCTGAGTCCTCCCTCATCTGCCCCGCACACCGTTCTCTCAGCGCCTCCCAGCTGTGTCTTCCACCGTACACCGTCCCGTCGCCTCTCCGCCTCCACTGCCAGCCCTCCGAGCTCAGCCGCCTGGGACTCCCCAGAAGGTCCCTGTAGCCTTCGAACTGGTCCCCACCGTCCCCCTTCCCAGCCTTCCACCTGCATCACTTCTCCTCGCAGGACCTGGAAGGATCTTCTGAAAACAGAAATCAGATGCTCTTGTCTTCCTGCTTGATACCTGCGACGACTTCCGCTGCGCTCAGAATCGCCGAGGTCCAGACTGCGGCCTGCAACGCCCTGCACGGCCTGCTCTGCCTTCCCGCCTCCGTTTGCCCTCCTAGCTCATCCTCCCTCCCGCCCACTGAGTTCCCGCCCACTGGCCTCCATTCAGTGCCTCTGACACCCCGAGGTCCTTGCCACTCCAGCGTTCGCGTGCATTGTTTCTTCTCCTGGAACTCTCTTCCCTCTGCTCAGAGCGTGGCCAGCTGGCTCCTTCCCAGCCTTTTAGTCTCAGGCTCAGTGACACACCCTCAGAGTTTTCCCTAACCACCGCCCCCGCTCAGCCCTAAGCAGGGCCCCAGTGCATTCTCCATCACTGCCTCCCATTCATTTTCCTCAGGACCCTCATTACAAGCTGTAATCAGATGATCTGTCGACTGAACTTGATTGGCAAGAGTTGGAGCCAATGTCTTGTTCACTGCCATATTCCCACTGCCTGGCCAAGCACTGATGCTCAGATCCCGGTCAAACCAGTCAGTGAGGGAACACTGGAGAGGATTTCTTGTGTCCTACGCAGTCTTTGATTGCCCCCATCCATGGGATTGTCTCCTCTATCCTTACTCGTCTGTCTTCTGATAGACTGTGAGCGCCTTGTGGGCAGGGACTGTGTTTGTGTCTGTGCTCTCAGCCCTTGGCACACAGTATTGATGTCCGTGGATTTCTGTCCGTTGATTGCCAGCCCTACTTTTGCACAGATAAAGAAGGATAGATCCTCTACCGTTGCCACGTGAGTATTGCATGCCTCCAATTATAAATTTCTGGTATGTGCATATGTATTGTTCCCTACAGTAGTAAGACTCATCATGGAAGCAAGAAGCATCATAAAATGAGAATCCTTTCTGAAGAGATGACGGTTCAAACATCCTCCCTGTTGGACTCTCACGTGGGTTGCTGCCTCTGGTTTTGGCAGGTGGATTGTCTTTCTGATGGTCCAGTTGCAGTTGATTTGCAGATTGATTTCATTAAGTCAATGAAAGTGATTTTGGAGAACTTCACAAGTGTCATGCAAAGCCTGCCAGTGGTAGCAGTCTTGTTAAACAAAGGGGAAAATACTGATCAGGATGATGATACGAGTATTTCAGAAGATAATGATTTGTGGGCCAAAGAGTTAAGCAGCCTAGGAAAAACTGATGGAGTCCTCGGATATTTTTGTAAAAATTCCCTTTTTGTGATCAGATAGGAGAGTCAAGCATGAAATGAAAGATAGACATCGTATTGTGCTAGCGTATAGTTTCATCAGAAGAATCACAGTCAGGTCCTCAATCAACTTCGATTCAGCGTTCATTCAGAAAAGTACCTCCAGGTTGCAGTAATAAACCTAATATTTTTTCCTAGCATCAGATGAAATGCAACTTGTTCGGATAATTTCAATTTATTTTCTCAAGAGAGTGCCTTTGTCAGATCTTTCTGTCCCTGTTTGCTATCCTAAACAAATTCATTCATTCCCCAGTCATCCTTCACCAACAAAGACTCCCACAGTCGCATGGAGACAAGACCCCTCACCAAGCACAGATGGGCACCACAGATACCATAGATAAACCATAAATGGAACAAGAACATTTCAGATACTTGGCCAAGAAAGCTTAACAACTCAAATCGACTAGATAACTGCATCCAGCCCTTAGAGGCACGTGAATCTTCACGTGGTCTTTCCTGATGATCCCCTGCAGAGGTTAGAGCACCGGGAGGCACAGACTCAGTTATTGTCGAGTGAACAAGGAATTGTTCTCCTGTTTAAAATCAGGAAAATGGGGCACCTGGGTGGCTCAGTTGATTAGGCATCTGCCTTCGGCTCAGGTCATGATCCCAGGGTCCTGGGACTGAGCCCTCCCATCAGGCTCCCCACACAGTGGGGGTCTGCTTCTCCCTCTCCCTGTGCGTGCCACTCCTGCTCATTTGCACGCGCTCGCTCTCTCTCTCGCTCGCTCTCTCTAGCAAAAATAAATACATAAAATCTTTTTAAAAAATTTTTTAAATAAAATCAGGAAAACATGTGGTAGCTGAGTATCTTCTGAGCTGGGGTTGACACTTTGGCCTATCGGCCAAATGCAGCCTGCTCCCTGCTTTTATAAAGTTTTGTTGGAACACAGCCACACTTGTTTATGCACTGTCTGGAGAAACTTTCACTCTTCGTAGTAGAGTTGAATAGTTGTGACAGAAATCACATGACCCACAAAGTCTAAAATACTTACTACGTGGCCCTTCCCAGAAAGGGTTTTGCCGACCTTGATCCATTGGAGCAGAGATGTGCTCACATCCTTTGAGTCTGTGTTTTAAGCTGCCACTTTTTTTCTTTACGCCAAAAGATCATGGAAAGAGTTTCAGTGTCCGTAAGGGCAGGGTGGCTTATAAGGGACTAACCCTTCCGGAGAGAACACTTACACACAAACTCTGGACAGAACATCAAAAACAGCTTTCCGAAGGCAGTGCCAGATGTACTCTGTGTAGTCAGAGAGTGGGTGAGGCTCGTGTTCGTATAGCTTTTCCCCAGAGGGTGCTCTCTCGTCTCTGCCACACAGCATAGCTAGGACTCAGGCAGAAAGCCCTCGTTTTTAGCTTGTGGTATTTGAGGACAGAGTTCATGCTGCTAGAGTTGCTGGGGGGTAGGGGGACAAGTCCCAGAAAAGATGGATCCAGCAGGGAAGGAAGCTCCAAAATCTGCTTATAAATTCCCTCAGGCCTTCGCTTGACTCCCCACTGCAAGTGTACAGGGGAGACATCGAGGAACCCAACCGAAGAAAAACAGAGCAGCAGCAACACTGAGCAGAGAGACCGCGTGGGGCTTCCCCTGAAACTTCGGAAGGACCAGGCTTTACCGGGAGAGACCATGCCCCAGAAGGACAAGCAGACCCAAGCAGGCCGACCCTCACCATGCATGAAGCCGATCTCAGGGTGACTGTCCAGGTTTTAACACTTCAGAGAAGATCATAGAAGCCAGATAGTTTAAATACACTCACAGACTTCAAGGAGAAGTAGTCTTACCAACTTCACTACAGATGGGGACCCTCACACAGAAGGGAAACTAACGATGGAACAAATGGAAATGCTAAAGCTGAAGACCCCGGGACCCATAACGGGAAGCCCCCTGCGTGGCTGGCAAAACAAACCAGCCAGTTGGGGGAACAGAGAGTGGGGGACGTGGACAGTCTCAGCACCGGGGGGACACATCCCTCAGCCCGATGCGTGTGAGTGGAGACCCGGAAGTTGTGAAGAGAGAGGGAAAACAAAAAGATACTTCAGAAAATTTCCCAAATATGGTAAAACCTATCACTTCACAAATCCGAGAAGTTCTAACCAATCTCTTAAGTACAAAGGAGAGCACACAGATTGCTGGAATCCAGAGAGAAAGAGGAAAACTGAAAGCAACAGAGATAGCAGACACTCTGCACAGGCAACAGCAGCGCACGTGGTCTCCAGCTTCTCGCAGAGGTGGCGCAGGCCCCGAGACAGTGGGACACAAGCCTCGTGAAAGTGCTTGAAAGCATAAGATGTCAATCTGCCAGAATTGGCTTTCAAATACGAAGTCCAAGGAATGACCTTTTTGGAGGAACAAAAGCTGAGAGGGTTCAGTAGCAGCCCCAGGGAGTTTTTCGAGCCTAAGGGAAGCACCACCACGCAGTCACTCAAATCCCAGGAAGAATAAGAACTGCTGGACGTGGTAAATGGGAAAATCTATCTTTTCTTCTTTTTTTTTTTTTTTTTAAGGATTTTATTTATTTCTTTATTTGACAGACAGAGATCACAAATAGGCAGAGAGCGAGCAGGGAAGCAGGCACCCCGCTGAGCAGAGAGCCCGATGCGGGGCTCGATCCCAGAACCCTGGGATCATGACCTGAGCGGAAGGCAGAGGCTTTAACCCACTGAGCCACCCAGGAGCCCCTATCTTTTTTTCTTCTTAACTTACTTACTGGCTGTTAATGTAAAAATTATAACATTGGGTTATATGGCTTACAATGTATGCAGATTTTAAATATTTGACAGCAGCACAGAGGATGGTGGGGGAGAAATTAGGCTCTTGCAACATTGTGATATTTTATGTGAGGTGGTACATTTTAAATTCTAAGTAGACAGAAAAATGTGTATTATAGTTATAAGAGCAACCACTTAAAAATACCAGAAGGTATAGCCAAAAAGCTAGTGAGCAAATTAATATATTAAAGTTGAATACTAAAAAACAGTTGATGCAAAAGAGGAGGGGGAAAGGAAAAATAGATTTTTTATTTATTTTTTTTTTTTTAAATGGCTCAGTCGGTTAAGCAGATATCTGCCTTTGGCTCAGGTCATGATCCTGGGGTCCTGGGATCAAATCCTGCATGAGGCTCCCTGCTCCACAGGGAGTCTGCTGCTCCCTCTCCCTGCTGCCTCCCGTGTTTGTCTCCCCTTGCTTCTTCTCTCTCTCTCTCTCTCTCTCACTCTTGTTCTATCTCAAATAAGTAAAATCTTTTAAAAATATAAAAATAAACTAAATAGATGGAACAAATATAAAATAAACAGTGAAATGGTAGACCTTATAACCAGCACACAGTTGGGCCTGGTTTTTTATCCAGTCTGACAACCTCTGCCTTTTAAAAGTAGAATATTCATTTCCTTTACATTTAATGTACTTCCTCATATAAGAGGATTACCTTCACTATTAAAACATAGCCTAAAAATAAGGGAATGGGAAAGGATATCCTATGCAAATCATAAGCAAATGAAAATTATTGCAGTTACATCAGTATCAACAAATCAGTATCAGTAAGGTAGACTTGAAGACAAGAGTGATTATCAGGAATAAAGAAGGTAGATAACACAGGCATTAAGGAACTTTCTGTACTGATAGAAATATTTTATGTATTGGTAGGATGGTGTTTACATGGATGTACATAAACATTAGTCATTTTATCAAAACTTAAGATCTTTTATCTAACTTAACCGACTAAGCCACCCAGGTGCCCCAAGATCTTTTATCTAACTTAAGATCTTTGCATTTCTTTACATAAATTTTACCTTACAAATTTAAATGCTAAAGAAAACCAAAAACCCAGCAACCTTGTAAAGGATGTTGTCAGTGTAATAACATCAAAAATGAAAACCAAAAATTATATATCTGATAAGGGGTTAATACCCAAAATAAACAAAGAACTTACACAACTCCGCACCCAAAAAGCAACAACAAGAAATAATCTGAGTTTTAAATAGGCAGAGGAACTGAAGAGACATTTTTCCTAAAAAGATATACAGATGGCTAACAGATATATGGAAAGATGCTCAACATCACCAGTCACTAGGAAAACACAAATCAAAACCATGAGGAAATATCACCTCCCACCTGTCAGAATGGCAAGTATCAAAAAGACAAAGAGGGGCGTGTGGATGGCTCAGTCGGTTAGGCATCCGACTCTCAGTCCCAGCTCAGGGTTTGACCCTCAGGGTCATGAGTTCAAGACCTACACTGGGCTCCATGCTGGGTGTGGGGCCTACTTTAAAAAAAAAAAAAAAAAAAGACAAGAAACAGCAAGTGTTGGCGAGGATGCAGAGAAAAAGAAACCCTCTTGCACGGTTGGTGGGAATGTGAAATGGTGCAGCCACTGTGGAAAACAGCATGGAAGTTCCTCAAGAAATGAAAAATAGAACTACTGTATGATCCAGTGATTAATTCCGCTGCTGGGTATTTACCCAGAGAAAATGGAAACACTAATTCAGCATTGTTTGCAATAGCCAAGAATATGGAAGCTGCCCACGTGTCCATCAAACGATGAATGGATAGGGGTGTGCTGTGTTTGTGTGCAGGATGGAGTATTTCTCAGCCGTTTTTAAAAAAATGAGATCTTGCCATCCGCAGCAACATAGATGGAGCTAGAGGATATAACGCTGAGTGAAATAAGTCAGAGAAAGACAAATACTGTATGATTTCACTCATATCTGCAATCCAAACCATAAAAAGGGCAGAAACAGTGCCATAGCTACAGAGAACAAAGCAGTGGTTGCCGGGAGGAAGGGCGGAGGTAGGGGAGGTGGGCAAGAATGGGTACAAGAGAGTGGAAGGTGTGGGCTCCCAGGCACGGAGTGAACAAGTCACGAGGGTGGCAGGTGCAGCAGGACGAATGGAGTCCGTGATTGCGATGAAGGGGGCGGATTGGTAGCTCTGTAGGTCCCCATAGGGACTGCAGCGTAGCACATAGACCTGTCCCGTCACCATGTGGTACACTCGAAGCTAACATAGCACCGTGCGTCCGCTCCACGTAAAATGAATGGACGGAGTGAAGGAAGGGAGTGAAAGGGAAGCTGATAGCATCCCCGTTGTGCTCTCCGCGTGCTCCCCCTAGCCCTCCTGTGAAAGTCAGTCCAGAGTCTTCTCCATCTAATAACGTTTCCTATGCTGCAGTGCTTTTTTGCTTACAGTCCTTAGTTTTGTTGTATTCTCTCTCCAACTTAATATATTTTATTGGAAGTTATCTGGCTTTCATCCCAGTGGCAGAGTTTTCTCACAGAGAGTAGGAAAGCTTCGCACGTGTGGACACCTGGTCTGGCATGTTAGTTTCATGTCGCCTCATGCTTAAACATCTCTTCCTTGCTCACCAGTTCCTGCTACCTACAGGGCACCGGGCATCAGGCTCCAGAGCTAACATGGTATACGCTAAGCAGACATGCTCTCTTCCCTCTCGGAGTTTACAGTCATAATTCACTCTCTGTTGCAAAACTCAAATTAACTTAAAAGTTGAGAAGCCAGAGGTTAAGCTCATTGGATAAGAAGTTGCAGAATCTGTCACTCTGTGTGCGACTTGTATGGTGCCCCAGATGCCTCCCTCTGATGACAGATCCTGCCTGTACTCGGGGGTCAGCCTCCGGAACAGAGAAGCAGGATGAGAGTGCAGGGCTATCTCATCAGCCCCAGGGGTTAGGTTTCAAAGTCAGGGTCTAAGACAAAGATCTGGTAGAGGTAAACTGCTTCTCTGCAAGCTGTCATTGCAGCCACCAAGCAGGACGCCCAGGATCGGCACTGACCGGGTAAAGAGCCGCACACTTTCCACTTTTTCCATCTCGCGCTCATCAGGAGATGCGGTCTGTTGACTGAGCCCTGCGGTTATCCCTCTGCCTCCCCTTCCAGTCCCTTCCCTCCCTTCATCAGGTAGGGGTGAGGGGCGGTTTGTAGGAAGGGGCCACACACACAGTGAAATTCATGTAAATGAAATGAGAGCTGTACCCACATTTGGGAATTGCCACGTGTGCGGATATCAAACAAGCGAGTTACAAACTCATCCAAGTAGTGAATGTAAATGTGTACTCATTTCGGTGGTACAATCAGCATTTAGATTACAGGCTTATCTTTACGGCACCCAAATGCAGCCACTTCTCTGGAGAACTATTTACAGCATTATTTTTATCTCCTAGATAGTTTGGGAAGCCAAAGTTTAAAGGACTATTGAACAAATGAATTCGGGAATTATAACACTGAGTTCAGTTAAAAAGCCTTTTTAGCTGAAACAGTTGGTTATAGCCCCATATTTAATTCCTATAAAACTGTATTGTAAACCATCTTCTGAGAGACGGCATTACGGGAAGAGTTTCTTGCCCTTGGTAATTGCCGCTGCGTGTGCCGTAGGCGCAGTGTCATCTGCTCAGGCTTAAGAGAAAGATTACCTTTCATGCAGGCCCGCCCGCTGGGCTTAAAAGTCTGGTGAGAAACATCTTTAACCCGCTTTCCCAATTTTGTTGTTTCTTTTTCCCCCTTCTCTGCAGTTTCGTGCCTTAGCACCAATGTACTATCGGGGCTCGGCTGCGGCCATCATTGTTTATGACATCACAAAAGAAGTAAGCCTTTCCGTTTGCCTTAGACTGTTTTGAAAGCTCCCTCTCGGCTGCTTCGGCCTCCGGTCGCTATTCCTGTTCTGTGTTCCAGGAGACATTCTCAACCCTGAAGAACTGGGTGAAGGAGCTCCGGCAGCACGGCCCGCCCAACATCGTCGTTGCTATTGCTGGGAATAAGTGTGATCTTATCGACGTCAGGTGCGTTACGAGACCAGGAGATGACCGTGCTGATGATGTATGTGTTCCCTTTCCTCCTGAGCAATGTCCAGTATGAGAATCTGGCTTTTACTTTATCTCTAACATTGAAAAATTCCTTTTTGTTTAGTTGGAGTCCTAAAGTTTCAAACAAAAATTAAGAGTTCAGACATTTGGGGCTGATTAGGTGGGAGGGGCACAGGTATATGGTTTATGTGAACTGTGCTTACATCATACTTGACATTGTACGAGATGAGTGTAGCCCCCCAGTTCCCAGGACATCAGGGGCTTGAGTGGGGAAAACATACATTCTTTAAGAGAAACACATTCACTGGCAATTTCTCTGGACCACTCCCATGATTCCCAAAGCAATGACTTGACTTTGGTGGGGAAAGAAACCCTTGCCATTCTGCAGTCGTTCCATCACACGGATGCCTTGCTAGTAGTGCTGAGTTCAGGTTTGTGCTGAGTAACCACGGAAATGGTGTGGTTCTCAGGGCTTGGTCACTAGCTGTTCATGACATCCTTTGGCATCACGAGCCCGGTTAATTACTGGGTAGGTGGGGGTAACGTAAAGCTCTTGATGGGTAGAATTTCTGATTTGCGGTTGTTGCTTTCCAGAGAAGTCATGGAGAGAGATGCTAAGGACTACGCCGACTCCATCCACGCAATTTTTGTGGAGACCAGCGCGAAAAATGCGATAAACATAAATGAACTCTTTATAGAAATTAGTGAGTATCTCTGTGCCCTCTGGGTTTTCTCTTTGCCAAGCGGCTGCATGCAGAATTACACAGCTGGGGAGAACTCCCTCAGCACATCCAGTGGTCTGGTCTCTGCCATTGTTCTCAGCGGAATGAGGTGGGAGAGGTGGGAGAAGGTAGGAGTGGCGGTCTGCTCTCAAATTATGTTGTAATTGCTGGGGAGCTGCTGTCTGGACTGCAGCCCTGAAGAGTGTTGTTACCGAGCAAACAGTGCGCGGGGCCTCGAGGTCCTGGTAGCTGCCACCTCTCCGTCAGTGTCTCTTTAAATGTGTCTCAGTCATCAAAAATGAACAAGACAATAAAGGGAAAGGAAATGCAAATGTGACTTCACTGTAAGGAATCCCTCAAAAATGAACACCAGGCAAGGAGAAGGTAGGGCCTCCCTGGCCACCCTTCCCCCTTCCCTTTCCAGAAGTGTTACCACGATGCCGCTAGATGCGAGGAGGCTGCTGCATCCCTTTGGGATCCTCTTCAGATTGTATCTGTGTTTATTCATTTCATTCAAATTCATCAAAATATTTATTGAGAACGGTTCCAGGCTCCAGGGAGACCGTGGTGAACTAGACAGGCGCAGCCCCATCTCCCGAAGCTCATGTTCTGCTGCAGGAGCCAAGCAGTGAGCACGGAAGCCAGTAAGATCCCTTCAAATGATGCACAACGACACGAAAAACATAATTTGGGATGAAGTGAAGGAGTGTCTGTAGGTGGTCAGGGAAGGCCTCTTGGAGCAGGCGGCATGGGAGCTGAGATCGGATAGAGCAGGCTCTGCAGAGATCTGGGGTTCATGCTGACCTGATGGTAGCAGACTTCCAGGTGGAGAACAGGAGAAAGCCGACAGGGCATGGTGAACTTCCTGGGTGAGGTCAGAGGTGACCGAGGCTGGAAGCTCACTTGGCCATCATGTAAAGGAGGGAGTGCAAAATCCAGCACCCCCCGGGGCCAGGCAGGGACAGGCCACCAGCACTGGGACATGGGAGCAGCAGAAGGCCCCAATGATCCCAAAAGCTGGCACAGGTGGGTCCTGCTGCAGCAGGTGGGGTCACCATGGAATAGAGGCTCCTGGTTGTCCAGTCAATTACTGAGGTTATTTTTACCTTTTTGGATGATTTTAATTTGTTCGGAGATCTGGATTTTATGTAACGTCCCACTGTTTAGACGTGGCCATTTGGATATTTTCAAAGCCTTTGCAGGCCGATCAAGCCCGTCTGGCACCATAAGGGGCCACTGCCTGCTGGCCCACAGTCTCTCGTCCAGGCCCTTCCCTTCAGCATTTGAAGTCATGATGTCTGTTGTCTTCCTCGACTGTAAAGAACAGCCACCCAGATGCAGGCTTGAAAGGCAGCCTGAGGCCGAACCAGAGTTTTTCAGTTCGAGCTAAAATATCTTAAGTGCATGGTGTTGTGAGTGCGCCAGACTTACTGCCGCTTCCTAAGCATCCTGTACTCCAGCAGTATTCAAAACAGGAAGGTGGCGAGTTATGCCAACAATGAAAATTCGTATATAAAAACTAGCGTGTACATATTCATTTTAACTGCGAAAAATAAAAAAAAATATGTTCACAAAGATTAGAAAAATTTAGAGAGAAGTAAATTGAGTTTATTGTTTACTGGGTGTTGTAAAATTGCATTAGCACAATGCCTGGCATGCTAACTTTTTATTGAAGTGTAATATACATGCAGAAGGGTGCTTAGAACGATAAAACACAAGGAATTTCCACAGAGTCCACTCCTGCAGTTGGCGCTTAGATCTAGACCCAGATGTACCTCAGAAGCCTCCCCATGCCGTTCCAGTTTCTCCCTGTCCCCATGCCCCCAAGGGAAGCGCGGTCCCGATGGCTAGCTCTTCAGATTTGTTTTGCCTGTTTTTATACTTTATGGGTTGTTGTTGTTTTTTTAAAACATACTTTCTGTCCTCTGTGCTGTCTGGCTTCTTTAGCTCTACGGTACATGTATTAGCTCTGTCCATATCACCGCATGACTCATCCTCATTACCGTGGTGTGTGCGCGAGAAGTGGGCCAGAATCTCCACTGTAGGTATCCGTCCTGTTCATAGCTCCGTGCGTAGCTGCTTGTAGTGCAGAGCTGTGGCACCCAGTACCTCTGAGCGCTCACATCAGACCCGGTGTGCACGCTCTGCGGTCACATGTTTGTCAGGTCTATTTATACCCCAAAAAAGAGTCACTGAGTCACTGGGTGTGCAGGTGTTCAGTAGGAGGTCTTCAAAGTGGTTACACCAGGGGCACCTGGGGGGCTCAGTCCTTAAGCGTCTGCCTTTGGCTCAGGTCATAATCCCAGGGTCCTGGGATCGAGACCCCACATCGGTCTCCCTGATCAGCAGGAAGCCTGATTCTCCCTCTCCCACCCCCCTTGCTTGTGTTCCCTCTCTCGCTGTCTCTCTGTCTGTCAAATAAATCAATACATAAAATCTTACCCCAAAAAAACAAGAACAAAGTGGGTACACCAGCAGACACTCACACCAATGGCAGATGGAACCGCAGTCACTCCGTGTCTGCTGTGTAATCGTAAACTGCATTTATCATCAACGGTTAATAAAGTTGAGCCCCTTTCTGGGTATTTATTTATTTTTATGTGAAAATACCTGCATATCCTCTTTTGTGAACTTTTGCCTATTTTCCTTTTAGGCTGCCTGCCTTTTTCTTAATTATGTGTATAGTTTCTTTTGGATACGAGTCCGTCGTTGATTGTGTGTGTAGGAACGCTCTGCTGTGCGACTCGAGCTGCATTTGTGAGTCCGCTGTCTCGCAGAGCTGCAGCTCTTCGTTTCGATGTGATCTGGTTTATCCTCCTTTCCCTTCACAGTCGGCACTTTCGGGCTCTCGGTTAAGAGGTCACGGTCTGTTCTGCAGGTCCTCAAGGTGTCCTCTGCTTTCTTCCAAGATTATTGCAGCGGTGGCACTGTAATACCAGCTGGATTTCCATGATCTGTTTATTAGAAATATGTAACAACAAGAAGCTTCAGGAAAGCTATTGTGTTTTTTTTTTTTTAAGAATTTTTATTTTTACTTGACGCAGAGAGAGCACAAGTAGGTGGAGTAGCAGGTAGAGGGAGAGGGAGAAACGGGCTCCCTGCTGAGCAAGGGCTCAGCAGGGAGCCCGATGTGAGGTCGATCCGGGATCCTGGGATCATGACCTGAGCCGAAGGCAGAGGCTTCACTGACTGAGCCGCCCAGGCGCCTTCAATAAAGCTTCTGAATAAATTCGCAGTTTATTCACGGTATCTACAGGTATTTGAAAAGTAGCTGTAGGACATTCTGGGGGACATCACGTGTAGACACATGCTGTGTACTACCCTCCTGGATTTTCAGGCTGTCCCAACATGTTAGAGGCCCCAGGCTTGGTGGCCAAGGAACTAAGAATTGGCAGATTCCATCTCAGCCTTGGTAGTGCCACAGGACACATGTGTCCATTCATTCCTTGCTTTCAGAATACCTTAGTGCATGGTACTGTGCCAGACAGCTACCAGAAACAGAGGACCTTTTCCCTCGAAGAGCTTGAGGTCTAACCCTAATTCTTAGGGTCTAGCTCTGTAGGCAAATAAGTGACGTGCTTCTGGCCTCTGGCCGAATTTAGTGTGGGAGGTATTGGAGAGATCTAGGAAGTGAGAGGGCATCTGGAAGGCCTTTGTGCTTGGACACAACCCTTGCTTTATGGGCTGGGTGGGTGGATGGTGATTTGAGGTTTCTCCTGAAATTGACATTATGTTTCAGGGAGCAGTGAAGTGAAACCTGTTCATTCTCATGCATTGTTGGTAGGAGAGTAAAGTGGCACAGCCTCGTCAGAGAGCAGTTTGGCAGCATCTGTCAAACTCTAAATCGCATGTCCTTCTTGCATTTGTGCTAGACCACACTGGGAATACGGTGTTTGTGCCAGATACACACCCAGGAGTAGAATAGCGTGATCCAGTTCTTCCACTCCTGTGTATCGTACACATCGGCTCCCAGAGATACTTTTTGCATTGTCGTTAACACCAGCACAACGTTGGAAGCAGACTGGGTATCCGTCAACGTGAATGGTTCAGTAAATGACGGGACATCGCTTGGCGCGGCAGCATAGGGCTTTAGGAATAGCGCTGCAGTGGGAGAAGCCCCACAGTGTGCTCAGTGGAAGCAGCAAGGTGGGCGGCTGTGCACCCGTGTGCGCCTCTTGGGGCTTAGGGAGGGGCCAGCTGCGGGCGTGTATGTGTCCTGTACGCGCCTGTGCACGCCTGTCTGTGGATGGTGGCTCTGCCCCAAGGCCGGGGCACAAGCATGTTCCAGTGGAATTTTGTTGACAAAAGTGCACGTACTCCCTACTCAGAATGTCTTCTTGGTATGTGATTTCTTTTTTTTTTTTTTTAAGATTTTATTTATTTATTTGACAGAGAGAGAAACCACAAGTAGGCAGAGAGGCAGGCAGAGAGAGGGGGAAGCAGGCTCCCCGCCGAGCAGAGAGCCCGATGCGGGGCTCGATCCCAGGACCCTGGGATCATGACCTGAGCCGAAGGCAGAGGCTTAACCCACTGAGCCACCCAGGTGCCCCTGTAATTTCTTTTTATTTAAAAAATTTTTACTGCATGCAATGTGATATCCTCGTTCAGACCCTTGACCAGAAGGGGGACATTACTAGAAAAACTGACCTTGCCTGAGCACAGTCGGGACCGTAGTGATGTGCCAGGGCAGAGTTCCTCGTGTCCACAGATGTCCCATGCAAGCACAAGATGCCGACATGCCCCGGGTGAGGGCCACATCTCAGCTCTCTGGTTATCTTCGCAACTTTCTACAGATTGAAAATGATTCCCAGATTGAAAATTCGTTCAGCTCTTTATTTTCGTGCAACCTGTCAAAGCGCATCTGCCCAGTTGTCGCATCAGAGAATGAACAGATTTGGAAAGTTAAAGCTCTTTCCCTCCCTCCTTCCCTCTCCATCCAGGCCGAAGAATCCCTTCCGCCGACACCAACCCGCCATCCGGCGGCAAAGGCTTCAAGCTCCGGAGACAGCCGTCCGAGCCCCAGCGGAGCTGCTGCTGACCGGGCCTCGGCCTCCCAGACTTGCTGATGAAGTAGGTGGTCCCGAAAGTTAACAGGAGACCTGGGGTCCCTGCCGGCAGATTCCGCCTCTCCGGTTTGGGTCTTCTTCATGCAAACAGGACTTGGAGAAATTGGCCAGTTCCACTTCCTCTCTGGAGGCCACGGCACTAATGTTTCAGTGTGAGGACCTCCGGCCGGTCATGAGTCTGGTGTGCACCGGGACCGCACCATGGGCTTTTGACCTTGCTGAAGAGGAACATGTAATTGTATGGACGGTAGGGTTAAATTGTTGAGTAGTTTTGTAATCAAGATTTTATGTAACATTTGTAAAGGGAAAATTAGCACTTTCGTGGTTCTTGAGGACAAAAAGACCTTGCAGAGATGGTAATTTCCTTGGTTTCCCGTTACCACTGTTAGAGGGAATCGTATCATTTAAAATGTGGTTGGTGATTGTAAGTGGAGGGCTGGCAATCATTATTGGGAGCTGAACTGGATTATTTATAGGACTGAAGGAAACAACTCTGTCCCCACCATCTCTAAAGCACTTGTCATTGAACACTTTAGCCCCTGATACATACAGTAACTTAACAACGGTAACAGCAGAGGCATAGCTCACCCGAGGTTTGCATTCCGACCTCGTCCTGTATGTGTCAAAAAAACACATTACTGGCCCCTTTTTAAATAAGCTCTCGTGATGAAGGTGGTGGTGGTGGCGAAGCTGCCTGGGAGAAATCGGGCTGCATACGTTTGTGCTGACTAGCAGCGGTTTAAAAAAGAGGAAGAAGAGAGTAAAGAAAGTGGTGTAAATGCTGTCAATTTTTTATTTAACCCAGATATTTTGGTGGGGAAAACAGTTATCTGTTGCTTAGCATATGTAAAGTTGTAGTCTATATTTATGAGACCATGGCTTAAAGATTATAAATTATGTAAATACATGAATAAATTCTATGTTTCACCCAACACTCCATTTAATCTCGCAGCCAGTGTCTTAGTGTGCCCACCCACCTCTCAGCCTGTCTGCGGGGGGCTCTGCCGCACATTTCTGTCGGGCGAGAGCACAGAGCGCTTGGCTTACAGTCTTTGAAGAGGTCTCTGCCTCGCCTTGCACAAGCCCCTCCCTCCCACATCCCATCTGGAAATCATAATAAAGACATATGCCACTTTGACAAGCCTGACTAGCCCTTCCTAGCCTGGAGGTAAAAGATGACGCTCCAAGTTCAAGTCATTTCACCTGGTCTTGGCAGTAAGTTTCTTGTAGCATTTAGCGCGACCCCGGACGAGTGTTTCCACGAGCTCTCCTTGTTACCGATTCAGCTTATCTTTCCGTTTCCTTTATTCCCCTGCCTCTGTCAGTGGTTAACACTCTTTCCCTCAGGGAGCCTAATGAGGTTTTTAATATAATCTAAAAATAAAGCGCTGAAGTGAAGTTGGTGACAATTTGCTCCTGGTCTAATTTGGCGCCCTTCCAACCGGAGTGTTGTAAGGGAAGGAAATTTACAAGATTGAGTAGGAAATGAAACAGCTTGAATTTCCAACTCAATTGTGTTTTCAGAGCTCTCGCGGACTGAAGAGCTGGAACTTCGAAAAACAATGGTTATTTCCCTATGCCCCCCACTTGATGCGGGTAGATTTTAATGGGAAAATTATAACTCAGATTAAGTAAAAAGCGATTCCTTTTTCCCTGGTGTATATCTTGAGCATTTGAAATTATTTATTCTCTTACTGAAATCGTATGGAAGGAATGTAGTTGGGGAAAATTCTAACATTTTGTTTAAAATACGGGCAGACTTTATACCCTCCCAGCATCTTGCTCCCTTCCCACCATGAAATGAGGAAGCGGTAAGAGAAAACACATGGTCCTAAGGTGGGCTCTCGACACCTGAAGGGGGTTGCATCTGCTTTCCCATACATGCAGATGGGTCAGGGCATCTGGCCTCGGCCCTGGTGTGTGTCCCTAACATTCCCACTGCTGGGCCTCCATCTCCACGACAACAAACAAAATAAAAACAAAGGGTGCTTGACTGACCACCGAACAGGCGGTGCATGGGTGGCCCTTTCTGTCTTATTTCACCAAAAGATGACGCACATCTGTGACCTTCGCAGTTTTCCCTCCAAACCTGTCAGCCACTGTCGATGATTCCCTGCGATCTGGGCACCTGGGGAAGGCCATGGGCTTCCATGCCACGTCTTACTGGTGAGGCGTCAGCCTGCCTCTCATCGTGTCCCCACGGTCCCTGCATTCAGCCCAGAACAGAGCTGGCTCTTCAGGCCCTCCTTGGCTATTCTTTCTTCACGGCTTCTCAGGCTCCTCCCCATTTGTAGAGAGGGCTTCTGTTCGCTTCTGGCCACGCGTTTTAGTCCCAGAACGAGTGACAGGTGGGTGGCTTGTGCAGCAGCGCTGCCTTCCCGCCTTCTGGGGCCTCTTCTCGTCTGCCCTGGTTCTCATCAGACTGTCTCCGGAATCCACAAGACCCTCTGCTCATGCAGTGCTTCTCCCCACTGGCAGCAGCCCGTGGTCTCGGATCCGTGTAACCCGTACCCCGTGAAAACAGGGAAATGTTTCCATTTGTTCGGTCCACTTGTGTGACGCAGAGCTGGAGGTTAAAGGCAGAACCAGTGTTTTATTTTGAACATGCTTTGGATTAATAACCTGACCAAACAGTGGCCCAATACACATTTCATACGTTCTCAAGTTACTCCTTATGGGAAAAAGCTAGATTTCAGAGGAATTGGGACATAGCCCATCTATAAAAATCTTCTTTTTGGTTCCCTTCTGAGAAAGGGCCATTTTGAAAAAACTTTGGGGACTGAAAAGAGAAAAATCATTAATTAGCTGCGAGTGTGTATTGATTCCTCTCAGAGAAATTGAAGTGAGCTCTTAGCAGGTGCCCAGTCCTAGGAACCATCCGTCTCCAGAACTCTCCCTTCACACAAGTGTTCTCCGATTCTGTGATAACTAATTAACCATCATTTGGTGATTAAAAGAACATAAAGTAAGAGTATGATTAAGTGTCCTTCATTTTAAACTCTCTTTAAGAAGTGATTAGGGAGAAGTACCTATCGCAGGCCCTTCTGGTTCCAAATGAAACCTCCATCACCTGCTTTTCAGCCACAGGCAGGCTAAGTGCTGCGCAGAGCGGCTGAGAGGGTTGGTTCCTTTAAATTAACACACTTGCTGTTGCCCGTTTGTGATTTTGGTTGAAGCGGATGCCTCCGGTATCCGAAGGTCGGAGCCTTTTGTATTCGAGGCCTGACCTCCCTGGAGTGGGCTGTTGCCCTTCTCAAGGCAATCATTTTTCATTATTTTTTAAGTATATAAAAAAGGAAGGAAGGCCACCTGTAATTTTAGAATGTCTCTTTAAGTCTTGTATTTTTTGTTTTGTTTTGTTTTCCCTCAAGAAGGAAAACAGGTCTAGGAGACCTTCTAAATTAAACTCTGGGAGCTAGAGTCATGAAAATGTCCTTTGGAGAACGGCTCCATGGCTTTCCTGGAGATGTCAAGCCAGAGTCTTGGCACCTTCCCGGCCGTGTGTCACAACAGACAGGCTCGACTCCGATCACGGTGCACTGATTGGCATGTCGGCCCCGGGGCTTGAAAAGGCGTTTGCTCACCATTAGATGCGTCCTTTCTATCCGGTCGTGGGTGACTTGCAAAAGAGGTTATATAAATGGATACAAGCATTTTTTTTCTAGTCGTTTTTTTCAGAACACACTGAGAACATGAGTCATGGTCCCATGGTTGTATAAGACGGAGGTGCAAAGTGTATTACATATGACAGCTAAGCCCCTACACATTCAGATGCTTTGCAGGAACCTGTCTGTAAAAGTAATGAGGGAATCCTTTAGCCCCTCAAATCTGACACTTACTAGGTACCAGCGTCAGAACACCGGGGCATTGAGGGGAGGAGGACAGCCCCCGCGCTCAAGCTGGCTCTCTTCTCTAAACTCCACAGTCTGTACATGTTCTTCCTGACCCTATAATGAAAGCTGAAGACCACGATAAGCTAGATGGTGTGAACCCGTGGAAAAATCTTCCTTGTTAAAATTTGTTGTAAAGGAACTGGCAGCCTGACTTCGGCTTACTGTTTGACTTGCAGAGAGAGTCTGCCTCGTGGCGGTTAAAGTATTTTTGAAAAAGGTAGAAGTGGAATGTACTTTTAAGGATCAAGCTATCATTATCTACCTGCCTTCAGTTAGCTTGGTGCATGAAAAGTTCAACGATTCACGGTGATGTTTAGGAGACTTACCTTAACTCTACAGCACGGTCATTAAAAAAACAGTCCAAGTAACAGATGTGGCCAGGAGATACACCTTATATGCATAGTTTTAGAAAAGGGAGGTCCAGTGGAATTCTAGCCTAGGCGTGGAAGAAACGACCTCTGCCAGTTTCTCTTGACCGCAGAGTTACTTGTCTTGACTTCCAGTAATAGAAATCCAGGCAATTTGATTATCTGATTTGCAAGAAACATTAATGGAATTCTGGGGCATTTGTCCTGTTTTATGTGCAAATGAAAATGTAAAAAGTATTAGAAGGGTATTACATTTTTCAGGAGCCTCCACTTTTTCAATCTAAGAGAATGATAAGAGAGACCTGGCGTGATGAAGTTTCATTAGACATAACGAAGAAAGTGAATAAATAAAACCAAGAATCCCCATATTTCTTGGTTTGTCCTTCAGGATGCTCTGAATATATAGCAAAATGATTTACTTTCCAAATCTAGAAGGACTTCCAGTAGCATAGATCAACTTTAATTTGATGGTCTGCACCATCAGAAATAACTAATATCTGTGTTCTTGCCTTTTAGAGTATAATCAATTATAGATGCTAGAATATTTTTGGCTTCAAAACAAAAGGATTCAGAAGTTTAATAAAAAAGAAAAATTTTAAACCTTCCATCTTCTCCTCTTATCACATTGAACATTTTAGATAGTAAGATGAGGACGTGTCATCCGTGGATACTGGAATTAAAACCATGGAGTCTTAACAAATTTAAGGGAAAAACTATTTAATTTATTACTAGCTCATTTTCAAATCTGTGTGGTGCCCAATACCTCATCAAAGCGCTTCGTAAATGAAGCAAACCAAATTCTGGATAGCTTTCCATGAACAGGAATTCAAGTGCCCAGAATTCAGCTAATAAATGGGAAACCCTAAGACAGTAATGATTTTTTTAAAAACCCTTCTTTAATTGGTATTTTTGAAACTGCAGTTTCTTAATGTTCTTCTTAATCATGCAATAGAAACAAAACATGCTGGTTTTGATGCCACTTCTAGATTCAGGAACGTGTCACCATTTCTGGAAGCAGATTGTTTAATGCAGTACTGGGAAGGAGATCCTCTTCAGTACAGCATATCGCATGGAAGGCCGATAGTCTTTACGCAGAACTGAAATTGCCCAGGAAACTCCCAAGACGTCTTAAGTCAGGGTGTAGAGATTCCCAAGACGTCTTAAGTCAGGGTGTAGAGAATGGAGCATGACTGCACCTTGGGGCCTTGTTCTCACATCGTTTTTCCTTTACCAATTTTTTTATCAAATTTGTGCTTGAGTAGTGAGTTGTACCCACCCTGGAAAATGGTGAAAGCAAGGCTGAAGTTTGTGTACCTCTGCTGACTTCGCGTGTGAGGTTATTACAGAGTTTATGGAACTTTTTCTTAATAGGGGTCATGCACGTGATGTCAGGGTGACGGGTCGGTTCAGCACGGGCGGAGGGAATTATCGGCAGCTGGCTCGTCGGAGCAACTGATTGGTGGCTCTATTTTTAAACCATTTGTTGTCTGGTGTAGACAGAGCTGTATTGGCCTGGAAAAGATTTTTGTTTTTTTACTCTCATCCAGCTCAGTCTTTGCATCATTTCACCTTATGAGTCATTCACATCATTGTCAAACATGCCTCTGACCTTCTTAAGAATTGATGTCTTGCCTTCTCTGTGATCGAAGCAGACTCCTTGCCTTATTTCATTTTGCGGCGGGCTCTCCCTTAAAGACGCACGGCACCAGCCACCTCCTCAGTGCATGCGACATTCCTTCCCGGGCCACCTTCCGTGGTGGCGGCAGTGGGCTCCGGTCCCCTAGGCCCGGCCAGCGCCGATCGCCATGGGCAGACGCAAAGGCTGATTTTGGGTGAGGAGCTCCCGTCTTTCCAGAGAGCGAGCGGGCAGCACTGGCTTCCCGTGGCAACAGGACTGAGTGACAAAATAGTCTTTTTGAGTCGGTGATGAGGTGCTCTAAGTGTCAGAACATTGCTTAGTCTGTAACAGAGCACTTGGTAAAAGGACGTAAAGATACAAACCTAAAGTCTTAAAGAGAAACAGCTGCGGAGATGAGCCTAGACCTTTAAAAATAAATAAATGCAAGCAAAGCTGTCTTACCAGCAACTCTCACTTCTCCTAAGAATGTCATGCCTTTCAAGACCCGATACGAGGAGTAAGATACTTGTGCCTTTTTATAACAGCATTTGTTATGGGGAGAGGGGCCCCGTTAAGTTGTTACCATTTAGGCTGCTCTGTAGCGCTGTAAACAGCCCAACGGACGGCCGTCGCTTCGCCGCACGGGACGCGTCGCCGGACCCCTGCGAAGGATGCTGTCGTGGGGCCGGCCAGGTGCGTGCGCTTGTCGAGGACTTTGCTTTTGCAGTCTTTGCCTTGGGCTGGACCTAAGTCTACATGTAAACTGTGCGATGTCTGTACTGTCTGTAGATGCCGACAAAAGAAAACTAGATCTTTTGATTTTTGTTACCAGACTTTTCTTTTTATACTTTGGCCGATAGTGGGTCGTTTGCAGACGGTGGGAGATTTGGCAACTTGGAAACTCTCGTTTGAGCTTGAATATTCTCTGATGAACTTTTATGGAGCATTCATGTGCTGAATCACTACAAAATTTGTTGTGTTGTAAGAAGGGTGTAAACATTTTGTTAATAAAATGCTATGTTTACAAATACATGTATTTGCCTTTCGAGCGGTTTGGTTTCTCTTTGTGGTAGGGTTTGTCCCGTGCTTTTCTCAACCAAATACTCTGAAGTAACTGTAAAACTACTTCTGAAAACGGAAATGCCCAAACTTCGATAGCCGTGGTGTCTGGTGAGCAGCGAGGTGTTTGTGTCTCTGCTCTGGCCTCACGGCTTCCTGTGTCTCCATCTCCGAGTCCTTCCCTAGTTAAGGTGCGGGAGGGGCTGGACGCAGGCCTGTGGGGCCTGCAGTGAGCACCTGCTAAGTGAGGGACTGCATCCCGCCCTCTCCCATCATCGGTGGGGTCTCGTCCAAGGTGCTGGCATTTCCACTCCAGCATTGACTCGAATCCTGGACTCCCCCAGCGCCTCCCATCACCCGAAGAAGCACAGCTCCCCACACCCATTGACTCTTCGATGCCTGCCTTACAGAGTAGCACCTGGTCTGTACGTGGTGACCGTCTCAAGAGAGCTGCCGTATTTGGGCGCCAGAGAGGGCAGAGAGGACTAGAGATGGACACACCTGGGTTGGAGTCCCAGCTAGCCCCTTTCTAGGCTGTGTGGCTCTAGAGATAGCTCTTGACCTCTCTGAGTTCCATTCCCTTCCTCTACAAAACAGGGAGGTAACACTTGGGAAAGACACCGATGCACCCGGCATTCAGCACAACATTCACAGACAGGAAGCACTCGTGTCTAATTTCTTTTTACTTTTTTTTTTTTTTTTTTTTTTTTAAGAGAGAGAGAGAGCGGTGGGGTCGGGGGTAGAGAATGCCAAAGCAGACTCCACACTCAGCATGGGGCCCGATGCAGGGCTCGATCTCAACCCTGAGATCATGACCCGAGCCAAAATCAAGAGTCGGACATTTAACTGATGGAGCCACCCAGGCGTCCCTCACCTATAATTGCTTTCACAGGCCATCTCCCTGACCATCTTTATCTGATCAGGTTTTTTAAAATATTTATTATTAACGTGGTGTTTTTTGTGTGGTTGGTTTTTTTTGTTGTTGTTGTTGTTGTTGTTTTTTTTTTTTTTTTGGTCCTAAGGTATAACATGTACGGAGAATGCCATAAATAACGGTGTACACCTCAATAAATTTTCAAAAAAGAGACACCCTTATAGCCACTCCTCGGGTGGCAAAAAGACATCATCCATGGCCCAGAGGCCCACCTGGCACCTGCTTCCAGTCCTATCCTGTTTCCTAACATCACAGCTCAGTTTCGCCCGGGTCTGAACCTCACATACACACCCTGTGGTTGAGTCTGGCTTCTTGAATTCAGCATGGCGTGTAGGACTCACATTCGTTCCCAGCCGTACAGGATTCCGCCGTGTGGAGAGGGTACCGTTGATTTATCCATCCTGCGCTTGTAGGCACTGGATTTTTGCTGTTAGGACTGTACTGCCACAGACATGCTCACACGTCTCTGGTGCCCTGTGCAGGTTTCAACTAGACATACACCTGGGGGTGGAACGATTGGGTCATGAGAGAGAAATGTATTTGTGGCTCTGTTTATTTTTCCTTTAGTGAATATAGTTTTCTAAAGTAGCACACCACTGGCTGTATGGGAAAATTCCAGTTGCCCAGCATTTCAGCCATCCTGGCAGGTGGGTAGCAGGGTCTGGCAGTGGCATTTGCATTTCCCTCTTCACTATATGCTTTGTAGGGCTTTTTAAATTGTTAATAAAAGGAAGTATACTTTTTAACACCTACCGTCCAGTATGCGAGACAACACGTCCCCCCCCACAGTAGGAGCTGCACGTGGGGGACGATGGAGGAGGATGGTGCCGCGTGTGGATATCCACAAGTCCACGGTCCACTCTCAGGTCCTCCGCCTGGTTCGCTGATAAGACAGAGCAGGAAAGGCCCTATCTAAAGTTGAAAGGTGAACCAAAAACTGGGGGAAATGTTCGCTATATATATAAAAGAACGGATTACTGTCTTCAATCTATTAACAGTGCCCACAAAGCCAAAAGAACAACCCTCAAAAACATCACCCCCCCGCCGCCACACACACCTACACACACACACACACACACACACACACAGGTCCCATACAAGAATTACTAAGTCAACAAGAATAGCACTGCAGCCTTGTTTAGAACTTCTGGAGAAAGAACATAAAAGAAGCAAACTTTCACGTACAAATTAGTGGAGAGTTGCCCAATATATAGTTGAATGGAAAAAAAAAGATAACATGAGTATGTGTGTGGAATCTGACTGTTTACATAAAACAACTTACGCACACGCATGTACCTTTGCAATGTGTGCATGCTTCCAAAATCCGGAAATATGTGCTCCAAGCTGTTAGCAGTCATTATCTCCAAGGAGAAAGGCTCGGATGACAAATGCTACCTTTCAGTCGTTTTCTGCTCTATCTGTACTTGCATGCTTTTTTACATGATTTTACTGTGCGTATGAATGGGTTTTTTCTTATTAAAATCGAACGGGCCCCGGGCTGGCTCAGTCGGTAGAGCGTGCTGCTCTTGATCTCGGTCGCGAGTTCAAGCTCCATGTTGGGTGGAGTGTGTTTCTAACGACAACAGCAAAATTGAAAATAAAGAAAAATTCAGGAATTCCTGCACCCTAATCCCCTCTCAGATCCTTAATGGAAATTGGCTGAAGAGAAGTAACATTCGTCTTGGTTCTCCTTTTTAGAACACACCTTCCCTTTGAACCCTCGTACACTGTTGGTGGGAATGCAGACTGGTACAGCCTCTTAGGAACACAGAAAGTTAAAAGTAGAGCTGCCCTACGGTCCGGCGATTGCACTACTCCGTGTTTACCCCAAATACAAAAATACTAATTTGAAAGGATACATGCACCTGATGTTCCTTGCAGCATTGTCCACAATAGCAAGATGATGGGAACAGCCCATCATCGATTGGGCGCCAACAGTTGATCAATAGATATAGAAGATGTGGTGTAAATACACAGAGGAACGTTACTTGGCCACGAAAAGAATGAAATGTTGCCATTTGTAGCAGCACGGATGGAGCTAGAGAGTATAACGCCTGGTGAAATAAGAGAGACGAACACACCATACGATTCCACGCCCACGTGGAACTGAAGAAGCAAACGAGCAAAGGGGAAAAAAAGGAAAACCAAGAAACAGACTCTTTTTTTAACTATTTTATTTTATTTTATTTGACAGAGAGAGAGATCACAAGTAGGCAGAGAGGTAGGGGGGAAGCAGGTCCCCAGCGGAGCAGAGAGCCCGATGCGGGGCTCGATCCCAGGACCCCGAGATCATGACCTGAGCCGAAGGCAGAGGCTTAACCCACTGAGCCACCCGGGCGCCCCGAAACAGACTCTTAACTATAGAGAACACAGTGACGGTTCCCAGAGGGGCTGGGGAAAATGAGGTGCGGATGAAGGCAAGCACTCGTGATGAGCCCGGGCGAGCGATGGAAGGGCTGAAGCTCTAGACCCCTGAAACTAAGGCCGCGGGCTAACAAACTGGGATTTAAATAAGAACTTCAGAAAACACACACACACCCTCCCCTTCAGTGTGGTCAGTGAAAAACTTAGAGCCACATTCGGAGCAAGTGTGTAGAACTTCACACATTTTTTTATTGTGATGTGTGATAGAAATCTTTTCAAGCTGCCCTAAATCCTCTTAGAGGGGATATAAACAAACACGTTAAGAAGAAGAATATTAGTCTATAGCTTGTCAAATAGTACTGTTAGGAGAGCCAGTCTCATTTGTAGATGCCAAGAAAAAGAGAACGACTCTATGCCAAAAAGGAAGAAACCAATTAGCACGCCCCCTAAACAAACAGGGATGTTTCAAATGCATACACAAAACAAATTGGCTTTATTTTTCCACAAGCAACCGGCCGCCTGCCTTAGAGCATAGAAGAACCAAATCCTGGACGGGGGTTTCTAAGCAACCTTAATGTTTATTGCAGACTTTTTTTCCCATTAAAAGTTAAGAACTAGGTTGCTTCTAAGGTGGTGAATTATAGATTAAAACACAAAGCTTTTTAATATTTTCAGTTGTTTGACATATCAATACTAGCCACTAACATGATTCTCTACTGAAAAACATCACTGTTGGTTGAGAAGTCGGGCGTCTCAGCTTTCTAGAATTTACCCCCTCCAGGAGAGTCAGATGATCGCTTCCCTTTATAACCTCTGCAAGGGACCACTGCTGGAGCTTACAAGAGAGAGGAAAGGAAAACAGATTTGAGAGCTAAAACCTCGTCAGAACGAATCACCTTGTTAATCACGATTTTAACCTGATCTCTGGTCACTTCAATTTTTTGTCTTCAGTGCATTCTTTCAGCAACTTCCGGGAAACAAAGTAAGCCTGCAAAGATCACCTTTTTAAAGTTGACATAATCACAAATACCACTGTTAAAGGAGTAGGAAACAGGACAAGAGGACCAGAATTCTCATTAGTACTCAGCAGAGAATGTTACCTTCAGGCCTCTGTTAAAATAAAATAGATTGAAAACATAATGAGACTATTATGTCTCCGTTCCATTAGAGACAGGGCATTTTTAAGAAGAAAATTGTGGGGCTGTGAACATAAATGGGAGGTTAATGTGCAGTCCGGGGGCACTAGAAGCCACGCAGTGGTATACCATCATCAACGTTCCCATTTCAATCCGTGGCTCTGGCGACAGGGTCAAGTGTCTTCTTTGCATATAAATGAGAACACATCATAGTTTGAGCAGATACTACAGCAGGGACCTGAGGTTCTTTATCAGCGGAGTCAGACCTGCTGTCTGACTCGGTCAGTTATTACCGTCTGGCCCTCCAAATCATAAAATATCCCACCAAGCCTGTTTTGCTTGAATTCATTTCTCTACTTCCTATTTCCAACGTGATAGCCTTATGTTAAAGAAGTAGGATCCCTGTGGGCTTTCTTGCCCTGCTCTTAAATTACTTCTCCCAAAACAAATCTTCTGAATGTAATAAGAGATGGGAACATGGGTGGCCAAGTGGCAGCTTTAATAAATGGCCTGTTAACAGCCTTGTGGGTGCTGAAGTTTTGAAGCCTCTTAGCGTCCGTATAAGGAGATGATCATTGAGTAGATCAGATTACTGCCCCCCCCCGCCCCCCGCCAGCCACCTTGAACGGAAGAAGAAGAATCTCACCAGCCTGGAAAAGCTCTTTGGCCTGAGCTAGATTAAAATGATGTACAGATTTACGTGATCCAGAAAGCTTGATAGAGCATTTCAAGAGGTAGGATGAAATGGCATTTACTTGGAAAATGGGCTCTGCGATGAATGACTCAGGGCTCCCGTTTCAAAGAGGGCTCCAAGGCCAGCCAGAAGACACTGAGTATTTTGCTGACTCAGGCCCTGTGCTGAAGCTTTGGCTGCCTCCTCTGTGAGTCGGAGTGTGATTTTATTTGCAAAATGGTAACGATGCATCTTCACGGGGAGACTGCAAATAGCTAACAATGGCAAACAGTCAAGCCGCATAAGCCAATATTATTGATCGCACCAATAATGGACATATAAATTGCATTACTAGCCCTAGCATCCGACTGTCTGTTACCAAACCACAGACATTCAGTGCCTGCTTTTTTTTTTTTTTTTCACCACGAATTCATCGGGGACTTCTTTATTGTTTCTCTAATGCATCCTAAAACACAGAAAAATGTGTCTTTACTTTTCATAATGCTGGAGTTTAAAAAAAAAATAACACACACCCACACATGCCCATGCGTACATACACCAACGCAAAGTGAAGAAAATACAAGTGACTTCAATTGCAAAGTAAAAGGAGAGAAAGACACACAAGATGGCTTGTGGCCCCAGCTTCGAGGAAACAGCGCCGATCCCAGAGGGCTGAGCAGGAGGAAGGCGAGGCTGGGGGCCTGGAGCAAAGACAAGGGAGAGGGCCCTAGCAGCTGATGAGTGGGCATCTGTAAATAGTGTCATGGGCACCGCAGCTGACACTTGTCACCCCCTCCCCAGGGACCCGCCTCCAGAGGCTGACCCAGCGTCATTTACTATCCAGATGAAATGTTGAGACTCTGGCCACGGGAAAGCCCTACATCTCAGCCAATGGGAACTCGGGGCGGCTATCACACACTGTGCATTATCGCAGCCCAAATCCCTGAGGACCCCAGTAGGGAATTCGTCGGCTGAGAGGGTTCTTTGGCGACACCTTTCCCATAGGGGGACCTAACAGAAGGTCTTTACTAATGGCTAAAGGTAAGAATCGGTTACCGTTGTCTAGTAACACTGAAAGATTCGGGGAGAGGGGAGAGCTTCCCAGAGTTACAAATCAGTGATGAAGAACCAGTTTGGGGGAGTGTTTTAAGTAATCTCCACGCCCAACGTGGTGCTGAAACTCACCCTGAAATCGAGAGCCTCGAGCTCCACCCACTGAGCCAGCCAGGGACCCAAACACGAGTTTGTAATGCCTTGTTTCTGGGATGTGGGGCGGGGGTGCGGGGGACACAGGGATTTTCATATGTGATGAGCTCATTTCCTCCCCAAGTACCAAGAGACACAAACCTGCCCAGCCATGTCCTCTGTCCCCAGGAACATAGCCGCTCACGAGCTCACACACCCCGCAAGCCCCGCAGGTGTCCCACAGGAGACCCGGGGAGCTCTTTGAAAGGCACCCCGTGTTAATAGCGAATATCTTATAAAGGGCTGACCATGTGCTAGCCACATGGCGTTAAGAACCTCACCTGAATTTGCTCGCGGAATCCCCCCCAAACCTAGGAGGCAGAAACTGTCCTTATTCCCTGCCTTACACATGGGGGGCAGACACAGGTGGCCAGAAGGAGAACCCAGGTCCGGGCACCCGGGCTTGGCGCTCTCTCTCCTGCCCGGCCCAGTCCTGCAGCACATCACACCAGGCCACTCGTGACCACCATGGTTCGAGACAAGAAAGGAGACCCATCCGTGAGCTTTCCTTTTTTTTTTTTTTTTTAAGTTTTTTTTTCTAAATGTATTTACTTGCCCCAGAGAGAGAGCACAAGTAAGCAGAGCGACAGACAGAGGGAGATGGAGAAACAGGCTCCCCCCTGAGCAGGGAGCCCGATGCGGGGCTTGATCCCAGGACCCTTGGATCATGACCTGAGCCGAAGGCAGACGCTTAACCCACTGAGCCACACAGGTGCCCTGTCCATGATCTTTCTGAGTCCCAACAGGAGCAAGACTATTGTCTAAACCTAAGTGAGTCAAACGTCCCCTCTCGCAGCGACGGTTCTGGCTGCGGCTGTGCCGGATAGCTGTCGGCCATCTCCGGTCGGCCAGACCCAGCACCCACCTGATTGTAGGAACAGCCGTCCTGGCTGCACCCAAACCCAGGGCCAAGCCCACTTCCTCCAACCACCCAATCACCTCCTGCAAGTACAGGACTGATTCTCTCCCCTCTCCTTCAATGGCAGGTGTGTCCATGGGGGCTTTGGCTGGAGGACAATGCCAACAGCTTAGTAGCTTCTAGTAAACCGCAGAGCTGCTGGGGCTGGTTGGGAGGAGGACCAGGGCTCTGGGCACCAAGGAGCAGCAGGTCTTTCCCAGAGGGAAATGGTGGGTTTTTGCAAAGATCTGGATTCCATGGGACCCCATGCACCGGTTTACAAACTGTTATGCCTGGTTTTGTTTTTCCTCCACATGGAAATGCAAAGTTGTAACTGTCACTTGAGAATCCATACCCCTAAGCATCCCTGGGAGAGAAGCACAGGAAAATGGAGCCAGATTCTAAACACCTCCACCTCCCTCCCTCTCTCCTTCTACCTTCCTCTCTCCTCCCCACCTCCATCTTCTATCCCTCTCTCTCTCTCCTCTGCCTCTTCCTCCTCCCTTCCTTCCCTCCCTCCCTCTCCATTCCTCCCCCTGTCTCTACCCTATGCCTTTTTCTCTCCCCTCCCTTTTCCTCCCTCCTCTTCCCACCTCCTCCCACCCCTCTCCCCCATCCATCCCTCTCTCTCTGACTCTCTCCCCTCCCTCTCTCTCCATCCCTCCTCTCTCCCACTCCTCCCTCCATTTTTCTCTCTGTGTCTCTCCATCCCTCCCTCCTTCTCACTCTTCCCCCATCTCTCCTTCTCCCTCTCTCTCTCTCCCTCCATTCCCCCTTCCCTCTGTTCCTCAGCCCCTAGCCCCCTGCCCCAGAATGACTCTGTTCCACTTCTGTGCTGGGGGGTAAGGCGTTCAGGGGATCCTTCCTTCTCTGACACTGCCAGCCAGGCTGTCATACAATTTCCGTTCTGGGAGGGCCCTGGGGGTGGCCCATGGGTCCACAGAACGTGGTGGGGAGGGGCGCTTGGCACTGCTGTCACAGACCAAAGCTGCATTCTTACTCAGATCAATGAAAGCAGCAACATTTTCTAAGGCCTTCCTGCTGCCTATAGGTAAGTGGAGAAAGATAAATGTCTATACCTATATCTACAGATTTTTTTTACATGCTATTGTCATTTATTTGGGGTGACTTGGGAGAGGCAGACAGAGGTGATGGGAAGAAGTGTAACACTCCCAGTGCTGGTTACTGTCTGGAGGGGCCACTGGAGACTCCGTCTTGCTTTGCTTTGTCTCCCATCGGACAGAGCAGGAGGGTCCCAGCGCCTAGCCCCTGCGCCCCTCCGAGAACGAAGGCCACACGGTGGGCAATCACCAGGGCTTGGGGAAAAAAGCGAGCTATGCAAATTTTACATACACACGAACACACAGACACACATGGATGCGTTTCCTGTTCCCCCAACCCCCAACACACTGGAAATAATCTGTGGGGACCCTATAAACCCTTCCCACAATAAGACCAAGCCGACTCCCTGCCTCATCAAACATTTATCACGTAGCTCTTCTGCCTCCCACTGCCCTGGGGGAACAATGAGGTAAATATGCCTTCCTCACCCGTAAGGAGCCTGGAATCTAATTATCTTCTAGAGATCCTTTGGGGATCTGCTTAATAAATCAATACAAATGATTTGTAATTAGAATATCAATTATTTGTATGCAAATGTGGCCTTCTGGGTGCTCGGGGACAAGTCCTAAGGATTAAAAAGACTCTCTTCCCCATCCCCCCTCAAATTCTTAATTACATTATTTCGTTCATTCATCAAACATTTATTGAGCACCTTTTATGTGCAGGAGCCGAGACGGGGACCAAGAATCCACCCTCAGTTGCTCACAGGGAGAAGTGAAGAGCCAAGGGGGTTCTGGGCAACAGGAGAGCTTGCTTCTTGCGGTGGGGGGTGGGCGGGCGCGGAGAGAAGGGTGTACGCGACGATCTTCCTCTGCCCCCAAACCTCTCAGCATCCACCTTGTTCACGGAGACCCTCAACTGAGCAGGCAGCGGCTCCCAAGCACTCCAACCTGAGGCTGGAGGGGCGCGGTCCTGGGGAGGGTCAGGCCCCCCGACTGCACCCCCCTCCCCCATCTGCAGAGATGTGGGGCGGCTCTGACTCGGGGACCTCCCCAGCCTCCACCAAGGCCAGTGCTGAGCTTCCAGGTCTGCACGGGTTTCAACAAATCCTGTGCACAAGCCGGCCCTGACGCGTCAATGCCTTGTGGCCCCAGATCGTCATTCTTTCATTCCATTCATTTCTTCACCAGTTCCTCTGTTGATTGCCGGGCTCCACGCCCCTGCCAAGCACTGGAGGTAGGACGTCAAATCAGGGATGCATCCTCCCTCGTGGGAGACAGACCACAGAAAGGCTGGGAGGGGAAAGTGTGGCTGCCATAGGAGCTGGGTTCGGGGAGCCCTATTGGGGAAACCCTTGGGACCAGCATCCAGGACAGTCCACACCCACCCTCTGTCACCTTTTCCCACTCCATCGCTCTGCCTGCCTGCTTTTCTTCAGACGACTCCCTTCCCAAGGTTCATTTTCACTTGAGTGTGTCTGTCTCTTGTGCCCAACCGTCTGAGAGAGGGCTCCCCACGTCTCCAGCACCTGGCAAGACGCCCAACATGCAGGTGTATGCAAGAAGTTGTGTGATGATCATGACAATATACAGGCTGCCATGGGAAGTCCAGTGCCAGAAAGGACAGCGAGTGCAAAGGGCCTGTGGCAGAGACCACTGGGAATCCTGGGCTTGACTTCACTCCTGCATCAGGGCCCCTGGTTGTGAGTAGCGTGCCTCTCACCCACCACGCTGGTCCCCTTCATTGAAGCCCTCTTTTCTAGCCTCTCACTTCTCCTGGGCACGAGGCTAAACTTCCACACCTTGACGTCCTCATCTGCAAACCAGGGAAAACAACATGACTGCATTGTGAGAATGTGTGAGACCCATGGCGCTCTGGGCACAGTGCCCGGCATGTGGCACTTGGTCCACCGTGGCTGCGTATGCTGGTTTCACATCAGGCCATCTTCCGGCCGGCTTCTGGAGGAGCTCTGTGAAGAATAAGCTGCTGAATGTGATGTGGGATTTGGGGGAGGGGGGGAGTTGGAGCAGGAGGACCTCAGCGGAAAAACTGGTGACCTCCCCAAATCGTCTGGAGTTTAGTTGATAGCAATGTTCCAGCAACAATGTTGCTACCATCGTCATGTAAAATGATGTTAAAATGTAACACTGGCGATACTGGCGGAGGGGTAGGCAGATCGCTCTGTATGCCCATTGCAACTTCTCTGGAAAGCTAAAATTACTGCCAAAACAGAAAAAAAAAGGTGTATTTAAAAACTATATTTTTTAAAGCCCAAATTGAAAAAATAAAATCAAAACGAAACAAAAATCTTTTACAAATAATACAATGAAACAATGTAATAGGTCAGTTACTCCCCTGTATAAAAAACCTTAGGATAGGCAAGGATACCCAAGGATAAAATCTCAACTCTCGAACATTACAGAAGATCCCGCCTCTCCGGGCCCTTGCAGGGTATGCTTCTCAGTGTCTTGGTCTCCTCATCCCTACAGTGGGTATAAATGACCCCTCTCAATGCTGGGTTGAGTAAGTTAACATAGGCAAAGCACTTAGCGTAGTATCTGCCCACAGTGACATACTCAGTACAAAGGAAGCAGAGGTCCAAGAGAGAAGAAGGCACTGCTGGCTTTCAAGATGAAGGGAGAGCCTCAAGTCAAGGAACGTGGCCAACCTCCAGAAGCTGAGCAAGGCAAGGAGCCTCCAGATGAACCACATGTGGGTTTTAGCCTCTTCAGACCCAATTTTGGACCTGTGACATCCAGAACTGTAAGATAACAAATCTGAGTTGTTTTAAGCCACAATTTTGGGGTAATTTTTTACAGCACCATAGGAAATGAATACTTGAGCTGATATACCGCCTGACACAGGACAGGAACTAGATACATTGAGGAACCATTACTTCTCCCTGCCTTTCCCTAAGTAGGTGCTGGCAGGCCACATACCCCAGGGCCTTTGCATGTGCTATTCCTCCTTTTTTTTTTTCCTTTCCTGTATGGCAAGTTCTTTCTTACAGTCTTTCCAAGACAATTCTCTAAATACTCTCTGAGCACTGACATTTCCCTCCCAGCCCCCAGAGTAAAGTTCATTGTCTCTTCATAACTTTCTTCTCCTGTAGTTTAGTATTTATCACAGATTGTCGTTATTCTGATGTTGTGTTTCTCCCCCCAGCTCCCCTCACTAAACCATGAGATCCTTTGTAGCCAAGGCCAAATGCATCGCTGCAGGATGATGATGGGAGATTCTGAGGAAGACCCAGAGACAGGCACAAGGGGTGGAAAGGATTGCTTTTCCCATTGGCAGCCTAGTTCTGCCAGCCCTTGGCTTTCATATGGTAATCTCAGGAGTAGACACACTGTGTCCTCTCAGAGGCCTCCAGCACAGGCCAGTCCACTCCCACCTCCATGAAGGCTCTCCTCCGAGCTCCTGGGGTCCAATGACCCGGTGCTGTCCACTGCTCCACCTGCTGTAGGTGGAAAGTCCAAGACCAAAGCGCTGGCAGACTCCATGTCTGGTGAGACCCTACTACCCCCCCACTTTTTTTTTTTTAAGATTTTATTTCTTTATTTGAGAGAGAGAAAGAGAGAGAGAGAGAGGCAGCAGGTATATGAGGGGCAGAGGCAGACAGAGAGAGGTAGAATCTTAAGCAGACTCCATGCTGAGCACGGAGCTTGACACGGGGCTCAATCCCAGGACCCCCGGGATCATGACCTGAGCCGAAACCATGAGTCAGAGGCTCAATCGACAGAGCCACCCAGGCATCCCCTCGAGACCCTACATCCTGGTTCGCAGCCTGCCTTTCTCCTGTGCTCTGGGGCTTCTCTCTAAGGGCACTAGTCCTCTTCATGAGGGCATCACCCTCATGACCAAAGTTTCTCCTATGCGCCCCACCTCCCAACACCATCCACTAGGGGAATGAGGTTTCCATATAGGAATGGGGGTTGGACATAAACCTTCAGTCTATAGTCTACAAAGCACTTATCCTGCTTGAATTCTCAGGGCGTTCTGCATTTGTTGTTCGGTATCTTTCATCCTTCTGGAAAATTCTCAGACCACATTAAACATTGTATTTTATTGTTGTAAGATACACAGAACATATACTTGACCAGCTTACCTAGTAACAGAGGTAACCGTACCCAGTGTGGTATGGAATACATTCACACTGTTGGGCAACCCTCCCCACCATCCATCTCTGAAGTCTTCCTCTTGCAAAACTGGAACTCCACACCCAATAAACAATAGCTCCCCATTCACTTCACCAGCCTTGTGATACCTCAGTCTCTTCTCTGATTTTTACGGCTTTCCATTACCTGATTAACCATTTCCTTATGCTAAATTATCTTTGTCAGAATAACTGTCATGGGGCCCCTGGTGGCTCAGTTGGTGAAGTGTCTGCTTTTGGCTCAGGGCATGATCCTGGGATCCTGGGATCGAGCCCCAAGTTGGCTCCCTGCTCATCAGTGAGTCTGCTTCTCCCTCTCCTTCTGCCCCTCCCCCTGCTTGATCTCTCTCTCTCTCCCTCTCTCTCTCTCAAATAAATAGATAATATCTTAAAAAAAACAAACTTGTAATTTCTGCTTTCTTGGCTGGAACTTGACTGACACCACTTGGTACTGAGGTGGTCCCAGGACACAGACCCCTGAAGAAGGTATCCCAGGACTGATGTGGCCACATCCTCCTGCCTCATGACAGTGCCAGGGGGATGGGATCCCAGCAGGGCTGCGCTGAACTGGGCTCCCTCCAGCTGGCGAGAGGGAGTGGTGCGCATCACTTCTCAACTATGTCCAGTGACATCCCATAAGCAGCTTAAAATCAGTCATGGTGGGAGTGTTTGTACCACAGAAATCCGAAACAAGTACAAATCAGAGTTCATCTTTTCTCCAGAGGGCTAGTTCAGCACAGCAAAGTTTCCAAGGGGTCTCCCAGTAATACATGGGGACATCACTACTCGTTACGTTATCATCCGCATTGGATGGTGACACAGCGCCCACAGAAGGGCCTTGAAGAGCTGAGTGGCTGCTACGCTTCCTTAGTTGCGAGGACAGAGGACTGTGGAGTGGCGGGGCGGGGGGCTGCATCCGAATTCACTGGACTACTACAGAAAGAAAGGGACAAGCTCTTTAAACATGTAGCTTAACTCACCGTCAGAAAACCAGGGAGATTCTATGGAGCCCGAAAATAATCTTTGATTTCTAGCAGCTTTGGTTTTCACCCTTGCTGGAAATCATACCCCAAATTTAATTAGGCAGGTTGCAGAATTACAACCTGAACGCACTTCATAGATTTTCCAAAATCTCAAGCGGTACATTTGGATGTCTACTTTGTCTGGCTGAGCTGTGACCTGAGAGCACAAATGTACCCTCACCGGCAGCTGGGGGCCAAGGACACACATGGCAGAACTGGGCTGGGGGAGAAGGAGGTATGGGAGGGAGGGATGTGGATGCTTCTCAGTGAGATGATACCTGCGTCCCATGTGAACGCCCACTCCAGTGCGTCCGCAGGAGCAGCAACTCTCAGTGTTCATGTGGACCAGGTGACACAGTTTGTAGATGACAGTCCTTTTCCCCAGCTGTGCCATTGCTCACTCACTGGGTTTATTTATGAAGTGGCCATGGTGTCAGATGTGATTCTCAGCGTGGGCCTGAGAACACGGACTTCCCTCATCCAGCAGATCTGGCCACTGTCATTGCTGAGTGCCCCAGGTGACGACAGTGGAGACCAGCCCTCACGCCTCAAATGGCACCATTTCCTGGGGGAGGGACGGAAGCTAAAACCAGCGTTAGAAACTGCCAACGTGACCACTGAGACATGCTAAAAAACAAAACAAAACAAAACCAGAACAAAACAAAATAGGACTAATAGACTTACAAAAACAAAACAACCCCCCCCAAAAAAAAAACAAAAAAAAACCCAAAAAAAACAAACCTGAAATGAAAAATTCCCGGAACAGGTTTATCAGGAGCCTAAAGGAAAATGAGTGACTGGAGGGGAGGTCTGAAGAAATATCCATGATATGGGATATAAAAATGAGAGATTCAGCTATGACAGAGAAGTAAAAAGATACGGAGAATGATATGTTTTACAGACTTCTCTCTGTTTCTCTTTCTCTCTCTCTTTACCACAGCCCACGGTAATAAATGTGCTTTATTTGTGACTCGCTACGCAGATATATGTATAAGTATGTTAATAAATACAACTGAAACAAAAGTTTCATGAAATAATACAACAAGGTCTGATGTCTGCTATTTATTTTCTTTCTCAGTGCTGGTAACAACCTACTAAATTGATTTTATAAGTCACTCTTGGGAAACAACCTAGAGTTTGAATAACATGGGTTGAATAAACTACTAGTCAGACTTCCAGAAGAAAAGAGAAAGAACGAGGCTGGGGCAATATTTAAAAAAGATGTTGTCACACATACTCCAGTATGGATGAACCTGGAGGACGTTATGTTAAGTGAAATTCGGCAGATACAAAAGGACAAATAAATACAGTATGATTCCACTTCTGTGAGGTTTCTAGAGTACTCAAATTCACAAAGACAGAAGATAGAGTAACCCCTGGTTACTAGGGGTTGTGGGAAGGTGGAATGGGGAGCTATTGTTTACTGGGTGTGGAGTTCCAGTTTTGCAAGAGGAAGACTTCAGAGATGGATGGTGGGGAGGGTTGCCCAACAGTGTGAATGTATTCCATACCACACTGGGTACGGTTACCTCTGTTACTAGGTAAGCTGGTCAAGTATATGTTCTGTGTATCTTACAACAATAAAATACAATGTTTAATGTGGTCTGAGAATTTTCCAGAAGGATGAAAGATACCGAACAACAAATGCAGAACGCCCTGAGAATTCAAGCAAGATAAGTGCTTTGTAGACTATAGACTGAAGGTTTATGTCCTCCCGCTCATTCCTATATGGAAACCCCATTCCCCCAGTGGATGGTGTTGGGAGGTGGGGCGCATAGGAGAAACTTTGGTCATGAGGGTGATGCCCTCATGAAGAGGACTAGTGCCCTTAGAGAGAAGCCCCAGAGCACAGGAGAAAGGCAGGCTGTGAACCAGGATGTAGGGTCTCACCAGACATGGAGTCTGCCAGTGCTTTGGTCTTGGACTTCCCGGTCTCCCGAACCATGAGAAATAAATGCTGTTACTTAAGCTATCCATTCCATGGCATTTTGTTACAGCAGCCTGAATGGGCTAAGACAATAAGTAAAAGCACACATTATGGTAAAACTGCACAACCCCAGGATAGGTGGGAAAACAGATCATCCTTGAAGGGATGATGGGGAGATTGTCGTCTGAAATCTCTAGTAACAACAGTAGCTGGAAATGAGTGAATGGGTATCTTTGGGGTGTTGAGAGAGACCTGTCAGCTTTAGTAAACTAGCCAAAATATCTTCCAAGAACAAGGGCAAAATAAAGTCATTTTCAGATTAACAAAAACTGAGAGAGTTTGGCCCAGCAAACCCTCAATGAAATAGAATTTAAAGAATGTACACATTCTTCAGGCACACGGAATGTGATCCTAGTTGTTAAGTTCTGAGATGCAAGGAGAAAAGATGGGCAAAGAAATTGGTAACTGTGTGGTTGCATCTAAACTAACATCAATCATATAAAACAATACAATAATGACTCATGAGATGAAAAGATTAAACCTGAAATACACCATAATTAAGGCATATGATTTGGGGGATGGGTGTTTAGAGGTAAAGAGTCCCAAAGTCCTTGTATTTTAAGGAAGCATGGTAAAGACATTTTTAAAAATTGGACTTTCATAAGTACATCGCAATTTCTATGGTAATCATGAAAACAACAGAGATGGTGTATAAGAGGAAGAAAAGAGAATGAGGGAAAAAAAAATCAGCCCTAAGGAAGAAAGGTGAGGAAAAAGGAAAAAAAAAAAAAAAGACATGGCAAATAGCACAAAAAAAGTGGTAGAAATAAATGCAGACATATTAGTAAATATAATAAGTGTAAATGTACCAAATGCTCTAGCTAAAAGACAAAGATTATCTTTAAGAAATCTTACTCATTATGAAAAAATTCAAGTATACTGAAAAGTAGAAAGACTAGGACAAAGAATACCCAGATGCCAACCACAGTAGAGTCAACATTAACTACCCGCTGTTTGTTTTCTCTCTATAGATGTGTAGGAGATGATTACAGCACATGTATTTTTTAAAAGATTTATTTATTTATTTGAAGTAAAGAGAGAGAGAGCAAGCGAGAGCGCGCAAACTCGCAAACACACACCAGGTGGGGGGAGGCGCAAGGGAGTCTTAAACAGACTCTGTGTGAGCGGGGGCTCCGTGTCATGACTCTGAGATACCACCTGCGCTGAAATCAAGAGTTGGTCACTTCACGGCTGAGCCACCCAGACTCCCCTTAATAATACATACTTTACAAACATTACATAATGACATTCTATTTAAGCAGCAATAATGATGTAATGTTCACTTCGGAGGCCAAGCAGATTTGGGTTCCCAGCAATTTTTAATTACAGTTTATTTGTGTGGTTATTTTTTCAGAGGCTGGATCTCCAGCAGGCTCTAGTGAGAGGATCGGAACCAGGTTCATTTCTCTGATCATTGTATTTGTAAATGTTTGTTGTGTGGATGAGTAAAGGATGCAGCATAGTGCTTGCTACATAGTAAACATTTGATAGAGAGTAGCTTTCATTACATTCGATGGTGCTATTACTGAAAGCGTTCAGCGGAGTGGCACAAAAGCAGCAAGAAATAATTGGTAGCTTCCTGTGTATTTATTGTTTGCCACACGTCACGTTGCCTAGCACAACATTCACTTATAAACATGCTTATGATAAAACTTTATCATTCACAGTCTCTGCCAGTGCCTGGCACTACATAAGCAAGGGCAAAGTGGAATTTTCTTCTTTTTATTATTATTGACTAAAGCACTTTAACAACGGCTGGCCCCCATGGGCCCTGAGTAAATAACCTTCGCGACGGCTGTTCTCGCTTCAGAGCATCCCGGACGGCCCCGCCTCCAGACCTGCGCGACGCCCCGCCCCCTGCCACCCGGTAGCCCCGCCCTTCGGTCCGCGCAGCGCCTGCGCAGAGCTCCGGGAGGGAGCTCCGCGCGCGCAGCTTCCCGCCGCCCGAGCGCGCGCAGGACCGAGCCGGCCAGCCCGCTGCGTGCGTGCGTGCGTGCGTCGTTGCGTGCGTGCGTGCGTGCCGTGCGCTCGCCGGGCACCGCGGCCTCGCCCTCGCCCTCCGCCCCTGCGCCTGCACCGCGTAGGCCGTCCCTCCCCCCCCGCGCGCGCACCCCGTAGACGACCCCCGCCCGCGTCCCGGCCGGCCCCCCCTTTCTAGATTTAAAGGGGGCGCAGCATTAACGCCTCCTGCCTCAGGTGACCTCTCAGGGGGTCCCCCCGGCAGAGGTGCCCCACCGCTGAGGAACATGGCGAAGGTGGAGCAGGTCCTGAGCCTCGAGCCGCAGCACGAGCTCAAATTCCGAGGTAAGCCGGAGGCCCGCCATGTTCGCCCGCGGGCCCGGCCCGGTCGCCCCGCGCCCCCGCCCGCGCTCGCAGGCACCGGCGGCGCGGCGGTGACGTGGGTGCCCGCCCGGCCCGCGGTCCCCGCCCCGCCCCGCCCGACGGCGCGCCCGCCCCGCGCTCCGAGCCTGTCGTCGGGTCGCCGGGCGTCCTGGGCCCGCGCCTCGCCCCCAGGCTCCCCGCGCGCTCCCGGCCCTCGAGGCCCTGGGCGCGGTCACCGTCCAGCCGGTGGGGGGGGTGTCCTCGGGCCGAGCTCACGCCGCCCTCCGCGGGGCCGCCTACGGGGCCGCCTCCTCCGGGCGGCGGACGCCTGCAGTCGTCCCCTGTCACACCTGTGTTCCGCGGCGGCGGGGCACTCACGCCACTCAAAGGACCGTTTTACGCACTTGTTTACTGCGTTGCTGCAGGAGAAGGGAAGCTCCATGAGGACAGGACCTGGCGGTTGGTCTGCCGGGTGCCCAGCACCTTTCAGGAGCCCAGTGAACATCTGCTGCACAAGCGAATGGAAGCGCTCCCGCAGCTGTGATGGGACAGGGCTTTGCTTGCCTTCTGCGGACCTCCTGCTGCCCGTGGCCCACTTTTGTGCGGCTGGGGCATGCGGGGGGCCGCCGGGGCGGAGGTCCTTCCCCCTGCCAGAGCAGCCTGGACCCAGAGTCAGGGCAGGCCCGGTGCGCCACGTGTGCTGGTGGCAAGCTAGGGCCCTCCGGGAAGTGCAGTTTTACACTTTTTATGGTTTTCTCCCCTGCTTTCCCCACTGAAGTGCCAGCGTCAAGGGGCAGTGGGGACCATGTCAGACTTTCCCAGTCCTTTAAAAACGTGTTGAGTAACCGTGTAGTAGGTGTGTGCTTGGCACTGGAGAGACAAGGAATGACCAAGAGACAAGTCCCCTGGCATCATAGAGCTTACCTTCTCCTGGGGGAGGTTGGGTGGGGGGCAGATCAGCAAACGAGAATATTTCAGGTAGTGGTAAGTTCAGTGAAGGAAATACAACAGCTGATGTGATGAGAGTATTCTTAATGTGGGATGGCCGGGTCTGCAGGGACCGCCGGCGCTCGGCCCTCAGCAGGTGCTCGGTAGATGTCTGTGGGATGAGTGCTGGCCAGAGTTTATATGTATTGGCAGGAGGTAGTATAGGGTAACTTACCCAAAGTTATCCAGTTGGCAACGTGGTGCATTTGAACTCTAGGGCTCACACTCTTTAACAGTTATGCTGTCTGACCCCTGGGACCTAATCCAGAACTGTGGCGTCACTTTGCCTCCTGAAATAACAATGTGAAATGCTTCCAAAGGGTATAAAGAACTAAAGGTTTTCCAGTTAAAATAAAACAAACAAAAAACCCCCACAGACCTAACCGGATTGTAGTTCTGTGACAGTACTTTGGCTTGGGTGATGTTCTCATGGCCTTCTCGTGGAGCAGCCAGCCTGGGAAAGGAATCCAGGTAGTGAAAGTGAGGGTGGAGGGCGACGGTTTCCACTTGAATTGCCCGAAGTTCTCTATCCCAGAAGCATGGTTGAGCTACTCCTGAGTACTGGCAACTTTCCTTCCTTTAGTTCACAAACATTTACTGAGTGCCTGTTCCACGTGTGTGATACTAGGGAAGATGGATTACATTCTCCCTCAACCCCCCACCCCAGGACTTAAGTCTCGGGAAGGAGGCACGTGACAGAATCATCCAGGACCGTGCAATGATAGAGGGTAATCACAGTGCTTGGAGAGCAGTAAGAAGGTCAGTTCCTATAAAGGTGTCATTTGAGCGGAGTTTAAAAGTCAAAGGAAACGGACTAAAAGAAGAAACGCTGGGGAGTATGTCAGGCAGAGGAAATCCCACGGATAGAGGAAGAAGACTGAGATGACTGGGCCCCTTTGGGGTGCCACTAGGAGTTCTGAATGACAGCAGCAAAGAGCGTTGGTTAGGGTTGCAAGGCGAGGTAGGAGATGAGGCCGGCTAGCAGATAGGAGTAAGATCCAAGGCCTTCTGTGCACAGACACAACCAATATCCAAGTTCAAATTGTGTTTCTTTTCCTTAGCTAGTCTTTCCTTGATTGATACCCACTCCCCCACCCACCCCCCAGTACATACACTCCTCCAATATTATTTTATGGGAAGAGGTACTAATTTGAGAAAACTAACATGTTTGTACCAGTTCTTTCATGTAAGGATGTTTGACTTAGGGCTGACAGCTTCATTCCTCAAGGTCGGGTCATTCTTCAGTCCATGGGGATGGAACTTGCATCTGCCTTGCCCCCTGTAGGAAGTTTTGTAGGAGTGATACTGTGGCTGTTCAGCTGCTTTGTAAATGCACAGTATTATACAGAAATTGGTGGTTGTATTTAGACAGCTGGTTTCATCATTTCAGCTCCTTTACCTGAGGGGTAAAGCAGAGAACTGTGATCTTGCTGTCACTGGGTTGGCCAAAGTAATGATGGCCAAAGTCACTGGATATTTTTGCTAGGAAAGTGGTCCAAGAGAAGTCATGGTGTCAAATTGTTGAAAGCTGTTGGCTCCTGACTTGAGAAGAGGCCTCTGCAGGCATATGTAAACTGCTTTATGAGATTGGTTTATCTGTTTCAAACTGAGCACTAAGACAAAGGAGAATAGAGGCTCAGTACTCTGGCTTGCTGTGTAGAGTTCATTCATTTTAGCATGAGAGCTGCCACGTTTAACTGATCTCTTCCAAGTTACTCAGGGTGATGACTCTGACTTCAGGCGGTTCACTTAGATGAACCAAACCTGTGAGCTAACTTGGTAAGAAGGCAATAATTAAAACGTCTAAAATAATGCAACTTACCATCCAAAGGGAAAAACTTGATTATCTTTTAAAGGGAAAAAAAGAAGCATCTTTTAAATGCAGCAGCTAAAGATGATATGGGGTTATATATGTTGGATTCTTTTTCATCTTGGGCATATTGTGTGCTTATGTTGAAGTTAAGGATTTCACGGAGGAAAAGCGAATGCAGACTTATGTGACTTTGTTCAGACTGCTTGAAGGTGCCAAGCTGTATTGTGTTAAGTATCAGAAAAGAAGCATGACACTGTGACATGTGGCCTGGTGAAATAGTACTAACTCTTCGGGGGGCAGGGTGCTTCTGAAAGAGTTAAAGGTCTTTGGAAACCTTTGAAAAGTTTGTTTGCTGGCGTTACTCTTTCTGTTGCTCGCATGTCTTCCAAGGCCTAGCCCTTCCTTTCCCTTGCATCTTCCGACCCTGAGGTTCTACTTGTTGCCCAGCTCAAAGACAGCGTTCTGAGTGAGTCACTTTCAGCGCATTTTGTGTCTGTTCTTTTCTTTCTCCTCTCTGTCCGCTCCTATCAGATTCCATCTGTGGTAAATAGTATGTTTTGTGTTTTTTTGGTCATTGTCCAAGACTCAATCCTTCTTCACGTTCTAGCACCCCCTCCTGCCCATGAAGCAGTCATGTGACTGCTCATCACATGAGAGTGGGCTGTCAGCGTCCTCCTGAGCTGATAAGTTGAGGTTTAAACCCACTGTGGACCTTTGCTTTATTCTGAGACGAACCCAGTGGCCTTCAGGATGTCTTACTGTTGGTCAGTAGGAATAGCACCAATAGATTGGTGTGGTTGATGACCACTTTGGGGAGAAAATAGGAACTCGGGTGCTGGAGACGGAGGTCAGGTTAGTGACACTCTTGTGTGTGAGGAAAGCATGCTTGGAATCATTAGTTCACTCCCTTAAGTTAATGTGTAATTTAATATTGTTTAGGAAGCTAAAAAATATAAAACTCTACAGATAGAGTCCGTTCTGTGCAGTAATTATTTTCAGATGCTAAGTACAGCATTAATTCTTCAGCTTTAGTGTAGCACTGATTTCCTTAACATGTCATGATCACATAGAACAGCCTGTGTTTTACAGCACAACAATGTCAGCAGTGTGCTTAAGATTCTTTATGGTAGTGGTTTAAATCCATCCTGAATAGATTATCTTCATTTATTTAATTATTAACCAGCTTGCTCATCAAAAGCAAGTGGCATTAAACTTACTAAGCTTTAATCAAACTTAAATCTTCTTAGAGTGTACTGTTTACTTCTGAGTTTATGTTCCTGGGACAAAAATGTGAATCAGAAGTTAACTTTCTTTTACTCACTCGCTTACTTCTCTTCTTCACAGTTAACTCCTTAGGGGGAGAAATGGGTCGATGTGGCCATGGGCTTATATCTGGAAAGTGGTGACAGTTCCTTGACAAGTATGATTGTGCCGTGTACCATAGTTCTCTTCATGATTGCCTGGTAGCTTTGCATCTGTGTGTGGCTTTATTAAAATAAGTCTGAATGGATGCTCATCAAAGGGGTGAATTCTTAAATATTATTAACACTGTCCTTTATTTATTAAAATTATATAGCATTCTTCTTTCCTGTGCTGAGGACAAAATACTGAGAACTTTGACCCTGCAATATTACCACTTGGTAGTTGAAAATTAGGGGAGGAGTCAAGGGAGTAAACTCTTCTGGTTATCACTTAAGTACTACCCTTAGACTCAAATTTTAAGACCTGAAATTGAATTTTTACATAAGGGATTACCTCTGAGATTGGTTCATCCATCCCGTTTGTATTTGAAAAATTTGCCGTGTGAGGGATGACCACGATTTGCGACAAACGAGCACAGCTTTCAGCAAGATGACAAGAAAGACGAACACAGGGAGCGCTGAGCTCCATTAGTCAAGACAAGGTGGCCATAGAGTGTCTTTAATAAAATAAAATAAAAGCCTTCTGCACAGTTATTTTGCAGCAGGGATGGTGTTAAAAACAAAGTCACATTATGGTTTCCAGGCTTGCTTCCTCGTTTTCTGTCATTTTCGGCCCCTTTCAGTCTGTCATCAGCTTAGCACATCTAGGATTGCTTTGGCCCATGCTCAGTGGATCTTTCTGTGCTGCCTTTGAAGTTTTTACCTGAGACCTGGGCTGCTGGCTTTACAAAAACAAGAGTTGTTTAAAGAGCTTTGTTTATGGAAACAAAGTTACTGAACTTGACAGACATTTTAAGATTATTTAAAAAAAAAATCAACGTGGCAAAAAAGTATCTCTAGACCGTCTCTTTTTCAAAATGTTAAATGTGTTAACAGAGGCCGTTGATGTCTAGATACAATGCCTTAAAGTGCTTTAGCATTTTCTGCCGTACATGGAAAAGAAAAATCATTGAGAAAATGCCATAGTTCCATGGGAAACAGTCTTGAAGTGCTTTCTTTTAATAACATTTTAGCATTAATTGCACAAAACTGTAAAGCTGTGGAAACCCCTGCTTAGAATTTTCCTTTATCCTTTCAGAGGGTTGTCGTCAGGTTTTGACTGGTGGCTTAGTATTTCTTTTCATTAGTGTTAGATGATGTCTGCAGTTAGACCTTTGGCTTGTTTGTTTATGTGCACGGCCACCTGGGTACCTCAAGTATGGCCCGTGGGTACACATTCCTACCCATAACTCATTGTGTGTTTGAATTAGTATGCGTGGGCAATTCGGCAAGCTCCTACAACATTAACCTATCTGCGAAGGGTGGTTAGGGAAATAAATATTTTGGTGGAGAGAGAGAGACTGTTGTTTGTGTCTTTTGGATTGTACTTTAAGGCAGTGGAGTGGACCCCTGGACCATTTGCCTAGATTTGAATTGCTTGTGGTGTGGCTTGGGACCTTTAGAGCTGAGCTGCTCGGATTGTCTCTACAGGCTGGAAGGCACGCAGAGAATGGAGTGGAATAGAAAGCTGAACCTAGGGAGGGGGAGCAGAGGGTTTAGTTGTAAGGGGCCAAGTGGTAGACTCCCCCTGGGTTGGATCTAGAGCTCAGAGCAGCAGCTGTGGTGGTGTGTTGAGGTTCATTTGGAAAGAAGAGGTAGGGAAGAATGAACATTTCTAGAAGATAGATGTTTAATTTCCAGAAGGTAGTCCACAAAGTAGGGACTGTTGTAGATGCTTTTTGTTCTTTATCTTGTTTAACCTATGGCATAATCCTGTAAGGTTAGTTATTCAGTCGTTAGACAACTGGCCTCTGAATGAGGTTATAGTGGTATATGGGGGTGCATGGGTTTAACCCTGGTGTCTAGCACCAAAGCCCATTTCTTTCTGGTATATCACTGTCATTTCTTTAGTGTAAACTTACAAAGGGGTTTATTCTTGGAGGACGAAGGCAAAAAATTCATAACCATTAAGAAAGTGTTAGTTGCTGTCATTAATTAATTAATTTAAAATTAATTTAAAAGATTTTATTTATTTGAGAGAGAGCGCGTGCATGCATGCGCTGTGGGGAGGGGCAAAGGGAGAGGGAGAAGCAGACTCCCCACTGAGCAGGGAGCCTGATGTAGGGCTTGATCCCCGGATCCTGAGATAATGACCTGAGCTGAAGGTAGACGCTTAACTGACCAAGCCACCCCAGCGCTCCTCTTTGTGGATTTTTTTTTTATGAGGGGTTTTGTACCATACTCTTAAAAAAGTTCATATTGATGACGAATGCTCAGGAAGCATTCTTTGGTTTACCTTGTGAGTATTCACTTTTTATATCAGATTTTGATGGTGTTTCATGATTCTGTATATTTAGAAAACATTAGCTTTCAAGTAATTTGCAGTTCTGTTATTGAGTCTTTGGATGGTGGTGTGAAATGTACGTGTGATAGGGATGTCATAGGTTTGCAGGTTTGTGAAGGGGGAATTAGAGAAGTTCAAAGGGTGTTTATGAAGGTAGGAGTATCTAACATAAATGACCTTTATAGATGCCACCTTAATCTTTACAGGTAGGGCTGCAAAGCCCTTAGTCCAGAGTTTTTCTGATAGGCCCCTCTCTTCAGCAGGAAGCAAACAGCGTAAGTTAATATATTACTAGGGGTTTCTCAAGTGCTGGAAGAGACTAACCCAAGGTGTGTAACAAAAAGTGCTCTTTTATTCTGTATGAGGTACTCTGGAGCCCTCGTTCCCCCAGGGGATAACCTGCAAACGTACGAATCCGACTGGAGGGGGTTTAGAGACAGGCATAGACATGATGATTGATTGTGTGCATAACAGAAGGTCATCCAGTTGTGAATATTTTGGGTTCCTTCTTCCTTTTCCACAACTCATCCTTTGAGGTTTTCTTAATGGACAGATAATCCCTTCTTGTCCAGTGGAATAAACATGACTGATTCCGGGTTGGTTCTGTTACCGCCTACTGAAAGTTTCCTCTGGGCCAGGCATTGGATTAGGGACTGGGGCGGAGTCCTGGCTGTTAAAGCACCCAGCTGCTAGGTGGTAGAGGGGAAAGAGACATTTGGAACAGGACACTTATGTGTTGTCCCCAGTTGGCGGCCTAGAAAAAGCTGTATTCTTTGGGATTTCAATCTCACGGAAAGGAGACGTGTGAGATGTATGACTCAGTGGGCTTATACTGTGTGCTAAGCATTTTTCTAAACTTGCTCATTTATTTAATTCTAATGACAGGCGTAGGGAGTAGACAGTTAGATTCAGGTTCATGAACCTGCATTAGAGGTGGAGCTGGGTTTGGAACCAAGGTCTGTCTGATAGCAAAGCCCATGTCCTTTATCACCATGTTGGCACCATTTCTTCCCTTAAACCATGGGTGGGGGCATGGCTGACTGGGAAGGCCCTAGGTTTTCTGATTTATTATATTGTTAGGAAGATGAAAGAAGGACTGGAAATAGGACAGTGGGAATCCAGAATAAGTGAAAGAGAAATGAGGGAAAAAGAAAGGAATGGTACTGGACCGTAGTTGTAATCCAGGAGTGGCTTCCGTGGCATCTCTGGTAGTGCTGTCGTCACAGAGTACAGGGTTGTTCTGTAACTTGAGAGTGACTGACTTTCCTGACTCTTTCTACCACTTCTTTTTTCCCTTAAGAACTTCTGTTCTAACTTGATGACTTCTGATTGTGTCATTAATTTATTGGTTTTGAAAATTACGTGCTAATGTTGTCGCTGTACCTTCCCTTTTGCCTACTGGAAGTCCTTTATTTTCTTAGTGCCTGAGACCCCAGATATGTCACTTGACTGGGGACGAGTGTAGCCTTTAGTTTCACCATTCAGCAGTAGAGAGAAGGAAAGGAAAGGAATGGTAGCTATCTCAGAAATCTTATTATCACCATCTCCGGTTTATTTTTTATTATTTTTTTAAAGATTTATTTATTCATTGTGGGGGGAGGGAGGAGGGTCAGAGGCTTATTTGAGGGAGAGAAAGAGAATCTCAAACAGACTCCATGCTAGCACAGAACCAGAAGGTCTCAATCCCACGACTCTGAGATCATGTCCTGAGCTGAAACCAAGGGTCAGACACTTAACTGACTGCCCCAGCTAGGCGCCCCACCATCTCCGGTTTAGAATTTAGAGAACGTAGGCCCCAGATTTGGCGAAAGGTGTAATTTTTCCTGGAGTCTTTCAGCCTGCAAAGCGTGTGTGCCCATTATTACAAAGGGAGACTTTGTGCCTGCCCTTGCTGTCACTTGGAGACACTCAGCTGGGATCACTGGCTTTGATTTCGTCTTCTGTTGGGGGAGGACGCTTGAACTGAACATCTCTTGGTGTTCCTTCCAGCTCTAGCCTTGAGAATGTGAGATTAAAGTTTATTTTAGCTGAAGAAGAGAGTTGGAAAGCTCCTTAAAGGCAGAAACTGGGGCTTGTATTTCCCATAGAATCCACCAGTGCTTTGTACTGTCAGGCACCTGAATATTTAATTAACAAACCCTCTTTTCCTGTTTAAAAGCTCATTCCGTTGACCTTTCTTGAGTATTCTTGGGGACAGTCTCATCTGGTTTTTTCTGTTCTCCTCAGATTGTGTATCATTTGCATATTTTGTTTATGCCTTACTCTCAGTGCTTCATTTTTTAACTGCTTTATTTTTTCTTCTAGAATGCAAACTCCTTTAGGTTCTGTTTCTTAGGTTCTTAGTTTTTCCCAGTAGTGACTAACAGAATATATCTTCTTTTTTTCCAGGTACTTTTTAAGGACCCCCCCCCCAGTTTTGGGGAGCAGTCTTAGATTCACAGTAAAATAAACAGTAAGGTAGAGATTTTGTCTATACCCTTTGTTCCCACATACATAGCCTTCCCAGTTGTCAGTGTCCCCTAGCAGAATGGCACATCTGTTATGACTGATGACCCATCACTGTCACCCACAGCACGCTGTGGTCAGTAGGGTTCGCTCTCAGTGTCAGCTGCCTTTGGGTTTGGACACATGCATGGTGACGCGTGTCCACCATCATAATATCATACAGAGTATTTTTGCTGCCCTCAAAATCCTGTTCTCCACCTAGTCGCTGCTCTCTCCTCTACAACCCCTGGCAACTACTGATCTTTCGACTGTCCCCGTAGCTTTCTCTTCTCCAGAACGCCATAGAGTTGGAATTGGGCAGACGGTAGCCTTTTCAGACGAGTATCTTTCACTTAGTAATGAATGTACTCTTTTCTTATCCTTTTCTTCTGCTAACTCCAAAGAAGGGACACAGCCATGGACATGGTCATCTTTTAGTGTTTGGTATGACCGTTTAAAATAAAAGCATACGTAAGAATAAAAAGCGATTTGCCGAAAAAACCAGAGGTTTGTCCTTGTGGAGGCTTATTTGAATTCTCATTCTGCTGGTTGAATTGATTTGTCGGCGTATAAATGTATCCTGATGGACTGCTCTGAAGATCTAAATCCGTGCTTTTTGACCTTTTTAAAGTCAGACACTGCTTTACTAATTGGATGAAGGAAAGCCATGAATCACTCCTTAGAGAATCTGCAGGTGTCCTCATTCAGAACTTCCTCCTGTGACTTGGGGACAGAAGGATCACAGTTACCGTGGGTGTCTAGCTGACCTCTAATCTCACTCAGAGCAGCAGAGGTGGAAGAAACATGAGAGGTCATTTAGAGAAGTCCTGAGAAAACTTCCAACGTTCATTTGAGTCGTCTTATTTTATATTATCGTTAGTTAAATGAATGCCTTTGCTGCCTTTTTCCTTCAAAGCAAGATCATTTCTTTTTTTTTTTTGTACATATCCTGCTCACTGGCCCTGAGTGCAGAGCCCAGCCAGTCGTGGTCGTCAATAAGCCTCTGAGTGTGGTCTCTTTGACCTTAAACTGCTTTCTGAGTCCTGTTTGCCCTCTCTCACTACTCCCTTCACGTTCCCTCTGGTCCTGACAGGCTTCTGGAGATAGCACTCTTAATACTCCTTCTGAACCACCCCTGGCTCCTGCTGCTGGTGCCTACGACCCTCCTTACCACTGAGCTCCCACGCCTGTCGCCTGTCTCAGTGTCCCTGACGTCCGGGCGCCCTGTGGCGCTTACTGATGCTGCCCTGCCTCTGATGCTTTTCCTTCCCATCCCTCGTCCTTGGTGGCTTTTTCCGCCTCACTGGCCCCTTTCACCCACTCCTCATGGAGTCCTTTGGTAGTGTGGAGGGCTACAGGGTTTCCTTCTCTGCCTTTTCTCACTTTCTTTCTCAGGTTCCCTCCCTCCGTCTTCGCTTTTCCCCGTTGGGGGTCTCTTCTGCTGGCATTCACAGATGACCCCGGGCCTGGCCCGAGCCCGTACACAGGGCTGTGGGGCCCTCAAATACAGCAGGCCCCTTACCGCCCTCCTCACTCCCTTTGCTTTTTCTCTTCCCATCTCTTCTTCTGTAGCAATCTCTGTGAGCAGTGCCCACGTCCACACAGTTGACCAGTTCAGTGACTCAGAGAGCCCATGACTCAAATCTGCCCCTTCTTCCCTGTCCCTTCTGTGGCTGCCTCATTTCCCCCTGGATGACTGTAATAGCCTCTTGACTGGCCTTCCTGTGTGAGTCCTCTCTCTTCTCTCCATAACGACAGTTTCAAATATGCAAATCTGAGCTCAGCTCTTGCTTGCTTAAAAACGTTAAATGTCTCTCCATTGTCAAAAGAAAGAAGTTTAAATTTTTTTAAAGATTTATTTATTTATTTTAGAGAGAGGGGAGGGTAGAGGAGAAGTGGGGGGAAGGGTAGATGGAGAGAGAGAAGCAGACTCCCCGCTGAGCACAGAGCCCAGTGCCCGGGCTCGATCCCACGCTCGATCCCACGACCCTGTGATCATGAGCTGAGCTGAAACCAGCCAGATGCTCAACCAACTGAGCCACCCAGGCGCCCCTAAAATTTTTTTTTTTAAGATTTTATTTTTAAGTAAACTCTACACCCAACGTGGGGCTGGGACCTACAATCCTGAGGTCAAGAGTTGTGTACTCCACTGACTGAGCCGGCCAGGTGCCCCTGAAGTTTGAATTTTTAAACAAGACCTGGAAAATCACTTGTGCCTGTTGCCCTTGATCAGCAGCATCGTCTTTGTTTTGCCCGTGTTCCAGCCTTTCTTCCTTCCTGGTCCTAGGGCTGCGCAGACGTGTCCGCCACACAGAACGAGTGTGTTCCTCCTCATGTCTGCTGCCCCGCCCACTTCCCTTCAGGGCTCAACACGGCTTCAGTTCTTGAGGTCAATGTCCTGTCACTCTCTCCACTCTCATGTATCTGGGGCCATCCCGCCTCACCTTTCTTAGTAAGGTGTGGTTGGTTTCTTGACTCCCTTCCTCATTAATCGAGAAGATCTTTGCCTTTTTTGGACCATGTCTTTTGTCCCCAGATTCCTGTGCCTTGCACTGTGCATGGCACATGGCAGGGTCTCCGGTCATTCATGGTGTCTGGGTGTAAGAAGACTGAGTGAGGAGGGAAGTGGAAAAGAGAGGAGGGGACTTTGTGTGGGGAGGAACAGTGAAACCCACCAGGACAGTCAGCAGGAACAGCTGATCCGTGTGGACACAGCGCCTTCCACTTGGAAATATGTAAGGGTTTTCTACCCGGTGCGGCCACTTTTCTCTCTCCTGCAGACTTCTTTTCTCACCCATCCTCGCCTCCTGTTTCGGAGCCAGAACCAGCTTCTCACCCTGTGTTCTTTACCCATTCCTTTCCCGTCACATATGGTATCTTGCTCCATTAGTCAGCCTGCGGTGGTGTCTCGGATTTCTCTTCTGCTTAACTCCCGCCCTGTGCCTACAGATAGACTGGTTTCCCCTTCCTGAAAAGAAACCGCATGTCCCCAGACCTTCCCCCACTGAAGTGAATGCCCAGTCTTCCATCACAACTAAATTTCTGGAAACAATGAATCTCAATTACTGGTTTACGTCTTCACTGTCCTTGCAGTTCTCAGGCCTTACCACTCTGCTGACACCGTTCGTAGTTCAGCAGGTGTCTGTCTGCGACACTTACTTTTGACTTTCCTGGTGAACTGCCCACCTCTTTATCATTTATTTTACTGGGTGTTGACATTTCCTAGGTTCTGTCCTCTGTCTTCTCCATTGAAGTGCCATTCTCTTCATGTTTTCTCATTAACAGTACCTTCAGCTATCACTTCTGCAGAGAAAATTTCCAAGTCTGTATCTCCGAGCAGGTCTTTTGATCCCTGCCTGTCTGGTTGTCATGAAAGCACCTCAGACTCAGCATTGTCCGTACCGCTCCAGGATTCATCCGCGGTTCCCACGGAATGTGCCTTTCCTATCTTGGGAATGGCCCTTGCTCCGTACTCGGTTATCCGGAAGACCCAGACTCATCTTTCACTCCCCCTTCTTCTCCACCTCAGCGCCCTCTGCACCCCTGTGCTGCTTTTATCCCCACTGCCCTATCCTGAAGGTAGGCCCTGTCCTGTCACGATCACTGCCCCATCTCCCAACCTGTTTCTGCTCCTGCCTTCTTCCCCCACCTTTCAAGCTCTCCTGTGTACAATATTCAGAGCTGTTTTTCTAAAATAGAAATTTGATCATGTCATTTCTTTATTTTAAAGCATCCATTGGCTTCCTAGATCTTACAGGTTAGCGTTCAGAATTCCTAGGCCAGGATCAAAGCCTTTCAAAATTGGGCCACACTTTGTCTTTTTTAAACAGTGTCAGCTTTCGTTTTCCATCTTAAACGACTGCAGTATTTATAAGCTGTTTAGAGTAAGAAAGGCATGTGCAAACATGTCTTATTTCTGGTTTTTACTACATGCGGTCAGTGCTGTGGAGGCAATGGCTGTTTTCAGAACCCACGTCAGAAAAGAGAGACCTGTTTTTTTTTTTTTTATCTCACACCGATCTTCCTAGAATTATTTTTAATATTCTTCCTTTCATTTCCTCATGCTTCTGTGCATTTCTCAGCTTCATTCACTTCCCTCGTATCCCTCTGTGCCCCTGTGATGTCCCCTGTGTAGGCCCCACTTTGATCACACCACACACACCACATGAAGCTCTCAACGGGGCTTCCCTGCAGTTCAAAAGGTGTGTTCCTTCATCTTTTCAGACTCCAGGACTTCCCTCAGTGTTCAGGCCCCCACCCTTCCTGCCCTCCTGTTTGACACAAAGCATTCTGTATTCATTTTAATGCAGCATTCAGTACAATGAGAGGTAGTGTGCAGCCCATCAGAACTGAGCTCGGGGTCAAACTGCTTGGATGTGAATCCTGGACCTGTGACCTGAAAGTCGTGTGACCTTGGATAAAGTCTGAAACTTCTCTGTGTCTCACAGTCTTCACTATGGGACATGTTAGCGTTAAATGAGTTAACACATGTGAAGTGCTTAGAATAGAAGATCTGGCACAATTTTTTTAAAGATTTTGTTTTTCACTTTCTTTTGTGTAGTCTCTACCCACAACATGAGGCTCAAACTCATGCCCCTGAGATCAAGAGTCGTATGCTGCACTGACTGAGCCAGCCAGGCGTCCCAGACCTGGCACAATGAAATGTTAGCTAATGTCACTATCTTTGGTAATTTCTCTCTCTCTCTTTTCTTTTTCTTCCCAAAATATATCATCTTAGAGCCTCAATCCCAGATTCTTCTTTCTTAATTCTGGATGGGTCCTGGAGTCGTCTCTGTAGCTGGAGGGCTTAGCACAGCACCTGGACAGTTCATTCATCAGTTACTTATGCAATGCCTGCAGTGTGCTAAGTACTCTTCTGGGTACTTGAGAGACCAAGGTGAAAAAACTGAAAAAACCTTTGCCTTAGTGAGCTCATCTCCTGGGGGTGCGGGGGAGATGGCACTAAATAAAAAACCAGGAAATATATATAACATGGTGCCAGCCAATGGGACAGTGGGAGGGGAGGGTGTTGGGCACAGTGTAGAGGGGTTTGGCATTATATTAAAGGGGTTCTATATTAAAGAGGGTGATTAGAGAAGGCCATGTCCGTGAGAAGGTGATATTTGAACTGAAACCTGTATCAAATGAGTGTGCAAGCCATACACACATTTGGGGGAAGAGCATTCCAGGCAGGGAGGGACAGGTGCCAGACCCCAAGGTGGCACTGAGTTGGTGTATTCAGCGACCAGCAAGATCATTGAGCCTGTGGAGGAGTGATGGAGTAGCTCAGGAGATGGACTCAGAGAGAGAGAAGGAACCTTCCTGGTGGGCCAGCCACAGGACAGACTTCGGATTTTGTTGTGAGATAAGAAGCCGTGGAAGATTCAGAGCAGGAGTTTCTTCCTTCCTTCCTTCCTTCCTTCCTTCCTTCCTTTCTTTCTTTCTTTGACAGAGAGAGAGAGAGAGATATCACAAGTAGGCAGAGAGGCAGAGAGAGAGGGGGAAGCAGGCTCACTGCTGGGCAGAGAGCCCGATGCGAGGCTCGATCCCAGGACCCTGAGATCATGACCCGAGCCGAAGGCAGAGGCTTAACCCACTGAGCCACTCAGGCGCCCCCAGGAGTCCCTTTTTAAAAGACCACGGTGTGGGTTTAGGGAGAGTAGGCTCTGAGAGGTGTGAGATGCGTGGGTAATGGTATGTGTGCAAGCTGTAAGGCTACTTGCAAGACTCTAGGCCCAGAGCATGCGAGAGACTGCGGCGGTGGAGAGAATGTGGTGAGAAGTGCTCTGATTCCAGATCTCTTCTGAAGGTAGGTGTGGAGTGGGGAAGGAAGAGAGGAGTCTAGGGTAACTGCTTTTGGCCCAAGCAACTTAGTGAGTGGTGGTTCCTTTTCCTGAGATGGGAAGTACGGATTTGGGGAAGGGGAGTGGGATCTAAGAGTGTTGTTGGGGCTTCAGATGTTTAATACACCTGCAAGCCATGATCAAGGAAGAGGAAGGACCAGGCGCGGATATATATTTGGTTACCATTAGCCTGTTAGGATATGGTATTAGAAGGAATACTTTTTTTTAATTGAGAGATTAGGTAAGCCTTTCCAAAAAAGGCGTTTGAGCAGAACTTTGGAGAATGAGTATGATTTCTAAAGGCAGATAAAGGGGGAAGTGGAAGATATTTTTCATCTCTCACAGCCTTTCTCCTTGGTCCCTGGTTGAATTTGTTTAAGCTGCTGACCTGGTTGAGACTCTCTTTTCACTGTTACAGCCGCTTAGGTTCTCTATTGGAAAGGAAACCATACTGACCGATAAACCACATTCTGCTCGTCCTTGCTGTTCACAAACTGAAAATGTAGGGGGAACCATAGAGGAGCAGAATGCGAAATGCGTTCTGCTTCACTCTGTGTGTCTGCTGTGAATTGGGATTTGTAGATTTTGATGTGGAAGCTTTTCATGTGCCTTCATCTTCACTAAAGATTGAACATTTGGGGGCAGTTTTTACTTCTACTGACCTTATGTCCTTGACTTGAGCTGCTAGTTTGTAACTCAGTCAAGTTAAAACCGCAGCTACAACCATGAGGAACCGGGACCCTTTGCTATGTTACTGCTCGTACCCCTCACTTGGGCATAATGTCTGTCTCGACTCTTCTTGCTTTGTGTGGAAAAAAATGAGCCCTGTTTTGCCACTTTCCTGTTTAGGTGGGATTTTATTTGGAGTGGAATATCGCTTATCCTTTTATTTTCATGAGCACTATAATCTTGCGATTATTTTTGTCTTCTAAAGAGAGAAAAATTATTAGATGTTTGTTACAATGGGATAAAGATTGTGCATTGAAGGGCACCCGGGTGGTTCAGTGGGTTAAAGCCTCTGCCTTCGGCTCAGGTCATGATCTCAGGGTCCTGGGATCGAGTCCTGCGTCGGGCTCTCTGCTCAGCGGGGAGCTTGCTTCCCCTCTCTCTCTGCCTGCCTCTCTGCCTACTTGTGATCTTCCTCTGTGTGTCAAATAAATAAATACGATCTTAAAAAAAAAAGATTGTGCATTGAAAAAATTCAGGTTATTAAATGGTCTAAGATGCTTTTAGAACTGAAAGATGAAATTCATACCAGTCAGGTGTACTGTTACCTTAAAATAATCTTCAGCTGTTGACTCCGTCTAGTGCTGAGTATAGATAGGGTTATGCAGTTTTAACCCCTCCGTAGTAGTTGTAGATATTTTTCTATTTAGAAAAAAACGTATTGCATTAAAGAAAAGTAGCCACAGTGTTTCTCTCTAGAGGGGAAAAGGCGTCTAGTCTTCACAGTTCTAAAATAGACTTTGTCAAAAATTTTAGTTTTGGATTTTTGTCTGAAATTAGTGAGACCACTGTTACTTTAAACATGTTTTTGAATGATAACCTTGGTTTTTATAAATTACACAAGAATGGCTGTTGATGTAGCTGTACTGGTTTTAACAACTCCACAATTCAGGATTCCAGTATTTTAATATATATACAGGGCATTCTGGTTAAGAAAATGACCTCAGACATTGCCTGGGTCTGACATCAACTACAGGTAGCTTTCTTTATGTGGGAAGACACTTAAGTGCAGAAAAATACAGATAATATAATAAATACCCAAATACAGAATAACTGGATGTTAATAATTTGTTAAACTTGTTTTAAATCTTTCTTTAATAAGTACATTTCCCTAAGAATGTGAGGGTATGGCTGCCCATTCAGCCTCCTCTCTTTCCTTCACTCCCCAGAGGGTTCAGTGTGAACCGCTGCCACTGTTGTTAGACTTCGTGTGCTGTCAGAGCCTACGTGTCCCGTAACATGCGTTTGAGACCCATCTGTAGAGATAAAGGTCTGATTAATTCTTTTCAGTTGTATAGTATTCCTTCGTAAGAATATGGCATATTTGTTTTGAACAATAATTTCTTTGTGTGGTCCGAATAATAAGTGCTTATCTGTTAACATAAGCTACAAAGAGCTTTCAGTTCGAAGCGCTTCCTTGTTTCCAGCTGTGTCTTTTTCGGGTAGCTTTCCTGAGTTTGACCTTAGGCCGTGCACAGTACTGCTGTCTGTTGAATTCTCAGAGTACAGTAGAGTGCTTTGTGGTCTAGCTTTCCCACCCATGGAGTTGGTGGCTGACTGACTTTTCTTTCTTTCTGCTCCAAAGGAGCTAGAAGACTCAAGAGTTGAATAAACAGCCTGAAAGCTTGGTAGAGTCTGTGTTGGTGGTGCTGGCTTCTGGTGCGCCTTTGGGATCACCAGTGAGTGTTCCTGGTGTTGATTCTCCTGCTCCAGTAATGGGTATGACGTGTCTGTCTCCTGTGGGTATTTTATTTACTTTATTAATTTAAAGATTATTTTATTAATTGAGAGCACTTTGCATTCTAAGATTTCTTCAGGAACAGGATGTGTCTACGTAGGGTTCTTTGAGGTTATTTCAAAATAGAGGTACGCAGTTAGGCTTTTTGTTGAAATACTGGAATCCAATGTCTGCCATTAAAAACACATTGGTTGCAAAGATTTATTTTTGTTTCTAAAGCATTGATTTAATGTGTGAGCTAACAATTCAATCAAGAAAATAGATTAAAAAAAAACCAACTTCTCCCAGTGTCCTTACTCTTGAATTCATAGTTATTTAAGAGCTCACCCTCTTTGACTGTCTGTTACTGTGATATGTTTTTTTCATTTTTTTAGAGGGGGGCGACTTTAAACAAAATTATCATAGAATAGTAATGATGAAAATATTATTGACTCAAGTGAACATTTTTAATTCCTTCAGCCTGTATATGAACAGCATGAGTTTATCATGACTTCAGATCCCAGTAATGGAGTAAGCATCTGTTTACAGGAAATGTGCCAGAATCAGAGTTGAGTTGCCTCTAAGGAAGTCTGGCATTCATTGACACTGTACACACTTACTGAGCCCCTTTACTGCTTATGGTTGAGTGTTGTGGGCTCAGGGCCTCCAGTGATGAACAGGACAGGCACAGCTTCCTCTCACATGCAGGTTTACTCTGGGGGGGGGGGCAGCAGGAGAGGAACCTATGAGGTGTCAGGTGACAGAAGTCCTGTGCTGAAGGTAGAGAGGGTGATAGTGCTGGGGAGGGGGGTGGCAGCAGTCTCAGGCCTTCATTCACCTGGAGCCCTGGTTGTGCATACAGGGGAGACATGCATGAAGAGTAAAACCTTTGCTTGAAATAGCTAGGATCACAGTGTGGCCATTCATTCATTCATTCAGAAAATTCACTGAGTATTTTGCTTTAGGTCTGGAAGTATTCTAGATGCTGATGATTAGTAGTGAAGAAGAGGGATAGAAATGTCTGTTTTCGTGGAGTTTCAGTTTTGGAAGGGGAACACTTACATAAACAAGGGAAAAAAATGTGAGGATTGGTGCATTGCAGATGGTTAGGGAAAGCAGGAGGCAGTAGGATACTGTAATGGAAATAGACTGCCAAGGGATAAATTGTAAAGATATCTGTAAGATATCCACCAGACTTTACTTCACGGTGTCCATTTCTCCCCTTTCCTATATACTTTTCCCACGCACAGAGTCTATTGTATTGACACCTCAAGCATGATTTTATTGTCTTAACAAAATCCGTCATTAGTCCTAGGGTGCTAGAGACAGATTATTACTTTCCCAGAAGGTAATCTTTTCAGAATTGAAGTGAAATATGGTAAGTTATTTTTTGGAAGTGTTGAAGAAAGGAGAGATGCTGTACCTAAATTGTGTTTGCAAAAATATAAAGGAATGCAGCTCTTTTTATGCAGGGGGAGAAAAGCTGTTGTGGAGCTAATAACTTGAAGTTTCTATCTGGAAAGCTGAGCCATGATAGATTATATATCAATTTGGTATATAAGTTATTTGGTAACACATATAGTTTACATTTCAGAGTATTGTAGCCATGTGAAGAACATATTACAAACGAAGGATAAGTATTTCTAACACCAGAATTTCATGAACTCCAGATAAAGGAAAAAAAAAGCAATTTCTTTGCAAAGCAAAGCATCTTTCTTCATGTATGTGTGTGTGTGTGTGTGTGTGTATATATATATATATATTATGTTTACATGTATAAAATGCATAAATATTTCAGAATTAATGTTCAGTATTAGAAATGTTGGGGGTGCTACCAGAACTTACTAATACCAAGTCCAAATACTTTTTTTCTCCTCTTTTTGGAAAAAAAAAAAAGCTCTGTCTTTTAAAGCAGTTTCAAGTTCACAGCAAAATTAAGCAGAAGGCAGAGATCACATGTACCCCAGCCTCCACAGGTGCCCAACCTTCCCCACTGTCAGCATTCAGCAGCAGAGAGGTGCATCTGTTAAAACTGATAAACCAGTGTAAATAACATCATTATCACCCAAAGTCCATAGTCTGCCTTAGGTCCAGTCTTGGTGTTGTACGTCCTGTGGGTTTTGACAAATAGATACAGTGATATGTGTCTGCCATTGTAGTATCCTACGGAGTAGTTTCACTGGCCAGACCGTCCCCCTGGTACCCCCCATTCAGTCCTTTTTCTCCTCTCAAGTCTGGGCAACCACTGGTCTTTTTCAGTTTCCATAGTTTTGCCTATTCTGGAATGTTCTATAATTGAAATCTATGGGATATAGCCTTTTCAGATTGGCTTCTTTCACTTAGTAATATGCATTTAAGATTCCTCCATATCTCAATTATGGTATGATAGCTCATTTTAACACAGAATAATATTCCATTGTCTAGATGGACAAATTTATCCATTCACTTACTGAAGGACATCTTCGTTTCTTCCAGGTTTGACAAGGATGAATAAAGCTGCTGTGAACAGTGATGTGCAGGCTTTTGTGTGCACATGAGTTTTTGACCTGTTTTCGTGAACACCAAGGCGTTCAGTTGCTGGATTGTGTGGCAGGAGTATGTGTAGTTTTGTTTTTTTTTAGGAAACAGATAGGCTGTTCCAAAGTGGCTGTGCCATTTTGTATTCCCACCAGGAAGGAATGAGAACTCCTTCTGCCCCACACCCTGGCCGTTGTTTGAGGGTGTCAGTGCTGGAGATTTTGGCCCTCTTGGTGTGTGTTGATATCTCACTGTTTCATTATTACTTTAATTTGCAGTTTCCTAATGACATATGTTGAACATCTTTTCATTTGAATTTTTTCCCGTTTGTTTATCTTATTTTCTATCTATATATCTTCTTTGGTGAGGTATCTGTTCAGATCTTCTGCCTGTTTTTTGTGTTGTTCATTTTCTTACCGAGTTTTAAGAGTTCTCTGTATATTTGGATCACAGTCCTTTATCAGATACATCTTCCGCCAATATTTCCTCCCAGTCTGTGGCCTGCTTGTCTGATCGTGCTCTTGACAGTGCCCATTGCAAAGCAGATGTTCATTTTAATGAAGTCCAGCTTGGGGTTACTGCTTTCATGGATGGTGCCTTTGGTGTTGTCTCTGAAAAGTCACCACCAAACCCAAGGCCATCTAGCTTTCTTCCGTGTTATCTTCTGGGACTCTTACAGTTTCTTGTTTTGTGTGAATGTATGTGTGTTTATATTCATTCTAGTTAAATTGAATTGCTGAGTAAAAACGAAATGATGTATTTACCCCGTAAAAACTTCTGTCCTGCTTTCTGCGATGAGGTGAAAAGATGTGCTTGAGGCCACACTGACGAGCAAGGCTAAGATGGAATTTTGAGCTCACTTGGCGGTGTTCCCTCTTACCTTGTACAGTCACTGGGACCTGAGCTCTTAATTTCCTCTTTTGTAAAAATCGTATTTGCATTTCCTGAAAGGAAGACTGTTGTTGGTCTTTTTCTCTCTGGGTCTCTGAATAAACTAAGGAACGATTACAGAAAAGAGGTACAATACTTGCACTGTGCATAGATTGGTAAAATGCTTAAAGATTTAATGGAATACTTTTGTCTACAAAGCGCTCTTGTGTTTCCTGCCTGATCAGTTTATCCAGCCATTTTTGATGACATTTACAGTACTTTGAACCTGACCTCTTCCCGTTGAGGTTTGCTGGATTCTGACCTTCTTTCCTTGGCCTTTAAACCAGCACTTTATGATTCCAAGGCTCCATGTTTGTAAGACTGAATCAATTAATTGTTCCTCCTTTCACCTTTAGAGCAACGTAGACTTCTGCTGGCTTTGTAGTCTCTGTATTCTTTAAGACAGGTGAGTTCCAGATCTTACTGTCTGAAAATACACACTTCAGAATGACAGTAAGTCACGCCATGGTGGAGAAAATAGTTTATACTGTGCTTATTAGCTTTCTCTAAATTCCATTTAGAGCATGTCAGGGAGACCATACCCAAGTTAGTCATCGCTATTTGTGAGCAGCTACAAACTCAAGAATTTTCACAGATGAGTAGCATAGTATAGAGCATAAAGAATATTACTCAGATTGTTAAGGCAAAAAATTAAAATGTTAAGGACTAGTCCCAATTTCTCCCGAGTTCATATTGTTGCATTTTTTTGGCCTTCATTTCACAGTTGAGATCCTTAGTTTCTAGTTTTGTAAAAAAATTATCTGAAATAAGGAACAGAAAATTGGAAAGAAAAATGATTAAAAGTATGTGCTGTGGTTCTAGAGGTTCCAAATCATTTTTTCATTTCTTGGAGGGAAAAAGTCTAACTTTTGAAGGAGATTTCATTTATAAAATTGACTCTGTACTTTATAAGCAATGTTTAAATTCATTGGTGATAAATATGCATGTTGGTATAGTAAAATCCCATTTTTTACATAATGCTTTAATGGAAATGGCAGTTTTATGAAATGAAAGTGACTAGTAAAAATCTGAATGATGCTCATAAGCTCTTACATCATTTTTATTGAGGTTTTTGTATATTCTAATTCATTAATACAGGGGGAAAGGAGATCACTAACATGGTTTATTTCCTATAATTACTCAAATCAAATATAATTTGTTTTCAATAAAATTCTTAGAGTACATTGCCCAGGGTGGGGAGAAGAGGGCTGGCCTGTTTTTAGAAAATGTCTAGATTTTAACTCATGAGACTTCGCTGTTTTAACATTGTAGTTCACTTATATGTATTTTCAGTATAGTTCCCTCTAGATTTTTCCATGTAAAACTCTGTATAAGTGCAAGAAATCCCAAACACTCAAAGGCCCAGGATTGAGTGTTGAGGGAGAAATCTGGGTTATTTATTTATCCTGCTTATTACTACAAATATTGTCTTTTAATAATTTAGACTACTTTTTTGTGATTCAAAATGTCAAACATTATTAAAATTACTGTGTAATAAATTAACTGGGGGGGGATTTCCAAAATTCACTTAGTATTTACAGTTAAATTTGGCTTATTTTTGTGGAATACCTAGAAGAACAGGTCAGTGTAAGGGGTCAACAAACACCTCATTTTGGTGCGCCCCTACCCCCAACTTCTTGAGGTAGGGCAAGGAGGAAGAGCACTACGAACTGAGTTGGAAACAAGTAAATATTTTCAATTTCATCACAGTGAAATCTTGCCAACAACCCTATTTTCTGCTCAGTATACTTCAGAACAGAAGTATACCAACAGAACAGAACACCTTAGGAAAATCTGTATTTTTTTTGGATGTGGTTGTGGGCTATTATGAATTCTTGGCATTCCAATCTGAAGATGCTTCCATGTTCTTGAGACAGAGTTTTGTTGAAACTAATAACTTTATATCTGGAAAACGTTAAGGCCTGATAGTTTTATAAATCCCCATCAAATGCTAAGTACCTGCTCTCCCAGGCCCTGCTCCCAGGCTTTATATTTGAAAGCCCACCCCTTTTCAGGTGTCTCTTTGTGTAAACACATGGTTTGTCTGTTTTCATCTCTTTTGTCCCAGCATTGTAGAGTTATTTGAGCTGGAGTTGTGCGTCGGTGGAGTTCTTGTGATTGGTAGTTCTGTAAAGGCCAGGGAATGTGTACATGTGTGGTGTGTGTGCCTTTGTGCATGCGTGTGTGTGTGTGGGTGTGTGTGTTTGCTGTCTTTGACCCCAGAAAATCGGAGTTCTGTTTAGCTGTTCTTTTTTCCTTTTACCACTGCTGAAGTGATCTCCACTCTTCAGCAAGCAAAGAGTCTTACTGGGGTTAAGTCAGACTGTGTGCTTTGTGGAGAGTGGAAAAGGGTAGAGTCACAGGGAGCTGCTGCCTTCATAATCCCTCAGACACCATTTTAGCACCAAGGATACTGTTTCTCCCTTGATGCCAAAAACTTGATACAAGGATGGAGCGTGTCAGCATGTGGCTTGCCCTCATCTTAGCTGAAACTCTTCTTAGGCCACAGAGTACCTGCCCTCTTGGGTAAGCTTTTGGTTCTCAGTAAGGAGAGGACTTCGAGTGTAGTGAGAGGGTCGTTTGTGATGGGCGTCAGTAGGTGAGATGCACTGTCCAAGATGCTTTTACCCACATCTGGCTACAACTGCACCTACAAAATGCCTCATCCCAGAGGGCCAGAGGCAGGACTTATTAGAAAGATAACCAAATGGAAACAGTCTCTTTAGGATGTCATTCTTGAAGGTGCCATTGCCTGTGGAATGAGAAGAAATTCTAGTGTGAGTAACTTCATACAATAGATGACTCAGTGGTACCGTTGATTGTACTATAATGCAGCAACATATGCTTTCCTAAAAATCACCAGGCCACGTAAAATAGCATGATAAACACTGTAGGACTTGCAAGAGAGAGGTGAACTTATAAGTGCACAACGTTCATAAACTTTGTTCATAAACTTTGTTGGTCATCTGCACACACAGACAGGAACCTAATCGCGGTTTTACAAACATTAAATGGGTGGGAGACACAGTGTTGTATTTCGGTAAACATGGCACTTCACCTTGAAGAAGACGTGAACTTTGCCTGTGGCGGTGTAGTTCGTGGGTCACTGTCCAGTGGGGGGAAGGAGGGCAGGTGGTGACACTGGGTGTGGGTGGGTGTGGCTGCCCGCCCATAGCGGAGCTGCGGTAGCTGATAGGGGTTGAGGTGTGTGTAGAGGGTGTAATTTGTGTATTTCTAGGCAGCTTGGTTCAGCTGCATGCACTTTTCTGTGTTCACCTAGCATTTCTTGCAGATGAAATCATGCATAAGCAAATGTGAAATTTGTTTTATGCTCAGATTGTCCCCCTAATATGCACATCAATCACATTGGAACAAATTCACGAATTCAGACTCAGCTTTGTGGCAGAACTGGTTGTAGTTTATTTGATTTTGGAACGGAGTCCCTTTTCCTTTCTTCCTTTCCATCATTATTGATTTCTTAATTTATATTTAAGTTAAGCCCACATCAGATTTATTTTTTATACTCTGAGCACTTCTGAAGGCGAGAAAGTAGCGTGAGATTTTAATTTTGCTAATGCTTATCCACCAGGTAGTTTCCTCCCTGCCTGTCTGTCTGTCTGTCTGTCATCTGTCGTCTGTCTAGATACACACATTGAGACCTTTACTAGATGCCAGGCACAGTGCCTGGAGAGACAATGTATTCTTTATTCTGGAGATACAAAAACTGGTAAGGTATCATCTTTATCTTAAGAAACTTAGAGTCTCATTGAAAAACTTTCAAGGCGCAGACTTGAGTGTCTTTGTTGGGTTTCCTTAGGGAACGGATGAACCAACATTATGTATTTCTTGGTTTGTGAACATAGCAGCACAGACCTTCCCACCCCGCCACCTATTTCTTTGTAAATGTAGAGATAGTAGTAAAGAGCTTGTGTGGAGGAAACACAGAGATACCACTGATTTACATGGTGAAAAGATGTCAATTTGAAAAGAGGTTGAAAAGGACCTAGGAGGTCTTACAGTCAATCCTCCCACTGACTCCTTAATAAGCCTCGTGGTCAGGTATCCACAGTAGAGTGGTAAGTGGAAAAGAAGCAGGTTTCAGAGTAACCTGAATAGTGTGATCCATTTGTTGTCTCCCTCCCCGTGTGTGTGTGTGTGTGTGTGCGCACGCGCGCACATGTGCTGTTTGTATAAGCATAGATGATGTGAGAAGATCTCCCCCGTTAGACCTCAGGGGACAAGGGAAAGCTTATTAACTTCCTCTTTATACATCTCTTATTGTTTGGCTTGTTTTAAGAAGCGTGTTTTACTTTTTTAATTAAAAAATCTAATAAAGTAGAAAATGAATAAATAATAATAATAAAAAAATACCCTCAGGGCACTGAGCTTTGTTTCAGTCTTTCCAGTCGCCTGCGTAGTTATAAAACCGAATGGGACGTTTCAGGTGTGGGCCGCCTAGCAGGACTCTGAACTTGCTCTGGTTAACGTCACGGCCACAGTACCATATTGTGTGTTTGTGGGGGGGGTGGATTCTGTGTTTATAGACCATTAACACCTCAAAGTCTTTATTACATCTGCTACTCTTGGCACACTCTGCCCTTGATAATTGTGGGGCCTAAGTTTAATCCTTCAGATTCTCCCTGGTAGAGTTCATCTGATTGTGGAAATCAGTATTTAATGTAGGTTAAGAACTGGTCTTAGCTTCAGGCTGCCTGGTTCAGATCCTAACTACCCACCACTAACTAGCATGAATACTTAGACAAGAAGCACATACTGCTGAGGCTCCGTTTTCTTTTTTCTTTCTTTCTCCTTTTTTTTTTTTTTTTTTGAGATTATTGAGCAATAGTTTATTGAGCGATACTTTAAAGCTCCTGAAGAGGGAGGGGACCTGAAAGGATTGCCCAAGCCTCCATTTTCTTATTGGTAAAATGACAATAACCGTGAAGTTGTGAGGTCGCAAGGAAAGACTGGGCGTTAGAGCGCTGACCTAGGTTGCCCGGCGCTGTGGTGAAGCACGGTGAACTCAGATGCTGCTGTTAGTGCGTTCGCGCCAGTGCCTTTCTCCCATCCGGGATAGGGAGCAACCTCCCCCAGCCACATACCGGATCCCTCCCCACCCCAGAACGTAAAGCAGTCAGTCTTCTGAACTTTCCTCACAAGGTGTCCAGTCAGTCTCTGCCTCATTCCACAGGTCCCTTCACCGATGTCGTCACCACCAACCTAAAGCTCGGCAACCCAACAGACCGAAACGTGTGTTTTAAAGTGAAGACCACAGCACCGCGTAGGTACTGCGTGAGACCCAACAGTGGGATCATCGATGCGGGGGCCTCTGTTAACGTGTCTGGTAAGTCCTGGAGCTGGAGGCCGATGAGGGGGCTAAAAAGTCCCCCTAGAGCCAGTAAGATTTCTTAAATTTTGCATTTGGTATAACAGAATAAGACAGTAGACGTCTCCCTCGTCCCTCCGCCCTCTGATTGAAAAGCTTAGTGGGTCCCACTCCTCTGTCGGTTTTCCATAATTAATGCCTCTTTGGTTTAATGCTTACAGCCTTCTGCGCCTCGATAGTTAAAGCAAAAGTAAAGTGGTAACTTCAGACTTCGCTTCAGAATGAGTTTGGTTTTCACTCCCTTGAAATTAAATCTGCCCTTTGGCAATAAATAAAAAAGGGCTAAACAAACTTAATTTTACTTTATGGGAGAACACTAAATGGAGTTATTTTCTTATTTAAGCTAAATGGTTTCTGACATTAGGCTCATGTCATTCCCAATGATTGGTAACTGCACTTTACTGATGGTGAAAAGCTCGGGGAGGTGAGGACTGAGGAGACTGGAATATTTCCAAGGGTGAAAGTTCTGTGCATGTCTGATGGGTTTTTTCCCTTTCTGTCTGAGAATGCATATATTTTCCAAAGTCACAGCTTTTGAAAAGATGCTAGTAAAGTGCCCAGATTGAGAATTGGATTTTAGAATTAAGGAGATGTAAGTGATAGGTTTGAGTTTAAATGTTTTTTTTAGAAATGGAATAAACTTTCAGCTCATTAGAACTTCTGGATCCAACATGCCTTTTGTATTTGTGGAGGAGCTGTGGGGGAGTGTGTGTTTATCCTGTAAAAATCAGGAGACTGTGTGTCACAGAGGGTTCTGCATCATTAGAAGCTACTGCTCATTGAAATGGGTACCTGACTGGCTTTTTCCATGACAGATTTTGATTGTGATGCATTTGGCTATTCATTTGACACGTAAGAGAAAATGATTCACCTCTTTGGAAAGATATAAGGTGTTTCATTATCTGATCATTTCTGCAAACTCTTACTCCCCACATCCATTGGTTTCTCTCATTATGGTGCTCCCACACCAGCTATCCCCTGTGTGCTTCTCTCGGAGGCTGCGAGAGCTGATCAGGACTCTTGAATTGGGTTGTTATTCAGGAAGTCAGGAGGATGAGAGCCAGATTCCATCGAGGGTGTCCTTTACGCTGGACCAGCACACGCATTATCTCCAGTAGTTTCTGTTGTTTGGCCTGTGAGGATGCATCGTTACCTGCCCCGCACTAAGGAGGAGACCAGTGGCTATAGGCTTACGGAGCCAGCAAGTGACACCGCCTGGATGGGGATCGCTGGGTCTGGCTCCAAAGCCAGACTAAAGTCAGTGCACTGGTTCAGGGAAGGGGTCTGAGGGGTTGGCATTTCTGTGCCTCTTGGATCCATATGGTTTCCATTTTTCTATTGTAATCAAGGGCACCTGAAATCTTTATTCCCTTCTTTTACTGACTTTGGTTTTCCTCTTGATTTCTTTGCCCATATCAGATTTGAGCAAGGTTGTCAGTAGATGAGAATTACCAATTTTCATGGTAAATAAGAGGGCAGCAGCATCATTTCTGAATAAAACGGCCTCAACAGGCAGTTGTACGGTGCAGGTATACTTTCCAGTGTGAGATATAAATGTGTGTGTCTCTTTCAGAAAGATTCATCCCTCCCCCCATCATAGGAATGTTTTTTAAGATTTTATTTATTCATTTCTTTGAGAGAGAGAGAGAGAGAAAGAGAATCTGAAGTAGACTCCGTGTTGAGCACGGAGCCTGATGTGGGGCTCGATCTCATGACCCCGAGATCATGATGTGAGCTGAAACCAAGACTCGGATGCTTCACTGACGGAGCTAACCAGGTGCCCCTATTTCAATTTCTTTTAATTAAAAAAATTTTTTTGGAATTTTTTTGAGGTAACAACCCTGGGCATTTGGTTTGATTTATAATTCCCAACTTAAGGAAGACGAAGATTGTGTGGCTGCGGCGCTTCTTCTGCAGATAACAACGGGGGCACAGAGGGTGGGTGTCGTCATCTCGAGTCGCATGAGTGATTAGTGGCAGAGCTGGTACTTGAAGCCAGTTCTGCTCCCGCCTCGGTGGCTCTTTGGTGACACGAAGCCGCCTCACCAGTGTTAAGGGCGGCCCGCGCTCATTTACAATGAATATAAAATACAAAGTAGCGCGGTTCTCAAAATGTTATGTACTTGGGGGAAAGTAACTGAATAATAGAATGCCCATGTGTCTACAGGCCTTACTCCTACATGTTTGCACATGAGACAGGGCTCCCTTGTTTCTATTTGGTGTGTATTTACCTCACTGCGTGAGGTGTACCAGGTGCATTTCTGGGCCGGCATCTCCAGCTGGCACAGGAGGCTGCCACGCATTTTTGTAGTTTTCTGTGCAGAGGGACCATTGTATCATTGATTAGACATTCATATCTTGAGGTGGAAAGCGCTGGGTTTTTCAGGGTCCTCTTCAAATGCAGCGGTATGATGACATCTTGGTGAGTACGTAGAGTTTCTAGGTTCTTTTGGGAGAGAAGCCTCAGGGAGCCTCAGGACATGAAAGACACCAGCAGACAGGCAGTGCCGATTGTCCAAAGGCCAGGTGTATACATGGCCACGTTTGGTGTCACCCACTCTCCTCAGAGATCACTAGATGTGAGGTCTGGGAGCCTGAACGGGAAGCTTGGTTGTGCTGTTTAACCTGCTGGGTGATCTTTGGCCAATCCAATAAAGTCTCTAGGTTCTAGTTTTCTCACCTGTCAAATGGAAGGCGTAGTATCTGCCTCACGGAGTATAATCCAGTGCCTTGTTAACTGAACGCATGGCATAGGATGGGATTGTATTATTTTCCCACTAGCTTTGACAAAAATTGGCTAGTTTTTTGTTCAATGTGGATTGTACAGATTTGAATTGCCTTTTTAGAAATAAATTAATTCCATACATATTATTAATTGACTTTTTCTAATTTTAAGAAGAAATATATATCTTTTTCTTTCTAGGATATGCATTTCTTTTCTAGTGAAAAGCCACTAGTGAATTTTCAAATGTAATTTACAAAAAGGTGGCCATCAAATCAACTTAAAATACTACCAGCATTGCCCTGTCTACCACACAGAATGTCACGGCATACTCGCAAAGGACATGCCTAGTACATTATTTCTCTCCCATTTCTGAAAACCCTTGGGATGTGCTAGCTATTACGGAAGGTTATAAATCATCCTTTGAGAGAGGGGGGCAGGGAGGGAAGGAAGGAGAAGGAGGAAGAGGAGATCCGCCCACATAGCTGGCCAGGGGGACTGAGGTTTTGAAGGCACACAAATCAGGGTTGTATGGGTACGGACTCTGGGAGGCTTCGTAGCTGTCAGATGCCTTCCTGACACACCCTGTGAGACTCTTCTTAGCTTTCAAGGGAGCTTACGTTGTGCGTCAGAAGTCCAGACACTGGCCTGTCGTGTTATTTTCTCCAGAAGGTGGCAAATTACTTATTGAGTCCTTAAAAAATAACAGCTCTGTTTTAAAAACTTAGGTGGTAAAGTAATGGTTGGAAACAGGCATAACCTAAACTTTTTGTGTCTGTAGGTGAAAATGTGTAGATTCCCCAAGGGATGGTTTGGAGTTCAGTCACCTGGGTCTAGGATGGGAGTCTTTTTCTTTGTACTTCATGTGGGTGCCCATCTAGCTCGTCTCTTCTCATTCTTTGAGTGGCTCTCTCTGTGGTCTGTACCTATTGGATGAGGCATTGTAGTAGGTGAGGGGGTGCAGAGTGCTTTTTCTTTGCATTAATTGGCCAGAATGCCATGGTTTTGGCCTTTGCTCCTTGATACACCCCATCTACTAGAGATGGTTTTGAATTATTCAAATCTGGACCTCAGCAAAATAGCTACACTTAAATGGAGATTGGAGAAGAGGAGATTGGATTTTTTCCCCCCTGAGATTTTAAATGCAAGGAAAATAGAACTTTTTGAATTAATGAATTGTTTGAAGCAGTTGGGGGGGGGGCTTCCCATTTGTTTTACCTTTACAAAATTAAATCTATTTTCTGAAATGTCTGGTGGGAAAATATTTTTAAGGTAGATAATTTCTGAAAATGTCTTTGTGGTAAGCTGTTAGTGGTTGTAGGTTTTTTTTTTTAATACTGCAGTTTAATAATGAGGGAGTTTTCCATTAATATTCCAAACCATGTTTGCCAGCAGATACAGCAGGTGAAGTGGTAAAATTATGGGCCCATCAAAAATACTTATGCTTCCTGTAATATGATATTAAGTTTAATATTTTTATAACCCTCACTGAATTCTAATTTCACTAAAGTAGCAAGCATGCTTCCATTTGCAGTTCAATTATGCACATTGGTTGCCTTTGTACCAGGCAAATTAGAAATGCAAAATATCTGTGTGGGGGGGCATTGGAAAGAGTCATTAAAGATACCAATATTTAGGTACAGATACACTTTACTAAGTGAACCCTGGGAATTGAAAATGGATGAAAGACAAACAAACACCAATCTGCTAATGTCTGAATCAGTATTTTAAATTAAAATTCAGAGAATTAAGGAGCAGTGTTCGCTTCTGACGCACAACCCTTTCCAGCACTCCTTTCAATCACATGTTAAAGCATAAAGTTCTTCCAGTAAAATCCTGAGGACAGAGAATGCATATCAGCAGCTCTTCTTGGATGGAAACATTGGTCAATTAATGTAATTGGGTAGTATTGCAATTGATAATTAATCCTTTTAAGATTTTGCTGACTCAGTTTAATGGAGCTGCTTGCCTGCCCTGGATCAGTCAACCTTGGGCTGAGCTTTTAGGTGATTAGCACCAGCGTGTAAGTGCACTGCCCGTAGAGAAAGAAGCCAGGCATTCGCCTGTCAAGTGCTGATAGCAGGAGCTCAATTTGGGGGGTTTGGGCATTTTAACAGCAACATTGTTCTTTGTTTGATCATGTGTTTTGGAAGTCTCTGATAAGGGAAACCTTTTTATAAATGGTTTTCATGAACCAAGTTTAGTCTTCTCAGATAAGAACAACTTACATTCATACCTAAAAGACGTCTTTAGTCTTTATTACCACATAAATGAGAAATTCTGTTTTCTTACAAAAGGAAATTAATTAAAATTCAGGCTAATTATGCTTTTCAAAGATTTTTTAAAAAGTTTACTGTGATACTCAAGTTTCTTACGACTCCCGTGTTTCACTTTTTAGGAGTATGACACTATTTATTTATTCTTTACATCTTTCTTTCTTTCTTTCTTTCTTTCTTTTTTTTTTAAAGATTTTATTTATTTGGGGCACTGGGGTGGCTCAGTTGGTAATTGGTTAAGTGGCTGCCTACTGCTCAGGTCATGATCCCAGGGTCCTGGGATAGAGCCCCGAGTCCAAGTCTGGCTTCCTGCCCAGTGGGGAGTCAGCTTCTCACTCTCAGTAAATAAGAGAGCAGAAGCATGGGGAGTAGTAGAGGGAGAGGGAGAAGTGGACTCCCCCACCGGGCAGGAAGCCCCTCCTGGGGCTTGAGTCCTGGGATCGTGACCCAAGCCAAAAGCCAGATGCTTAACCAACTAAGCCACCCAGGCACCCTATTCTTTACATTTTCAAAGATCATGATCAAGAGGACTTATCAGGTACCCTGAACATCTCACTTAGTGAATGGTAACTTCAGCTTTCTGCAGAAATTAAGCTCAAGTTTGGAGCAGCCAAGAGTTATGTTCTTTTCTCTCATTATAGCTTCTTGCATATTTATTTATATTGTTTGAGAGAGGGAGAAAGAGAGAGAAGACACAGAGGGAGAGTGAGAGGGAGAAGCAGACTCCCAGCTGAGCAGAGAACCTGACGTGGGGCTCGATCCAGGACCCTGAGATAATGACCTGAGCTATAGGCAGAGACTTAACTGTCTGAACCACCCAGGGGCCCTATTTTTTTAAAGACTTATTTTTTTTAGTAATCTTTACACCCAGTGTGGGGCTTGAACTTACAACTCTGAGATCAAGAGTCACATGTTCCCCCGACTGAGTCAGCCAGGCACGGCTTCTCTTACTTTAGCCTCACTGTTAGCCTTGTCCTGGTGTTCTGTCCATCACAGGTCAGGATGAAGTGAAAGGGCTTTGGGCGATAGCCGCAGTGAGGGACTGGACAGGAACATCACGAAGGGCGAGTAGGGGGAATGTTCAGAAGTAACAGAGGGACCTGGAATTATGTAAGCCTCAGGGCAGCCTGTTCTTGGTATTCCGGTTCGTCAGTCCCAAGAGCCATGGCTTGTAGGTCTTTCTAAGCGAGAATGTAATGTGGGAGCCACCTGGATGGCTCAGTGGGTTAAGCCTCTGCCTTCGGCTCAGGTCATGATCTCAGGGTCCTGGGATCGAGCCCCGCATCGGGCTCTCTGCTCAGCGGGGAGCCTGCTCCCCCCTCCTTCTCTTCCTGTCTCTCTGCCTACTTGCCATCTCTCTCTCTCTCTCTCTCTGTCAAATAAATAAATAAATAAGTAAATCTTTAAAAAAAAGAGAGAGAGAGAGAGAGAATGTAATGTGTGTTCATAATCCCAAGAGTTAATCAGAAAAAGGCTATATCGTGTCGTTCCATTTACATTATAAAGTATTATAGGAAACAGCAAAGTGTGTTGGAATTTTTTAAAAGATGTATGTTTTAAATACATTTATAAAAAAGAGTGAGTGAGGCCTGTTCTTTGGTCGGTGCTTTGCATCTGGCACATCTCATCTTCCAGTGACACCGGGGTATGTTTACACTGGTCTCTGCACGAGTAAGTCAGCTGGACGAAGAGGAGTTCGCCATCTAAAATGGGCTGTACTGAATTGGGAAATCCTATAGAGAACACAGAGATAATTCAGTGTTAACTTCCTTATAAGTAACTTCCTTATTAGATACAGTCATTTGCCTGCTAGACTTGTAGTTTCATCCGTAGGCATCTGTAGGCAGAGTCCCAGGAAGCAGTTGTATTTTCAGCATTTTGAGAATCCTAAAAGAAGTACTGAGTTTACTCGTGATGAGGGTACATAGCCCACCGTGCTGAGCTGCTTTGCTTTCGGCTAGAATTACTTCACCTCAGTGTGGTAATGACCTTGGTCTTTTAAGCTGATCAAGTTCTGGCTTGTTTCTGGTCACCTTAAAAAACTAGAGCAGGAGCTACACTACTCTGCCATGAATGCAGTTTGTAGAGAATAGCCTTTTGGTTATTACATACAGAGATTATATAGAGGGGACAGTTGTGATGGGAAGATTGGAAACCACTGTCTGAACCTACGGGTGGGAGAGAGTGGCTCCAGGAGATAGGACAGAAGGGAAGCCAGATGGCTAAGGGTAAAAGAAGGCCTCCTCTCTTTGTGCTACCCCAAGGAGTTTTTTAGAGGGAGTATGCTTCAAGAGTTCTTCGAATGTTGGGAGGGAAGAAGGTACCCATCTGCCACGCAGTTAAAAACTAGTACCCAGAATGTGAACTATCAAAACATGAAGTTCTGGTCTCAGTCTCAGTCAGATTGGGTAGAAGGGCAGACATGTGGAAAGGAGCTTAGGCATCTTAGTGTCAGCAGTGTCCACTAGTAGAGTAAGGTGCCCAAAGAAGAACGAGGGTGTGAGGTAGCATTCTGGTGGTGGCCGCAGTGTTCAGTGATATATTGAATGTGCCTTCTCCAGGAGTGGTCCCCAGGCTGGCAACATCAGTATTGTGTTAGAAATACATGTTCTCAGCCCTACCCCACCGCAGATGTTTGAATCAGAAACTCTGGAGGTGGGATCCCATCACCTGTGTTTTAACAAGAACTCCAAGGGATTCTGATGCGTGCCGAACTTTGAGATGCCCCTCATTACCAAGTGGGATTAGCGGGTGAAGCTCGGAAAGGTTGGTGTATTGAGGCGTGAGTAGGGCAGGGAGACCGGGAGAGATGTGCCAACACGACCAGACCAACATGATAAGAAGAGACTTTGGTAATACCAGAGCACCCTGGGAGTGGAGGTGTGGCCAACGTGTGTGTACCTGTTCTGGGGCCATACCAGGAAAGCTGAGGAGACTGGGAAGAGTTGAACTGATCGTCTTTTACTTGGGAAATAGGATTTTTTTTTTGAGGGGGCTTTTGGTCAGGAATGTGGGAAGGCGAGTAGGGTGTGCAGGGGAGAGTAGACCGACAGGGTCTATATTGGAGCTGTGCAGGGTGATCTGATGGGAGAGTCACTGGGAAGGAGGAAGAGCTCCTAGTTGGAGAAATCGAGTTGTCAGTGGGGGCCTGAGCTGTGATTGCGGCCATGGAAAACGAGGAGAGGGACATCCCGAAGGTAAGATTCTGAGACTAAAAAAAAATTAATAAAGCACGTGCCGTGCTGCTTGTTAGACTTGCACACCTTTGCTCCGCTCACACTGCTGCACGTGAAAGGGAGGGGGCCTGCCTGGGTTCTCCTGGGGAGCCGCTGTGCTCCCCAGAAATGAGGTCATCATTTCTCTGAGGGGGGGTGTTTAGAAACATATATTCTGCATTTCCTCTCTTTTGAAAAAAGTCTGATCTTATTGACCCACCGTTTTATTACCCCCCAAAGACCCTTTCCTAACAGGACCCCACTTTTGCAGTCTGACAGGGCAGACACTGACTCACGAGGCATTAACGCTGGTGAATGGTGAGCGGTCTCCTGGTAACCGGCTTCTTTTTAATGTAGTATCAGCAGATATGTTTTAAAAGTAGGATAGATGGTTTGTTTAAGAGGGTTTTATCATCAGTGTCTCTGATATTCAAGTGAAATAAATTAAGTTAATGGGAAGCTCTTTTATAGCCTGTCATGGAAAAAAGTACATAATTTCTGTCAAAATTTGCATGTGTGGAGCTGCAAGAACAAACGATGAACAACATTTTTTCTGTCATGTCCTCGTAAAGTTCTAGCCAATCGGGTATAGCAAATTGAATTGGATGTGAGATGATAGTAGCTAAGAAACACAAACTTTTCGACCTGAGTTGGGGAGGATGTGGCTACTGAGGCACAGCGAGGGTTTATGAAGGCTCTCGGGGTCTGGGTGGCCACGACTTCCTCACTCTTGCTTGCCGATGGGGAGCCCCCAAGGAGAGGAGAGCTGATGGGTGGCAAACACCTTCGTTTCCACTTGCTGCAGGTGGGGGGAGAGTGGCTGCAGTGGGGGAAGGGCCGAGGCCACCCCAGACCCTGAGGGAGCGTATGGAGGTTCACCAGCAGGCCACGATCGTCACTCCCAGTTTCACGTGTTCGGCTCGCCAGCCTCATGCTTGTTTATATTTCACAAGACCCTGCCTCCGGCTGTGTCCAGCGTTCTTGGAAGGTGGTCTGATTGCTGCCAGTACCCGCTGCCTGTGTTTCCGCATTCTTGTCGAACGCAAAGGTCCACATGGAAGTGATAAACTTGCAGCTGTCCTTTCAGATCAGATCTGCACCGCGGCAGTGAGGTAGGCGGCTGCTCTCTTAGGCCTGCAGTTGTGCGGGCGACGCCTTGGACACCCAGAGGCGCCTGCGGATCTCCACACCCGTCTGCAGAGGTGGAGCCGGCCACCGGGGGGTTGGTTAGAGGAGCACAGGGAACCTCAGACCCCTTCCTGTAGCAGGTGCACGTGCGTGCCTGCGCGTGTGCTCTTTTCTCTACCCGAGGCCTGGCTGCGTGCCATCCGTGCAAACTCAGGGCTTGGTTTGTATGAAGTTGCTTTCTCTTTTATTTATTTATCTATTCGTTTAAAGATTTTGTTTTTAAGTAATCTCTATACCCAACATGGGGCTCGAACTTATAACCCGGAGATCAAGAGTTGCAGGCCTGTCCACCGACTGAGCAAGCCAGGTGCCCGGTTGCTTTCTCTTTTAAACTGTGCTTTCTCCCAAGAGGCACTACACAAAGCTGATGCCTTAACTTGAATTATTTAACCAGGTTATTTTCCTTCTGGAGGGGCATGTGAGGCAACTTGTTTAGAATAACAGGGCTCAGGCTTTTGGTCTCAAGACCCACTTTATACTCGAAATTGTAGACCCAAAGAGACTTTTCATTTGGGGGTTATATCAATATTTATCATGTTGTAAGTTAAACTGGGAAATTTAAAGAGTATTAGTTCACTTAATAACATTAGTAAGTCAATTACATGCTAACAATGACATTTTTAATGAAAAATAACTTCAAAAACTCAGTGAGAAGACTGGCATTATTTGACATGTTTTGCAAATCTCTTTTATCATCTGGCTTAGAAGATAGGTTGGATTCTCATGTTCTGCTTTTACATTTATTCAGTCTGTTACAAGGTGTTATTTTGATGAATGTGTGTGAAGGGAAACCGTTTTTGCCTCACACATGTAGTTGGGAAAGGGGAGAGTTTTCAGTAGCCTTTTCAGATAATTGTGGACATTATACTTTGATAACACACCAAAACTTAACAAGTGGCGCTTTTCTTAAAGTTGAGTACAATGTGGAACCTTGAAACCATGATGGTGAGCTGTTTGAACTTTGTTTCACTAAAATGCACTGGGCTCCCTCGCACTCTGAATGGGTTTTGCGATACTGTATGTTAGTGGATTATGTAGATCTGCCAAATGTTGACACATTTCATGACACAATATCCAAAACATCACTGATCTCATCAGAAAAGTCTTCAAGTATTTGGGAAACTGAGCTCTTGATGTCAGATAGATGTTTTTCAAGGGTCTCCCTTTGGTAGAAAGCTTGGATTTTATCACTGGCAGCAACTACTCTGAGTTGTTCCGTTGAAATACAGGCGCCGTTCATTCCTTTTTGAGCAGATAGATACCTGCCATCTGCCCAGCTCTGCATAACCATTGTTTGTCTGTCCATTGTTCTTTCTAGTAACTGGTGTTCCGGGAGAAGCCTTCTAGTTCAGCTCACAGTCTAAACGTGGGGGAGCCGCCTTTCCCAAGACAGCGGAGCGCTTCACGTGTGCCTGCATTTCCTCATACAGAGTGATAAGATGTGTTGTCAAGGGTCGAAGTTTGGCAGAATGAATCCTTTTTGTTGCTTCCTCCAGGATATTAAAAGTGAAAATGGTCTTTTAAAAAAAGCTGCAAGTGTGTGGCGATGCCTGACGTGGAGACCCTGCCTCGCCTGTGCTGAGGCACAGAGTTTTACTTTGGCTCTGCACCGGCCATCACCGCAGAGCTCGGCACCGGCAGAGGGACAGAATGTCGTGTTCTCATGTCCACGCTGTTGACTTTATGGATCACCTCATGGGGGGACCCTTGGGGTCTGCGGGTAGTGCTTTGAGAACCTGGGTGTGGAATCTGACTCTGGAAGCAAAGCCAGTGTGGAGCTCTAGCTCTGTCCTCTAATATGTTGGCCGTGGGGTCTGAGGGAGACTGGGCTGCTTTGGTGGATTGTTGTGAGGACTGGACGGGAGGTGCAGTGAAAGCGCGCCTTCTCTGGTGCCTGTACGTAGTCGGCACTGGTCAGGTCCTGTTCCTTTCCTTCCTGGGGTGCTGTGAAGGTACTGTGGATTGGGAGACTGGGTGGGGTGGAGAGGTGGAAGGGGTCAGTTTTGCCTTAGTGCATCCTGGTATCCACAGGAAGGTCTCTTGGCTCTTTTTTCTCACGTGCACTGCAGGGATTTGCAAGGGGATCAGCAGATCTTTCTGAGGCTGTTTGCGGGTGGAGGGGGCTTTGGTTCTCTGGACATGTTGGTTGTCTGTGTCCCAACGTAGTTTGAGTTACAGAGCCCACTCTGGAAATTAGCAACGACTTCTGATTACTGTCCTCTCCTGTGCACTGGGTGCTTTTTACAGATAATTCTGGTTCAGCCTAAGAGCTCTCCATGGTGGCAGACCCTAGGGGGCCTTTCACGGCTGGAAAAATAAACTCAAGGACGAGGAGGTTGGGCTCCTAGAGCTTGTGCGCTGCTGGGGGTCTGAGTGTCGTCTAAGGCAGAGTTCTCTTTTTTCCCGTACTAAATAAATACCAGGGCAGGATTTTATCACAGCCAAGTGAAATCTGAAATTCTCAAAACCGAATTCACATTAATTTTTAAAAAACTAACATTAATCCAGGATGGCTTGGTTGGTTGGGGACTGCCTTCGGCTCAGGTCTGATCCTGGGGTCCTGGGATTGGGCCCTGTGTCTGTCTCCCTGCTTGGTGGGAGTCTGCTTCTCCTTCTTACTCCCCACCCTGCCACCCACTCACGCTTGCTCTCTCACTTTCTCAAATAAATAAAAATTTTTTAAAAAGGAACATTAATCAGACAGTAGTTTGAACACCGTGACCCAACTTCAAAAAAGGTTATCAGCCCCTGTCCAAGAAAGATCACAGCACGTGTGAAGGCCCCGGCCTTCTAGTTTATCAGGTGTATTTTCCCTATTGCATTGTTCCTGGAGGTGGACAAAGCACGATGACACTTTAGCTTTCAGAAGAAGAGTCTGTGGGGCTGACCTGCTCGTCCACTCATTTGTTCCCAGGGTCAAGTGTTGAGCCCACGTGTGTAACAATGCCCCAGGTCCATCCACAGGAGAGCTCTTGCTAACTTGGTGGTGCCAGAAAGGGCAATAGTTGTGTTCCTGGTCCAAAGCTTTCAGCAAGAACTGCTTTTTTGGGAGGGAACTGTGCCTCTGTATCTGCAAGAGTGAAATTCCAGGTGGAGTGATCTTGGGTTTTAAACGACCTTTTGTTCTCTCTGCTGATGGTTTCACTTTGGATTTACGGTACTCAGAATATCTCTGTTGCTATCTAGACTTGATGTCTTGTGTGTATAAGCTCTGAATTTTTTCTTTTAAAGATTTATTTATTTTAGAGAGCTCACGCCTGATGGGAGGAGGGACAGAGGGAGGGAGAAGCCGACTTCGCTGTGAGTGTGGAGCCCGACGCAGGGCTTGATGGGATGGACCCTGAGGTCATGATCTGAGCTGAATCAGGAGTTGGATGCGCAACTGACTGACCTACCCAGGTGCCCATATAAAGCCGGAATTGAAGAAAGTTTGTATATATACTGATTTTTGTCCTGAAGGAGTCTCCCAGTAGAGTGCCCTGTAGCTGAGCGCATCAGACGCATGGTGTGGGCGACAGAACTGCCCGGGTGACTGCGTATACCGAAACACCGAAATCCGGTGTGTGGGATTGCGGTAGACTTTCTCTGTCCCCAGGGTCGAGGGGACACTTGCATGTCTGTGCCGTGTCATGTTTACTTTTATAAGATGTGATGGGGGATGTGAATTTACAGGATGTGCCTCTGTCTCCTGTTGGAGTGACCAGTGTGTGGCGGAAGGTGCTGGGCTGCCCTTGGCTCTTTCTTGAAGTTTTGCTGCTTGAGCAAGGCACGTCGCTTCGTTTAGCCTCAGGTTCTTCGTTTGTGAACTGGTGTTCAGGACAAACTCAGGTTTAGGACACGTGCCCTTTATCTCCCGCAGGGGGTAGTTGATGGTGAAGCTTTAGGGGAAGCCGTGAGATGGGGCTCAGAGGCCAGAGAACCCTGGTTGGGTGCCCCGCACGGAAGGTGCTGGAGAAGGACAGCACTCGGACTGCTAGAGCACGGGGAAGTCCCTCATGGCGGGCCACCCGCAGGTGAGCAGCCCCCCTTCGTGGTGTGACCTGGGGCAACTTCATTAACTGGCCCGTGCTCCGGTTTACTCGCCTAAAAACAAACAGGCATTAAAATAACCTCCACAGCAGTACCTACCTCTTCCCGTTTAGACGTGGTCTTAGTAGACCTGCCGTCCGTAGCCAGGTTTCTGGCTCACGGGGGATGCTGAATCCCTGTTAGCGCTTTTCATGGTCGGGGCGATAGGAGGCTTTTCCTGGGTGAGAAGAAGGTGTGTGTCAGGGAGCTCAACCAGATGTGTGTTTAGCCTGCGCCCTGCAGCAGATCGCGAATCTTAAAGCAGCCGCCGTTTAACAAGGGTGGTGGTTTCTAAGGACGCCAGTAGGAGCGGGGAGGTGCCTCAGTGCAGTGGGCGCGACTTGTCTGCGGGGGCTTTTCTGTGCCGTTCCTCTAGGTTCGTGGGGAGGACAGGTGAGGTGTACGCTGGTGGTGGTTTTCCTATGCTGTGAGTGTGCTGGTTGTGAAAATTTCCCAACAACGCATGGGCAAAATTGTATTTGACGCAGTACTTGAATACTTTGATACGGGAAATGGACAAAGAAAACTAAAATGATACCGTCACGTCTTGGATTATTCTAGTTCACTTCTGAAGAGAGCATTTCGCTCTGTTATCTTGAGCAAAAAGGCATGTGATGTTTACACCTGGTTTACCTGGTCTGTAGGGCCTGTGGCCGACCTCTGTGTCAGGTGGGCGGTCGTGAAAGACCCAGGGGCTAGGAGTCAGAAGACCCGACTTCCACACCCAGGTCCCAGCTCTGCCGCTACCTGCTGTTTGGCTTGCGGCAAGTCCCCCAACTTCCCAGGATCTCAGGTTTGAGACCTGAAAAGCAGAGAAGATGCCAGGCACCTTGCCCCGCTGGCCTCACCTGGGCCGTTGTCAGGCTCCGGTGAGAATCCTGGTAAAGTGCTGCACAACCGACGCACACGTTTGAGCATAAATGGCTGCTGGCGACCAAACTCTGACCCACCTAATGCAATATTTTCTTTCTCAGTGATGTTGCAGCCTTTCGATTATGACCCCAATGAGAAAAGTAAACACAAGTTTATGGTTCAGTCTATGTTTGCTCCGACTGACACTTCTGATATGGAAGCAGTAGTAAGTACTGAATGCTTCTTACTTTTCTTTAGTAATTAAAATGATTAGGTACAGAATTTTGGGTGCATGCATTTCAAGATGTGTCACAATTGCTTTAAAAGGGGAACGGTGTTTTCAAGGAGGTTTGTACTTTGACTACCTTTATGGTTTTTCTCAAACTTTGATTTTAACATTATGTGTAACTTTCCAGAACACTACTCTTTTCTGACGTTTCCCTCTCAGTTTGCTTCAGCAGCTGCTTGTTCTGATGGGTTGTGTCTTGAATAGTTTGAGGACTCCTTCCTTTCCCTTATACCCCGCTTCCATCTCCCATAGAAAAGGGTGTTTCTTAGTCTAGGGACTGTCTTTCACCGTGTCTCCCTGTACCCGCCCCCAGCCCTAAGAGCCCAGAGGGATGAGCGTGCGGGATGCTCAGTGTCCTGCAGCGCTTGAGCGTTTGCTTTTCACTGGGTTCTGGTAAGCAGGATTTTTTTCCCCCTCCCTAGTTTCCCTCTTTTTTTTTTTTTTCCCCCTGCTTAAATACATGTTTAACTCTGTCTCTAATTTTGGTAAAAATAAGATAACTTTGTTTTTATAAAATAAATGATACTATATTATTGGTTTTTTTTGGGAAAAGATTATAATGGAAATTCTCCTTAAAGTGAGCTTTTTTTTTTTTTTTTTAATGTTTGAATAAATCAGCTGGCATTCTGGTGTCTGCGGGAATCATAGTGTACAGATAATCCTTACCGTGCACAGTCCCAGCTAGGACAGAGTGGCCAGTCCTCAAGCTTACAGATGGGAAAAAGAAGGCGGGGCTCCCTCGACACCCACATCACTTTGCAGCTTGCCGGCCCACGCTAGGGGACCGGTCCCCCGGGGAGCACCTGCACATGGGAGTCAGCCGCAGCTCACAAGGCTCTATGGTTTTTCTCTTTCAAAAGTTCTATGCGAGGGGCTTTCTATGCACCGCTTCCCTTCATATCCCAGGGTCACCTCAGCCTTTTCCGTTAGCCTTAGAAAAGCATAAATGACCATCTTTGTGGATGTTCAAGTTTGGGGCAGGAGATGAGGGCGAGCTGGATACTTGGAGATTGAGAGAGACGAGTGACAGTAGGTGACCTTCCCCTTTCATACTAGTGATCATTGAGGTGTTTACTGCTTTCTCTTTTGTTTCCCAGAACATGAGTGTCACTTCATGTTAATTTGTGTGAGCAAGGAAATGTATGGCAAATACAGAATTTGGAATATCCAGATTGTGTTCTGCTTGGCTTTTGCTGCATGGCTTAGTGACAAGAGCATGGGCTTGGCGTCTCGGGCATGGGGCTAAGCTCTGCCTTGTACTAATGTTGTGGCCTTGGGCAGTTTTCATTAACTCTGTGTAGGGTTGGGTCACCTGTAAAAGGGGGTTAAAAACCTGGTTTTTAACATTGTTGTGGGAATTAGTGTGCTCTGTGTGTCGAGCACCTGGCACGGTGTCCAGAGTGCAGTGGATCTGAGTGCTGCTGTGGTCCAGGCCTCTGTATACAATAAAGATGAATTTCACTCCTTTTATGATAATTTGTGTAACAGTTAAAATTTTTTATATAAATGTACATTGGAGGAGATTTTGGAGATATACAAATAAGCAAAAATAAAACTAAAAGTGACCTATAATTTGTTTATACTAGACCTAACCATTGTCGTTAGAGCCTCATGCTATTTCTTTATTTTAAACTATTTTTTGGTATTTTGATATAATATATCAATAGCTATAATTATATTATAATAATATAATAATAGAAAGCAGAAAAAATTATGCAGTGACTATTCCTATAACCTTTACCTAGATTCACCATTGAACACTTTGCCACATTTGCTTCATTTCTGTCATAAACTTTCTTTTTTTTTGCCGAACCACTTAACTCTTAAGACACAGACTTCATGACACTCACTCCTACACCCTTCAGAACAAGGACAGTGTCTTACATAGTCCCAGCACTGTCCTCATAGCTGGGAAAGTTGACATTCATCCAGTCATACGATCTAACAGAGAAACCTGTATGCAGCATTTTCCAGTTGCTTCAAAATGACCATTAGTTGTTACTCTATGGGAGTATAATACCCTCATCCCTTGTGTTTTTCATGACTTTGAATATTTTGAGTCCAGGCCAGTTCTGGGATTGTCTGGTTATTTCCTCATGATTAAATTCAGGTTAAATGTTTTTGGCAAGAACATTCTGTAAGTAATGTCATTGTATGCATCGCATCAGAAGGCATTTAGTACCGGGTTATCCCTCTGTTGACGATGCTAAGTTGGATTACTTGGTTAAGATGGTGACTGCCAACTTTCTGGTGTCAAGGCGCAACTGCCCCTTGTGGTTAGTAGGTCACCTGTAGTCCTCCGGAGTGATTGGATACTTGGAGAGCACGGGAATGTCCTGCTCACTAGCAGTTGCACCTGGTGGTTTTGGTCTGGTGATGAGCCTTGCTTAATGCTCTTTGGACACACGCACACAGGCACACAGATGCTCGTGTGTGTGTCCGTAGGACAGACTTAAATATTGTCTGCGGCTTCCTCCCTTATGATTCTGAGCATTTTCCCCGTGTACTGTTCAGTTTCACTTGAGTGGCGTGCTCACCCACGGAAGGGGTCTGCGGGGCTTATTTGGCAGTTCCCGTTGTTTGCCACACAGATGGTCTCCTGGTTTCAGCTCTTGGTACCTGTGTTGTGCTAGCTGCCTCCTGCATGGTCCTGGGGCAAGGGTGGAAGAGTTTGTTCTTGTTTTCCGTATTGTAACCTTCCTGCTATGCTGGTCTGCAGTTCTTGGCATGCCCTGGGATTCCTGCCCTCCGCTGCCCAGAGGAGGAGGATTAAGCCAGGAGTACGTGCTCCCGGAGCCTGGATTTAGCCAGGAGGGTGTCCCCACTAGCAGGCCGGAGGGAGTGGGGGTCAGCCCAGACAGCGGCGTGCTCCGCAATGTGCCCTGTTAGTAGTTGGCAGTGAAGCTCTCAAACCATTCCCCGTGGTATACGCTTTCTCTAAGAGGGGTGCACCCTGCAGAGCAAGTTTTATTTTCCTTAGGAGAGCCAGAGTTACCTCTGACCGCTCAGACATAATTTAGAAAATTCCTCTTCCTTCAGCGGTGGTTGTCTCTGTTCCATGTGCTTCCCACAGACTAGCAACAAGAGCAGGACTGGTTGGCTCGGAGGAATCAGGCAGCAGGGCTGGGGTTCGTGAAGTGTAATAAATATTCAGGAAAGCTACTGTATTTAATCTTGTCCTGTTAAAAATATTGAAATCTCAGACGTAAGTTCTTTATTTGATATACACCCGGGCTTTCTCATTAAGAATATTTTTTTGAAATTGTCAGTTATAGGAAGAAAATTATTCTTCCAGCAGCTTTATAATATCCTGATTATTAAATTTAAATTGTTTTAGTGGAAGGAGGCAAAACCGGAAGACCTTATGGATTCAAAACTTAGATGTGTGTTTGAATTGCCAGCAGAAAATGATAAACCAGTAAGTATGTTTATCGTTAACAATAATTGAATGTTGCAAGCTGATACTCATTTGCATACCATCTCCTGCAAAACCAAGATTTAAGTTGGCAAATTATTTTCCTACTTCTGATGTCTGATGAAAAAAATAAGCTGAAGTCAACAAACAAGGGGCCTTCATGAAATCAGCCTCTGAGAGACTGGTGGAAAGACAACTAATTGAAACGATTTTTTTTCTTGGGAAGTACAACCTGTTGGCTGGTGAAATGTCATAAATCCTAAAGAGCTTCTCTGACTTGGCAAAGTTATAGGTTGCTGTAAAGAGTGGGTAAGTCCACAGCAGGGAGTCATTTTGCCGTTTATCACGGGGCTTGACAGACAGGTGGTAAGCTCTTGGGTTCCCTGGTTTCACAGACTGCTGTCCTAGGTCTCCTGTCTGCTCTTTCCCCTAACGCCACCTCGCCACCCCCTTAACCCTCCTGCCTCTTTCATTAAACTTGCTTTGAGATTAGGGTTTCTCAACCTCAGCACTGTTAACACTGGGGCTGTCTCGGGCCATGTGGGATGTTGAGCAGCAACCCTGGCCTCTCCTCACTGGATAACCGGTCATCACCCATCTTGCGTGACAACCAAAACTGTCCCCAGACATTGCCCGGGTGCGCTGGTGGGGGCAGAACCGCCTCCCGCTGGGAAGCCCCCCATCCCCGTGCTGCCGGAGGGGCTGAAGGAAAGAACCAGCTGCCCCCGAGCTGTCCGCTCGCTTTTCTCTGTGAAGCCACGGGGCAGACCTCTCATGGCTCTTGCTCGTGACCTGTTGCGAGAGCAGATTGTATCTGAAATGCTGATTTGGACCTTCCTTCAGCCTAGTCAGAAGAGCTTAAATTGTTTAAAAAAACCACCCTGCAGAAAATCCCACTACCCCGGCCGTTAGTCGCTGGAGTTGGGAAATGGAAACGCTCACGTTGTGTAAGCATCATCCGTAGCGGTCTGCAGGAACGCTGCTGGCGTGTGCCTCTGCTACTCAGTGTTTCCTTCCTGCTCAGCGGCTGACCGCCGTCCTGATCCCGCCTCTTTGAATGGGTAATGGGTTTTTTTTGTTGCCGATTTTGTCTCTTCCCATTGCACATTTTGTCCAGGGAAGGTCATTTTGGGAACCTGTGAGACCTGTGCTCTGTTCCTGGCTCTATGTGGTACCAGCTCTGTAGATGGGGGCCTCGCCCTTTACGGGGCTCCCTTCTTCTCACCTGGAAGAGGAAGGGTCAAGCCCAAGAGTGCAATAGGGAGAGCCGGTCGTTTTCTCTGAGCTGTGTGGAACCCCCAGGCCAGTGATCCCCAGCACACCTGACCACCCCCATGCCCTCCCGGGTACCGGCTCCTCCCCGCTCACTCTCCAGAGACGGTCATAACTGTCTCAGAAGCGAAGTGGGGGGATGTGCGGCTCCCCTCAATTGAAATATTGCAGACACGGAGCTAGTTTCACCTTCAGCCCAGCTTCAAGTTCTGACTTTGTGAAATAAATCGCCCTCTGTGTAATGTCCTTCCTGGCTTCCCACCTCCCCCGTCCGGGCCCATCCTGGGGATGTTGAGGTCTTCCTGGTGACAGTAATTTGTGGCTAATAACTCCTGAGCTTGCACGATTACGATATGCTAATTTTTTGCATGGCAGGAATTTGATAGTGCAGTATGCACAGCCCTTTTTCTCTTCCTTTGAAGTATTAGTCTCAGCCGAACTTCATTATTTGCCCTTATCCATAATTTCTGGGGCCCAGTTGCTTTAGATTATTAAGATACTAGATAAAGTGATCCATTTTTAAAATAAATGTGACATGTTACAGTGTGGATGAAACGCTACCACGTGTGTTTGCTGAGAACTACTTTACTTTGCATAAAAAAGTCCTTTATTACATAGTTGGTGACACTTGGGCTTTCATTTATTTCTGAACAGCATGATGTAGAAATAAATAAAATTATACCCACAACTGCATCAAAGACAGAAACACCAATGGTGTCTAAAGCTCTGAGCTCTTCTTTGGATGACACCGAAGTGAAGAAGGTGATGGAGGAGTGTAAGAGGCTGCAGGGGGAGGTGCAGAGGCTCCGGGAGGAGAACAAGCAGTTCAAGGTAATGGCATCTTTTCTTTTCTTCAAGATTTTATTCTTTTAAGTAACCGCCACGCTGAGCACGGGGCTTGAACTCAGAAGCCTGACAGCAAGAGTCACGTGCTCTACAGACCGGGCCAGCCAGGCGCCGCGGTGGCGTTCCATTTCCTGCTCGTCTACAGAAAACAGGGGCTTTTCCGCTGTGATCTTGGGTGGGGAAGTTGACCCATCCCTGGTTTTGTAGAACTGTTTTGTATTTACACCTTCTTTCCCTAGGGAGAAATTTCTGTGGCTTTCATCAAGTTCTGAAAAGCTCTGACACATCTTCCCACTCCCCCCACCCCCTGTCCCCTAATTGACAACCATTGTTCCTGAGCAGAAGTTTCTCAACTATTTAAATTCTTGTTCCCTGGTACTTGACATGTTTTAATTCATTTAATCTTCTAAACCCTTGTGTGAGGTAGGGATTCTTACCATCCCCAGTTTACAGACGAAGAGACTGAGGAGCAGAGAGGTTAAGTGACAGGCAGGTCACAGTTGCCATGGGAACGGAACCCAGGCTTTGTGCCTCAGAGTCCACATCCATCCCATTCTCCTCCTTAGTGTGCAGACTCGTCCTCTTGTAAGGAAACAAAGCCCCGCTTGCCCTCCCATGAGTGTAAACTGAAGACGAGCTCTGAGATTAAACACAAAATAGCAGTGGTTACCTTGAACTCACAGTGTCAAACCCTGCTCCAGCCCAGGTGGGTGAGAATCTTTCCTCAGTGGAGGAAATCGGTGAATGCCGACCTGTACTCCTTTAACACAGGCATAGTTCTGGTCTTTGAGGATTCTAGGAGGGTCTGGGCAGTAGGGTCTCCTCAGACTGTTCACATGAGGATGAGACTGGAGATGGGAAGTCGTCACAGTCGACAGGTGGAGATTATAGAAGGAGAAATGCGGGTCTCCAGCTTGTGGACATTGACGAGGTGGTTGGCGTTGGTGTTAGAAGGTCAGGTTGTGCTGGGTGGTGAAGGCAAGCGGGCTGCACTTCATTTGGCCTTGGCGGCCTGAGATGTTGTGCCAGTGACTGTCCCCACTTGACTGGCTTTGAGTCTGTGGTGGCCACAGCATCTCCCGGGCCTCCGCTCGCAAAACATGTTGAAGGCCCCTTCCAGCTTTAAAAGTATGTCTGTTTCAGGCAAGGTCTTGAAGAGAATGTTTCCGAACGTCTAGTCATAGGAACTTCTGTCGCAGCTTAACTCTGAGGCTGGTCTGGTCCCTTCTTCTCAGTCATGCCACTCACCGACGCCCTGGGCTTCTGCTCTTTAACCACCAAAGCACCAGACACACGTAATAAATACATCCCGTTCAGGTGACTTCTTCTTTTATTCTGACCGTGCCGCCGATACAGGAGAATCAACAGTGGCTGGAGAATGGCATCATCTTCTTTCTTTGCAGTAATCTTAATTTGCCTCCTTCAGTAACTTCTTTTAGTATGGAGTAAATTATGAAGCTGCCACTTTACTTTTTGGCTAAAAATCCAAGATATGCCTAAAGCTTCTCCTTGAGTGTATTTCTCTTCAGAAACAGAGTCCTGTGCTGTTTAAAGTGATAAATAGGTAGAAATAGCTTCTATATAAACCCAATAAAATAAATGCTGTATTTTGCTCTGCCCATTTTTTTTTTGGAAGTTAATCGAATAACATCGGTCGTTTATCACTATGCAGCGATATTGGCCATGCCCCATGAGCAGAATATCTTTAAAATATTATCAGACTAGTCTTGACAATAGAAGATTCTTTATACTGCCAGACACTGATTTCTTGTTTCACATTGTTTCGTTATTTCACTTGGCCGGCACATTTCCCGAGGCCCTCCCTGTCCCCGGCGCTGTGGGCGCGAACACGAGCTGTCCCTGCCGCTGAGGAGCTCTTTGCTGACTAGGGTCACTGGGGACGCAAATACTGACGACCCGAGTAATGAGGCCCCACAGAGACGGCCACAAGTGCCATGGAAACTCAGCTCGACGGGCTGGCTGCCTGTTGTTTGCAGGACCGACGAGTGTGGGGACGAGTAGATGGGGTAGTTAGCCAGAGATGCCCCTGAGCCGGAGCAGAGAGGCCTTGCTGCGCGCCATGTTGAGGAGTGTGGACTTGGCCTTGGGAGCAGTAAAGGAGGAAAAGGTTCCTATTCCATGCATTAAGTAGGCAATGTCCGAGATGCATAGATCAGCTTCAGTCACATTTTAATATTCCACTTATCATGTCTTCTGCACAGCAGTCTGCACGTAACTCATCGATACAGAGCTCTGCATTTGAAAGCTTCTGGGCCTCCCACTTTGTAGCTTCTTGTGATTTTTATGCTTGTGCTTTGGGAAGTGACTGTCATTTCAAAACCTTTGACTTGGTTAAGGAGGCCTGCTCAGTGGAGGAAAGGAAGACAGAGGGTTGGAGTCTGATGTAGGAGAGGAGCCGGGAGGCATGTCCAGAGAGGTGGATGGTCCCAGGGTGCCAAGGACCTGGCTGACCCTCTCAAGGGCTTTTTCTCTGAAAGTGATGGGGAGCCAGGGCGTGCCTGTTTAGACACATGGTGTAAAAAGGTGCGTGGCTGCGTCGTGTGGGTGGGTGGCAGGGAAGAGGGGCTTCTGGCAACGTTTTCTCAGTGGCCTCAAGCCAGTGCCTTCTCTGTGGGATTCACTTTCTCCCTTTGAAAACTGACGAGGCTGGCCCACGCCGTGAGGTTCAGGTCTGCTCGCAAGCGCACCCTGCGAAGCTGGACGGTTGACTGCCTCTCCTGGTGTCTCGAGTTGTCTTTGAAATGTGCATTTGCTCCCGTAGGAAGAAGATGGACTTCGGATGAGGAAGACCACGCAGAGCAACAGCCCCGTTCCTGCATTCGCTGCGGCTGGGAAGGAGGAGGGCCCCAGTGCCCGGCTCCTGGCGCTCGTGGTGTTGTTCTTCATCGTTGGCGTCATCATAGGGAAGATCGCCTTGTAGAGGCGGCCGGTGGAGGGTGGCTTACTGGATTGATGGCCCGCCATACCGTGGGGTTTGAATTGATCATAACCATGTGTAAAAAGAAGTTAATGTGTGATGACATCTCACAGGTCTTGCCTTTAAATTACCCCCTCCCTGCGCGTGCGCACGCGTGCACATACACACACACACAATTATAATGTAACAATCTTTTAGAAAGTGAAAACTGTATAGTAAATGATCGGGGGGAAAGAATGGTCTTTATTAATGATGAGGGAAACCGTGATTAAATCGTAATGGCATGTCATAAGTGTCACTTTAAACATTTGTAGCCTTGGTACCTGTGGCTGGGTTGATTACCTCTCTCAGAACAAGACACTCTTCCTGCCTGTTGGTGCTGGCCCTTGGGGAGCGGGAGCCCAGTGCGGTGGGAGGGCCATCCCCTCCACGTAGCAGCCCCCCCCTGCTCACCCACCCCTGGGCTGCTGCTCCATGCCCTGCTCTGCTCTGCCCCTGGCTGCTGGTTCCCTGGGACTGATGGACGGGGTCAGAAGCCAATGGCATTGTGCTATGGCAGCGTTGGGTCTGCCTGTGGGGAGCGGGAGGCGGATGCTGACCGACCAGCCCAACACTTTGGAAATCAAAGGCAATGCTTTGTTCTCTTAAAGGGACCAAGCTGAATTACTGTCGGTTCATGTAGCGAGATTCACTTGTTATTCAGAGATGTTTAATGCATATTTAACTTATTTCTTGTATCTCATCTCATGTTTCCTAATTGCCACAAGATTATAATTACTGCTGTGGGCCACACATCACCTGTGCCACCTGGTGCCGCTGGGAGCTGCTGGCATTGCGGCTGGAGAGCTGTGGGCTCCTCTCGGGAGGTTCTCCGGGCCCTGCAGACACGCGGAGGGGTGGTTTGACTGACTGTGGGCAAAGCGCTGCCGGGAAGGTTTGTCTGTGTGGTAGATGACAGCCGTCCAAGGGGTTCTTAGTGGCAACAGCCAGCTCTATTCCCTGTCGATGGAGAAGGCTGGCCGGGCTTCTGTTGTTCCTCATCGCCCCTCCGCTCCCCGTCATACTTCCAGCACACGTGCCCCTAGTCTGGTCCTCACCTCTCCCGTGTGGCCCTCGCTCGGAGCGGGGCAGCGGGGGCGGCAGCAGACAGGGAAGCAGCGGGGTGGGGGCGGGGAGAGGGGTGAGAGTCTCTTCAGGTAATCGTCAAGTAGTGATTGAGAGTTTGACTGTAAATTAATTTTATGCCATAAAAGACCAATCCAATTCTGTTTGACTATGTAGCATCTTAAAAAGGAAAAAAAAAATAAAGCCCCAGAACTAAGAGTTCTTTTGTCATTTTGTCACACTTGCCATGGGGGGTTATTATTCTTATGATCTTTGTTATTTTTTGTCACTGAAAGGTTGGTTCTAAAATGAGCCCTATCAGTGAGAAATCTGTTTAATGACTGAATATATATAATCCTGTGTGTGTGCGTGTGTGTGTGTGTGTGCGTGTGTGTTGTTGGCTTCAACGGAGAGCGCAAAAATAAAACTGCTGAAAGTCTTAAGCAGCTGGTCACCCTTGCCCTTCCATTGCTTTGCCCCGGTAGAAAGAACTCTGTCCTCTGGGTCAAGAGGCCGAGCTGAAGGGACAAGGGACAAGCGTGCTGAGCGTGGCTGCAGGGAGCGGGTGGGTTTGAAAAGACAGAGCCATCAAAAGGAAGACCGTTCTTAGAAGTCACCTGCTTGACTCACATTCCTCCTGAGCTTGGCTGGGGCGGGAGGGCCTTGCTTCTGGCCCTGAGGATCTGGTCAGGGGCCTAGAGCCTGGGAGCTGGGCATCTACGTCCAAGTAAGTAGCTTCTGTCTTCGTGCGTGGTTCCTGGGTCTCGAGTGCTCACGGGGAACGTGGAGGGGAACGTGGAGCGGACCCAGTTCGCAGCCACATGCCCGGTGCTCAGACGGCGTTGAGTGCGTGCACGGGGCGGGCTGCCCAGTAGAAGTTAGGCTCCGGTATTCTCTTGCCTGCGTGGATCCAGGGACTTACGGAACGGGGTGAAAAGACGGTGCCTTCTGGCATTCATTTCTGTAAGTGGACTGCGGTCTTCCCAGGTGTGGGAGCTGCAGCGAACCGGTCCTGGGAGCTTCCAGCCCCTCACAGCCTCAAAAGGACCAGGGTTGGGAAGGTGTCGGACCGTTCCTCGGAGTGCGGCACGGTCCCGTTTCCCTGGAGCAGGACTCCCCGGGCATTTTCTCAAGGGGTGTGGCTGTGTGTTCCCATAAAACCTGATTCGCAGGAACAGCTGGTGGGATGTGGCGTAGGACGCCGGAGCTCGCCTGCGCTTGCACTGGGACGACTGAGTTCTTAAAGACGGCGCCTCGGGTATCCATTCTGTTCTCGAGCCTGGCGAGTGACTTTGTGTTTTGTGTATATGCAGGAGACGACATTCAGCTTCTCAGAAGACGTGGGCCTTTTGTTTGTAGCTGAAAATGAGAATTTAAAATCCACCGTTGCCTTCTTTCTCACTAGTCATCCTGTAAGATCTCTTGCTCCTTTAGAGGTTAAGGTTCGGCGAACGCGGGTTAGTTTACGGGGCTTTTTGACTGAGCAGAAGAAGGGAGCTCCCCAGGGAGAGAAGGAAGGCAGTGTTGGGAGGATTGGATATTATGCAAATCATCCAGTCCGTAAAGAGCGAGCTAGGAGAGGGAGAGTGTGTGCGGCGCAGCACGGCTAAGGGTCAGGGACCGTTTGAAGAGCCACAGACACTCAAAATGTCAAACGTGGGCAGGTATGCACCTTTTGAGTGTCTTTCTTGGAATGACAGAAAAGGAAGCATGAGAGTCAGGTGGAGAGGTAGATGCACGGTCCCCTCCCATAGCCTGGCCGGGCCGAAGAGGGAAAGAGTCAAATAATCAGAATAAAGTGGCCCAGCCTGAGCAGGGTTGACTAAGTGAGCCCTCCCGCCTGCTGCCTCGGGCACCTCTTTACAGCAGCTCGGAGAGCGGTGCCTGTGTTTCAGAAATCTGCCACCGAGCCCGCAAACACAGAAGAGACGTAAACAATAACAGGGTCCTGTAAATTTTTATGGATTGAATTTTTAAATTGATAATTGAAGCTCCCTCCGCACAATACAGAGTACTTCTTAAAGTACAAATACTTATTAAAATACAAAATACTTCTTAAAGGCGGCTGGATGTATTATTTGTAGGTATGAGGACCGGCTTTATTATTTTTTATCCTTCTCCTAGTTTGCATGTTTTCCTTCTCTCCTCTTCTAAATTGCTGGCACCAGCAGTAATAAATACTGATAAAATCAAAATTGATTTTTAGCAGTGGACAGTTTATGCCTAGAGAGACGGCTTATACCTACATAACACAGAAGTGGGAAAAATGAGGAACCTCCAGTGATCCGTGAAAACCTGAACGCTTTCGAACAAATCCCAGGAACAGAACTGCTGTCCACAGATATCAGTGCCGTCTTGCAGGCTCTGCTGGCTCAGATACAACTGAATGCAGTGATAGCTCAGGGCTAAATAGCCTTTCAAATTAATTTGAAAACAAGCTCTGTGTGTGTGTGTGTGTAGCATATATATCATATGTAAGTAGCTTAACATTTTTCAAATGGTGCCTCTATTTTTTGCACACACAAATCTTTATATTTGCAAACTCAGAAATCCATGCCAAAACACAATACCGTTTGTCATTTTCAGTCCCTTCTCTAAACTGGACCATTCACAAGTTTCTGGTTACGGTTTGTGAAATTCTTGGTTTGAAAGGAAACAACAGGGAGTGAGATGGGGCCCAGGCGTCCTCGTCCCCTTGAGTGCAGATCTGCCAGTCCCCCCCCACCCTGGGAGCCCGCCTCAGGGGACGAGGCTGCCGCGCTCCCTGCTGGTGGTGGCCACTCCCCGAGGGCATCTCGCGGGCTCTGGGGTCCAGGGCGGCTTCCCCTGTCCCTGCCCGCAGTCCGTCTGGCTAGAGGAGGGCAGAACGAGGTCCAGCTCTGGAGTTACGAAGGGACCACCGCGAGGCATCCGCCCGCAGTTCAGCACGGGCTCGCCTGCTCTTGCTGGTGCGAACGCTCGCGGAGGTCGCTGGAACGGGACCTGTCCTTAGTCCCCTGACGCGTAGAGGGATGGCTCCGGTTCCCGTGCACAGATTTGCTAGGGCCTGTGGTCACCACAGGTGCCACACGTCCAGTGGGGCCCCTCGGGGTTTCCGTGGCCCGACTGGCTTTGTGGATGGCTTGTTTCCTTTTTTAACCTTCCTCCTGCAGAGCTGCGTTGACAGGAACCTTTCAGGGAAAGTAGCTGCTGTTCCAGTGCTCCCTCAGCCTTGTGCAGAGCCCTTCCAGAACGTTCGCTCAAACGGCTGCGACGGGAGGGCGGGGGTGCGGGGATGAGGGCTTTGTTTCGAACGGGAGGAAATGAAGTCTCCAAGAGGTTACGCTGAGCAACTTCTCAGAGCCTCTCATTAGGAACGAAGTCGGTCTCAGGGAGCCCACGGGGAGGCCGGCATGGCCACGGCGGGGTCTGGACCGCGGTCCCACCCAGACGGGCCGTGCGGAGGCGCTGCTGAGTGAGCTCGCGGGCTCGGGCGCTCCGACCGCTTGTGCCCGCTCACGTGTCTGTCCGCCCACCTCACGCGGTTGCTCTGAAGGTCCAGTGCACGGAGTCCGGACGCTGATTGAGACGCTTTTTTATTTTTCTTTTTGAAAGCCAACACGCTCAGACAGGGAAGGACAGGTGTGTCTTCCGTTTTCTCACTGCCTGGAGACCTCTGCCTGATGCTCGTGGGGGATGAATTGGGGGAAGGAGGAGCCCAGTCCGTCTCGGCGCGCGGGGGACGAGGCTGCTCTCTGCGGGGCTTGACATAGCTCGTAAATTAAATGGGAAGCGAGGGCGGTCCGCTGAAGTTGGCGTCACAGCAGTGGCCTGCGGGGTTTCAGAACAGCCAAGCTTCTGGGCGCGGACCTTTCCCCGAGTTAGCGCTGCCTTTCTCTGGGAGAGCCTGGAAGGAAGCAAGTCCCAGGGTCCAGAGGCGGGCTTGGGAGGCCATGAAAAACGGGCCTCCAGCAAGACTTCCAACCCTCTCACTCCAGCACCTGAGTCCCGTCTGCCACACGCACAGTCCGCGGGCTCAACCTCCCTAGAATGTCAGTTGGGGTGCGCGAGAGGCCCCCCCCACCGACCCCCTGCAGCGGGATCCAGACCTCCCTCTGCAGGGTGTTAGCGACGTCATCTATGCCACTGAAAAGGTTTCGTCTTACTACTTTTCATTACAGGGGTATTTTGGAAAACGTAGAAGACGTGAACACACACGAATGGTTGTGTATAATAGTTGCAAGTGAAACCCGCAGAGGTAGATGAGAGGTTGTCTCGAGTAATATAATTACTTGAGATTTTTTTCCTAATGGAATTAATTCATTAGAAAAAGTCTGCATCGACTCGGTAGAAGAGGAAGGAAAGCCGCAGCAAGAGCGTAGCTGTTATCTGACTTGCCGTGGGTACTCGCAGTCATGATACCTTGGAATGTTGCCACAACATGGATTGCTTTGATTAAAGGATGCCAGTTGCATAAAACAGGACCATGGGGTAATAGTTTTCTGCCACTAGATAAATGCTATTGTTCATTTTTAAACCAGGAAACATTGATCCTGTGACAATGCCCTATTAGAATTCCTTCGTTAGACCACAGGGTTGATGTCTATTTAATCATTCGGCTAACGGACGTGGGTGCGGGACCACCGTGTGCCCACTGCGTCCTGCTGGGCCCCGGAGTGTCCATGTCACTCCCGCCCAGCGCTGCGGCCGGCCCCAGCGGATCCCATCTACTTCTTGTTTCCCTTCAGTCCGTGCCAAATAGGGGAGACAGATCTGATGATAGCTCAACACAGTTTCCTTAAGGCTTAGTGCTCGCAAGGATGCATAGCTTTTTGTGACTTAAAACACTAATAAACTAGCATGCATGTTTCTCATGTCAACTCAATGGTTTTCCATGTGACACGAAGAGGTCTGGTTGTTTCTATGAACCGGACGCCTGCATTCCCGTCTTTCTTTTGTACTTGACGAAGTCGACTACATTCAGCTGTGACCCTCCACTGCGGCATTCTTTTAAAACGAGGCTTTTCCATTGACCCTTGTAGTTGGATTCAGAGGTCAGAATTTATTGTCTGTAATCCCGAGACCATGTGTGCAAGAACCTCTTGCCTTCAAAGTTCATGCGTTTAGCAAACATTTATCGGTTTACCTTCGGTGTGTTAGATACTGGAGGAGACGCTGAGGAATTCATCAAGAGGAGTGATCTGCTTTTGTGCGTTTCATTCGTAAGCACCCTCAGTAAAGTGCTCCAAGCTTACATGTGGAGAGCCAACTGCAAAGTACATTTGGTTCTCACTTCTGCCGCTAGCGTTTACTTTTTTAAGAATTTATAAACCACTGCCGTTAGGAACTTCTCTAAGAAACTTAGAATGATCTATTTAAATGTCCCCTTTACCACCTCTCTCCTTTGTGAGTAAAGAAGTCATTTCAATGGCACACGCTGTCCCCCTCTGCTTTACAGCTTTCTCCCCGTGTTGGGGGAAAAAAAAAAAAATCTCTGCAGTTTGTCGTGTGTGTTTTCATTCTGACTTCAAGGTACATTAAATTTTGGGGGGAATCGAGTCTTTTAAGAGATGTCTAACAATGCTATTGTTTCCATAATTTTTCTTTTCTGTATTTTGAGTTGTATTTCCTGTTTTGACGGAGAATTCATTTAAAAAGTTGGTGCAGGAAAGGACTCTACCATCATCCATTCTGGTTATCGGATATGTCGTAAATTCATGGTTTTATGGCTGACTTTACATTTCCCGGAGGGAAGGAGATGTATTTCTGCGTGTCCAGATTGAAAGAACCGTTCAGAGCGCGTTCTCACATGTTCCGCCGTGTCGGCCTGATGAAGCCCACCCTGCCAAGGCATAAACTTTTGTACTAGCTGTCTCCGTATTCTGTTCAATAAATTCTGTGCTCTGGATATGTTTAAAGGATGCTTCGGTGTAAAATTATTTCGAAGGGGTGGCTTGAGAGCATTTGGATATGCTTTAGAGAAAACAGCAGAGCCCATCGCCTTGCTCTGCCACTGATTCTTAGGAACATAAAATCGGTTTAAAATGAAAAATCTTAGATATCTCGTGTGACAGAAACAGACCTAAGGGAACTTCCTCGTTTAACTGATGAGGAAACTTTTGCCCAGTGTGGGAGCCGGGCACGCATTCTCGTCCTTCCTGCCTGTTGGGGGTGGGTGGGGAGGATTCATCATTGACTGACAGAGCCCTGGCTGGTGGACGTTGCTGGCAAGTCTGCAAGGTGGGGCAGCCTCTGGCTTTAAGCGGTGGTGGGCAGCTCTCCATCATACAGTGTTATCTTGGCGAAACGTGAGTGACAACATTTCCATTCCTTTTGAAGAAGCAACACGCAAACGTTAAGACTTAACACCAGTCCGAAAGACAGCATGAAGGTCCACTGGCACCCCTCCCCCCGCCACCAGCCCACACCCACTGCTCTTCTCCAGAAACTCCTGAATGTCCCATTTCCCGTTTGCCTCTTTCCAGAGATGCTCTCCGCACGTGCACCAGCCCGTGTCCCCTTACACACAGAGGGCGGCACACGCAGCCTGCCCTGTCATGACTGTTTTTTGACTTTGTCACATGTTGGAGATTATTTCCTGTCCACACACATTTTCTTGATGGCTCTGTCGGTTTGCTCTGTGATGTGCCCATAACTGACTGAACCAGCCCTTCACAGAGGTGCGTGTCACCTGTTGCTAGTCTTGGCTGCTACAAACACAGCTACAGCGGGACCCCTGCCCACGAGCGGGAATAACGGGGCACAGTTCCTAGGGGTGCCTGCATTTTAAATTTGGTCCCGTGACTTCCCCACCGGGTTTCGCGGAGGACATGCCAGCTTCTGTTCCAGCACCGTCTACCCGCCCCCCTGCCCACTGCTAGCACGTTGCCATGTCTGATTTTTGCCTTTCTTTGCTCATCAGGAAAGGGCACACGGTTTCTTGGTTTCAGTCCCCATTTCTTTGCATGAGGTTGAGCCGCTTGTTCGTGTAAAGGTTGTTTGAACACACACGTGATGATCAGGAATGAAGGACATTCAAAGGAAGGGGAGTCTTAACCACGGAAAGGGCCAGGAGTGAAACAGCAGAAATGCAGTTGTAAAGGGGTACATTTACGAATGTGGAAATAGGAATGTACAGTATTTTGCTCCTGGGAAAAGCACTTGCCGCAGAGGATATAGAAATGGATTGGGTGGGGGGCAGGGGGCGGGGGTGATAAATAACACTTTATTGCCAACTGATCAGGCTCTCGTTCCTGACCTCTGCTAGCGACATCCTGATGGCGTTAGTCTAATGAGCCTGTCGTCTTGCTGCCCAGGGGTCCCTATCACAGAGGCCACAAGTGAGGCACATTTCAGTGTTCCAGACCCCAGGGGGTTCTGGAAGAGGGACTAGAAATGGTGGTCATTCTTAAAGCTGTGAAATAGAGGTGTTTTCTGCTCAGCAGTCACAGGAGCTATTCTGGCATTATCTCTCATGAGCATCTCGTTATTAGTGCATCAGGAAGACAGACGCCGTCTGGGAAGTTGCCAGGGTCCTGGGATGGGGGGCGAGATGCGCCCTGCCGGAAACAGATCCCTCCCCTCGCCACTGAATCTGCACTTAAAGTGGAGGCTTTACCTTGTCCAAGTAGAACTTCTCTTTGTTTTCTTAGCAATGCTTGACCACTAAAATCACTCGAAAGATAAAAAGAGTAAAAATTTAGAGAAACACATAAGTGCTACAGACTTTTCAAAGAACGGACCTTTATGCTACTTCAAAAACGTTAGGAGAATGTGTACGGCAGGCAGGAGGCTTTTGAAAGTCAAGCCAAGACCCATTGTTCTATCTCAACCTCAGCCTTGCAGTCACAGTGCCCGACCTCAGTGCGGCTCCAAAGCACAGGAAGTGTCTCCCGTTTGTAATGGTAAAACCACCCAAAGGTATCTCTCCACCGGGTGAGAGCTCACGGCTGGTGCTTCCGGCATTTTCTCCCTTGTTTCCTCCAGTCTCAGACTCTGAGGACGAGTCTGATTTGTACAAACTTAGCTGCTCCCTCTCCTCCACCCTGGGATGCCTGCTCCACCAGCCCTGTCCCCCAAAGCGTTTTGACACCTCTCTTGCCATAGTCTGTCCATACTGGATTGAAAGCAATTTGAAGGGAAGTTCTAGGTTTTGTTGTTGGATTTGGTTTTGCATTTTTTTAAAGTTTTTATTTAAATTCCAGCTAGCCAACATACAGTGTTACATTAGCGTCCAGTATTAATATGGTGACTCAGCACTCCCATCCATCGCCCGGCGCTCATCACAAGTGTGCACTTTCATCCCCATGCCCCCGCCCCCTGCCCCTTGAGAACCGCCTGTGTGTTCTCTGTAGTTAAGAGTCTGTTTCTTGGTTTTTCCTCTCTCTTTTTTACCCCTGTTGTTCATTTGTTTCTTAAGTTCCACATATGCGTGACATCATATGGTATTTGTCTTTCCCTGAAATACGTTGTTGAGCATAATATTCTCTACCTCCCTCTTTGTCACTGCAAGTGGCAAGATGTCGCACTTTTCTTGTGGCTGAGTAACGTTCCCGCATGTACATACACCACATTTTCTTTATCCGCTCCTCTGTCGGTGGATGCTTGGGCTGCATTCACAATTTGACTATTGTAAGTAGTGCTGCTGTAGACATTGGGGTGCGTGTGTCCCTCTGGATTCGTGTTTTGGTGTTCTTTGGGTAAATACTGAGTACTGCAGTTGCTGGGTCCTAGGGCAGCTCTACGTTTAACTTCCTAAGGCACCTCCGTGCTGTTTTCCACAGTCGCTGCACCAGTGTGCATTCCCACCCACCATGCATGAGGGTTCCTTTTTCTCCACGTCCTCGCCAACACGTCTTGTTTCTTGGATATTGTTGAGTTTAGCTGTTCTGAGGTGTGAGGTGGCATCTCGTTGTGGTTTTGACTTGCATTTTCCTGGTGATGAGTGATGTGGAGCCATCTTTTCATGTGTGATGTGTTTTGTGGCATTTTTCATTTTACTTTTTACCAAAGCATTTCATGTGCATCGTATAAAATGCCAGATAGTTCTAACAGGCTCATCGTGAAAACCAGCAGACCCTCCTGGCCCTGTGCTTCCACTTCTGGGAGGAAGCCATGTTAGCGCTTTCTGTCTTCTCGTATTAACATCTATATTTTTCTTTCACTTCTAGATCTTATCTGTTGATTTCCTTCTAAGGAAGGTAAGGAAGTGGCTCCTGCAACCTTTCTCTCCACCCTTGTCTGAAACGCAGTCTCTTTCCCCTCCCCCTCATAGGGTTATGTCATGATTTTTGGCTATGTCAGTATCCTTTGGCTTGATGGAGACTTAAATATCGTTCACAGCAAGGTATTGTCTGTTCTGTGATTTTATTTCCCTTTTATACTTAACCCTGCACCCCTCCGCTGCTTACTTTCTTATATATCTTTCATTAATTCAGCCCCGGACTCTGACAGACGTGTAAGAGCATTCACACATTTGGTATACTATGATTCTTATGTATTTTCTCAGGAAGGTCCCTCCTAGAGAGCTCCCTGTTCTCTTGCTACTCTGTGGACTGACTGGCCTCCAGAGCTGCTGCCTGACTTTTATCCCAGGAAGGCCCTTCCTTCACCATCATCTGGGGAATTCCCTTTGTTCTCTTCTGGGTGGATCTCCTGTTTCCTGGATCTCTAGCATCTTCATTCTTGTTTTACCTCCTGGTTAAGGTGGAATACATCCTCAGGCTGGTTTCTGAGAAAGGAGCATGTGGGAGACAACTTTTCTGAGAAGGTTACATATCTGAACATGTTCCACTCAGCCCTTTCACGAAACTGATCGTTGTACTGGGTATAAAAATCAGGGTCGGAAATATGTTCAGGATCCTGAGAATATTTGCTGATTGCCAGCTTCCAGTGTTGGCGTTAAGAAGTTTAATGCCATTAATTCCTGATGCTTTTTTTTTTTTAATTTCTAGAGAAGTTCAGCTTTAATTTCCAACTTTCTCTTGATTTGTCTGTCATCATATTTCTAATTTTCAAGAATTTTTTCCTTTCTAAATACTAGTATTTGTTTTTTAACAACCTGCTTTTGCTAGATAGTTTATATTCTTTTCACAGAGAATATTCTAGTTCCTTTTTTGTTGTTGTTGTTCTTTTTCTGTAAATAAGAGGGACTGAAAAATGTTGATGGTCTTTAAAAGGTTAGCATTATTTTCACCCAGGGTAGTATAGGTCTTTTTGTTGTTCTGTCCTCTGCATTATCTGCTTCTTACTGGTTACTTTGAGTGTTTTTTACGTTCATTTATTTATTTTTCAGTAATCTCTACACCTAGTATGGGGCTCTTACTAGTCTCTTTGGGTTGGGTTTTAGTCTCTAGCATTTTGGAGGCTTTCCTTAAATGCCTGGTAACCCTTGAATGTCCTTTAATGTATTTATGAGTGAGGCCCTGAAGAGCTATGTTTGTGTAGGTGGGATTTACTGGGTTTTGGGTCTCTGTGCAAGCGAAGGGGCTGGGGACCGCTCAGGTGCCTCCTCGGGGGAACTTCCAGCTGTCAGTATCTGCAGTTGGTTCAGTATGGGCTCGTTTCTTGGGAATCTTCCTGTCTCCCGCCTGGCAACAGAAGCCTGGCTGCTATTTCTCAAGGAGAAGGAGGCTGTGCAACCCAGCCATTTAATGGGTAGAATTTTCTTTGCTATCTGTATTTTTAGTGTGACACCTTGCTCTGGATGGTCTCCCAAGTCCAGACATCTCCTGTTTGCCCTTCTGGTTTCATACAAGGGTTAGGAAGAGGATCTGGGGATAAAACTCCTTTGTAGACTTTCGGATAGTCCTGTTTTCAGCCCCACTGCTCTCCCACCCCCAGGCTTCCTTAGACCACTGCTTCCTAAGCCTTTGGGGGCATGAGTGGACTTGCTTCTGACCCCTGCCCCGAAACTGGCCACGTAGCACCTTTCTCTCCGCTCTCTGTCACCTCTCAACTTGTTGCCCATCAGCCCTCCAGACTCTGGAAGTTTGCTACCGTCTCTTCTTGACTCTTCTCCTTTCCTGTGTATCTGTGTGACCTTGTGCCTCTATTCCCAGAATTTGCTGGGGGCTTCAGAAAGAAGTAGATGTGAAAACGTGTGCTCCCCCTGGCCTGTGCCGGGTACTCAGTACCTACGTGGAGTCCTTAGTAAACTGACTGTTGATGTTAACAGCGCTAATGACCAAGAAAAATAAGTTTTCTGTTAAATATTTTTCTCCTGCGGGATTAAAAAAATACCAAATGTAGGAGTGAGATTAGCAGATTATTAATTAATCACCCTTAGGAAGTAAATATGGCATTGCTGGGAGAAGACCCATCCTCACAGAGAGTTTTGTTTCAAGCCGTTCCTCTTAGAACACGACGTTGCTGCTTCGTGAACCTCCTGCCAGGCGTGGACCTTCCAGGTGTTCGAGTTTGTTTTCCTGGTGAGGAAACTGCAGCCGGGCGCTCCGTAGCTAAGGTCGGAAAGTCTTAGGTGCCTGCACGAGGCTGAGGGTCTCCCCGTCTCCATGACCTTTACACGTGTGAAACCTGAGGGGGCTGTCAGGGTCCTGCCGATGTCAGGCTGTGTGGCCCCTATTCTGGGACAGCAGCTGGCCCCAGTTCCCTTCCTAGGAAGAGCCTGGGTAGGAGAAAACAGATGTGCTCAAGGTCACAGCTCTGGGCTTTGCTCTGCCAATATTATTAAAATAAATAATAATAATAATAATAATGATAATCAATGTCAAAAATTCCCAGCCAGATTTCGACAGAGTATGTGGCTGTCCTCTGGCTGCTTGAGTTCATAGCCTCCAGTCAGCCTTCAGAGGGTTTACCCACCCAGCCCGTGTTTCCTGAGCTCCCGCTATGTCAGGTGCCGTCCACATGCTGGGGGCGTGGTGGGCGACAAGATGGACAAGGGGGAGCCGTCAAGGGACACCTAGAGGAGAGAGGCCGACGGTGAGGAAATGAAGCACAAGGGTCCTTCATGATGACTGGTGAGACTACGGTGCTGAAGCATTCCAGGCGGGGGGGCAGTGAAGAGAAGACCCTGACGGGTGGGGGCCTGGGTTAGCCCTCGGTCCTCACACCCAGCTAGTGGGGTCTGTGTGAGGGGGATCGGCTTCCAGGCGCTCAGGCCAAGCTCACCCCCGGGGAGCGGAGACGGCCCCCCCAAGCCCTCCTGGGGCCCCACTGATGGCCCAGATGCACGTCCCCGCTCCTCTGCATCAGGAGCTGCCGCTCCCCCCACCGCCCCGGTCCTCTCCAGCCTCCCTAACGCCTGAGTCACCAAGGCCCCATGAGACCGGCCTGAGTGCGGCAGAGCCCGCGTCACTGCAAGCTGCTCTTTCTCAGGCCGGGAGCACCATGGGGAGATTAAACACATTCGCTTAGAAAAAGCAAAGAAATAGCTTCTTTTGATAACCAGCATCTGTTAGTTAATGGGCCTCTGAGAGCTGTATACAATTTAAACTTTTTATTAAAAAAAAAAAAAAAAAAGAAAGCCTCATTTACTCTCCTGGGAGCTTGCACTATGAAATTATAAACTGCACTGGTTTTTTTCCCTTCCCTTTTAAACGTGACTGAACACGGAATGGAGAACATTAATTTTGTTTTGTTTTGTTTTGAACTAGAAGTATGGGTTTTACTTTCCCCTCTGTTGATTAAAGCTATCTTGGGTTTTATGTGGAGGGTTCTCCAAGGAGCCAGGAAAGGGGCCAGAAGGCTGGTGTCTGCGGGCTTCTCCCCCAGCCCCCTCGGCCCCCTGGGTCCTCAGATGACGCCTCTGGTTTCAGCCCAGGGGGAAAGGGATTGTTGTCCTTTCTCCAGCCGTGATTCTTTCTGTTGGCGTCCACTGCTCCAGAACCAAGAGGCCCTGGGAGGGAGGGCACCTCGGTCCTGTCAGGGAGACTTGAATTTGAAATGACTCGTGCTTTGCCCCATGAAGCAGCTCTGACTTCCTTTCCCCAAATACAGTCAAGGAGTCCTACCCCTATGAAGGGAACTGGAACCCTGGAAGGACACCCCAGGACAGATGCGCAGTCCTCGCTCGGGGTCTGCGGCCCGGCTGCTGGCGACCTTGGGCAAAGCCCATTCTCCTCTGCAAGCCTTTAGCATCCCCAAGAGCAGAGACACACCCCTCACCTTCTGGGGTGCCCCACCCACCTGCTCTGCTGCGCCCGGAGGGATACTATGCCGGCCATGTGCTTGTAGCCTCGTCGTGAGTCTTGGTGTGAGGATTAACTGGGACCGTAAACATTTGTTTCCTCGACTGTGGTTCTGAGCATGTGCAAGCTCTGCTGGAGAAGATGGCAGAGACTGACTTGGTCCTACCCTGTTGCACGGAGCTTACGGGTGTGGTAGAAGAGGCAGAGAATGAGCAAGAACCGATAAGGTCATCTCCGACGGTGAGCAGTAAGCGTTAGAAAGAAGGGTCTGCATGATGGGATGGGTGGATAGACAGAAGGACAGAAGGGGAAGGGAGGCTGCCGTTTTGGGGTACTGATGGCTGACCTCCCTAAGCAGGTGACATCTGGTCTCAGACTTGAAAAGGTCAAGCTTCTGAGCATCTGGGGGAAGAGAAGCAGCAGTGACACATGCAAAGGCCCCAAAGTAGGGAAATAGTTTGTTGCAATCCAGAGCCAGAAGGAAGGCCAGTGCAGCCTGCGTGGGGGGAGGCATGGCTGGACCTTGCAGACAGCACTGACCCAGGGGCAGGGATTTTCTTCCCAGTGCATCGGAAGCTTCCAGAGAATTTGCAACAGGGCAGGGCAGTCGCCTGAACCAAAGGGGCATAACAGAGAGCCGGGGTTTACCTCCACTGGTTTTATTCTCTTTCACACATTCCCTGGAAGACACTTCACTTCCTTTCTTTAGAACCATAATCCCCTTGGTTGACTTTAATAACCAGCAAGAACATTTTTCAGGCTGTTTAATTTTATTAAAAGATTCAAATTTGATGACAAATGGCGTCATGGTTGCCTCGAGCCTCAGATACAAGACTTGCTGAGCCATGGACACATTATCGCCACCCACCCTCTGCCCCACTGGGAACCACACCCCCCACCCGATGCAGTCTGAGACCGTAAATAATCTAATTATTTCTTGTACTTTGGTAAATACTCTGGGAACACACGTAGCTCTCTGAGACCTACAGAGAATATTAACTTGGTGGGTCTTTCTTCTTTTTAAGGACAATGGGTAGATAAGTTGGAGCCATTTCAGTGGGCTGATGGAACCCCACACAGTCTAACGGAGGACCAGGGCTTCCCTCTGAAAGCATCAGTAACCTCATAGACAATTGTTCAAGATCAGTGATAAGAGCCAGAGATAGGGATCTGGGGGAGAAAGGAGGGGCGAGTCCTAGGCACAGAGTCCCCAAAACCCTCGAGCCCACAAGGATCCCAGTCAATTTCGCAGCATGCAGATGAGGCCTCGGGAACACGGGCAGGGTCCCTACAGAGGCACAGCCTGTCCCCCACCTGGGTGACAGCCCCCTCCTAGCAGAGGAGGACATCAGCACCTTAGCACAGGGGCGAGCAGGCTGTGTCCCCCTCCAGAGGTTGCCATGCGGCCTGGTGACCCCAACCTCTCCTTAGGATGGTTCCAAAGACCTATTCAGAGGTCTCTGCCTCCTCGTCAGTTGAGTGCAGAGAATCCTGAAAACAGAGGACGCCCGTACAAGGCTGATTACGGAGCACCTTAGTGTCACCGCTGTCGTTAGTATTAATTACTTTCCGAAGGCGGCAGGCGCTGCGCTCCCCCACAGACCTGCCCCCAGCAGCCAGCCGGGTGTGCGCGCGGGGGGCGCCCTTGTGGGCCCCGAGGGGCGGCTTCCTTCTCATCCTGGTCCGGGAGGGCCGGATTCAGCCGCGTGCCGTGTCGACAGCTCGGGGCCTGACTTGCCGATGCACAGTCAAACCCAGGAAAGCCGAGTCGCCCCGAAGAGACAGGCGTTCTCCCAGAAAGCCGCCAAGCACCGAAAGCCTGAAGCAGCATCTTTAATGCATAGTCCTGGTTTGAGTTTGTATTGCTAAATTCAAACTAATAATCTTTAAAACAAGAATCCACAGGCTCGGCAGAGTAGGGCCTCGCTCCCGTCCCACAAAACGCCAAGGACGGGGTGGGAGAAGGGGCTGCTGTCCTCCAACCGCCCCGGAAAACCGGGAGCTTGCATTTAGAGCCGCAGAGCCCTGGCCATGGCCACGCCCAGGTTCACGGCCAGCACTCGAGGGCAGGCCTTGCAGGTGCCATGGGACTCGGGGGCTGAGCACCGTGGGGCCCAGGCTGGCAGACAGAGCGGAGGGTAGAGCAGGGGCCCTTCTCGCCGACGCAAGAGGAGTCTGTGCCTGGAGGGAGGCCGAGGGGCACCGAGGGTCCCGAGCAGTGGTCTAGAGCTCAGAGACCGATTTCACAGCCCCTTGAGGAAGGCCAGCCCTAGAGCCAGGGGCAGGACGGGGAGAGGGGCCGCTGGAGGACATGGCCCCCCACCACGGAAGGGCTTCGGCAGAGGCCTGTGCTGCAGGGGTCCGGACACTGCCTCAGCCACCCCGTCGCAGAGCACCAGGGGCGCTTGGTAGGACGTGGGGCGCTTCTCCGGGGTGTCGGGACTTGACCCGTCCGTGGGCCTTTGTCCGATGAAGAGCAGGCTTTGCCCGAGGGGGTCTAGCTCCATCTTGAACAGCTCGTACTCCACGTGGGGGAGCCGGATGCCCAGCGGTAGACACCCGTTGGTGGCTGTGACGTCCCGCTCGGTTCCCAGGGACCAGGCCCCCGGGCCCCCGCAGCTGCTCGGGTCGGAGAAGTTGAGCATGGCCGTGGTGGCCTGGTCCATGGGAGTCACTCGGGCCCGCGTGACCTGAAACACCAGTTCGGTGCCACCGACGACCTTGCTGGAGGGCCTGGGCCTGGTGTAGCGGCCCGCGGCGTAGACCGTGAAGGTGGGCTGGCGGCAGGCGGGGTCTGAGAAGTGGCGGTAGTACCCTTCCCAGGAGCGGTTGTGCCCGTGGAAGGTGAAGAGCCTGGTGAGGAACAGCACGGCGGGGCGCACCTCGCACCCGGGGCTGGCCCACCGGCCCCCCAGGCGCAGGGGCAGGGCCGCCGGGGGGGGCAGCACGGGCGGGTGGTGCTCGTCAGAGCGCGCGATGACGCCGCACGCAGGGCAGGGGTGGGCGTGGCGCTGGCAGGAGACAAACAGAAACAGGACAGCGATCGCCTGAGCCGCGCGAGCGGTCGGGGTGCGGCCGGGAGAGGCGCTGTCGTGGGGTCCCGCCCGTGGGTCACTTCCCGCCTCCCACCGCAATGGCCACTTTGCTCCTGTTGGATCTCGGGAAAGTCCTCCCTCTTCCGGGCCTGTGCACCTGCCGGCCCTCTGCCTGGAAATGCCCCCCACGGGGCCTGGTGGGCGGCTTCCGGTCTGGGTCTCGGCTCAGTGAGGCCCTAGCGAGAACTCTGCAGATCACAGACCGGTCACTTCCTGCCTCCTCTTTCCCCACCCCTCTGGTCGCGGATGGTAGGCTCCCCAAGTGGGAGGCCCCTGTGGCTACTTCGTGCAGCCCCAGGGCCTGGCGCAGGGCCTAGCTCATAGCAGCCCCATGCTGATGGGATGAATGGATGGATGGATGAAGGAGAAAGGCCTTGGGGTTTGGAAGGGGCCTTTTCCACACCTATCATGCTTGGTCCTGGGATACGACCGTTCAAGTTATCTCCCTTCTCCTGGCCCACTGTGACTCCCCCTTCCCCTGAGCCCAAGCGCCAGGTGTTGGGCTCAGCCCTCCTCAGGCAAGTGTTTCGTGTCCGGGCCGAAGATGCTGGGCCTCAGTTGGCCTGGCAGCCTGCCACGTCTCCAGCCCGGAAGTGGTGGAGACAGGCTAGAACGTGCCACCTGGTGTCCCTTCCGCATCCCCTCCATACTGAGAGCTTCCGTGCTCTCACGGAGGTGCCTTCCTCACCTTGGGTGGAGAAGAGAGGCTCTTCTAGCTCTAAGAACCTCTCCCGGGGAAGGTGAGCGTCGTTCCCTCATTGCCTTGGAGAGTGCGTGTGGTGACAGGGACAAAGTCCCATTAAAATACTCCTGCACGTGTACCCCCCCACCCCCACTTAGAGTCTGCCCTGAGGAGGTAGTGGGAAAGAGCGCACAGAGATGTTCACTGCAGTGTTATTTATAATGGGGGAAACCAGCCGCCCTCCAGTGGCCAGCTATGGCCTCGGCCCCCGTTGTCCCAGGCTGCACATTGGCTTTGCCTTCTCTGTGGCCTTATTTACAGTTGTCCGTGCTTTCCGGAGTCATGGAGCTGGGCTTACCGCGAAGCACGTCAACGGGGAGCAGATGCCAAACCAAAGTGTGTGGGTGTCATCAATCTGCATTTTGGAGGGAAAAAGCTCAACGGAGGCCAAAAAGGAACCAGATAGAGACACCTTGGTGTGGTTTTTTTGTTTTGTTTGTTTTCATTTTGTTTTGTGTTTTGAAAGGGAGCTGTTGCCCAGAATTCAGTTCAGAGCATCACTCTGAAAGGTAAACGTCCTGGGAACAACGGCTTGTCCAAGCAAGGTTGATGTGGGAACTAGCAGACGTCCCCTGCTTTTGCCATCTGAGAAGGAAACCTCAGGCCAGGGCTGCAGGCAGGACGGGCAAGGGCACAGAGGGGCATTTGGAGTGTAAACAGCTCCGTTTTTTCTTTTCCTTGCAAAAAACAAAAGATTTCTGCAGATTGCTGTTGGGTGAGTTTTATGCCACACAAGTGGTGTTCGGGATTTTTTGTCTAGAAAGAAACTATCGGAGAACTAAGAAACTATTTGTTTTCTTTTTCAGTTCGTCACATATTCAGCTCTTATTTGTGTCTGTGATAAACCTAAACTTGCCTTGATTTCCATAATATGGAAGATTATATTATTTTTGTTTTGGGGATTTTGACTTGAGGACAGAGGCCTCGAAGCACTTTGAAATGCTAGTAAATGGGTCCAAAAGTGTGATGGGAAGAAATGAGCCAGCTGGGTGGTAAGCTGGAGAGCTGGTAATTGGAAGTCTGGCTGATCAGAGTCTAATTTAGGCATTTTAACCCACGTTCCGACTGTTGTCACGCTGATGTGTATTGACAGAGCACAAGGCCTTACAGCAAAATAATACCAGGGCTGTGCTCCCCGCCTCGCCCCTCTCCTGCAGGCAGGACATTTGAGATCCTAGTAGGTCATTTGGGCAGGGCAAGTGGCTTTCTGCATAACAGAAACAGAGAGCTAGTGAGCCTTTCAGGTGAGAGATGAGCGAGGACAGGCATCTCCTCCCCCGATGTGTTCAAAGGGGATGAAAAACTGAAAACCCTTTCTGGCGTCATTCTGCAGGGGTCCGGAGATGCATGTGTTAATAATAGCAAGGCCCCAGCCAGCAGAATTCACACTTGCGCGGGAGCCAAACTCTTATTGGTTCAAACCTGTTACATAAAGTTATTTCTCGAACAGCATATAACAGTTTCTAATTAACCCCCAGAGGTGACACCAGGCTTAGATGATTTTGGTTGAGTGTTGGCTGATTGATTAGGATTCTACATTCAGGCAATGAATTTGGGGATCAAATTGGTTTTAAATTAACTTCTAAAAATGTTCATGTTTACCATCTGGTTTGGGTCATGGATGAGGCTCAGACCCTGGAGAGCGTAAGGTAACGACTGATTCGTTACTTGGGGGTTTATATGCAGCATTTTCTTCTTTGAAATTATGTCTCTCTCTCTCTCTCTCCTTTTTTTTCCCCGGGCGCGGTGGGGGGGCAGTTGCTGAGCAGGTATTTAATTTAATGTGCGCACATCTGGCACTGCTTGTCTCTGCCCACATTCCTGCTCTGCTGCTCGATCAGAGGGTGGGCTGTGTCAGCCTCGCTGGCTGGTCAGGCAGCAGGAACACAGAGGTCTCCAGCCCCAGAGCCCTGCCTGGGGAGACATGAAAACTGTCATCCACTGTGCCCCAGGGGTCCATCCTGTCCATGTTCTGAGCAGTTTGCCCTCCTAATGAAGGGGTGGGTGCCTGTCATCACCCTGCTGCCAGCACCTTCTTCTCTCTAAGTAGGATTAATGTCAGACCAGCCTAGAACACTGGTTGCCAAAAAGAGCATAATTTTGAGGTCATGGAAAGAACTCAGGCTGATTTTCTGATTATGAGGACTTCTGTGCTTCTCTGCTCCCCAGAGGAGGGGGTGGGAGAGGAGAAGAGGGGAGCGGGGCTCATCCCTAGTACCCTTCTTTGGGGTCCTTTGACAAGCAGCTGCTCCCAGAGGTGAGAAATTGCCCATCTGGTTTAGTTCCTTGAGTACTGAGTACACAGTAGGCACTCAATACTTGCTGAATGACCTGAGGGTTGCCCAAGGGCTCACTTGATAGGGGCTCCTGAACTCATGCCTCCAGTCTGTTCATTCTCACTTTTGAAAAATATTCCTGGGTTACCTAGTAGAGACATTCTTCTCATGGCATCCTACATTGACTTAAGTTTCAAGAAACCCCAACTGATAAAAGTTAACTTGTAATTGTGGGTGTAGGCAAGGAAGCCCTGCAGTTTCTGGAACCTCTGGCTTTGTTTCCTGTCTCCTAGTAACAATGTTGCAGATACTGGGAACATGTTTGCTCTCAATTAGGGAGAATAAAGGTTCCTGGGTCACAAATTAATGCTGTAAGACTTGGGTAGCTGTTTTAATAGAATTGGTTTCTGTTTAAATTCGCTATTTGATGCTTCTGCAAACATTTTCCTGGGGGTGGGGGTGGTGTGGTGGTCCCAAGTCTTCAAGCAGCTGCACTGGAGAAGTCCTGAGCCTCCATGCCTCGAGGGCCAGGCTCTATACCACGTGCCCAGAATACATCTCACACACGTGAAGAGCAGATTCTTTCTGCCTGTGTGCTCGTCAGGCAGAGAAGGGCTACCAGGTCTCCCCCAAATGGGGGCAGTGTGCTGTGATCACTTAATTTAAAATCTAGGTTAAGGACCACAAGTGAAATTCACATTGGAGCTGGGTTGGGGGAAGTACATCTCCCTTCACAGGGCAGCCTCCTGCCCAGAGGGCAGTCTGTGGGCCATCTGGGAGCCTGTTGGAAATGCAGAGTCCCAGGCCCCACCCCAGACCCCCCCCAGGACCTGACTCTGCATTCTCAGAAGATGCCCAGGTGATGGCATCTTGAGAACAGGGGCCGAGGAGTGCTGCTTTACCCAGCATTATTGTGAATGGGTACACTCAGCATCTCTGGCTCCAGACACCAAAGAGGTGCACGCAGGGCTCTTGGGGTCACCTTCTCTGGGTTCTCTGGCCGTCCAGCAGAGCCCTGGAGGAGGACTGACTTCTCCTGCATTCATTCACTAAGCTTTATTGGCCCCCACTGTGTGCCAGACCCTGGGCCGTGTGTAGGGACCCAGGAGAGGACAGGGCCCCCACCCGTGCAGAGTCTACTGCTAGAGAAGGTGGCAATTAACAAGTGAACAAACCATGCAGCCCGGGAAGCTGAGTGCTGGAAAATGTGCAGAGTAGGGATTGGCGGGAACAGCTGATCTGAGAACTGAGACACACCTGCCCAAGTGCCCAGCACGAGCAGAAGAGGACCCTGTGGGGACCACAAGAAGGATGTCAGGAGGACCAGGCACAGACAAGCTGAGCAGCGGTTCCTTTGGAGAAAGCCAACCCTGTATAGACCTGTCTCAAGCAGAGGGAACAGCATGTGCAAATGCCCTGAGGCTGGCAGGCCAGCAAGGGGGTACAGAGAGGGTCTGAGGCAGGGACCAGACCGTAGAGGACCCGCTGGGTTGGGGCCCAGAGCTCACCCTCCCAGGGCCCCAGACTCACCAGGGCACTCTGCAGCGGGCGCTGGTAGCCCGTGGGCCGGTAGTGCCACCTTTCCCCTCGGTCGGTGTGGATGTCCCCCAGGTAGAGCTCCTCCACCAGCCGGGGCCCAGCCCGAGGCTGTGGCTGCAGGTGCCGCAGCATGCGGACCAGGCTGAGCTCGTGCATGGTGAAGCCCAGGGCTTCCGTGCAGTCCTGCTTGGCCCGGGCGCTCAGCAGCTCGTACAGGGCCCCGGGCAGCCAGGCCCGGGCTGGGGGCAGCCGCCGGGCACAGTCCTGGCCCACCCGGGTCTGGTTGAGACTCCTGGTGACATCGAGGAGGCTGTGGCGGCTGTGAAAGACGATGCCCACCTTGTGCAGGTGGTAGTCGGCCTCGGTGGCCCCTCGGGTGACCCAGGAGGCCCGGCGCAGGCGGACTTTGCCCTTGATGAGCAGGGAGTGGGCAGGCTCCCGGCAGAAAGGGTCCCTGTAGTAGAACTGATAGGCTCGGAAGAGGCGGTTAGGGTAGAAGGTGTAGGAGCGGGTGAGGAACTCGGGTCCCGGGCGCACCTCACAGCTGGCAGAGAGAGAGAGAGAGAGGGCGGGGGGGTTGGGCAGAGCAGGGAGAGCCTGCATGGTGAGCCCCTCTCCCTCCAGGCTGGACCCTGCTCCCACAGCCTCTATTTCAGACCTCAGTCCAGAGCTGGACCCTGATAAGCCTCGGTTTCCCTAATTGGTCTCAGCCACCCCCTTTGAGGCCGAGGGCCTTTCACTTGCCTTGTGGCCTCCACAAAAGCCTTCTTCTGCTTCCTCCGATCCTAACTGCCTCCTTTAGCCATCACCCTCCCTCACGGCATGGGTCCTCATACCTGTGGATACCTCGTGGCCCAACAAGAACGCAGACTCTGCAGCCAGAGGACCCAGGTTCAAATCCCATTCCTGTCCCTCAGTGGCTGTGGATAATGCCCAGCTCCTTCCTCTGTGACATGGAGGCGTCAGACCCACAGTCAGAGTCTCCAGAAAACGTGAAGAATGGTGGTGGTGCCCGGGAGGTGCTTAGGAAACAGGCTCTTTTGCATCATTTGGGGGGCCCCATGCCATGAGCCCCAGGAGGCAGTGGCCTCCCTCTTGCCCCAGTGGATCCTCGGCCCCTGGCTCAGAGCCTGGCACACAGCAGACCCTCCCCAGGGCCTCATGGAGGGAATCGTGGCTGATGCGCAGTCACTTCCGGTCTCCCCTTCACTCGGTTGACTTCCCTGACCAAGTTCCATTCGTGCCTGTGACAGGTTTGTTGATCTAAACCAGGGATCACCAAACTTTTTCTGTAAAGGGTCAGGTAGTAAGTATTTCTGTTTGGGTGCGCGAGCTGGTCTCTAGCGCTAAAGCAGGCAGAGACAATAAGTAAATGGGGTAAGGTGGTGCATAGCTGTGTGCCAGTAAAACTTTATTTACATAACAGGCAGTGGGCCAGACCTGGCCCCAGGATCGCTTCTGCTGATGGTAAAGCAAGCACGTGGGGTTGGGCACAAAGGGAAGCTGAATGACTCCTAGATCCACGGCCGCAGCCGGGTTTGGGGGCAGGGTAGCCTCTGAGACTGCATTGAGGGCGCAGACAGGGGGGTGGCTGGGTGAATTCAAGGGGGAAACAGCGGGCAAGGCCCCCTTTACACGCTGCTGTGAACTCTCATAGTAGTTTTCATAGCAAGATGGATGGAGCGTAAGAAACATGTTCTTACCCAGCACGAAAACAGTTCCCTTTTCTTTTCTTCCAATCTTTCTGATTATGTTAAGGAGAAAGTCTCTGTTGGAGCTAACGTGTCTGTAACACCAACTTCCCTTCTCTTCCCGAGAAAACGGACTCAGGACCCAAGGCAGGCAACGAATCTAGTGAGAATCTAATTATGTTGTTTCATTTTCATTGACTTTCTTTTTTACAGTTACCTCCTATTTATGGCAGGAGGCTCTGCCCTCCCTCTCCGGGATGATACTACGCTTCCTTTAAAAATAATTGCAGTACGCTATAAATGTGTACAGTTTGCTGTTTACCAATTATGCCTCAATAAAGCTGGAAAAATAAATGAATATATTTAGGTAAACAAAAACAAGCTGGTGTAAAGAAAAATGGTAAAGAATTGCCAGTACAGGAGGTCGTTGAAGACGGAGGGAGGCGACTCACACACATGAGCCGGGAGCCATAGTCCTGTCCTCACCTGCATCTCGGACAGGGCCGGGGGCAAGAGATTTGCCTACGGGAGGCAGCAGGTCAAAGTGAACAACCTCAGTGGGCCCCAGACTCTAGATCATTCCCTGCATCGCCTCCAGGAAGCAGCAAAGCCTGTCTGGAGAACATGAGGAGGAACTTTCTAGGAAGACAGTTCTAGAAGTTTCTAGAAGAACTGTCCTGGAACGCTGTTGTCTCAGGGCAGAAGGAGCCTGCACCCAGTTCTGACCTTCCCCACAGCCCAGTTCTGTCTTGGGGTGACCCACACCGGTGGTGCCTGGATCTCACCTGGACTATGGAGTCAGGATGGGGACAGAGCCTGGGAACGCATCCAAAGTGGCTTAGTAGCGCTCACGTCCCCTCCCTCCACCCAGAGTGCTAACAGATGTTTGGCAGTTGAGTTTCTCCCTGACCCCAGGAGGTACATGGAGGACGTGGAGAGGCCAGTCCCTGACTGCAGAACAGGACTGGCCCCAAGGGGATGGCGGGGGAGGAAAGAATGTACTAGGTGTGGAGGAGGCCATGGCCGCCCTTCTCCCTCTCCCAGGAGGGAGGACTTAGACAGCTGTTGTAGCATCTGTGCCCCACAGATGAGGGTTAGAGCACAAATCCCACTGCCCAGAGCAGCGAACAGGGCCTCTGAAATGTCAGGCAAGCCTGTCTGGTTAGGAAGAAAATTCGACAGACAAGCAGGGTGGCTGGGCCCTCTTCACCCTCTCCTCTGCCTCGTCCTGTCTCAGGACCTTTGCGCCAGCTTCTCCCTCTGCCTGGCCACCTCCCCTGGATCTCTGGGTGGCTGATTCTTCTTTCAGCTCTCAGCGGAACATTGCCACCTCTGAGAAGCGCCCCTCCGCGCCCCCCCCCCCCCGGATTGCTGGTTCTCACATCCGTGGCTCCATGTCCTTCGTGGCAGAGCTTAGCACCATCTCAGGTTCACTACACTTACTTCTGGGTCCACATGTCTGCTGCCTGTCCCCACAGTGGCTCCCCCGTCCCTAGTGGGCACTCAGTAAGTACTGCAGCCTGGGTGCTCAGTATGTCACACACATGGATTTCATCCATGGCCGCATTCGATTGGGACACGTTCCGCCCACCAGGCTCGTGCTGTGGAGGGGGGTCAGCGGAGCCACACGTTTGGCCGGTAGCAGGCCTCTTGGACAACTGGTTGAATTGGGTCGTGTGGACACTGAGGCCCAGAGGGGGTGCAGTCTCCCTGCCCGGGGGCCTGTGATCAGGGTGACCTCAGGGTCTTACCCGGTAGAGACCCAGGGCCCATCAAGGCGTGGGGGCAGCAGCACAGTGACGGGGGCTCTGCTGGGCGGGGGCTGTTGGCAGCGGGGTTCCCAGTGTAGACGGCTACCCCCGGCGGTCCCAGTCGCCTCTGTGGTGCGGGCTGCAAAGCAGACAGACAGGAGTTAGGGGTCCTGACGCCCTCCAGAAACTCTGCCTGCCCTTCTGAGCCATCCTGGGCCACAGCGGGCTCAGAGGCCAGCCGGGGTCTGCCGCCACCTGCACCGTGGCCCTGTCCCGGGGCATCCAGCTCCGCCTCAGCCACACCTGAGTCAGGGTGCCTGGGTCAGCGCCTGGAGTTGTCACCCGCATCTCCACCAAGGAGGGGCACGACCCCAGGCTCCTGAGCTGCTGTGCAGCCAGGCACTGGCACGTGGTGACTGAAGGACTCCACACTCCAGGACAAGGGGCCCTCTAGACTCAGCCCAAGGTGCTGGGGCAGTGGGACTCCCCCCCCCCCCCCCCCCCCCCCCCCCCCCCCACGCCAGGGGCCCCCCCCCCCCCCCCCCAGGGGGGGGGGGGGGGGGCCCCCCCCCCCCCCCCCGCCCACCGGCCCGAAGAGCCCAGGTTCTCCTTGACCTCTGCCCCATGGAACAGACCAGAACTGCCGCCAGCCTCTGGAGGCCACTCGTGGAATGGCCCTTCCTTGGTGCCAGGCCCGTGTGCTGCCCGCCTGCGCACCACGGGCCCCAGGCCCACACCTGGCCCTTAGCAGGTACCTGGGAAGCGTGCGGCGGGTAGCGGGGCTGATGGGTGCAGCTGGCAGGGTGGCCAGGGAGGAATCAGAGGCTCAGGGAGGATGGCCGTGAGCAGCCGGGGCCTCACACCCTCCTGAGTGACCCCACATGTGCTCATCTTATGGAGACAAGCCAGGTGTGGCCTTGGGAGCGCGCCCAGTCTCTTCTACGTGATGTCCCAAGGCGAGAGCACCAGGGCCTTCAGCTGCTAAAGAGCAGCGATTTCCCCAGAAACCGTCATCTCCACTCAGAGGGCCGGGCTTGACAGAGCCCAGATGGCGGGATGTGTGGGAAGCCTGGCGGCCAGCGAGGTCTGAATATTACAGCAACAGGCTGTGCTGAGGGGCCGCCTCGACCCGCTGGCCGCCCTTCCGGAAGCAGGCCTGCCAAAGACACTTCCTCCCGCAGAGCCTGCGGGCCAAGTGCTCGGGGGCCGGCTTGGGGACACAGGCCCAGAGGGGCCCGGGGGGGCGCCCAGGAAGGCTTGTGGGCTGCATGGAGAAGCACGTGAAAGGTACACTCTGCCCCCTTCTCCACCGCACACTGCAGCTTCCCGGCGCCACCAGAGAAGGCCTGGGGAGGCCTGAGGTCCCCACACTGTCCCTCAGCAGCTGTCTGATGGGGCGGGTGGCCCCGGACAGCTTCTCCGGAAAATGAGGCAGAGTAGATCCCTCGCCTCCTGGAGGCCCGGGGGCTCCTCTGGAGACTCGTGGGGTCCCCGGAGACCTACAGACACAGAGAAAGTGCAGGTGGGACCTGCCACAGCAGTGAAGGCAGCCACTGGTTCTGTAAACCGTGTGTCCATCCCACGGGTTTTCGTGGCCCTCGGAGACGGCCGTGAGCGTTCGCTTCCTTTCTGGGGCAGAGAGACAGCCTGGGGGAACCCAGATGCTGCTCAGGTGTGACAAAGGACAAAGCTCAGACGGTCAGACCGGCCTGGTGGTTCCACCGTTGGCCGTCTTCCATCACAGCCGGGGGACGGGGCTTTTTTCAAGACTTGGGGGGATGGAGTGCTGAGTGTATGGGTGAACGGATGAGATCGCAGACCAGCCGGTGCAGCTCCGGGCCCTTGCTGCATTCCTGCTGTGCCCTCCCTGGTTTTAACCAGCCAAAGGGGAGAAACGAAAACCACCGGCCAGCCAGCCGAGGCTGACCTGGCCCCAGACGACACATGGCCACTCTGCGGGGAGCTCACGGGGAGCACGTGGCAAGGGGAGTCTTGAGAAAGGAGCTTGTGGGTGGTTCCGCAGTACCTTGGGCACATCTCATTTCTTGAGGACCAGAAGCAGGACCTTGTGGCATGTGGGCAGGCACTGAAATCGGGCCAGATGGCCAGCATGGCCCTGTCAGGGAACCCGAGCCAGGGCCGCCTCCGAGTCAGCTTCTCCAACCTTCTTGTGCTCCTGCAAGCCCCCTCCTCGGGAGACACGGGGTCCCCTGGATTCAGTTCTGCGAGTTCACGTGAACACCATCAGTGTCAAGGAAATCTATCCGAATGTTTTGATTTGGGGAATGTTGATTCGGAGAAGCAGAGGGAAGAAAAGGACCAAAGGGGTCAGTGTTACTTGCCTGGTTGGAAGATCGAGCTTGTATCTCAGAAAAAAAGAGCAAACGGGCCCTGAAAATTATATTGACATTGTTTTCACAAAGCTCTGTTTCTTGAGGAAATGTTTTCTGCTGAAAGCAAAAACAAGTCTTTCCCCCTGTACTCCCTGAAGCACTGAAGAAGGCCTAGATGTTGCTTTTTTGCTGTGAATTCTCAGACGGCATGTTCCTGCGGAGGGTGTTTTAGTCTGTCTTGTTTTTCAGTGAGAAATTAGGATTTAATGAAGTCAGGAGACGACACGCAATCTCGCTGTATCCACAACAGACACACAAAATGCAAAACACAACTGGAGGCCTTTGTGGAAGGACCAGAGCCGAGCCGGCCTCGGCCTCTTGGCCGTTTGCAGAGCTTCAATGTAAAGGTTGCAAAAATTAAATTAACCAGTTACAAATGAACCTGGGCAAGTTGTTCTGTTGTAGCTTTTGAAGTAGCTTTTTTATTTTTTTCTTTCTCTCCCCTTCTCCTGCCCCCCCTCCGTTGGCCCCCCCAACCCTGCCCCAAACAGTCCCAGCTCAAGGAACATCTGAAAGCAGATGGCACCGCAGGCCAATTGCACAACTTTTCACAGGGACCTGTTAGACTGAGTTCAATGCACGGGCCAAATTGATTTTTATCAACCATGGATTTTTAATTAACAGCGGTGTCCACTTACCGCCATCCATTATTTACTGTTTACCCACTAATTAAAAATTATGCTGCTTTTGCACTCGTAAGAGCAGGGACATTTGAAATTAGATAGCCTCGTTCAAATTACCTGCAGAATTACATCCAGAGCGCCCAACTGCTCAGAGCGAGCTTCTGGGGTTTAAAATATGATCTGCTCCAACCTTTACGTGTTACCGTGAGTCAGGATGCCAGAGACAGCCCACACAGGCCCGCACCGTAGGGAGCCTGCCTGGGATCTTAAGGGGGAAGAATGCTTGATTTTCTCGACTGAGCGCAGGCACCCAGCGGAGACCATCTCCAGATCAGCGGCTGCTGAGTCCTTGTAGCAATCCCAGAGGGAGCGGCCTGTCTGTGCCTTCCACGTGCCCATCATGTCTGTGGACCAGCTGGCGTGGTCTCACTACTACCCAGGGCATAGGTTCTGTCCATGCCCCCATTCTGCAGATGAGGAAACAGGTTCAGAGAGTGGAGATACTTGACTGGTGTCACTTACCCCAGACGGACGCTTCTTATCCAATTAAAAAATAAATTTTGGCAAAATAAACCCAACGTACAACTCATCACTTTAACCCTTGTAAAGCCTACGAGTTAAAATTCAGTAGCATGTAGGCCATTCCCCAGGCCGTGCAGCTGTTAGCACTGTCTGGTTCCAGAATGTTCTTATCACCCCAAAAGGAGGCTCTGTACGCATCAGTGGTCACTCTCCATTCTCTCCTCTCAAACCCCAGCAACCACTAATCTGCTTTCTGTCCCTGTGGATGGGCCTATTCTGGGTTTTTCCTAGAAATGGCATTACAAATAGGTGTTCTTCTCATATCCAGCCTTTGGAGCACGTCTGTTCGGTGGATGTGGTGATCCTCATTTTAGAGATGAAAATGCAGGCTCAGAGAGGTTCACACCCCGCTCCACGATGCGTGTTTTCTTCAAAGATCACGACAAATATGCGGCCGAGTGAAAAGGGGAGGAGGTGGGGAAGAGACACGGGGTGCGTAGACAGCAAAACATTGGGTCTTTGGAGGTCATTCTTTTGGGGACAAAAAGCAACAGAAAAGCAGTCATATCTCCTATCCTAATTGGCTTGTGCTGGGGTCCTAGGAGGTGAGCCCGGTGATTCGGGGACGGCGGCGAGCACTCAGCCGGCTGGTTTTGCACTGATTTCAGAGGGTCTTAAAAAGCAGCCACAGTTCCCACAGCAAACTTGGGCTGCACGGTCCACATTGCTGAGGACAAGACTGAATTTTAAAAGGGGCTTGGTCTGTGCTTGATTTGAAAATATTAAAGAATGCTTTACGTGAATAATCCCTAATGAGTAAATGCATAAGTGACTCGGCTATAGCCCGAGGGGCACACAGAACGAGGGGGGATGAGCATGAGGTTCACTCATCACTGCACCCCAACCATGCAGAAGGGCAGTGGCTGTGTGTCCTAGAGCAGCTCTTTCAAAAGACCACAAGTGGGGTGACCAAAACAACACAACTTCATTCTGTCAGAGCCGGCAGACCGGAGGTCTGAAACCAAGGTGTGGGCAGGGCCATGCTCTCCTGAGGCCGTAGGGGAGGATTGTTCTGGTATCTTCTGGCTTCTGATGGTTCCAGCCCTTCCTTGGCTTGGAGGTGCATTGCTCCGGGTTCTGCCTCCATCGACACATGGACTTCTTTCCTGTCTTTCCAGCGTCATCCGACACATCCCATCATATTTTTTTATGGGGTGTTCCTAGGGAAGGACAGGGATGAAACTTTCCTGCCTCAGGGCTGTCGTTCATGCTGTTCCTTGGGCAGAGCACTGTTCCTCCGCTTAGTGCTGTGTTCTCCCTCTGCGCGGAGGTCTGAGGATAAATGGCAGCTCCCAGCAGGTTGACATCGGACACTCCCTTCTGCTATTTTCTGCTCCCTTTTTGTTCTGTGCGGCACTCATTGCAGCTGACAATTTTTTTTTGCTTTCTGTCTTTTATGTTCTTTTATTTTTTGGCTTTTCCATTTGAAATAATTTCTGACTTACGAAAACGTTGCAAAAGTAATAGAAAGTTCTAGAAAACTTCATCCAGTTCCCCAAATGTCACTATCACCCACAGACATGGTACTTGATCAAAACTAGGACATTGACATTGGTAAGGTGTTACTAAGTAATCTACAAGCCCTAGACAGGTTTCACCAACTCCCCCATGACTTTCTCCTTTTTGGTGTAGGATCCAGTTCAGGATCACACATCCCATTTATTTTTCACATCTCTAGTCTCCTTTAACCAAGAACTTCCTTGGTCTTTGTCTTTCACAAGCTTGATGCCTTTTGAAGACCTCTGGCCCGTACTTCGTAGTGTGTTTCTCAACTTGGGCTTGTCTGATGTTTATGATTCAATTCAGCTTTTGCAGTTTTGGTAAGAATGCCATAGAGGTGATGTGTGACTCTCAGGACAACATCTCAGGAAGCACATGGTCTCACTTTGTCCCGATACTGGTGATGTTCACTTTGGTTAGTTGCTTTAGGAGGTGTCTGCCATGTTTCTCCACACTGTTAAATTACTACATTTCTCTTTGTAATTAATAATTATCTTATGGGGATAGACTTAGATAATGTAAATGGCTTGTTTCTCATTATACGTTCCCCCCACTAATTTTAGCATCTGTTGATGACCATTGATGATTCTTGCCTACAACAATTATTCCTGCAGTGTTTTCCAAATGGGCGTTCCCAAGTTCCATCATTTTTTCTGAATGTACTGATTGGAATTGTGCTGTAAGGAAGCACTTTCTTTTCTCCCACGCATCTCTTTGTTTAATTGTTATTTGCATTAGTATGAACCCAGATATATATATTCTATAGGTTACGACCCATTGCTATCATCTGTTCATTTTGTTGCTGAATTGTCACTGACTTGGTCTTTAGGTGATCATTCAACTTAGCTCTTATGTAACTTTCTACATGACCTTGTCATTTTTGTGAGCATTTCCTTATTTTCTGGTACTGAAAGACCTTCTAGGCTCATTGCTCTGGAATCAACCATTTCTTCAGGGAGTCCTGGTTCTTTTTTTTTTTTTTTTTTTGGAGGATGGTGTTTAGAAACCAAGATCTGGGTGCTGGGTGTGCTTACTGCTGCTGGGGTGTCCCTCTAGGTTCCTCAATTTTTTCCTTCCTTCTTGCCTTCCTCCTTCCTTCTTTCCTTCCTCCTTCCTTCCTCCCTCCCTCCCTTTCTTCCTTCCTTCTCCTCTCTCTGCCTTTCTTTCTTTTCTTTTTTCTTTCTTTCCCTTTCCTTTCTTTTCCTTCCTTCCTTCCCTCTCTCCCTCTCTTTCTTTTTTTCTTCTCTTTCCCTTTCTTTCCCTTTCCTCTTTTCTTCCTTCCTTTCTCTCATTGTCTTCCCACTAATCTGCCTGTTCATGAGGACAGGTCTTTATCTCTCTTGCTTTCTGCTGGTTCTTCAGCACCTAGCATAGTGCCTGATGGATGCTCAATTCATATTTTTTGTCATGGCATGAAAGCACTTAGAACAACAACTGTACATAGTAAGTCCTCAATAAACATTAGGTATAATTGCACCTTTAGTTGAATGAATGAATGACTTGTGCACCAGAAGACTGATGCACGTGAGCTCCTTGTTGACACTTCTCCCACCCTTTGGGGTTTCTTCTCTTAAAAATCAGCTGGTAATTTCCATTATGTGTGTGGCTATTAGAGTCAGGCTTGAAATGGAAGCAGAGAAAGAGAAGGCTTATAGTTGTTGGGATAACTAACAATCTGGCTAAGGGTGGAAGAATGGTTAGTAAGGGAATTCCCAGCAGGCTGGGGATCTTGGATGAACCAAGAAAATAGAGAAGAAAGAGAAGTAGGTGGAGATATAAGTGTGGGCATTGAATTCTGCTGAGAGCTTTGAGGACAGGCTGGATCCAGCACCAGGACCTGATGCCAGGTGCTTTGCTCGAAAGCCTTTGTTGAACCTTGGAACCCACCCCAGCTAAACCAGGACCCTGCTGTGGTTGCACACCCCAGGGAAGATTCCATCTAGCTCCTGGCACTGTTCAGTAGAAACAGAATGGAAGTCACAAATGTGAGCCATGTATGGGATTTTACATTTTCTAGTAGCCACGTTAAAACAGCTAAAAGGTAACAGGTGAGATTAATTTTAATGATATTTTGTTCAGCCCCAAATATTGTGTTTTAACATGTAGTAAGTATGAAAACTATTATGATATATGCTTTTTCTTCATAAAAGACTTGGAAATGAGGTATGTGTTGACAGTCTTGACACAACTCAATTTAGACTGACTGCATTTCAGGGGCTCGGGGCCACATGCGGCTGGTGGCTGCCATCCTGGCCAGCCTAACTCTGGCTCAGGCATGGAGTGTGTGTGCCCCCATTTTGTGGTATTGGAGTTTTTCAAGCTGGTTTCTGAAGACCACTGGCATCTGAAGGGGGAGCAGAGGGGAAACCTAGTGAGTGGAGCTCTAGCCCCACCCCCAGCTTTAGCCCAAGTAGCCCCTGGTTTATACAGTGGGATGCTGATTAAAAGATCTGCTTTGGGGGGGGGGGGAAGTGTTCTCTTGCTTAAAAAAAAAAAGTCTGAAATCCTCTGGTTTATTTCAAAATCCTCAGCTTGAGGTAATTCACCTAGAATGTTTGGGCTTGGAAGCTTACACACATTTTAAATGAAAATCCCCCCAGCAAAGAACCTCTCTTGATTAGAGGTGACTGCACTTTACAGACTGAGATGTGCCGGCGTCTATCGGTGCACGCTGGCAGCTTGGCCGACAAGCTTCGGAAACCGGCTGTTGAAATGGTGGCCGTCACTGTGCTGTGCTTTCCAATGAAGTCATTGCACGAAAGGCATGCAGAGTTTCCATTTAAACTCCCCCGAGAAGACTACAGATCGTCATGCTACGACAGTACCAGGCAATCGCAGAAATATGAAGACAAACTCGGAATCCTAAGGAGTCTAAATTTCCTTTTTGGTGTGGATGGCTGCTCTTCAGATCCCTTCTATGTCCCTCATTTGACCATAACTGAAACTCATCATCCATCTAATCCGAGGCCTTCGTGTTCAAGGCTGAGTGCTGGGGCAGGGGGAGAGATGGGCTTGCGTTCTTGGGAAACGCAGAGATGGTGTGTGCTAGACAAAGTCCGCTCCACCGTCCGCGCCCCGCAGCATCCTGGACCCCGAAGCGCGCCCTCCTTTGCTGGCGGAGCTGGGAGAGTGGAAAGTTGCCCCCGGGGGATTCTGGAGGGATTGGGTGCCCGGAGAAGCGGATTCCCAGCTGGCGGGAAGGAAGAGGGCATCAGAGTCAGACGTCAGTTATTGAAAGGCTGGTGAAGGGTCGAGCTAGGTTTGCCCCCATCTACCCAGTTCTCCGTGAAAAGTCCCGGGTCAGGCGTGACCATGGACAGGGTGGGTGGATAAAGGTGGGTCTCACTCGGTGCCACCTGGAAGAGGGGATTGCTTTATGTTGGTTTCCAAAATTGGAAACATTTCATATGGGGAGCGGCCGGTCACACAGCCGCCTCAGCCCCCACTCCAGCCTGTGCTGAGCATTTTCTGCAGAGGGAGAAGGAAACGTACAGCTCCTGGGATGGGAAAGGAATGGGGAGGTTTGGGAGACGAGTCTCGCCCACCAGGCCTGGCTCATCAGCCAGGGTTTTTTTGTTTGTTTGTTTAGGAATGTTCCAGAACAAAACCGGTTCACATCAAAACTCTCCCTCGGCCCCATGATAATGCTAATTACTGCTCATTCTGGCTGGGACTTCCACCCAGATGAAGACTGGGAAAGCCCAGCCAAAGCCCAGCTGTTAGCAAATAGCCAAGGCATTAGGGTGATTGATGGAAGGTTTTGCCTTTTCACCCAGATGTTCTGGTGTCTTGGAGACAAGGCCTCGTCAGCTCAACTCTAGCGCCTGTGTTCCCAGATCTGCATGCTGGCCCTCCGATGTTCATAATTCATGCCAAATCCAGTCAGCGCTGTCCACTGATAGCAGCATTCCGTCCTGTGCTTTGAGGAGGGGGCGAGGGGTGTGGGGGCTTGGAAGGATAGCGCGTGGGCTTCCCCAGGCCTTCTGAGTGTGCCTGGGCCAGACACCCTGGTGTCTGCCATGAGGGTGTAAGTTATAAGTCAGGATTTGCTCAATAGAACGTGTGTCTCGAAAGTCTCCCTTGTTCGCCCTCTTGGCAGAAGACCGAAGCTTCCATTGTTCTACAGAACAGGAATTTGGTAAGATAATCACTAGGTTTTGACATATTCAATAAGAAGGAAGACGTGTGTATCATCGCGGTGAAGACTCTGGAAAAAAGTAAAGGTAAAGGGATCTTCGGGCCGTACGTTGAGGAGCTCAACTCTTCATGGGGCCTTGGGAGCTGCTTCTCCACCAGTTCTTCCCTGGAGGGGCCAAGAACGTTCTTGTCGCACGGAAATGTTAGGTCTTGAAGAGAGAAGGATGGAATTTGGTGGTTTCTATTGAGCGTCTTTGGGCCTGAGAACTCCCGGGAGATGTGGGGGGTCCCGGGGAGCAACCCGGCGTTGGGGGAAGTACACCACTTACTGGGCTGTTTGTGGGAGTCTCCACAAGGGGGCCCTCTTGAGCTTTGGTTGGGGTGGTTGGCGCCCTGGGTGCGACGGAGAACCACCTCCTCCAGCCCCGGCCACCAGCCCTGGCCACCAGCCCCGCCACCAAGGCTCCCTCATCCATCCTGAGGTTGGTGAAGAGTGAGCCCATGGAAGGCCAGCGCTGGGCCCCATGCTTGCTCCCATGGGGCATCGTGTCCGCTCCCACAGAGAACATATTTGGAGACTGAAGGACATGGGTAATGGGGTCACTTAGCCTTGCCTCCTTTCAAAGAAGTTTGCAGCACAGGACAGAAACCCCAATGGGAACCACAAGAAAGAGCATCTAGGAAGCTTCATAAACAATGAAACAAAACATCCTGCCTCCTTGAGCCTTTCCCTAAAGATGCGGGTGGGGGAGGGGGACCTTTGGGTCAGCGGCGACAGGAAGCTCGGAGATTTTAAATGCAGGAAAATTATTGTAATTTCACAAATCAATTTTTCTTACATTGCGTTGAGATTAAGTTCGTGGTCTCTTCCATACGTTGAAAATAACGAATTTCCCTAGAGAGCAATTTTGTGGGAAAACCTACATCATGTTTCGAAAAACCCATTTTGTTAGGAGTTACCAGATTTTATTTTAAGAGAAATGGTAATATTTAATTATGGCATTATTTTACCGTCTAGAAAATTAATGTGCTTTCAGAGTTTCAGGAGAAAAGCCTGCTGTAAGTCCAAACCCTATTTTTAAATTACCATACAAATAGAATCCCAAAGACGCAAATATTGGCTTAAGTGTTGCAGACGAGGTCCAGGAAAATGCGTTGGTTCCTAAATGTTAAATAAACAGCCTTGTAATTCTTGCTTTCCCCTGCGACCTTGGGCCAGGGCAGTCTCACGCCACTGGGGAGACACACACAGCTCACAGCGGGGACGCAGTCGGTGCACGGGGGACGGTCACTACCGATTCGTCATCCATGTCCTGCGACCGTCCCGGGAATGAGCCCACATTTCTGTAAAGCTCTAAAGTCTGCCAAACCTGCATTTACTTCTCCGATCGGTTGTGCTAACGAGCCTTTGGGGCTGGGAACTGTGATCGCCCCATCTTCCAGATGGGGAAACAGAGGCACGGGGAAGGAGAGTCTGAGAATGTTACCCAGGTCAGTGGGTGGAAAGTCCCAAACTCCAAACCAGGTCTGTTACCTGTCCCTCCTGGCTTCCTTCAACCTCCCTGCAGCCCCTTGTCCTCCTCCCCATTTATTGAACACCTACTGTATGCCTGGCCCCCACAGTAGCAAAGATGCTTCTACGACGGCTCAGGGTCTGCTATTCCGAGCAGGGCGATCAATAGAACCTTGGAGATGTTCTGCCCAATGCTGATCCCCTTTGCTGATGGGAGATACAAGGAGGGGCCTCCAGGAGGGGCCTCACCGCCCACATGCTCCCTGAGAGCCTTGCAGGGCAAGGAGCTGCTTGACAGGTGGACGAGAGCCGTAATGGGCACTCGGGCTGAGGCTGCGAAGGTGGCAGGGAGGTGTGAAGCAGCAGACAGGCTGAGGGAGACGTAATTAGTCCCTGTGACGTGCGGGCACAGGACGAGGGCTGTCAGGGGAGTGAGGGGGAGGCAGGCAACTCTGGGAGCGATGCGGGGGGCCCTGTGAGCCACTTTGGGGATTCTGGAGTGTTCCTTAAACAGAGGGAGCCATGCGGGGGGCTGAGGTCAGGTGGGCGTTCTGAAAGACAGTGCTTTCCAAGGACTCTGTGCCTATCTGGGGAGACGCTGACCGGGATTCGGGGGGAGCATGCTGGACAGCTTGCATCTGATTAGTGACATGTCCCCATTTTGATTCGGTTCGATAACTGACACATGCGGCCAGGGATTTTGTTAGCACGAGGCTAACGCATAGAGGGTTAGGTTGTTTTTTTCTGAAATAAGTGAAAATGAGTTACTTGCTTTAGAGAGAAACGGCGACCCAATTATGGACAGTAGCGGTCAGATGTGGCCAAATTGTCATGGTGGCATATGGTGATAGGCGGGGGCCAAGGCTCAAAGGCCTCCTGACTCGTGTTGAGGATGATCGTGTGTGTGTGTGTGTGTGTGTGTGTGTGTGTGTGTGTGTGAGGGGTGCGAGGGGGGAAAGGAAGGGCTGGAGCCCGTGAGTGACCACCTCAAATCCCAGGCCCTGAGGCCGGGCCGGGACAGGCAGCGTGGAGGGGCCAGCGCTGCTGAGATGTGGGGTGAGGGCAGGGGAGAGGTGTTGTGGGTGTGTGGGTTTGCAGCCTGGAGCCTGGAGGGGACGGTGGGGCCACTCTCCAGACTGAGGCCTGGGGAGGTCTGTTGCTGGGCTGTGCTTTTTGAGGAGGGGCTGGGACATCCAGGAGGAGGCAGCCCTCCCCCGGGGCCTCACTGGGGCCGCCCACCTGTCCATGATGCACACACGGGGCAGGGGTGGAAGTTGGCCAGGGGCGGTGGCCCCAAGGGAAGGGCCAGATGGGGCCCAAGGAGGGCCACCCAGAGAGGGGCACAAGTGCTGGGCGCAGGTTCTTTAAAAGTAGGGTTGCAGCTAAAACACAAGACACATGCTTAACATTTGATTTCCGTTTATATAACGCAACACTTTTTAGTAGTAGAGTATCTCTGATATCACACTGATGAGTGTAGGCGTTTGCGGGAGAGAGACACAAAACCAGAGGGATAGAGAGATTGTGTTTTATGACTTAATTATTATTTTTATATAAGATCTTTTATGACATACACAGGGCAAGAAAAAAATGAATCAGAAGGTACAGAAGGGCATGAAGGTGATGGAAAAGCTCACCCACATTTGCCTCAGCCACAGCGTATTGCCATTAACCTGCTGGCACGCAGTCCCCTTCAGACCCTGGAGGCTGGGCGGCAGGGAGAGGCAGAGCGTGGGGACCGTGGTACCTTTTGAACTTCTGTCTCTGTAACAATGCCCGGCCCATGGCAGGCACACGATACGTTTCTGCTGAATGAATGGATAAATCTTCCTGCACTTTATTTTCTTTTATACACAGACACATGCATTAATTCCATTATTATTTACAAAAAGGGACTGTTGTATGCATATTATTTGAACTCTATGTTTTTACTTTGTAATAGACTTTAGAAATCTTTGAGGAAGGTGGGCATTTTAGGACCAGAGGGACTCAGGCATATTCAGTGTTTTCAGGGGAGGAACGGGAGGAAATAATGAGGTGCCACGAGCAGGAGATGTAATAGCCAAGAGAAGCAGGTTCCCTAATCGAGAAGAGTCCAATAAAAACAGGCTAAACTCTTCAAACAAAAGCGATACGTGGCTTGCAGTGGAATTTTCAAAATGTATAAAAAGGTATAAAATGAAAAGTGAAAGTTGCTTTCTACCCCGAAGCCCTGGTTGCTTTCTCCAATGTGAATCATTTTAAGTTTCTTGTGCATTCTCCCAGAAAATGGTTTCATGCCGATCTCTGCATATAAACGTATATGTTTTTTATTTGGCTATTAAAATTTTTTTATGAATGCAATCTTTCTATACACATCGTTCTGCATTTTGCTTTTTACACTTAAATTATCAGGGCTATCTTTCCACCGTAGGCATACCCCTTTGTGGAAAGGTAAGAGTATTCCTTTACATAGATGAACCTTGTTTTAGCTAGCCAGTCCTCTGCAGATGGTCGTTTAGATCGTGGTGTGTCTTTTTGGTTGGTTTGTCCATTGCTATTATTACATATGACAGTATGTTGGACGTCGTTTTAATGTTTTAACATATCTGGTGTACATTGTGCACGTGTCCTTTGGAGAAATTCCTAACAAAGAAATTGTACATTCAATATTCTACTGGATTGAACCAAACGGTCCTCCAAAAATGCTATTTCAACTTAGCCTCCACCAATGGTATAAAGAGAATTTGGCCACACTGGGTATGATCAAAATTTTCACTTTCTCCTATCTCGCATATGAACGGTGGAAGAGAAATTACAAGTTGATGAACATTTGTGGCTAATCGCACATTTTTGTGCCTGGAAATAAACGAGGGACACAAGTTAATAAGCAGATACTCCAGTAACGTGGATTTCCACCCCTCTGTTTATTCTCACCGCCACCACTCTGGGTCAAGCCACTATCATCTCTCGCCTGAAAACCTGACAGTTGCCCCTCACCATTCTCCCAGCATCTGCTCTGCCCTCTGTAATCCATTCTCCATGGAGCAGCAAGTGCAATCTTTAAAAAATGTAGGTCAGCCTCCTGTTTCTGCAGTGTAGCTCTCTGCCTCTTCTGAAGACACCCTTGCTGTGCACAAGTAGATTTGAGGTAATATATAATTTTTCAGACAGTAGGGAAGCCCCTGAGATCCCTGGCCCCCAAACAGAGCTGAAGTGGGACCAATGGAACCCGTTCTGAGGGTGCATGTCAAAGTCAGCATTGATTGTGGTAAGAACCAGGGGGCAAACCAGAGGTCACAGCGGTCCCCAATTACTGCCACCCCTTGGCTCCTGGGAGATACAAATACGAATGTTCTTTTGAGAAAAGCATGATCACTTTTTCCAAGAGTTTCCATGGGTTAAGACCAAAAAAACATGACTTCCCAATTAAAGATCACTAAATGCACAAGTAAACAGCTCACTACAGACTAAGAGTTAGCAGAAAGAAAAAACTTATATCCCAAGAGCAGCAAATATTGGAATTCCTATCACAGAAAAAAAGAAAAGTATGTATGAGATGTTTCATAAACTAAAACCTAGAATGAAAAAAAAAAGAACAACAAACACGAGCCTATAAAAAACAACTAAGCGGATTTGGAAAGAGAGTCAAATAGAACCTTAAGAAATAAAAAATATAATTGTTGATACAAAAATTTAGTGGCTGGATCACAAAGCAGGTTAGACACGGTTGAAAAGGGAATTAGTGAACTGGAAAATAGATGTAAAGAAATTACCCAAAGTTCAGGAAAGAAAGAGGGGACTGAAAACTTAGGAAAGGCGATGGAGAGACATAGCAGCTGTAGGGGGAAAGTCTAATGTCTCCCAGAAGGAGAGAAAAGGCAGCTTAGCAGAGAAGCAGCAGGTGGAGAAACAAGGTCTGAAATTTTTCCAGAAGTGATCAAGAACACCAAAAACCATGGGTGCCGGGAAGAACAGTGAGTACCAAGCAAGATTAATAAAAATAAATGAACTTTTGAACCTCTAGAACACTAAGAGTAAAAAGAGGAGAAAAGACCCATCAGCCTAGATTTGTGCACCCAGCAAAATAACCTTTCAAGAACAAAGATAAAACAAAGGCATCTTCAACTAAACAGTGCCAAGTGTGGCAGGTACCAAGAGGACCACTACCTTAATAACCTTTTATGCAAGGGAACTGAAGAAGGAAGGTCTGATTTTTAGAAAGATTTAATGCACAAAGAATTTGAAAATATTGTAAATCCACACACACACAAAACAAGTACACTAATAATCTCTAATTTTGTGGGGTCAACCCCCCAAAAGAACCACCAGACATAACTAAAATATTGGAAAACAGCAGTACATGATTTTAGAGAGGAATATTTAGGGTTAGTGTTCTAAACTCTTTGTGTTATCAGAAAACAGTGAAGATATTAAGTGTTGAGGTGTTAAAATTTCAGAGGGAGCCAATAAATAATAGAAGTACCATATAACTTCTAAACCAGAAGAAAGGGGAAAAAGTAATAGGAACAAACACAACCCAACTCATTTTTTAAATATATATATGTCGTGTGTGTGTATGTGTGTGTGTGTGTGTGTGTACATACACACACATATGACAAGAAAGGAGGAAAAAAGCGTCAAAGCACAATTTGTAGAAAATAAGAAGAGAATAGAAACAAATCTGACTTGCTTGCCAGTTAGCAGACATTATCAAATTGGATTTTCAGAACTCCTGCTCTATGTTATTTAGATTCCTGAAGCATAAGGACACGAAAAGTTTGAAAGTAAAGTGAGTGAAAGCCACTTACTTACTAATACTTAATAAAAGGAAACTGAATTCAGATAAAACAGGATAGACTATAAAAAGCATTATTAAGGACAGAAGCCACTCCACAAATGGTTCAATTTGCCAGGAAGATGACCATAAAGCAGCATGAAAATATACAAAGCAAAAATTGCTATAGACATACAGAACTATTGACAAACCCATCATCCTGATGGAAGATTACATGGCACAATGTTTTCAATTATTTATAGGGTAAACAGACCAAAATTAGTAACATGCAGGAGATTTAAAAGCACAATGAACAAATCTAATTCATTTTACATGTGTGTGTACATGCACAAATGGGCATGTGTGCATACATGTGTGTATTGTGTAAGTGTCTCTGTGTCTAAAACCGTGCTCAACAATGAAAGAATGCACATTCTTTCCAAGCACACGTGCAGTATTTATAAAAACTGATCCTGTAGTCTGTCAAAGAATAAGTCAGCAAATTCAAATAATTGGTATCACACAGGCATAATTCCTGATCATAATGCAACTAAATTAAAAATCAGAAAGTAAAACATTTGAAAAATTCTATGTGTCTGCAAGCTAAAAACACTTCTTCTTCCCCATCCCCCGCCAAGATTTATTTAGTTATTTTAGAGAAAGAGAGCAAGTGGTGGGGGGTGGGGGGGCGGCAGAGAGAGTCTTAATCAGACTCCACGCTGAGCGCCAGAGTCCAACGCGGGGCTCGATCTCACAACCCTGAGATGGCAACCTGAACATATTTGATCTTAACCAAAAGGCCGAGAAGCAATGGCAACCTGAACCAAAACCAAGAGTCAGACGCTTAGTGCACCGTGCCACCCGCGTGCCCCCAAAACATTACTAAAACACCCAGTTATCAATGAATACATCAAAATAAAAAATATAGTTAAAAAATTACAGAACTTACAGCTAATGAAAATTGAAAATAGTACCTACCTAAACTTGTGGAAGGCAGGGAAAACAAGGCTTTTAGGCATATAAAATAAAGGCTTTTAAGCGTATATTTAAAAGAGGAAGGCCTGAAAATTAAAGATACTTATCCAATTTAAAAAATTAGAACCAGAAAAATAGAATAAGCCCAAATAAGGTAAAAGGAAAGAGATTTAAAAAAAAAAAAAAAAGCAGACATTAATAAAAGAATAAATGAGGCCCAAGTTGGTTCTCTGAAATCCTTAATAAATTAGATAAATCTCTGGTAAGACTTAACAAAAAAAGAATGAAAGAAAAAAACAGAACAATGGTGGGTGGGAGAGATGAGCAGAGAAATAAAATCGGGAACTACAGGTCCAGCAGAAAGATTTTTGTGAAAAGGAGCTTTTGGTTCAGCTGCCGATGAACAGATTCATGACTGAGAAATGAGTACTGATTTGAAATCGTCCCCTCCCCCAAATAAACAGAAAACAAAACGAACACAAAACAAAAGGAAATGAACCAAAAATCCGGGCCAGAGTGTTTCTACATGAGTTCTACTAAACTTTATTACATAAACTCTTGCAACGAAGTAGAAAAAGAGAGGACGCCCCACCTCCTGCGTGAGTCCTTTGTACCGAGGGCAGGGCCCAAACTTTATTCAATTTGGGAAACACTCTTCAGAAAAAAGGGCAAATCTATTCACACATCAAATAAAAGTAGATATCGACTTGGAAGGAGAAAAACAGCACAAGAAATTACAAATTTCATAAAGTTAGAAGAGACCACAAACATCACAACAACCAGGAAAACAGCACACTGTCCTTATCAATCAAACTGCGGTTCCTTCCAACATTTTTGGGATCATATTGTCTTCGGTCACCTCTTCGTATGACAAAGATTTTGTACTTTCATTTTCTATGGCTAGAGTAGAAAGGTCATTCAGGCTTTCTGCTGTCTTTGTTGACTGAAATGATTTTTGGTTATTGATAGTTTAGAAACTTTTTTTTTTTTAGCCTCGTGAACATGTTAGAGGTCATGCATTTTGTGGGGTGTTATCAAAGTTGGGAAGTATCTACCAAATTTCTGTCACACACGAGCTAGATGCAAAGTACTTTGCATACGCTCCCTCTGGATCTCTGTGTCTCACGCCTTATCTCTACACCACCTGCGTGATTTTGGTGACTGGTGCCAGAGGACAGATCCAAATGGAGGGTCCTTCATTAGAGTAGCTCCTACTTCTTACCCAGAAACAAGAGTACTCCTGAGGCCAGTCCCACACAGGCTCAGATAACAGTAATTAACCACACAGGGAAATGGCTGCAAAGCCCATGAACATATTCCACGGAGTAAAAGGATTCCCAACTCAACTTCTCCTTAAGCTGGATCCCCAAAGTGCCTGTGGTCACTGCAACACTTCACGGCAAGAGGCAGGGATGGAAGGAAGTCAGCGTGGACAGAGCCCGCAAGAAGCAGGAAGAGAACGTCTTCTAACTGGCTAATGTTATAATAGTTTCCATTTTCAAAGTCTGCAGACCCTGGTGTCCCTGTGAACACGTGGCTAGGGCTCCTGCCTCTCTCCAGGTTTGGAAAAGGACCCTGAAGCCTTTTGAAGACAGTGTGGGGAAGGAAAATTAAGGATGGGATGAGAAAGGAAAGTTATGAGACAACCTCATTTTGGGACGTGGTTGCGAAAATCCCAAATAAAATATTACCAAGTGGAATGCAGTAGCATATAAAAAAAATCAGGCATTATGTTCATGTTGGGTCCATCCCAATGACGCAAACATATTTAATGCTAGAACAATCTGTCACTGTCATTCACATTCACAGATTAAAAGAGGAAAACCATAGGATCTACCATTCATAGATGCACTAAAAGCATTTGATAAAATCCCATACCCAGTCACAATTTAAAAAACTCTTATCAGGGGCACCGGGGTGGCTCAGTGGGTTGGGCCTCCGCCTTCGGCTTGGGTCATGATCCCAGGGTCCTGGGATCGAGCCCCGCATCGGGCTCTCTGTCAGCAGGGAGCCTGCTTCCTCCCTCTCTCTGTGCCTGCCTCTCTGCCTACTTGTGATCTCTGTCTGTCAAATAAATAAATAAAATCTTAAAAAAAAACTCTTATCAAAAGAGAAATAGTTTTGAAATTTCCTTATGCTGATTAGGGGCCTTACTAAAATTTATACATTAAGTGACATTTCTTAATGGTGAAATACTGAACTTTTGAGATCCGGAATAAGAAAAAATGCCACCAGTTAGTTCCAACATTTACTGAAGGTCCTAGGAGTAAGGGGGGAAAAAGGCATGAGGATAAGAAAAGGAATAAAGTGATCACTATTTGTAGATGACATAATTATCTTTGTACAGAACTCAACATCTACAGAAAAATGGAAACAATGTGAGCGTTTAGCAAGATGACTGGATAAAAGGAATCAATGTAAAAAAATCAATTATATTCTATAACAGCAACAAATAGTTGGAGGGAAAAGACACCACTTACAACAGTAGTAAAAAGTAGAATGTACCCAGGAATACATCTCATAAAAGTAAGAAAGACACATTTGGGGAAAATTATAAAAATGTATTGTGAGACAATAAAGATATAAAAAATGAAGTCACATATTAATGGATAGAAGTATCAAGAGATGTCTGTTCTCTTTGGATCCACAGACACAACTCATTCAAGTCAAAAATCCCATTTTTTTAGGATCTTGACAAGGTGGTTATAAAATTTATATGAAAGAGCAAAGTTGCCAGAAGTTGAAGAAAAATAGGATATGGGGGCACACTGTATCAGAGATCAAGATTTATGGAAAACTTGAGTAATTGTAACGTTGTATATTCTGTGAAGAGATAAATTGACCAATAGAATAGAGAACCCAGATACTGACTCATGAAATTTATGAGCTTGATATAGGATGGGACTCCTGATCAGTGGGGAAGAGATAGCTAGCCAACAGTCAGGCCCAGGACAATGGTTATCCATGCAGAGAATGAAAAGACATCAGAGCCCTTCCTCACACCATACCCCCAAGTCAATTTCCAGTGGATGAAAGACTTAAATGTCAATGCAAAACACTAAAACTTTTAGAAGAAAATGTGAAAGAATATGTTTAGGACCTCAAAGTAGCAAAGGATTTCTGAAACAAAATGCAGAGAGTGTTAATGCTGAAAGACAAGATAAATATGATTACGTTAAAATTAGGAACTTCTGTGACTCAAAAGACACCGTAAAGAAAATGAGAAGGAAAGCCACAAACCGGGAGAAGATGTTTGCCACACAATAACCAGCAAAGAATTAATATACAGAATATGTAAAGAAGTCCTCCAAATCTTAAGGAAAAGATAAACAATACAATAGAAAAATAAGCATCATGCACAAGCCAGTATTTCACAGAAGAGGAAATGAAATAGTAAATAAAGCCATGTGGAGACATTCAGAACCATTAATAGTCAGGGCCATGCAAATGAAGACCCAACAAAGTAACATTTTAAACTCATTAGATTAGCAAGAATTATAAATCCCCAAAATAGCAAGTGTAGCTGGAGCTTGGTGGGAGCCCTGCCAGGGGGAGCGTAAATTGGAATAATTACTTTGTAAAGCAACCCTTGTAAATCAACTTTATAAAAAGTTTACAATGTGAGATCTGTGGCTTACAAGCGGTTTCTGTGACTCGCAGTTAGAAATATGTTTAACATTAACACCCACTAGGCTGCCCACGAATGCACACTCATGCACATACACACGTGCTCATGCTTATAATGGAAATAGACATTTTAGGAAACAATGCCTGCTCTCACTATTAGCTCTCTACTCTGCAGCATTCTCTTCTTCGTTGAAGAAATCCCACTGGGAGGGCCCCGCTAGTGTGACTTCCTAACCCATCAATAAATCACCACTCTGATTGTATAATTCTTGCACACGTGTTTGGCACATGTGTTCCCCACCCTGTCACCTCATGAGTCCAGGAGTGTTTGTAACAAACTTGCTTCTAAGAGCCCAACACCTGAAACAATTAGAATGTTTGTTGACCCAGGAACTGAGGAATAACTTGTAGCCACCTTGTATACTGGAGAATTAGACAGCAGGGAAAAATGGATCCACTGTGCCCACACCCAACCACACCCACATCCTGGGAACATTCTAGAAACATAGTACGGAGTGACAAAAGTGTGCAGAATAACAAACACATGGTGGTCCCAATAGCTCTGAGATCGCTCAACAATAAGCAGTAGCTGAAAAATATACGCAGGGCACACCTCTCCTGAGTAGGCAGGGAAAGGACAAACACAAGGAAGGGAAGGTGACAGGTGGATAAAGTCACTGGTCACGTCCTGGTTCATCGTGTGAGAAGTGGGTTCACGGCGACGCGTTGTATATTTCAGAGGACACAGAATCTTGCTCTTATCGAGTATTGGAAAATAAAAACATACATACAATCGAGTTGCTCTCCTAGTTAAAACTCTTCCCATTTGTAAGTCCTACAAAATCCAGTCTTTGCCCGGGATTCCTCTCATCGTCTTCTCCTGGAGCTCTGTGCACCGTGCACACTGACCTCCTGTGATTTGTTTTTAAATCGCACCTGGTGTGATGTGCTGAACGTTTGTGCCCTCCCCAAATTCGTAGGCTCAAGCCCTGCTCCCCCAGTGTGATGGCATGTGTAGGTGGGGCTTTGGGGAGATAGGAAGTTTAGATGTGGTCATGGGGATGGATCCCCCATGATGGGATTATAGTGCCCTTGCAAGAATAGCAAGACACCCATGTGAGGACATAACACGAAGGTAAACCAGCAAGTGGGCTCTGTCCAGACAGAGAATTTTCTGGTGACTGCATCTTGGGCCTGCTAGGCTCCCAAACTTCAAGAACTGTATGTTTAAGCCTTTCTGTCTATGGCGTTTTCTGTAGCAGCCTGAAATGACTGACACACCCATCTTGTACTCACCCCAGGGCCTTTGCACTTGGCACTGTCCCAGAGATGCTCTTTTTGGGTCTTCTGGCTCATTCTCATCCTTCAGCTCAAGTGTCACCTCTTTGGTGAGAACTTACCCATGACCCTAACTTGAGTTGGGCCTTCTGGTGCCCCTAGAGTCTGCTCCTCCCTTCCCTTCCCCCAGCAGGGGAAAACGGGAGTACTGGTCACTACCTTCTCGGCACTGACCACTGTTAGTGCAGGTCAGGGCACTTCTGATTGTGGGCCTCTTCAGGGGACTGTGAGCTTGGGAGGGCTGGGATGCCTCTGTCTCATTCACCTTGTCACCTGCCAAGCCTGGTGCCACGTCTGCCGGACTCTCACAGTGAGCATGGCTGCCGGAACCAGCCACCTGGTTTTTGGGGCCGAGTGCATATTTGAAAACACGGGGTCCATATTCAGAAACCAAGGAATTTCAGGACAGTGATAGCAGAGCTTTAAACCCAGTGCGAGGCCCTTCTCAGCATGGGACTCTGTGGGCCCACCCAAGCCCCATGCCCACGAGGCCGGCACTCTTGCAGATAAGTGTAGGAAGACCTGAAGCCTTAGCACAGCACGGGGCCTTGGGGTTGCAGTGCGTGACCTAACCATGAACAGGCCTGAACTCGTTGCCGAAGGCTGGCTTCTCTGCGGGGAGCCAGCGGGGGTCTCCCTGCTTCCCAAGCCCGGCACACACCGCTCTTCCTCCTCCCTGCGCCCGAGGCTCCTCGAAGGCAAGGACCGTGGCCATTAGGCCCCTTGGCTGGAGCCCAGGCTGGGTCAGCCAAAGCTAGCTTGGAATCCAGTGCATGTGGCCTCATGTGAGATGCCCGTGCTTTGCCCTAGGAAGGCTCAATGTCCTCATCTGTTCAGTGGGTTCAGAAGCTTGCTGTGGGGAAAGAGGTCACATAGGGGAGGGGCTAACTGTGCTGACTGTAGGGAAAGCCTCGCCCGTGTGTGTGTGTGTGTGTGTGTGTGTGTGTGTGTGTGTGTGTGTGGCGGGGGTTCCTGGGCCGCACAGAAGGAGAAAGGTGCAGTCCCCTTGCTCTGGGCGGGGGTGTGACATCCTAGCCACCAATGCCTCTTGGCACTCAGCTGGCTCGAGGGGGCCAGGACCCCCAGCTCAAAGGTCACTGCTCGCTTGACTGTGGGCACCTGGCCCCCTCCCCACACCTGTTCCCTCATCCCGAGCCGGGGGCTAATGCCGCCACATCACTCATTCCGCATGACGGAGGGTGGCGGAGAGCGGCTCACTCTTTATGACTATTTTTACGAGCAGATGAGGGCAAGGGGCATTTCTATTCAGTCCTGCTTCCCTCAAGGTTAATGAGTTCAGCTTGGTTTTCTGAATCCTGAAAAGGAATTTTAGCGCTTGCAATTACTGCTTTTATTCAGCCACAACCTGCGCCCAGCTCTGGGCCAGGTGTGGGAGGGCCACGAAGGGGGATAAAACACAGAGTAGCACAGAGGGGCTCCCAGCCCTGCTCGGAAGCCAGACCCCAGAGGAATCGTGGCTGGGCAGTGGGCCGGGGGCGGGGGGTGATGCTGCCATGGGGTGGGCCTGGGCCTGTTCTCCACGTGGTGGGGAAGCGGGGCCCACGTGCAGATGCCCCACTGGGGGCCGCGTGAGAGCCCGACTGGCCCCGCAGGTGTCTGTAGGGACAGATGTTGTTCAAATAATCTCACAGGTCAAACGTAACAACAAACCTGGAGCGAACATGCAGATAAGAGCGGTTCCTTTGAGGAAGGCAAGCCAGGAGGGCTCCTGTTTGGGGTCCCGGGAAGGGCCTTTGGGGTGTGACCCATGAGGAGGAAGTCAGGGCTGCCTAGGTGGGGCCCAGCGTGATGGGGGGAGCAGCACATGCAAGGACCCCAAGGAGGGGCCGAGCCTGCGCCTGCTCAGGTGTGGAGGAGAGAGAGCGGCTGTGGCTGGAGCCCCATCTGCGGTGGGAGGGTGGGCCATGAGGCTCGCGCATGGGGGCGGTTTGGTCTTTATCCAGAGGCATCAGAAGCCCTGGGAGGGCGCAGGGAGCCGAGGCAGCCCAGGAAGCCTGAGCCTACAGAGAGGGTACAGGAACAGGAGAGACTTGGGGGGCTTTCTGGTGGGGGAGGCCTGGGCTGGGCACGGAAGAAAGGGGGTGTCAGTAGTAAGACTCTGATCTACTATGAAGTGAAAAAAAAAAAAAAAGGTTACCCAAACTCTGCGAAACAGAAAAGCCACTATTCGAATTTGCATGCACGTATTACAACGCTTGAGCAAGCAGGCCTGGTCATGACGTCCCCGTAGATCTACGCTGTAGGAGGGGGTGTGCGCAGGGGCTGCAAGGCCAGCTGCGGGGGTGGGGGCTGTGGGCCACTGCATGGACTGGGTGGGGGACGGCTCCGGAGCCCCTTGGAGCTGAGAGCCCTGGAGGCAGAGCGGGTTTTGGGGGTGATTGCGGTTTGAGGAGTTGAGTCTGAGCTGTCTGGGGGCCCCCAGTGTGCATGAGGGGTGGAGGCCTGAGGGGCGGGTACGGGCCTGAGTCTGGCCCGGGGACTGACTTCTCTTTGAGTCTACAAGGAGGCCCACCGGGGTGGGGTCCACGGAGAAGGCCTGAGGAACGGACTGGGAAGGACGCACTCGAGCCCTTCTCTCTCCAAGGCCAGTCTGGGCAACGTGGGTGTCCGCTTGAGCAGGGAGGAATGGGGGGTGGACAGACCCTGAGGCCACTGCCGGTACGGGTGGGCACCTATGCCTGGCCAGGGTGACAACTGAGGAGCTGAGACTCGGAATTACTAATAAACTTTAAATTTAGCAGAGTTCCAGATTTACCAAAAAGTTGGGAAGACAGTGCAGAGCCCTCACACCTCCCCCCCTTCCAGACTAGTACCGTCGTCCATCATAGTAATACATCATCATTAACTGAAGTTTATTCCTCATTCAGATTTCCTTAGTTCTTGCCTCGCGCCCCTTTTTTAAACAGGATTTTACATTTAATTTAAATGTGAGCATTAAAATTCAGTAGAGTGATGGGAGAACGTACGTCCTGGGGCCCCTTGGGTAGGTGCTTGTCTTTTTCAACTGTGAACTGTATGAAACCGAAATACAGATCAAGGATTTCTGATGGAAATCTTGCGTCTGAAACGGTACGTGCCGTGAGGGGTAAACTACACGCCAGGGTTTGAAGACTTAACTGTGAAAAACGAATGTGAGCCAGCTCAGTAATTCTACAATATTGATTCCATGTCGAAATAACAATATTTTGGCTCTGTTGGATTAAAGAAAATGTTGGATTAAATATATGATTAAACATGAATTAAAATAACATAGTTAAAGAATTTCATCTCATTCTGTTTACCCTTTAAAAAGGTGCCAGCTAGACGTTAAAATTGCCTACGTGGCCGGTGTTCGGTGCCCACTGGCCACTCTGCTTTAAGGGGCAGCGGCCTGCAAGAGTCAGAGGTGCAGGAGCAAAACCACAAGGGAGCAGGGCTGTCAGAGCAGATGATGGGAGCTGGGTGGGCATCCTTGGCGCTTGTGGGGGGCCTCTGGAAACAGAGAGGGAGGAGGAGGGCAGGGCCTGCTCAGAAGGAGCCCTGGGGAGGCGGTGGGGATGAGATCAGTCTGGGGAACCTGGGAGAGGGCCCAGGAGGCCTGACAAGATGTTCCAGGGATTGTAGGTGTCTGTCCGATGACTGAACAAGAGAAGGCAGAGAACGGTGCGGGTCTCTGGGAGTGGCCAGCGTGGGTGAGATCTGGAGATACAGATCCTTCCCAACTCGCTCACCTCGTGTGCAAGATGCTGGCCTGGTGGCAGTGCTGGTGGGAGGGCAGGTGGAAGGGCAGGTGCACAGCAGCCTGGGTCCATGGAGGCTAGAGAAGGTGGTGTTGGGCGGGACAAACAGGAGGCCTGCATCTGTGTAGGGCCACGTCCGCGGCTTCCTGTCCAGCTCGGGTCCACCCCGACACCCCACTCCACAGAGGGACCTGGACCCCCTCGTGACTTAGCTGGATGCCTGGGACAAAGCACCATACACTGGGGGCTTCCACCACAGAAATGGGATTCTTTGCAGGTTCTGGAGGCTGGAAGTCCCAGATCAAGGTGTGGGCAGGGTTAGTTCCTTTGCAGGCTTCTCTCCTGGGCATATAGATGGTCGTCTTCTGTTTCCCGTGTCTCCATGTGCCTTTCAAGTGTCCCCTCCTTGGAACACCGGCCCTGGTGGAGGAGGGCCCACCCCAGTGACCTCAGTCTCAATCTGTCAGCTCTGTAAAGACCCTATTGCAAATAAGGCTGCATTCGGAGCTACTGGGGTTGGCCCTTCAACATATGAATTTGGAGAAGGGGGGACGTGGTTCAACCTGCGTCACTTACCCAAGCTCACACTGTTGATCGGAGCCCTGGCTCGCTATGCGGCCTCCACTGATACACGTTCTCATTATTAAAAAAATAATCCGGCATGGGGAAGCAGACTCTCCTATGAGCATCCTCAACACTCTTCCCTCTTCCTGGCAACAACCATTATGTTGTGTCTGTGTATCTTTCAGGCCTTTTAAAATGGAGGAATACACATAAATTTGTGTTGTTGGGTTGAGGGAGGACCTGCTGTTTTTAAAAATAAAATTTAAATCCTTGCTACGGTGAAAAGCCTGGCTAATGAAAATTATGTTTCAAAACAGACTGAGGCATTCTTTGTGCTAAATATGGTGTTCTTTGTCTCATTTGCAATGGAAAAGTCCCTTGTTTCAAAAAAAAAATACATTATTGAGAGGCCTTACAATACAAACTACATTTTCCAATTCAATAGCGTACAAGGTCAGCCAAGCAAAGACAATGTAAACTAGCTTCAGAAGTGTCTTGTTCAATAATGAAATTTGTTCCAAGGGGCCAGCATTCTGATCAGAGCCTGGCGGAGGCTGGCCGCGCGCAGCTCTGCTCTTAGCCTCCCACACGCACCCGCTCGGTGACTGGGAACCTATGAAAGGCTGCTTGACGCCAGTCCACAGGTCACAGTGCTGGGTTAATGAGGGTCTGATGCCGTTCACAGCCTCCGTTTTCCCCAGTTGGCCTCTGAAAATAGGCCACGTGGCACTGGTCGAGGCGGGAGGGTACAGGGGCGCGCTTGACCAGGAGCAGGGTCCTAAGGCGCCAGTGGGATCAAGGGAGCACTTTTAGGAGAGTCCATGTGAAGTGGCCGCCTGAGCTCTGTCCAGGTCTGGACGCCGGCCAGACCCACAGCCCCGTCCCTGATTGCCTCACTCTCCACCCGTGTGTCTGTGTCCCCGACAGCAGACCCTAAGCTAGTTCAGCTTCCAGAAACTGCCTCCTCCTCCCTCGGGCCAAAGCACCTTGTCGCTGGAGGCGTCTCCCTGTTCTGTGGTGTCACCTCCTGGTGGATGCCATCTCCAGCCACAGGCACCACTCTCACATCTCCCTCCCCTTCCCTGGAGTCTCGGGTCTGTCGAGTGTCCATCTGGGTGGCCAGTCCCCACCTTGGCTCCAGAAGCCTCTAATTCCTCCCTTCCTGCACCTGCAGTGCTGATGAGGACACAGCTGTGGCTGCTATGGGGGGTGGGGCGCTGAGGAACAGTCGAGGAAGCAGGTGGAAGTCTGTTTCTGCTCTGCCCCCTGCCTGGGTGTGACTGTCACCTGCGTGTCCCGCCAACCAGGTTCTGAGCGTGTCTGCATCTCCACCGGGGAAAGGAGGAGCGTCCTGTGAGTCGCACACATGACCAAGCCGGTGGCCCGCCAGCTGCAAGGGAGGCTGGAGGACGCTGTGTTGCCTCCGATGGCCTCGAGGCCAACAGAAGGGGCTTGAGAACGGTAGGAGAGGAAGGAGAAGGGGTATTGGGGCGCCTCTCCCCCACTGGTCACACCCACGCCAACCCCCCGATTTCTTACTCTCGTCTGCCACCAGCCTTCCCGGAGCCAGCACCTCGTTTCACAGCGATCCGTCACAGGACCCACCTTCCTTGCCCCAGGAGCTGCTGGAGAGAAGCCCCCAGACGTGCTGGAGTTCTGGGTGTGGCTCCTCCTCATCAGCTCCTTCCCTTTCCCTGATTGTCCTGCTCTGGGGGTGACATCCCACCTTCTTCGGCAAGACATGTTCTCAGGGTCGTGGAGTGCAGGGACCCCTGTGCTCCAGAGTCCCCCTTTCTGGGCCCCTCCCCAGCAGCTGCTCTCCCAAGCTCCTTCTCCTTCTCCTTCTCCACAACTTTCTACCCTTTTCAGAGACACTCATGCCTGCTAAGCTCCATCACCCACCTTGGCCTCACTTCCTGTCTGGAAACACCACAATTCCTCCACTTAGTCTTCCAACAGGTGTCCTGTGTGTGTGCCTACTACGCGCCCGGCACGTCTGTCTCTCACAAGATCATGCGATCCAGAAACCTGGTATTTTGGCTTTTAAACAAAGACAACACCTAGTTAAAAAACTACAGAAAGCAGCCCTCTTTGACCACACAGGCTGTCCAAGTGAACTTGGTACGACCTTGCTGTGCCAACCCAAGGGTGTCGCTCCTCGGCTGCACACTGACAAGCCCCCCACCGGCCCGGATGGAGCCCAGGCTCCTGCACCAGGCTGGGGGGCCGCTTCCATCCATCTGCCTCATATCACAGCTGGAAGCCAGAAATGGTGCTGGTATGGGGCGCCCTTCCTCCTCTCCTCTTGGCCAACTCCTACTTATCCCTCGAGACCTTACCCAAACACCTGTACTCGGGGAGGCCTTTTCTGATTCTCCAAGGGCGCAGCCCACCCTCTTGGAGCGTCTCCCACCTGCACTGGGATTTTGTAACTGCTGTCATTCACACATCCCTCTCTCTGCAGCCTCCTCTGTGAGTTCTGTGAAGGAGGGACGGCAGCTTCAGTTGGGAGGCAGAGCCTTCTGGGGGTGCTAACACAGCTAAGACCATCCCTGCTCTTGGGTAACTGAAGTGCCCCACAGCCAAACAGGATTCTTGATCTCCCCCACTGCAGGCAGCCCACGTGGGCTACAGCTAGCCCGTAAGGCTAGTGAAGAAGTTAGAAAGTGAGTTAGAAAAAGGCGGCCCTCTGGGTAGGCATAGCCCCCACCAGGGCCCTTGGCTGGGCTTGTGGAGCACAGACAGCATTTCACTCTTGTAGAATGAACAACCTACCCAACAGTACATGGTTGAGCCACCAAAGTCTTCATCCCCCTGCCCCAGGTTCCATCATCCTCCCAATATTAGATCACACATCTAGGAGTCATCTCTTTGTCGCCTGTTGTGGGTTGAATTGTGTTGCCTACAAGTCCTCACTCCCAGTACCTGTGAGTATAATCTTGGAAACAGGGTTTTGGCAGAGGCAATCAAGCTAAGATGATGTCATGCTGGCTGAGGGTGGGCCCTGTAGCTGGTGTCCTGAGAAGAAGACAGGGATTTGGACACAGACCCAGAAGACGCAGGGAACGATGATGCCGTGGGAAGACACAGGCGGAGATCGCAAGGACATGGCCACATGCCGAGCAATGCTTGGAACCACCAGAAGTTGGAGGAGGTGAGGAAGGAGCCTCCTGGAAGCCTCTGGAAGGAGCACAGCCTTGCTGAGACCTTGACTTTGGGACTTCCAGCCTCCAGAATAGGAACGAATACATTTCTGTTGTTTTAAGCCCCCCTAGTTGGTAGTACCTCATTCCAGCAGCCCCAGGACATTCACACGACCCCCACATCCAATCCAGTGACGAGTCCTGGTGTCTGGCCTTTGCATTTGTTCGGAGATAGTTCTGCCTCTGTCCATCTCTGCCCCTGCAGCCCCGCCTGCCCCCCAGAGATCCATTCTCCATCCAGCAAAGGGAGAGCCTTTTTGAGCCCCTAAACTTGCCACTGGACTTGACCACAACCTTGTCGGAGGCCTTCCACTCCCACGCGAGCGGACCCGCCCACCCTTCTGACTTGTCTCCATCACCCTCTCCCACGCGGGCTGTTCTGATTTTCCTCCCGTTCCTTAAACTGCCCGAAGTGACTTCTGTCTTAAGGCCTCCTCTCCTGCTGAGGTCGCCTTCTTGACATTTTGTCTTTTTGGAGTGAGCTTCAAAGTCACCTCCTTCCAGGGACGCCTCATCTGGAAGCTCCCCCTTCCCCCCAATTGCACCACTCCCTTGCTTTTCTCCTTTTTGTAGAGATGTCACCACTGGTCATTTTCTTGTCTGTTTTCCTATTTAATGCCTGTGCCCCCCTCCCTGCCCCAACCCCAGCACCCAACTAGAATGTGGACCCCCCGAGGGCCACACCAGGCCCATCTTGTTCACTGTCACGTCACCCTGCCCCAGGGTGGAGAATGCGCGCCCCTGAGTGCCCTGTGGAGGGAACAGAGTATTTGAACGGAGAGTTATTTCCACCGCTGAGTCGAAGTTGCAGGAAGTTACCTGAACACCCAGTACCTACATGCTCATTCCTCTGAGTTCCCGAATTAGACTCTGGAGTAGGGGGAGAGAGAAGTTTGTCTTTGTACTTAAGTGGGATGTAAAAAAAGAAAAGAACTTTCTGGGCAATTCATCTGTGTAAACAGGGAATATGTTGCACCTGTTAATAATGAACTCCAGCAGCCCCAGCCTAGACACTTGGAGGATCTCTCCGGTGATTAATGTGCAAGAGCCAAGGTGAATCTGGGTCCTCTGCAAAGCCCTTACAAGATGTGGGGCGGGGGATAGGGCTCAGGGCCCCCGCCTGTCTTCCTGCCCGGGGAGTAATGAATGCAATAATGGAAGCAATAATGATTGCCCTGGATGGGAATGGACTTAGCCCTTCGCCTGTACCCGGACAGGCCAACGTTTCAGGAAGTCAGGCGGTCCCCTGCACCGTCAGCATCGGAGTCACGGTTTCTGAACTGCCCTGAGCAGGCACTTACAGTCCCTGAACGCTCGGGGTGGGGTTTGTTAGGAAACGTCCGCGGTCACTCGGTCACGAAGTTGTTACCTTCTCTGAGGTATCAATGTTTACCTTCTTTGTTTTCATTGGTTACTTTAAGTCGATCCTTTTTGTAAAAGGCAGATGCGGAAGTCTCGGAAGACCACAGAAGCGAAAACAAGCCCAAACGTCAATCACTGTAAGATGCCAGGCACTCCTCATCACGGGCAAGCTGGTTTTCATCTCAGTAACTGCGGGTCGCTGTTAAGGAAGTTAGAGCTCAACAGCCTTGGATAAAGCTGATGGGCCAAACAGTAGACTTAAGTTTCAAACTATCTAGAAACCACACCCAACCACCAAAAACACATGTTAAAACAACTCTAATTGTATATTTCAAAGAACAAGTAATTTAGTTTTACTGTGGTCACTGGTGATTCCAAGCTAAATATATCTGTGTCTTGCTCTCTGTTTTTATGCTTTCTTTTTTTTTTTTTTTTTTTTTTTTTTTTGGGAAGAGTGGGGTTGGGTGTGAGCTATTGCTTTCTTCCCCTTCTCTGTATAACTTAACACTGAGACTGGGGGATGGTAACTCAGATTTTGTAATGCACGCTGAGCTCTGGGGATAGCCAACAGGGGAGGACCAAAGCGTGGACGGCACTTAGCTAACTCAAAGTGGACTCTGGAGGCTTTGGTTAGGTGCCGTGGTCGTAAGCAATGAGACCACGCCTGACTCACGCAAACTGAAACAGAGCCCCTTCGAAGGGCGTGCAGGCTCACTGACCTAAGGGCTGCCCCGGGAATCCAGTTGGTGGGAATGACTCTGGAGTGCCTCTGAGGCCCCCTGTGCGGGCATGACCCACTCAAGCTGCGGTCATGGCACCAAGATTTAAGGTCCTGGAGCAAGTACCTGACTTGCCCAGCCCGAGATTCTGGCCAGCTGGAGGGGAGGTTCCTTGACCACCACGTCCTCCAGGATGAGAGCCAACAGGGGGAATCTCGCTGTGCGCCAAAGGGGGGCATTTGTCCAATGCATTTTGCTTCGAGCAAAGAGGACCCGAGAAGGGGGTCTGGGAGCGGGGATTCCTCAGGGCCAAGGGACCAACAAGTAGCACAGCGACTCTCCCTGGCGATGGGGACCCCATCTCCTCTCCTTCCTCTCTGTGGTCAGTGGTGGGTCATCTGGCCCCTGGGCTGCCTGTGCAGGGACCGTTGGCCCCTCGGAGCTGCCAGGGGACAGTGAGCTGTGGGCTTCCGGGGCCTGGCACTGCTCATGCTCCGAATGGCTCCTGAGCACCCGAGAGCCCGACAAGCTGCCATCGTTCCAGGCCTCTGTCCTCCTGAAGCACTCTCCAGGGTCAAAGACAATGACAGCAGGACCCGAATCACAAGGTGGCTGTGAAGAAATGATATGATGTCCCCTACGGAGCTCAGTGAGAGCCGGTGCCTGGGGGACGTTAGCTCTTGCAGATACTGACCCGCCCAGGGCTCTGGCCTGGCCGCAGGCACCCTGTTCGGATGGACTCTGGTTCCCTGTCCTGAAGCCCCAGCTGCTTGCTTGACCGGACACCTCTGGCATCCCCATTGCCTTGTAGCACGGCGTGGGCCAAGGGCCTGTCCCGGTGTCTGGATGGTTGGAACTCTGCTGTTCCCCAAATCGATTCCCCGGGAACCCTAGCCTGCCTGGGAGCTTCTCTCCTGCCTGGGACCCTGGTGCCCTTCGGGGCTGAGTCCGCTTCCAATACCAGGACCCCCTCCACAGCCGGGCGGGTTCGGCCAGCCCCACCCTCTGCGACTTCCTAACCAGACTCTCCTGCTGGGGTCCTGGCAAACCGGGGGGAGGAGGAAGCCTGCAAGCTTGGGAGGCTGCAAACCCAGCCCAGACGGAGCTGATCCCATAGAAAATACAGAAAAACGACATAATCCCCCATAATCACACCTCCCAGTGATCACCACTCCCCTCCTCTGATTTATCTTCTTCGAATGTTTTATTTTTTTATTTTTAAAAGATTTTTATTTATTTATTTATTTATTTGACAGGGATCACAAGTAGGCAGAGAGGCAGGCAGAGAGAGAGGGGGAAGCAGGGTCCCCGCTGAGCAGAGAGCCCGATGCGGTGCCCGATTTCAGGACGCTGAGATCATGACCTGAGCCGAAGGCAGGTGCTTAACCCTCTGAGCCACCCAGGCGCCCTCTTCAAATGTTTTTTAAAAGGAGTTGGGAGGGGCAGAGGGAGAGAGAGAATCTTAAGCGGGCTCTACGACCAGCACAGAGCCCAACACCAGACTCCATCATGACCAAGCCTGAGATCATGACCTGAGCAGAAATCAAAAGTGGAACGCTTAACCGACTGAGCCACCTGGGTGCCCCCTTCTAGTTCATTTTTACAGAATAAGGGAGCCCCTGCCAATGCACATAAAACCAAGATCAAAGGTACAGACACTGCGGTTTTGTTCTAACGTGATGTCAGAAATATCTTCCATATCACCCAGTGTTTTTTGTACATGGAACTCTTTGTGGGGGATTTTCCCTCACAATTTATGCAGGTCATTGCCTAGTGGTGGAATATTTTGGTTTCGGTCTCCTGGCCTCCCTTCCCTCCCTGGGTCCCTGGATCTGGCTTGACACTGCCCCCCGCCCCACAAACTCTCCGCTGCAGGCTCATCATGTAACTTCTAGAATCTCCACTTCCCAGAAACGCCCGCTGCCATCCCACCCACCAGTGGGTCCTTCATATACAACACAAGGTGTCGTGGGCTGATTTGCCTCCCTCCCACCCAATATATTCAAGTCCTAGCCCCCAGTACCTCAAGACATGACCTTATTTAGAAATAGGGTCATTATGGATGTAAATAGTTAAGATGAGGTCCTGCGGTGTGTGATGAGGGCACCCTCGTCCAAGGTGACCGGTCTCCTTCCAGGAAGGGGTGAGGAGGCACAGACAGACAGGGACAGGCAGACACGGGAGGGGCCCATCTAAAGTCAAGGAAGGCCACGGATTGCCAGCAAACAGCGGAAGCTACACATGGGCTTCTAACCTCCCTACCTGTGTTCTGCATGCCTCTCCACCTCTGACCCTGTCCAGCCGTCATCTCTGATCCTTCCTCCCCGCCCCGCCCCGCCACCCCAGTCATGCTCCTTTTGTCCCAGAATGCCTTGCAGCTGTCCGGAAGAACCAGTAGCTTGCTCCCAAGGCTGGAACGGGCAGGCAGTGTCCTATGCCTCGGTGATGGTGGGAGTGACCCCCACAAAGCACTGTGCTAACACTGCGTCCCCGACAGTCTCACTGACTCCTCATAGCAACCTCCTGTGTAGGTGTGATTTTGCAAAGGAGGAAACTGAGGCAAGAAGGATCAAGTAATTAGCAAGCCAGGGAACAGCTGGAGTTTGAATGTGGGAAGGGGCTTCCAGAGCCCAGCCCACTCTGCCATCTTTGCAGATGGACAGTCAGGGTCCTTCCTGCTTCCACGACTCCCTGATTAGCCAGCATGCCTCTCTGCTCTGTGCTCCCTGCATGAGAAACCACCAGCCCAGATGCCTCAGGCGAGCACATCTCTCGGTGCCCAGACTTGGTACCCAACCCTGGCTCTTTGAGGGAGGCAACAGGGCAGGGAAGCCCTTGCCTGGGCTTGGAGTTGGACCATCACTGGCAGGGGGCAGTTGAGGCACAAAGCTCCGTGGCCCATGAGTCTGGGCCCTGGGCTTGCTGCCAGGTGGCCCTAGGTACCTGGGCTTGCCTCTGTCTTCCATAAAATATGCCCATCACACGGGGTGGGGATGGGGTCATGAGAATCAAAGCAGGGAAAGCGTCCAAGTGCCCTTGGCACAGCACTTGAGTTGTGCCCCTCTCTGCAGGGAAAGTCAGTCTCTCTGTCTCTCTGTCTCTCGCACAACACTCAACATGTGGTCAGTTATGGTAAGAATACCCGACCATCTAGTCTCGCCTCTGGGGAAACATGCACACGAAGCTGATAATGTGTGCTGCTGCGTATGAGAAGGAGGTGGAAAGCTTGGGAGGACGAATGGTAGGCTGAAAAAAACTGCAATATCCACAGGACACAGTTTATCTTCTATATATAAAGAGCAACAACAAATCAACAACAAGAAGATTTTTTTTCAGAGGTCCAATACAAAAATGGGCAAAGGACATGACCAGAGAGACCCTAAGGAAATCAATAAAAGGGGCCCATAAAATACAAGTAGATGTTCCTGTCCGCTTGGAATCAAAGGATTGCAAACCTAGATAACCAAGCATCACTGCCGGCAAGATTCTTAAAGAATGATAATGACCAGGGTTGGCCAGGGTGGAAACTGGCGCTCCCGTGGGCTGTCTGTGCGGAGTGTTGACTGGGGCAACCCACTGGGAAGGAAGCCCAGTGAAAGAATGTCACACACGTTCTGCTGTGCCAATTCCACTGTTAGGAATTTATACCCAGATGGGCAGGTGACAGGAAGGCTGGGGGAAGGGAACAGAGTTGTAAGCCGGAGGAACAGCCTGTGTGTGTGTGGAGAGGGCAGTAGAAAGGACTTCATGTGACTGCGCACGGTGGTAGCTAGAGACCGCCGTCTTCTCTGAAGGGGAGAGAGCTGGTCTGTGACACGCGTGGAGGTGAGGTCACCTGGGGGTGGAGGAGCACCCGAAGGGGAGGAGAGAAGAGGGACTAGGGGGGACCACAGCTGCACCGGACGGAGGGTGTGGCTGAGACTGAGTCCCGCACTTCCTGAGTGATGCCATAGGTACGCTTTCCTCCACCCTACATCTTGACAGAATGGGAGCACTTTTTTTTTTTTAAGATTTTATTTATTTATTTGACAGACAGAGATTACAAGTAGGCAGAGAGGCAGGCAGAGAGAGAGGGAGAAGCAGGCTCCCTGAGGAGCAGAGAGCCCCATGTGGGGCTCAATCCCAGGACTCCGGGATCATGACCTGAGCTGAAAGCAGAGGCTTTAACCCACTGAGCCACCCAGGCGCCCCAGAACGGGAGCACTTTAAACCTCAGTGTACCCCGGAAGGGCCTGAGAGCCGCCACTAGATGCGTCGGCAACGGGGTAGAGAAGAGGTGAGGAACGGGAGCCAGAGCGATGACCGAGCGGCGGTGGCTGGGGAGGGGCTGTGTGTCCCACCAGTCCTCACCCCGGGAGCCCCGTAAGCTGGGGGCCACACCAGGACTGCCTCCGTGGGTCCTGTGGCTGACACGGGTGCCACGTGGAATGTGGGCCCGGGGGACATGTGGGCCACTGGGTAGCGAAGCCCACCACCCTTCCCAGCATTACTACCAGGCTCTGGATTTGGGGATCTGGATCTGTGGGGGGCCAGAAACAACAGTCAAAAGCCTGTGTCCTGTGCAAGGAGGGTGGTGGGGCTCCTTTTACTCAGGGACATCTGGGGATGGAAGCAAGTCCAGGCAACTTCCTACCAGCACTGCCCCCCACATCATTCGGTTTGCTCTTGGATACCTCCAGTGATGGGAAACTCACTCATTCTGGAGCCATCCCATTCCTCCGCTGCCAAAAAGCCTTCAGTGGACGCTCCACTGCCCTTGACACAAAACCCAGCTCCTTCCCAAGGCCCCCAGGGTCCTCCATGATGGACCCCTGATCAACCTCTGAGCTCACATCTGCCCCGGCCCCTCCTTCTCCTCTCACCAGCCCCAGGGGCCTCCTCTGTGGTCCCCCACACGACACGGATTCTTCCACACCTAGGCCTTTGCACCTGCCGGTCCCTCTGCCCCGATGCTGTTCCTCCTCCTCCAGTTAACCCTTGCTCTTTCGTCAGGCTTCACCTGCCATGTCACCTCCCAGCCTCGGCTAGATGCCCCTGGACACACTCCGTGTGGCGCTCATCACTCCCATCATGAATCGCTCATTTAGGATCTCGTCACCCGTTTCACTCACACTTCCGTGAGGACAGGGAGCTGCTTCCTTTGACCCTATCTTCAGCGCCGCCTTCCAGCAGGTGATGCGCAGACAGCGAGGCACCCAGGGCCGGGCGGTGGAGCCGAGCCTCCCATGGGCGCCGCCCCACTGGCCTCACCCGACACCATCAGTATGTGCTGCCCGAGTTCCCATTCCACAGAGAAGGGGACCGGGGACGGCCGCCGAGGCTTCAGGATCATAGGAGGCAGCGTACAAGGACAGCTGAGCCTGCGTCACCCCTAAAGACGAGCAATGACTCATTTTGTCACAGTGGTCGGTACCATTCCAGCAGCCACGGTGTCTCGGGGACACGCAGGACAGCAGAGTGGGAAGGAGACGGACATTAAGAGACTCAGGCAAATGCAGGTTGGACCGGCGACAAGAGCAGGGGCCTGCCTCTTCCCTCCCTGGGGGCAGTAGGGGTGTGTGCTGGCGAGTTTCCTGCAGGGTCTGGTAGGAGCTTGGAGGGTCTCCATCAAGCCCTGACCCCAGAACATACCACTGAACCCTTCTAGCACAGCTTGAGGCTACACCAGTCACTCTTCCCAACTCACTGATGGGGATGGAGGGGTAGAATGGGAAGGTGACAGAGCTACGATGGGAACTGGGTCTGCCCAGTTCCCAAGATGCTACTCTCTGGCTCCCCAGAGCACACACAGCCGCGTGGGACTCAGACCCGCCCAGCCGGCCTCAGGGCGCACAGGTGGAGGTCGCAGTTGCACAGCAGTCCTGTCCCTCCGTCCCCCGCCCTTGCCATCTCAGTACCCTCGGGACCCCAGGCTGGCCCTCCCCCTGGGAGGTCTGACATTGTCTGAGACACGCTGGTCTCTCTGACACATTCACACCCTACCCTGCTCTGCAGCTCACTTACTAGCGTTTACAGTTTCCTGGATCAGGGTCTTTTGGAAATTCTCTGACTCTCCCAGGAGGACAGGGGACCTGCTTTGCACAGAGGGATCCTGAAAGCCATTCTGGTTTAAGGAACAACCGCACCAACCCCCGATCACAATTCACGGCCACCCCCCAGGTGCCAGCTTTGGAATTTAGGTCTTCCCCGACTGTCCCCCCAGCTCGGCTCTGTTGTCCTCAAGTTCAAACTGATTTCCGTGCCCTCCCTTCCTTTGCACGGGGCTACTGATCTTCATTTCCCAGGGCGGCTCTGGTGGTGAAAGCAGTGTGTCTTGGAAGGTTTTATCAGGGGCTCATTCTGGCTTGAAGCTTTCATTAACATAGTTAACTTCCAGTACATCGCCCAAGTGTTTCTTCATGTGTGGCTTCTAACAGGTCTGCCATCCAGATGGTTTTGAAATTAAGGAAGTGGCTCTATTTGCCTTCAGCTGGTTACTTGGAATTTGGAGATTAGAGCACTGGTCAGGAGAGAAGCTAAACAGCCCGCCACCATGACCCGTCCCCAGCAAGGGAAAGTTTCCGATGGCAATTTTCTTTGCTTTGAATAACTAATTCAATTACCGATCTTTATTCACATTTGATTTTCGGATGAGCCCATTTAAGTCCATTCTCTTCCCAGTTTTTATCCCCAGTTTCGAAACGGAGTCCCACATCAACGACTCATTTATTATGGAATAGCCTGTCCTTCGGTGCTAGTTAATCTGGCTCGAAATGATAACTTGCCATCCCCAAGTCTATGGCTCGAGATAAAAGCAGGACTGAAATTAGCAAAAAGAAATACAAATGAGGGGGGAGACAAAAAAAAGAAGCTGTGGGTTTTTTTTTTTTTTTCATTTTTCCCCCTCAAGCATAACTTGTTGAGTAAGGAGATTTTTAAAAGCCAGAAATTGCTGTGGAGCGAACCCAAGCCAGAGGCTGGCGACCTGGCACAGGATGCGTCTGGCACTGTGGGGCCTGGGGGAAAGTCTGCTGTGGCGGGAGCTAACCGCGACCCACGGCCCTGCTCCCGTCGTCCCCAAGGAGGACATTTTCAGAGACAAGAGGGAGGGAGAAATCAGCGTCCAAATTAGAAACTCCCTAAGCTGTGTTGTTTTTCTTGGGGCCTCACGGTGCCTTTGATTTCCTGATTGCTTAGAGCAAAAATAACAAAAATTCATCTGACCCGGTGATTTTGACAGAATCATTGGAAAAGCTACCAGTTCAGTTGGCTCTCGCCACACCAGTGGGTCTCCACCGGGGCGGTTTTGCCCCTGCCCCCTTTCCAACCTACCCCCCAGCCCCAGGGGACACCAGGGCGGTGTCCGGAGACCTTTGTGATTGTCATAACTGGGAAGATGCTGCTGCTGGCCTCTGGTAGGGGAGGGGTCATCCTACAGGGCTTCCACAGCAGAGGACAGGCTGGATCTCGGTATTGGTTGTGCTGAGGTTGAGAAACCCTGTGTGTGTGTGTGTGTGTGTGTGTGTGTGTGTGTGTGCGCGCGCGCGCGTGCTCAGTAGGAACTCACTGGGCGGCGGTACTCGTGTGCCACCCTATACCGCGTTTGCACAACTGCAGACCTGACGTTCGGGCATGCCCCAGCTCAGGTACCGAAATTATGTAAGTATCTCAAGGATTAAGTGGGTTCTGTTTCCTTTCACGAAAGCAAAAGGATCTGGTGTCTGGCGATGCAGCCAGTGGAGAAAAGAACTTTGGAAGAAAGCGTTCAGTGGAGAATGGTGCCCGGGTTGGGAGCAGGGAGTGTGAAGGCTGCCTGCATGGGACCCTTCCCTTCTCTAGGGTCTGTGTTGGCCTCGAGGGGCGGCGGGCTGTGGAGGGGCCTCCGTCTGCCTACCCGGGGCCACCGGGCCCCCCAGCGTCTCTCCTGTGGCCTCTGGGGCACTTGCTGTGGCGAAAAGTCGCCAGGGAGCGAAGCGGAGGGGCTCCCTGAGAGCAAGCCGCGATGCGAGACCTCCAGTGATTTCATTGGCGTGACGAGACTTCGGCGCCCGCCAAAGACAACAGCCCTGTGCTGTGACCAAGACCAAAGGTTTCTGGGATGATCTGCCCTATTGCTCTCAATGGCACCATCCTGAGGGAGGTGGAGGGCTTCCTCCCTGCCCTCCTCCCACCTCCGTACCCAGAGGAAAGTGCGGGACCTCCTTGCACAGGCTCTCACCCTGCCCTCTGTCCTCGCTTGCTCCCTCCGCCCCTCGGGGGACCAGCAGGGTGGCCCGGCCTGGTTTTGCACGGTTGGAGGACTCCAAGGCAAAGGATAGCTGTGGGACTGCTCCCTTCCAGCCCCGGCAGGAGGCAAAGGAGCCCCTTCGGGTGGGTGGACGTCGCTGTGAGGGGTCTCACACTGCTAACCCAGCCCTCCCTTGACCTTCTTTCAGGCCCCTTTCGTCTCTTATTCAAATATCCTGCTTAGAAATTGGGGGTTGGGAAGCAAAGAGCGTAGCTGATGAGCTCCTGTAGGTAGAGCAGACGTGCCTTGCCTATACATGGAGCAGCGAGCCTGGTGGGAGCCGACAGCCCCATCCCACCGGCTGCCCCCTACTGAGTACTTCCCTGGTGCAGACAGCGCGCTTAGTGCTTCCCTGCGGACCTCACAACAGTCCTAGGTGAAGGGGGGATTCTGTAAGCCCACGGGACTGATGAGAAGGCTGAGGCTAAGACAGCTAATGGACATGCCTGCCCGAGGCCACGCAGGTTGACGGTGATCTGGGTTCTGAGCCGGGTGAGCTGACTCCAGGGCCAGAATTCTTAATCCTGAACCATGTGAGGGTGCTCGGGGCTGAGCCCGGGGGCTGTACACCCTTCCACGACTATGGTTGTTATTGTCCTTTTGGCTCATGGTGACACACCGTGGTCAGGTGGCATTTGCAGAGAGTTTTGTCCATGCCCACGCCCTAGAGAGGGCCAGCAGGAGAGCAGTTAGTCCTGGAGAAGGCACTGCCTCCTCTCCCCGGGGTCCTCTGGCTGCCCTCCCTCCACGCCATCAGGCTTACTGGACAGCAGCATGGGCTCAGGGACACTGCACGCTCCAAGCTCTGCTGCAGGGCACAGACCCTGAACACCCACAGCTTCGGGATTCAGTGGGCGAGACCGAACCTGCAGCTCTGGGCTAAGGGATCCGGGGCTCAGAACTTGCCACTGGGCTGCTCAGTGGGCCTGGGATCCTCCTGCGTCTTCTTGGAAGCCCCGGCCCCCGCTGGGGCCTGGCACAAGGGGCTGCCCCAGGCGCCTGGAGACCAGGCCCCCACAGGCGCACAGCGCGGAGCACTGCCCGGTGGTGCTGGACCCTGGAGGTGCTGTAGGCGCAGGCCAGGTGAGGCCAGAGAAGAGCGCTGCAGCCCCCAAGAGCGCGCAGAGCGCAGCATCACCTGCCCAGCCCACAGGCCCACATAGCAGTCCCCTCGGGCTTCCCAGTAACATCAGACGGCGAGCTCCCTCCCTTCCGAACTCGGGCAGCCGGTGGAGGGAGGGCGGCACCTACCTCCCAAAAGCACCAGGACGCAGGCGTAGGGGAGCATGGCTGTGGGCATCCCGTCCGGGCTGGCAGGACGGCCCCTCCGGGGCGCCTCCACTGTTTTGGAAAGGAGGCGCGCGCGGAGTTCTCCTGCGGCGGCGGACGCTGGCGTTACAGCCGGGGTCCCGCGAAGAAGTTGCAAGGGTCCTGAGCCCCCCTCGGCGCTCACACGCGCTCACCCGCCCAGGCTGTTGATAGTTGTAAGTCGAGCTGCGCACTCATAGGTCCAACTTGCCAGAAGAGGTGGAGACAGCCCCAGGCGTTGCGCGCACACCCCTGCCGCGCGCCCAGCCCTCTGGCGCGGCTCCTCCTGCCATTCAGACCCCCCAGCCGACCCCCTCCGTCCTCTGGTCCTCGCCTCCCGCAAAGTCTTCGCAGTGAGCACAGAGGCCTCCCTCAAACTCTTGCCCAGGCCGAGCCAGAGCCGTGCGCACGTCTACAGCCAAAGAGCACCCCTAGCCATGCGCGGATCCCTGGAAGGGCAAGGGGCTGGTGGGAGGCTCTTCTCTGCCCCGCTGGGCCCCAGGACCCCCAATGTTTCTAGTCAGGCCTTTCAGATTCTCTTGGAAAAGTTTCCTCAACTTGGAGCTTGGTAAGCGCAGGAACACAGTGAAAGTGGCCAACCCGGGGTGCCCAGCAGCCAGCAGCCTCCCTGTAATTAGCTCGTCCTGCTCCAGAGAACATCTAGGCAAACAGTGTGGAGCGGACCAGGGCGGGTTTCCTTCCCCCACCCCAACTCCTCCTCCAACCACCCCCTTCTCATCCCAGTGAGTCAGTTTAGGGTGGCAGCCCAGAGGCAGGCAGCTGGGAGGAGAAGGAGGAGGAGGAGGGGAGGACAGACACCCTGTCCCCAAACTAGTCACCTCCTGCTCCCCACCCCAGGCCGGGGCACCTCTCTGAGTGGCAGGCAAGACTTGAATGGAGGTGGTGAGCATCTGGGAAGGAGGTCCTCTGCCAGCTGTTGGATTTGTGAATGAGGCAGAGAGAAGGCATCACTGGGGTTGGAAGGTTTCAGCCGGGTTGTTCCTGCCCGCATGGACCGTTTGGGTGCCGGAAAGCAAAGCTGTGTGGGGCAGGCCTGGGGGCTGGGGTGCGTAGATGCAGGATCCATCCATGCTGGTTGCCTTTCGCTGGGATGACAGAGGAGAGGGAGAAAAAAGAGAGACCCAGAGAGGAGGGAGGGAGGGAAGGAGGACTGGAAGGGAGAAAGGGGGGCAACAGAGACAAAGAACGAAGGAGGAGACTCAGGAAAGAGAGAAAGAGGAGAGACAGGACCCAAGGGAAGTGTGAGGCGATCGAGGGGGAGGGAAGACAAGAGATGGAGGCTGTGCCCCGAGGTGGGCGAGGGGACCTCAGGACACATCTGTGCCCAGGGTGCACTCCAAGCCATTGGCTGCCCTCTGAAGGATTCGTAGACCGATGGGTTCGCACCTGTCGTGGGGGGCTCCAAGACAGCACCCCTCCTTTGGCTTCCTTGCCAGAAGCTTAGGTGAGGCCCCTGGGAGCCCTTCAGCTAACTGCAATGTCAGGGATCCTCGATCTGGGGACACCCCCACCCAGCTGGGTCTTCACTTCCCTCTTCTCTGGGGGCAGCAGAGATGAGTGGAAAGTGCAGAATAAGGCCACAGCATGATCTTACACGAATGGAAATGTGAGAGAAACAATCAGTCCCCTTCCTGAAAATGACATTTTTCTGGGCTCTCTGCTTTGCAGGGGACAGCATGAGACCAGAGCAGCCTTGCCATCACGGGGCCAGTCCAGCCCTCCCCGGGCACCTGGGCTGTTGCACAGAAGAACCTGGAGTGGCACGGCTGACTTCTGTGGCGGGAGGGGAGTTGCTCAGGATGATTGTTTATGATTGCATAATTGTGGTTATTCGTGGTAATTATGTGTCTTTACATCTGCAGAACGTACACCTCCGGATGGTTGCAAGACCTGCGCGCTGCCCTGGCCAGACCTGAGGGAGGCTCTCTGGGCTTTCCGAATGCAGGTGCTTTCAAGTCTCAGACTGCTGACGGGGTTTGGCGTGGGGTGGGGCTGTGACATGGATGTCCCAGGTGGGGTGATAATCTGGGGTTTTTAGAACTTACTGTACTGCTCTTAGATGTGCGACTTCCTCGAGAAGTATGGTGCCCATTTAGGAATTGCTGGGCTGGCTTATTTATAAATGAGAAGGATTGCCAAGGGTGTAGCGAGAACCTGGGCTGGGCGAGGTGCCTTAGGCGCGCATACCTTACATCCAAAGGACCTGATGAGAAGTAGGAATTATTGTGGCCCCGTTTTACAGAATGGAGAAACTGAATTTGGAGAGGTTGGGCTGCTGTCCCCAGGCCACATGGCTGGAAGGTGGCAGAGACGCTGCTTGTGACCAGGACGCTCTGTGTCTCCTTGGGGGTGTCCCGTCTCCCTGCGCTATTGTCTCCATTCCGAGCCTGAAGATCCTAAAGGGGAAAACCCATGCCATAATAACAGCCTTTTTTGGAAGAGGCTTCGGGATGAGGGGGAAGCATGGGGACAGAGCACTTCCTAAGTCCTAGCTAGACCCCCCTGTGGAGACTGACCGTGAGGGGTGGGAGCCGGCCCTCTTCAAGGGAATGGCAGGGGCCCCTCGGGAGAGGGCGTCTGGAGAGGACAGGACGCTCCCTCTTTCCCCGGTTAGGGAACAGAAGTGCAGGCAGCGAGCTACCTGGTCTAAAGCAGATTTTACTCCTGAAAATAAAAAAAAAAAAGGAAAGAAAATGAACAGTTTGAACACGACTCTGCTCTCGTTACAAGGAGATCAAACAAGACAAAGAAGGAGCCAGCGCTCAAACTTACGGGTTTCAAACATATATTTATTTTTAACAAACAAACAAACAAACAAACAAAAGATTATATTGTCCCGACCGACCGTGCATTTTGCCAGAGGAAGGGGGGTATATGCCCCGCCCCTCACCCCTTTCTTGCATACAGAGCAATCCCGAGAACATCTGAAATGCTGGAAATTAGAAGGCTGTTTGGGGAACAAGCAAATTATTTCTCAAGCCCCTGCTCTGGCTGAGTCACATCCATGGGCATGATCACATTTTGGCCTTTGGAGCTGGGCTTTTCCGGTTGTTAACTGCAGGGACCCTCCCCAGGCAATCAGAGTCAGGGGGGCAGCGGATGGGGGGTGTGGAGGTGGGGGAGGGGGGCCAGGGTATGTTGCTTTGGGGCCATGCACAGCCAACGTGAGGGAGGCCTCCCTGAGCCGGGTGTCCGTGATGGGAGAGGAGGAGGCCAGCCGGGCAGGCTTGGCTCTTATCTCCCACCCACCCTCCCCCATATCCACGTCTGGGAGTGAGGGGTCAATGGAAAGCACCGGAGAACAGAGCCTCTTCCTTCCCCTCCCCACCAAACACCTACCTCCGCATCCTTGTCTCTGCTGAAAACACCGTGGGAAGGTACGATCGCCCCATGAAATCTCGCTATAAAATGGTCTGTTTGCTCTGCTTGTTATCAGGGGTGTCTGATCAAAGAAGCAGTGCCCAGACCTGGTTATCTAATAACCAAATAAACAGCCAGGCTGGCTTCCCTGGTTGGGGAGGGTGGGGGGCAGCCCCGGATGAAGTGAGGGCCAGGCCAGGGTGGCTGGACCCCTCTTGATGACCATTCCTGCCTACAGAGTGTCACATAGGCCAGATCCTCACAGGGACCTCCATGTTCCAGATGGAGAAACTGAGGCAGGGAAACCATGTTCCTGCCGTCCAGGGGAGCCCAAGGCCATCAGGTAATGGCCACGGTGTTGGCCTTCCTCCCCTTGTCCCAGTGCACGCCTGTGCCCAGCTCATACCTTGTGTGTCACGGAGGCTCAGTACATCTTTGCTGCACGGATGAATGAGCCCAGCAGTGGTACAGAATGAGCACTGGGTTTGCCTCAGAAGACGTGCTCGTGCTTCTTAATGCGACCACTTAGCAGCTGGCTGGGGCTGGGGCTAGGACGAGGCAAGCGAGACACCCAGGGCGCAACATGGAAGGGGTCACTCGCTCTCAGACGCTCACCCTGCACCTATACGAGCCTGAGAGTGAGCGCCCCCTCACATGTTGAGTCCCGGGCATCTCGCTGGCCTCACCCTAGCCCCAGCTCTGCCGCTCGGTCTGACTCCTGGTTTCTTCCTCTGAAAATGGGGATGATGCTTGCGCTGCCCAGTGGGACTAAGAAGTCGGTGTCTGCAGACATGAGCTTGGGGTAGAGGATCCAGTGTTCTCAGGTCCGGAGGCTCTGGAGAAGAGTCAAAGGTCACACAGCCGGTGTGAGATGGAGCCTGGATGACGAAGTGGTCTGGGACTTGACAGTCTGGCTGCTTAGCCTTATTCTAAACAGCTTGGGTCCTGAATGGCTTCTTGTTCACCTGCCTCCCCCGGCGAAGATGCCTTGGGCTTTCCAGAAACTCCCCCTACCCAGGATTCCTCATACCCGTCCGTCTTCTTGCTCCATCAGGCCGTGGTAGGAGCTGGGAGGCATTAGAGGACTTAACCCAGCACCCGGCATAAGTGTTCATTGAACATGGTGGATGGATGGATGGATGGATGAAGGGTGGATGGATGGATGCGTGAGTGGGTGGGTAGATGGATGGATGGGGGGACAGATGGGTGGATGGATGACTAGGGGGACGGGTAGGTAGGTGGGTAGATGGAAGGATGGATGGATGGATGACGGATGGATGATGGATCAATGGATGGATGGGAGGCAGGTACAGTGGGCAGGTGGATAGATGGGTAGAATGACTAACATCACAGTTGTCACAATTGTTCTGGGTGGTGCCTAAGCTGAGTCATTTGTTCATTGTATCATCACATTTATTAATTAGTAGTGATCATTAATGCATTCACTCACCCTTGGATTACAGATTCCCAAACTGGGGAGCTGCATCATAGTTCCTGTGCTGAAAGGGCACTCTTCCAAGGGTGGGACCCTGTGTTCCCCTAGGAGTAGCCACACAGCCAACATGGTGGGGAGGGTTGAAGCCTCTCACTGAGTGAAGAGGAGGTTGCTGCTCTAGGGTTGCCAGGCTGGCTTAACTGGAGGCTTGGGGTTGGCTTTCCCTCTAAATCTCCAGGTGCCCCCACCCACCCCAGCCTCTGTGTTGCCAGGGCTGCTCATGCTTGGCTGTGGGATCACTGGAGGAGCCACCCAGTCCGATGCCAGTAGGTCTGTCCACAGAACACCCAGTCAGTCCTCACCATTCAGGACTGATGGACAGGTTGGAGCTACTTAGACCCACCAGGGCTCACAGGTGGATTGTAGAGAGAATGGGTTGGTCCAGACCATTTTACCTGAGAAAGGAGAACATTCAGTGTTGGGGCACCTGGGTGGCTCAGTTGGTTAAGCGCCTGCCTTCAGAGCGGGGTCATGATCCCGGGATCTGGGGATGGAGTCCCGCTTCAGGCTTCTTGCTCAGCAGGGAGCCTACTTCTCCCTCTGCCTGCCGCTCCCCCTGCTTGTGCACTCTCTTTCTCCATCTCTCTGAAAAATAACTAAAATCTTAAAAGAAAAAAGATTCATAGGAATCTTCCCTGTGGCATAATCTTTAAAAAAATGAAAATAAAAAAGAACATTCAGTGTCGATACCAAGGCTGAGGAGAGGCTCCTGCCTCAGGGGAGAAGGGAGGCTTTGGGTGTCTGAGGGAGTTCTTCTCCTGGCATTGCCATTCACGGGGAGCATGACTTTGGGCAACGTTTCTGAGCCTTTGACTCATCAAAAGTGAGACTTCTTGGAGGGTTTGGGGGAAGATCCTGGGAGGTGATGCAATAAGCCCCTTAGCATGGGGCCTGGTGGGTGGAGTGTCCTTGGTAAGACGGTAGCTATTGCCCTTTGTAGCTGTGTCCCCCAAACACAGAGATGTAGGACCTCACACTGGGCTCCGTTCTGCAGGGTATCAGAGCGGGAGGGCCTCAGGAGATCTTCTAGCTCATTCTTTTTCAGATGGTTCCTTGGGGGCCTCCTCAGGAGGAGGACATGGGAAAGGAGGCAGCTCTCCCTCCTTCCTGGCCTCAGCGGCATCCTCCACAGCCTTAGCTGTACTAGGGCGCTCTTTGTGGGGTGGGGGGAGCGGCGGTCCCCTACGCATTTCTGTCAAACATGAGCTCCTCGGCCGTTGGAGCGATGAATGAGACACATGCAACACGGAGAGATCTAGGAGGCATAGCGTGTCAGGAAAGAATCAGAAGGGCTCATTCATGTAAACTTCAAGCACAGGATTGTACACAGCAGACAACATGCCTTTCAGGTATGTGTGTATCTGAGGCAGGACATCAGGCACGTTTGCCTGTACAAGGGAAGTGGGCACGGGAGCCGGAGGCGGGAAGGGAGAAATCACCATCAATACACCTGAGGGCCCTTACACAGATAAATTCAGTGATATTATGGCAACTTTCTGCGTCTGAGCAAAAGAGGTGGGAAACCACTGACTCCCTCTTCTCAAACATGGAGAAATGGAGGCACAGCAAGGGGCAGAGGGATTACCAGGATGGCGGTGGGTGAGTCAGAATTGTTCCCTCCGTGCCTAGACTCAGCATCGTGGTCCAGCCTCATCCTCATTCCTGCAGGTGTTTGCAGAACAGGCCGCCCAGAGCGGGTTGCGGGGGGGGGGGTGTCCTTCCCTTTCCACCGCCGCCGGCCACCAGCTGAGTGGCACGGCCCAAACCTCCTGTGATGATTCCTCTGGTCTGAGGGGCTTTTCCTGGAAGAGGCAAATAAAAAGGAAGCCAGGGGACATGCATGGCTTCCGACTGTTGATTTTTTCCCTAGCAATAATGTTTATTGTTCTCTTCCCATTATAAAAAGCACCTAACAGAGCTAATTTATTAGCTAATATATCTAATACATTTAGAAAGCATAAAGTTTATTATTTCTCTCCCATTATAAAATCAACAGTGCTCTTAATACACTCTTTGGAAAATGCAGAGAGAAAGAATGCAAACGAGAGTCATGCACGGCACCACCTGAGGACAAGCCCAAACACCACAGCTTGTTTTCTGCCCTTACATAAATTTTCTTCCGATCTGTCGTCACATTTAATAACGTAAATGTCCAAATAAACCACTCATTCCCCCAATTTCATCTTTTGGGCTAATTTACCAGCCTTTCAGGACTGGGCAGGTGCAAGGCCGTGGGAGAAGGGGGCACAGAAGGGCAGAAAGCAAAGTCATTCTCTTTTTTTGGTTCCCAATATCCTGCATATTGCTTTGCCCGTGTTTTGTTTTGTCTGAACCTTTCACCGTACTAGGTCACGAACTTTCCTCTGCTTCTGATTTCAGGCTGGAGGCAGCAAATTGATTTTAAATAGAAATACCTGACAGGTGGGGTGGCTTGGGAGTTTCAAAATCCATCCAAAGGTGCCCCCACCATCCACTGAGAGTCAGTGGAGAGGCTGGGCCACGTGCAGTGAGGAGGTAAGCTACCTTCAAGGTGAAAGGCACACCCTTGGGGACGGAGGAGCCTACAGGTGCTGCTGGACAGGCGAGGCAGAAGACCCTTACCTATTTCTTCTTTCCTTCTTTTTTTCAGTTTACAATTAACATTCAGGGTTTCGTCTGCACCCTCCCTCTTGAAATGGAATTTTTATCTCTTGATTCATGCTACAAGATAAAATCCCTGTTTATCCAGCTGCATGAATAATTGATAAGCTCTTTCCAGCTTGTCGGCAGGGACTGAGCAGCCTCGCCTTGCGGCCTGGCACCCGTGGCAATTTCCTGAGCACCAGCAAGAGACCTTTGCACAGTTTCTGCTTGGAGTCCACCGACTCCGTGTCCCAGGGCGGGGGTTATCTCTTGATCCAGATTCAGAAGTCACAGATCAGGCACTCAGGGTTCTAGCACAGGGGATGTGGGGATGGGGGCGGGGGCACGCGTCTGTGCTCACTTAGATTTTCTACATGGCGTCTGTGACAGGTGTGGATTCCGATGGGAACCTCCCGGCTGGCGGTTTCAGAGTTCACGGCATTAATTAACTCTAATCTGTTCCCTGATAGTTTAAACCAGACCCAAGATGTGAAGGCATTTTTCTTTCCTACATATTTAATGGACTTAATGAGATAACAGTAAGAACCTGTGTTTGGCCGCCTTTCGATGATAAAACGCGGTGGGGGGTTGTTCATGTGCTTGGCTGGGGTTTCTCCTTCTGAAACAGGCCTGGACAGATACCTGTTCTGTCGGGCTCCTGCTAAGCTTCCCAAAAAGAGGATTTCTAGCTTGTTCTGTAGAACGTCCCAGTTCTTCAAGGCCAAGGTAGCTGTGTGTTGCGATGGCGGTCATGGTGCAAACGCCCCGGAGAGAAAGGGTCCACGGGATGTGTTGTTCCTTCCTCTCCCTTCTTCCCCACCCCCACTCAAAGAGTCTTCCCACCGGCTGGGAGGTGGCGAACACTTGGGCTTGACGCTGTGGGGATTCGCCTGCACCCCTGTGGCCGGCGGGGTACTCGGAGGAAACCCGGACGGAGAGCGGGCGTCCGGGTCCCTCGGGAGCTGCGCGGGCCTGTCCCGCCTCGGGGAGCCGCCGCCTTGATTCAAGCCCCTCAACGGTTCTCAGCCAGATACGAGCTCGGCTTTCTCTTTCGTTCGCGGAAGGTGGCGAGAAAATGAATCGGAGTCTGGGTTTTCTCCCCCAGCCTGTTTTCTCCAAAGCTCCAGGAAATTAAGAAACGTGCCGTTGGTTTTAGCAAACACTTGGAACAAACGAACACCAGATACCGGGCAAAGGCCTGGGATCTCCACGCAGACCCCGCTCTCAGCGGCCCCGGCCCCCCGCGCGGGAGCTGCTGGCCCGGGCAGAGGCGCCGATGGCTGGAAGGGAGGCCACAGTGTAGCCGAGAGCTGTGAGGGACCTGTTCTTCTAGTACCTTCTCCACATTTCTCATAGGTCGGACATTGTTTGTGGCCTCCCGGCTACCATGGAAGGGGAACAGAAGGGGTTTCTGGGGCTACGGGACCAGACCTCAGGCCTGGCTGTGGCGGGGAAGCTGGTGGGCATCTGTGTGCCATGAGCGAGCCCCCTGCAGACCCCTAAGACCGGCGGGCATTTCCTTGGAAGCTGGTTCCCAAGGTGACGCTGGCTGGCCGGCCCCGTGTCCCCAACCTAAAACCGCTGGCTGCTGCTGGGTCTAAGGTTGTGTGTTTTTTTGGGAAGCAGAGTGTGTGATGGGTTTGTGTTGTCTGTTCTCCCACAGAAGCTTCGAGGCTGGGGAGGGAACCACAGAACTCTCACCGGCGGTCCTGCCTCTTGAAGGGAGCTCTGCCCCGGCCCAGGGCGGGTCCCGTGGGCTCTGCTGGCGGACGAGGATGGCACCACGAGCCGGCTTTGTGTGGTTCTCAGAGGGCTGTTCTGGATCAATAAGACGCATGTGAGGCCACAACCCAGTGCGTGGCACAAGGTGGTTGTTGGAGGATGTTGGCTTCGGTGAGGAGGAGGCAGAGGCAGGAGGAGTCAGGGTCCTGGCTCCCTCCTCGCCGAACCACTGACTCCTGTGTGCCCTTGGCAGGTCCCTGTCCCCCTCTGGATTAGCTTGTTCATCCGTAAAACTGCCCCAGCGTGTTGGAAGGAGGTGTGACGTGTACGGTTGCCGATCTTGATAAATGGAACTTCCACAACTGGCAGGCGCCTTGGGTGCAGGTTTCTCTCCTCTCTTTTTTCCAGATTCCAACATAAAACACATTCCCATGATGGAAAACCAAGGAAAGCAGGAAAGCTTCCCCAGGAAGGGCAGAGGGTGTCTCTCCATCAGTAGCCAATCGTTCAACGGATGCTTGGGAGAGGGCTGGAGAAGAGCCCGGAGAGGGGGCAGCAATCGGGAATTCTGGTTGGCAGGGGCCGTGTAGACGGGGCGAGAGTCTCAAGGCCTCCTTTCTCAGGTGTTCCGTCAAAGAGAACATCTCTTTTGGGAGCTGGTGTGTCTTCAACACCTCTCTAACCCTTGAGAGCTCTCCCTATAGCCAAGGGAAAGGAACCCTCTGCTTCAGCTTGGGTTTCCCTGATGGGCCAATGACGTTCAGCCCGTTCTTGTGGGCTTCTCCGGAATCCATCTGCTTTCTTTTCCGAGGTATCTGACTGGATCTTGGCCCATTTTTTATTTAGGTGGTTTGCTTTCTTTTTGTTGAGCTCTGAGCGTTCTTTCTATATTAAGTCCTTTCCTAGATAATGTGACTAGCAAATATTTTCTCCCAGTCTGTAGCATTCCTATTAATTTTCTGAATGGTGTCTTTTGCAGCACAAAAATTGTTCATTGTGAAGTATATTTTATCATTTTTTTCTTTTGTAGATTTTACTTTTGGGGCCATACCTAAGAAATACTTATCTAAGCCAAGATCACAAAGATTTTCTTCTATATGTTCTCCCAAAGTTTTTTTTAAAAAACAGTTTTAATTTTGTATTTTGATCTTGGATCTATTTTGAGTGAATTTTTTATATATGGTTTGAGATCCAGATCAAATTTTTTTGATGGATATTGTTTACTTTTTATTTTATTTTATTTTATTTTATTTTATTTTATTTTACTTGAAAGAGAGGAGGAGGAAGCAGGCTCCCAGCTGAGCAGAGAGCCCGATGTGGGGCTTGATCCCAAGGACCCTGAGACCATAATCCGAGCCGAAGGCAGAGACCTTAACCCACTGAGCCACCCAGGTGCCCCGGATATTGTTTATTTTTATATGGTATGAGATACAGGTTGAATTTCTTTTGATGGATATTGTTTTTTTGATGGATAATGTTCCTATAACATTTGTTGAAAAGACTATCCTTTCTTCATTTAATTTTCTTTGCAACTATAATGGAAATTAATTGACCCATAGAGATAGGTTTATTTCTGGACTTTCTATTCGGTTCCTCTGAAGCATCTATCTACCTTCTCTTCAAATAATTTCTCCATTGTCTTGGCTACGCTAGCCATTAGCCTTTTAGGAAGCCTGGAAACCAGGTAGTGTGATTCTGTTCTCTAATGTGTATTATTTTACTCTAAATTTATTCTTCCTTTTCAAAATTGTTTTCATTATTCCTCCTTTGCCTGTTCATATACATTTTAGAATTGACTTAATGATTTATAAAAAAAAAATCATGCTAAGGTTTTGAATGGAACTGGTTTGATTGTAAGGATTGGTTTTGGCAGAATTGACACCTTAACAGCATTGTCTTCCAAGCCATTGACATGGCATAGGTCTCTGTCTCTTTAGGTCTTTAATTTCTTTCATCACTGTTTTTTTTTTTTGTTGTTGTTGTTGTTTGTTTGTTTACAGCATAGGGAGAATGCATGTGCTTAAGATTCATATGTCAGTATTCATGGGTTTGTGTTATTGTAAATGGTACCCTAAAAATTTAAATTTTCAACTATCTGTTGCTAGTACATAGAAATACAATTAATTTTTGTATGTGGACTTTGTATTCTGTGACCTTGCTATACTCAGTTTTTATGTCTAGGAGCTTTTTTAGAAAAAAGATTTTATTTATTTAGTTATTTGACAGAGAGAGTGAGAGAGCATAAGCCGGGGGAGAGGCAGAGGGAGAGGGAGAAGCATGCTCCCTGTAAGCAGGGTCGATGCAGGGCTCCATCCCAGGACCCTGAGATCATGACCTGAGCTGAAGGCAGACACTTAACAGACAGAGGCACCCAGCTGCCCCAATGCCTAGTAGCTTTTTAATATATTTTTTGGAATTTTATGTGTAGATAATCATGTAGTCTATGAATAGTGATAGTTTTATTTCTTCCTTCCAGTGTGGATGACTTTTTCTCCCCTTGACTTAATGCATTAGTGCAATTTTGAGTAATAGTGAGGAGAGCAATATCTTTGCTTTGTTCTTGATCTGAGGGAAAAAGCACTCAGGATTTCACCGCTGTATATGCTGTTTGTTGTAGGTTGTAAGTCCTTGCTTTCTGAAAGTTTTTATCATGGATGTGTGTGTATAAAATGCTTTTTTGGGTCACTCTTGTGATGATAATACAATTTTCCTTCTTTAGTCTGCTGATATGGTGAGTTATGTTGACTGATTTTGGAATGTTGAACCAGCCTTGCATTCCGAGGATGAAGCCCACTTGGTCCCGATGAATCATCCTTCTTATTTGATTGTTGGATTTGATTTGCTTATGTTTTGTTAAGGATTTTATCTATATTCATGAAGGTTATGGATCTGTAGTTTTGTTGTAATATCTTTGTGTGATTTTGGCATCAGGATAAATGCTGGTATCATAAAATGAGTTAGGAAGTATTCCTTCTTCTTTTGTATTCCAGGCAAATATGTGTAAAGTTAGTATTATTTCTTTCTTAAATATTTGGTAGAATTCACTGGTAAGACCATCTTGGTCTGGAACTTTCTTTTTTGAAAGGTTTTGACTATGGATTTAATTTCTTTAAAAGATAAAGAATTATTCAGGTTATTTATTTCTTATTGAGTGAGCTTTGGTATTTTGTGTCTTTTAAGGAATTTCTCTATTTCATTTAAGTTGTCAAGCTTGGGGACATAGAGTTGATTATAATATTGTCTTAATTTTTGCATTGTGATGTCTGATCTGTCATTCCTAAAATTGATCATTTCTATTGTTCTCTTTTTTCTTGGTTAGTCTGATTAACGTTTTATCTTTAGTTTTATTTATCTTTTTTCAAAGAAGCAGCTTTGGGTTTTATTTATTTTCTCTATTATTTTTCTGCTAACAATTTCAGTAATTTCTGCTCATTATTATTTTCCTCCTTCTGTTTATGATTCTTCATTATTGGCTTATTATTTATATCTCTTTAAACAATTTTAGTGGTTGCCCTAGGTTTTATAATATGAATCTTTAATTAAAAATTCTGACTTCAAATAATAGGATACTGCTTTATGTCTAGTCTACAAAACTTGCAACAATATGCTAGTAATTCTTCCCTCTAATGCTCTGAGCCATGGGTGCCATATATTCTACTTCTGCATATGCTGGCTACTGCTTTTGCTTTTGCAACTACTCGTTTGAGTCCCTTATCCTTTAGAAGAGGAGTTGGCAGACCCTGTAAAAAGTCATGTAATAAAACTTTTAGGTTTTATAGGCCATATGGTTTTTGTCACAACTTCTTAACAGTGCCATTGTTGTGTGAAAGCAGCCATAGACAATATATAGCTGAATTTTATAAATTCAATACAACTGTATTTACAAAAATGGACAGCAGGCTGCAGATGGCCCACAGGCTGGGAATAAATTTTGAGTTGACAGTTTTTTCTTTTGGCACTCCAAAGACATCATTTCCATCGGTTTCTGGCTTATCTAGTTCCGGTAAGAGGTCTGATATAATTCTTCTTTGCCCCTCTGTATGTAATGCATTTCCCCCCTCTGCCTACCTTTGATTTTTCCCTTTGTCCTTCATCCTTCCTTTTCAGCCGTGCTGATATGGTGGCCGAGGTGTCTGTTCTGTTTGATTTCCCGGGTCGGTGTTCTCTGAGCTTCTTGGATCTGTGACTTGGTGTTCATCATTAGTTTTGGAAAATGCTTATTGTCTAATTTTACTTATTTTAAGTATTTAGAAATATTACCATTGTTTTCATGGTCTAGAATATGGTTTGTCTTGGTGAATGTTCCTCGTGTCGTTAGGTAGAATTTTCTATAAATGCCAGTTAGATGATTATTTTCTCAAATCCTTCTTTTCTGCCTCATTCTCTCTTCTCCTTCTGAGAATCCAACTATATTTCTGTTACCTTTATTAGTGTCCCCCAATTCTTTTTAAACTTTATTTTTAAACTTTAAAAAAGATTTTATTTATTTATTTTATACACGCAGAGAGAGGAGAGAGAGAGAGAGATCACAAGCTAGACAGAGAGGCAGGCAGAAGGGGAGGGGGAAGCAGGCTCCTGCTGAGCAGAGAGCCCTAAGAGGGGCTTGATCCCAGGACCCTGGGATCGTGACCTGAGCTGAAGGCAGAGGCTTAAGCCACTGAGCCACCCAGGTGCCCTATGTCCCCCAATTCTTGAATGCTCTGTTTCTCCTTTAGTAAGAAAAAAAATCTTTTCCTCTTTGAGTTTCTATTTGAATAATTTCTATTGGACTATCTTCAATTTTATTACTTGTGTTACGTTTACTAGTGAGTCTATCAAAATCATGCTTTATCTTTGTTGCTAGGTCTTTATTTCCAGCATTTCCTTTTGATTTTCTCTTATAGTTCCTACCCCTTTGTTGAAATTATCCTTGGGATGATTCATAGTGTCTTTACTTTCACTAGAGACTTTAACATGCTAATGAATTATTTTAAATTCCTGTCTCATAACTCCAACATCTGTACAATTTCTGAGTCTGATTCTGTTGATTCTTTTGTCCCTTGACAACATGTTGCATTTTCTCACTTCTTTGAAAGATTCACAATTTTTTTTTTTAACCAAAAGCCATACATCTGATATAGGACAGTAGACACTGGGGTAAATAACTTTTATGTCTGGGAATGGAGCATGGCTTTATTTCTGCTAGACCTTTAGTATGGGGGAGTTGAGTCAGCATACTTAGGAGTTGAACTGGGTTGAGGTTTGTTGTAACTATGGTTTCCCTCAGTGCACCACTAGCTTCAAAGTCCTCTTGTCTGGGCTTTGGTTTAGGTTGGGGGCTGGCTTGCTAGAGGGCTTTCCTCAATATTTGCTCTGCTCTCAGTTTTAAGTCTTTTTTTTTTTTTTGCACTTTGCCAAAGTGAGTGTCTGTCCCCACATTCCTGCCCCTCTGCCAGCAGTAGATGCTGGTTTGCATAGTGGGGGGTGTTCTTTGCTGTTCTGAATATGCTTCAATCTCATCCAGGCACTGTGTGAGTAGGTCCAAACCCCAGTCACAAGTCTGGGCTCAGGATGTCTTCCTGCCCATCCTGTCCACCCCACAAATAGAGGGGTTTTGTTGTAGTTGCCTTTAGTCAGGTACACTGCTTTCACTGGTGCCCCACGGGGGAGAAGAATCTCGGTGGGGCTTTGTGTTTTTCCTATGGTGGCTGCTGTTCCCCTCCCTCAGGCATACATGGGGAGGGAACTTTCTCAGAATTCTCATCCTGCCCTTTCTTATCTTTTTGTAAGTGTCAGTTCAGACATGAGAACAGACCCTTGTATAGAATGAATTCCTCTTGTGTGTGTAGCTCTCAGAAATGCTAGATTGCCTCACCAGCCCACACTCAATCTTTAGCAATTTGTTAAATATTTTAGCTTATTTTTTCCTACCAGTGTCCAGTGGCATTTACTCCAGCTAAGCAAGTGCTCCTGTCTCTCCTTGGAGGCACCTATCTTTCCTTATATTTCAAGGTAGTTGGTTGCCTGGCAACCTCAGCTCTCTGCTGGATTAAAGAAAAGTTGCAAGATTTCAAATTATCTGGCCTGTTTCCTTGTGGTGGTGGTAAGAATGGGAGTGATGCTCTTTCCAGCTTTCTACATCTGAAGTTGTCTGATTTAAAAAAAAATTGTTTTTCAGTAAAAATAATGTGTCTTTTCAATAATAAGTTAATGATACAAAGCAAAGGAAAGTATAGGTAAAGATAATAGGGGTGGTTGGTGAAGCCATGTTCTGGGGCAATGTTAGATTAAGGACAAGAGCTTTGGAACCTGTGTGCCACCCATCGCATGCTTCCATATGACCTTGGGTAAGAGTCTTGACCTTGATGAGTTTTAGTTTCTTTTTCCTCTTTTATGCAATGGAGATTAAATGTAATCTACTCCAGAGGATTAAAAGAGCTAATATATAAACAGTGCTTGGTATGGGGCTTGGCTCATGTTAAGTGCTCCGTAAATGGTGACTATTAATTTTCATAGATCTGAAGACTGTATTTGTGGTATAAGAGGCAGTTCCAGATGTACACAGATGAGAAAAGAGGGGTTGTTGTTCTTGTTGTTTTCTGTACCATTCCCACATCTCCTGGACACTGGCTGGTGTGTGTGTGTGTGTGTGTGTGTGTGTGCGCGCGCACGCGCGCGCACATGCACGCACGCAGCGTGTGAGTTTGAGGCTTTGATGAAATTCTGTGAAGTAGTTTCTGCCACTACTTCCACATTGGAAACATATCCTAAGACAGAAGAAAATGTGTAGATCAGGAAATATTTAAAGAGAGCATGGAAGTATATAGCCCAGCCCTGGGCACATAGGGAGTACTCAGTTAACACGCAAAATGACAAGAAAGAAATCCACAGATAGGGAGAGGCTGGAGCTGGGAAGAAACCCCTAGCAGCTTGGTCTCACTTTCATCAGCTGTGTGTCTGGTTGACCTGGGGTGAGATCCTTGACTTCTCTGAGCCTCAGTTTCTCACCAGCTAGATGGCAGAAATCTCTGCTGCCCTCCCTCACCTCAGATGGTTGCTATGAAGTTGAGACAAGAGGATGTCTGTGGCCATCTGAAAACTACAAACATAAGGCCTTAGTGTTAAAAATGATCACTCAAATCCATTCTGAAAGGTTGAAGGATACGTGGAAAGTGGACCTTGGGGGCTTTTCAATTATGGCTTCAGAAATAGTTAAGGTAAAGTCAGGCAGCAAGTGATCAATTCTTCTAGAAGTTTCTATCCCAAGGAGGCTCTCAGATTTTTGCGGCTGCCCGACATATCTCTTAACAAGTTACGTCCAACTGGAGAAACATCAGTAGTTGTCGAGGCCACAGTTTGTCTGGCTGATTTATACAAATCGGCGAAACAATATCTCCAGCCCCTGCTTTGATCTTGGTTTGAAGCAAGTCAACTTAAACGCTCGTGGGAGCTGGAAGGAGATCCTTCATATAAATGTGTCCACAAATCTCTCTTGGATGCTCAGGCTGAGGCCTCCGTTAGTTGCTTCAAAGGCCTCATCCATCACAACAGGGGGAGTAAAACTCGAGTTGTGCTTTATTAATCTTATTGATTGCTACCCTTGACCCAACTCAACCCGTATCCAAATGCAGCAGGAATTTCTAACTCAACTTTTGCTGTAGTAGAACTTCACTTACTTTACCGCAGCCCCCTCCTCACCCCCCAGCCCCCCGGTGGCCATCCCTCTCTTTAGTCAAGAGGGAGAATGGGTGGGCATGGAGGGTTCGATACTAGAGGTTGAGCCCGGTGGTGGGTATTAGTGTTGGCTGTGGAATTGATCGCCTGGGTTCCAATCCCAGCTCCAGCATATACACACATACATGTATGTGCGATCTTGGACAAACTACAGAAACCTGCTGCTGCCTCAGTTTCCCTTTTTAAAGTTTAGATGGTGTATTGGTCAGGGTTATACCAGAGAAACAGAATCTGTAGGATGTATATACGAGGAGATGCATGTTAAGGAACCAGCTGTCAGGGTGGGCGTCTGGCTAGGTAAGTTGAAATTTGCAGGGCAGGCCAGCAGGCTGGAGACTTTCAGGCAGGAGCTGAGGCCACTGAAGAATTTCTTCTTCCTCAAGGAAACTTAACTTTCACCTTTCAACTGATTGGATGAGGCCCTCCAGATTATTAAGGATCACCTCCTTTATTTAAAGTCATCTGTTGTTGCTAACCTACCTATAAAATACCTTCATAGTAACACCTAGGTTGGTGTTGGAAGGAATAACACAGTCCCATGGCCCAGCCGAGTTGAACCACGATACTGACCATGACAGATGGTATAGGATGGAAGCAAACAATAGAAGAGGTGTTATATGGAAAGTGTCTGGGACAGGACCTGGCTTAGAGTGTGCATTGCCATAAATGTCAGCTATTACTGTCGCTGAGGGGATTAAATGAGAATGCTCACGATAGCTTGGCACTTCCCAAGTGCTCAGAAAACATTAGCTGTTTATGATGTCTCCAAAATTTCACTCAATATATATGTATTAAGCTTCTGCCATGTGCTGGGCATTGTTAAGCGGGAGACACAATGGTTTGGGGACTGACTTGGGCCTGTGGTAACCAACAGTTGCACACATACATGCACACACACCTACACACAGAGCTGATGACAGATAGGGACTTCATAGGGTGACATGACAGCTCATGACGGAGGACCAACAAAGTCTGGGGGTTTGGGGACACTTCCTTCAGAATGTGAGTTTGGAGCTGAGGTTTGAGGGAGAGTGGGCATGCTGGGGCATGGCTGGTGGGGTGGAGGGGTGAGCAGTAGAAGCACATCTTGTGGAGAAGGACAGGCGTAAGCACTGACCCCACTCAGGGCCCCGGGGCTGCAAGCTCTCCCCACCCAACACATGCATATTGGACACCAACCGTGGATGCTTGATTGCTTTAGTTTTGTGTTTGCAGTCCTTTTCTCTCTTCGGCTGAAAATAATATAAAGAATTGCTTATTGGCTCTGTCTACTTCAAAATGACAGTGCCAATGCCATTGTCAACAATATTATTATTGCTGAAGGCCATTTAAAACTTCTTACCTGTTCTGTTTATCCCACCAGGAAAGCACACCCAGGTTGGTGTATTTTAAAAACACGAAATGATTCTTCTTGGATTGGTTAAAAGAGGAATTGGCAAACCTTTTCTTAAAAGGCCAGAGAGCCCAGCTACAAAACAGGTTCCCTCATGAAAGAAATGAGGAAGGCAGAGGTGCTTGGTGTGCACAAACCTAGGCACCGTGCTTGGCCCCCTCTGTTGGCAGCACCACGTCGGGTCTGTCTCATCTGGTCCACGTTCACTCATCCCCTTCTGTCTTCCTGCCATGCAGCCTGGGCCCTCCTCACCTCTCGCCTGACAAGTGCCACAGCCTCTGAAATGGTCTCCCTCTCCTATCGCTGCCCAGGTCCCACCCACATTCTACCTCCACCAAAGCCAAGGTAAGTTTTCTTTTCCCCAGTTGAAATGTCACATCAACCCGAGACTGCATGGCCACTATGGGTCAGCCGGGGCCTCCGCCCCTCTGTGAAATCTCAACCTGGATCATGAGGTCACCTCGCTCCATCTTAGAAACTGCCCCCCCTTCCCTCCCAAAGAGAAGCACTGTTTGACACCCAGGACTATAGTTTCATTTGGCCTGCCGTGGGGCTTGCTTTAGGTGGAGTAATTCAGACCCCGTGCTTTTGCATCTAGCTGCTTTTGCGTAACATTTTTTCTTTGTAAGTAGGCTCCACACCCAATGTGGAGCTTGAGCTTTTGACCCTGAGACCAAGAGTTGGATGCTATACTGCTTGAGCCCCCCGGGCACCCCTTGCATAATTTTTGAGACTCAAGCAAGCTATCACGTGTGGCTCCATCCAGTTCTTTCATTGTCTTTGCTGGATAGTATTCTGCTGATGATTGTGCTGTAATTCTTTTATCCATTTGCTTAATGGGAATTTGGGTTGTTTCCTTTTAGCTCCCACCACCAACACATAAACATTCTCGTGCAACTTTGTTTCTGATGGGCAGAGGTTGATTCTCTTTGTTTCAGGGTATGGTATGTTTTTACAGACATTGCCAAACAGTTTAGCAGAACGGCGGTCCCATGTCTTCACCTCCTGCCTTCAGGTGAAGAGTTCTAGCCGTTCTATGCCCTTGAAAGACTTGCGATTGTCCAGTGGTTTGGGGTCTGTTTTGTTTTTGTTTCTTTAGTTTGCCATTCTCTCGGTGGACAGAGTATCTTACTGTACTTTTAATTTGCATTTCCCTGAGGGCTAATGAGGCTGAGTCTCTTCTCATGTGCTTTTGGCCATTTGGAGATCTTTTTGTGAAGTGCCTGTTCAAGTCTTTTGCTCGTTTTTGTGCCAGATTATTTGTATTTTCTCATTGACTTGTCCTAATCCTCCATCTGGATATGTCCTTTATCGTTTGTATGTGATTCAGTGATCAAAGTGCATCTGCTCAAAACCGAAACCTGATCATGTCACCCTCGTGGCTTGTCCTTCTTTCTGTCAGATTGTGGAAAGGCCCTATGTGTTCAGACCTGCTTACTTCTCCAGCCTCCCCTGGGACCACCTGTTCTCTGGCTTCTCTCCTTCAGCCACAGTGGACTCTCTCGAACACTCTGCTGCTCTCTTCCAGAGTCCCACAAGAGGCAGAGTAACTTAGAGGCTAAGGGCAGAGACTCTGGAGCCAGACTGCCTTGGGTCTCATTCTTCATGTGTGTAGGGATGATAATGATAATTGCCCCTCATAGAGTTGCTGTGAGGAGGTGATGTACAAGAGAGCCTGGCACAGTGCTTAGCTTGCGGTAAGGGGGATACGAATATTAGTATCATTGATCAGTTGTTGATAATCTGCTTTCTGGGATGTCCCTTTCTTTCATCCCCCATGACTCCAGTCCCCCTGGACTAATCCCTACCCATCCTGTAAGTGTCAGGTAAAGATCACTTCCTCAGAGAAGCTCCCGGTATCAGTCAGCACAGCTCAGTGAAGCTCTCAAACAACGAAGCTCTCAAAGGTTTAAAACAATAAGGATTTATTTCCCACTCAGACTGATGTCCGTTGTGGGTTGGCTGGGGGCTCTGCTCTCAACTTTGTACATCCTTGTTCCAAGTTCTGGTCCTTTGGATCAGCTGGTACCTGGAATACCACCAGGCATAGCAGCAGAGGGAAAGAGGGCTCTGGCAAGTCTCACACCAGGCATTAAGTGCTCAGCCCAGAAATGACACTCGTGTCCCTTCCTCTCTTACCTTCTGGACCGGAATTAGCCACATGACCACACCCACCACAGGAGGCTAGGAAGTTCAGTCCTTGCCATGTGTTCAAGAATGTTTGGTGAACAGCATCAAAGACAGAGGACACCTTGCCTCACCCCTGCACTCTCAGGTCAGGCCGCCCTACTGCATGCTCTGACCCCCTGCTTTCCTTTCCAAAACTTGTAGTTGTGTTTGTGTAATTATCTGGTGGTTATTTGCTTCCTGCCCAAGAGTGTGAATTCCACAAGGGCAGGGGCTCTTGTGGCTCTTGTGGCTCTTGCTCTCTCTTGGTTTATCTTATTTGCTCCCTGTGGACAGTTGAGTTTTCAATCCCTTCTATGGGGAGTTTGGACTCCATACCAGTCAGTTTTTGAGGTACATTGAGGAACAGTGGGATAGGTTCTGGATTCTTCATCATGCCATCTTCAGATACCCTTTTTTTCTTTGATCATTGTCAAAATTTTTGGTTCTATAAAAAAGTAGAGAGAATAATATAGTAAATCCTCATGTACCCATCACCCAGCTTCGACAGTTACCACATGCCAATCTTGTTTTATCCAACCCCTCCATTTCCTCCCCACTGGTTATTTTAGAGGAAACCCAACACATAATATCATTTTATTCAAGAATAACTTACTATGTATCCCTAAGTGAGAAAGACTTTGTAAACGTAATATCACTGCTGTATTTCAAAAATGAGCAAAGATTTCTTAATGTCATGTGATATCTAGTCAATGGTCCGATTCCATTGCTGGCCTCATCCATGTCTTCTCAGTGCTGTGCTCAAATGAAGATCTAAACAAGATCCACACTTTGCATTTGGTTAGTTTGTCTTCAGAAATCTCTAATGAGTCTCCCTCCCCTTTTTAATTTTTATGCTTTTGTTGTTGTTGAAAACCATGTCGTCTGTCCTCTAGTAGTTGCCATAATCTGGATCTTGCTGGTTCCCTAGGCCTAGTGTTCTCTGACACGTCCTGCATTCTCTGTGCTTCCTACAAACTGGTAGTTAGCTTTCAGTTAGATCTAGAAGTTTGGCGATACTCGCTAGATTTCTTGACAAGAATCTTCAGAGGTGGAAGTGTGGACTTCCCATTGCAACATGCCAGGAGGCACATGATGTCTGCCTGTTTGTCTTTTGCTGATGTTAAGATCAATCAGGCCAGTCGGACGTTATCAGCCTGCTGCATCTTTTAACAAGTGGACCATTAGCCTCTCACATCATGGTTTCATCAGCCAGTGATGATCCTTAATGACCCCCATCATATCACTAAGCATTGCAAAATGGCAGTACTCAAATGGTATTATTCTTTCTGCATTTATTAGCTGGAACACTTCTATAAAGAAGAACATTTCCTAATTAGCTATTCAGTTACCCTGAATATAGTTGGTAGAAGAAAGGCAGGATAAATGCTTTCATCTTTCTCTATACTTACCAGTTATCAGGATAAGGAGTTAGACCCCTAGCAGCCTGCAAGGGTGACCAATGTTTTGTTTTGTTTTGAATTTAAGAATCATCATAAACTCATGATCTTAACATATGTGATGCGCCTTCATTAACTGCAGTGGTTATCCTTTGTGATACTGACACCCTTCTTGATGGTCAGTGGGAGCCTCGCAAAGTTGCTCTCTGTGTTTGTTTGATGCCCTCTCCCTGCTCCCAGGAGTCCGATGGCTTCCTTGCTTCCTGGGGTGACAAGATGTTCCAGGCCCATCTGGTGCATATCCTGTTCCAAGCTTGGAACCAGACATTTCCCCCCAGGAGCCCTGGTGCTCTTCAGTGAAAATTAGTATTTAGAGACCGCAGTCTGTGGAGTGTGGGTGCTGAGTGCGACCAGACAGATCGTTTCTAAGCTTTTTCAGTGGACAGAGCCCGGGAATAGAAAAGAGGAAAAGACAGCATGTGTTCGTACTGATATTTCCACTTCAAACTTCAGATGACAAGGTTTTTACTTGATCACTTTCATTTTATATTTGTATTTTTCTCTCAGGCCGACAGCCACTGCAATGATTGCTTATTGGCTTTGTGTGTTTGTGTGTATGGATGTGCATGTGTGTTTCAAAATAACAATACAGATAATCTTGCTAATGATATTATTATTCCTAAGAACAATTTAAGATTTCCTTGTAGTTCTTATTGTCCCATCAAGGTGTACATCCAAAGAGGAAATACTTTCAGCTCTGTGGGCTTTATGGTGTCCAGGCTGTTGCAAACATTCAACTCTGCCATCGTAGCACAAAGGCAGCTGCCTGGACCAAATAGAAATGAGGCGGCTGGGCTGTGGTCCAATAAAACTTTATTTGTAAAAACAGTCCACAAGCCAGATTTGGCTAGCTCGCAGGTCCTGTTTTGCTGGCCTCCATTGCAGACCCATTGCAAAGCACCGACTTGACAAACAGGTTCATATACTTTCTCTTTATTTGCAATTATTTTCATTTATATTGTTTGCTTTTTCACTTAAATTTTCCTTGTTTTTATAAATCTGTAAACAATTTCATTGTTCTAAAGCCAAAAATATAAAACAAGGTACATTTGGAAAATGTCTAGCTTCTCTCAAGGCCCTTTTGACAACATCTCTGGGCTTTGCTGAGAGAGAGAGAGAGAGAGAGAGAGATCTCCTCTGGATTGGTCGGTCTCATCCCTGGGTGATTCCCCTCCAGAGAGGACCTCCTAATCACTCCCTCCTTTTATTTTTGAAGGGGGTCCCTCAGCCCCATCTCTCGTCTTCTGGTGCCTGTGAACAGTACCCAGCTCTGGCTGGCAGAATCCACCAATCAACAACATCCTGACTTACTTCACTGAGCCTCTTAGGGTCAGAATGCGAATCCCATTGTGTCCAGGCCAATACTCGCCTGTATGGTGTTTTCATATGAATGGGAAGAAGGTATCCCCTCTGAGCAGACACAACCCTCCCAGTACCCACCTCGATGAGCAGCTCATACCTTTGAGCAAGTTGCAAGGAGGTGCCCCTCCAGGTATGTGGCTTGGCGAGCAGGGTGTGGGCTAGCTCTCAGTCCCCGCTTGACCCTGTATCTGGAAGACCTTGTGCGGTGCACACCCTGTCCAACTTGTCTGTGGTGGCCCTGGCTCGTTCTCAGCTCTTGGATTGCTCCAGAGTGAGGCATAGTGGCTCTATTCCCAGAAGACTCTCCCTTTTGGTGTCAACGATGATTTTCAGTGGTACCAGGTTTCAATCCTGCCAGTTTTACAACTCTTTCCAAAAGGCAGCACCTTGTTCCCAATAATTGGAGCAGGAAGTTTGAGAGAGAAGAACCAGGCTGGGTTGTGTGTCCTTCCTTGGAGGCAGGGAGGGCAGCAGAGGGCGGCTCTAGGGCCCCTTCCTATGAGCCTCACGGACTAAGAGCCTTCAAAGTCAAGTCAGGGGGCTATTACTAAGAAAAAGGGCAAATTAATTCCAGACAGGAAAAAACCCACCAGCTGTCCCGTCCCGTGTTCTTACCCCCTTCCAGGGCACCCCCCACCCCCACCCCATTCACTTTGGTTTGCTTTGTGCCACTTTCTTACAAACTGTTCATTCCCTGCCTGGAAAACGCGTCCGCTCAGAAATGAACATCAGACATGGGTCTTCGTCTGTTAGGAGCCCAGTGGGCATCATTTTGTCAACAGCCCCCGTCTTTAATCAAGAAGGAATTACCCAGTGGCAAGGCATTATAGTTTTCTTTTATAACTAGCTCGTTTAAAAAAAATTAATTTCAGTTCAACTTTTAAGCGAGGGAAGAGAAAGGATAATTGTGCCACGTTTCCTGATAAGTTATGGAAGCAGGCAAGGGGCCATTTTTCAGGACTCTGCTCCTCACAATTTATAATCATCAGGCTTGAGTCTTTCCTGCATCTTGTAGCTGAGCTGGGAGCCCAGGAATTAGCTGCCTGGCTCTGGTTCCAGGATGCCTCTTGGAGTCTCCTGTTTCTAAAGAAGGGGTTTGAAACGAGGGAAGAAGGCTGTGTGCGGAACGGGGTTGCTGCTCACCTTAGGGCTCACCCACACACTCACATCTGCTGACCGCGGGGAGAAGACCCTTCCCACTCCCTGCCTCCCTCCCTCCCTTCTCTCTCCCTGCCTCCCTCTGGACCAGCCCCTCCTCCTCTCTTCCATCCTTATTTTTATTCGAATCAGGGATCGTGTGCTCTCATGCCTCAACACGGATGCAGGGAGTTTTCAAACTGTAATTTATCATGTGGTGAAGGTTTTATCTCTTATTGGGTGCCCATAACATGGGGGTTCTAATTTCTACCCAGGACCGGTTGGTTGCCTGTGGCCCAGGGCAGGCCTGGCCTCCCTTCCTGTGTCAGTTTTATCCCCTGGAAAACAGAGTTAATGTCTACCCTGCTCACACTAACACGGGAATTAGCCACTGTTCCTGCGGGAGTGCCGCTCTCGTGCCTTTACCAGCACAAGGCAATTCCACCGCAGCCCCCACATCACGTCTGATGGCACCGTCGCTGGTGAACCTTCTGTCTTATCACCGTTTCCATTGTGAGGCTCCAAACTAATCCTTAGGAGGTCACCGCTTAATTCATAAATCCGAGGAGCTGTCAGCCTCACTGTGGTGAGTGGGGTTCGGAGCCGAGGGCCACTTGGAAAATCACCCCCCACCCCAGGGCCAGCGTCCATCGGGGGCTCGGGCAGGCAATCACAAGGAAAATTATAAGGGTCACAGTGGGATGCGGCTTCATCCCTTTCAATTTCAGGCCATGATTAATCTCTTCTGATGTTATTTCATTTGAGAGAACAATCTAAAAGCGGCCTTAGACAGGATAAACTCTCCTGAAAGGGGAAATCAACAGGAAAGACCAGAGCGCGGCTCCGAGAGAGGAATGGGCGTGAACACGCGTGGGGGGAGGCTGCAGGCTTAGGAGGCCGGGGGGAGAGAGGCCTGGCCCTTAATTGATGGCTTAGAAATGGAGAGCCCTTTCTTCTTGGAAGTTGGTGATTCACAGCCTCATCTGGGTCCGACTCCATCAAAAATACGTCCAGTGGCGAGAGCTGCCAAAAAAGTGGGTTTTGTGCAGCCAGCAAGACCCCACACAGTCTCTCCTCCAGCCCGCAGATCTGGGTATGCTGTCAGCTCTGAGTCTGTGAGGTCCCCCAACCTGAGCTTTCCCGCCCTCTAAACCACGGGCGAGAAAGGTCCTTCAAGAGGCGGCTGCCTGGTTGGGGCGGTTCTCGGGGGCAGGGGTGCTCAACCACTGCGCTACCGACAGGAGGGGCCGCATTATTCGGGGTGCTGGGGTCCTTCTGTCTGTTCCTAGGCTGTTCAGCAGTATCCCTGGCCTCACCCCACCAGATGCTATGAGCAGCCCCTTGCCGCCCCCCACCCCGCCCCGGTCGTGACAACCTAGCTTCCACCACTGCCAAATGACCCCAGGAGAAAAAAATCACCCGGGGAGCAATTCTCAGAGTCCTGCGTCCCAGGGGCCATCTCAGGGCTGCTGCTTGGTGTCCCCGCATGTGGACGGGAGACCTTAGAAGCCTCAAGAGCTCTGGCGGGCTGAGCAGGACTGTGGGGCCGTAGGTAGCGGAGCTGTTCTGACTCTGAGAGCGTCCTTTTGTCTCGAGCATGCGTCTGTCTGGGCAACTGCGCTACCCGTCATCGTAGCCCGCCTCCCAGGTGCCCATGTGAATTGTGCCTGCGGACCAGGTGGTCAATCAGCTCTCCCGCGCCGCTTGGAAGTGTCACTGCCTAAGCGAGCATGTAATTACCGCTTGCACCCTCGGCCGCGGGCTCGCAGGAGAATAGTGGGAGAAATGGGCAGCCCATTTCTGCTGTGGGGTGGGCGTGGGGGGCGCTGGAGAAAGCCTTCGAAGCAGGGTGAGAATGTCGGGGATGATGGAGACGGGAACCGTGGGGCTGGCCCCTGGGTCCTCGTAGGGCACTAGTGCCGCCTGAGATTTCCAGGTGCAGGGGGAGCTGGGCCCCACCCCAGGGGCGCCCCTCGCAGAATGCTATCTTCCACGGCTCCTAAGCCCTTTCTAAGCTCCAGGCAGTCTTCCCGTTGGGGACCTTGATCCCCACCACCTCCGACAAATTAAAACACACCCACCCTTTACTTTAACTATAATTTATTTGCAGTAAAAATATTTGAAAGGAGTTTAATGATTTTGCTTGTTAAATTATCTGGCGGTGGGTAATTCATCAAAGTCGCAATTACCTGTGATTTCCCCCACAACCAATAGCATCCATAGGAATTCCTGCAACTGTTTTCTCAAATGTAATGAAGTTTTTATGACTCCGATATCATGAATACTGCATATCCAGCAACGGCAAGCAGGCCTCGTTGCTCCATTTGGCAGGCGTCTAATGAAGCATTTATTAATTTTGATTTTGCTGCTTTCTTGTTGAATTTTGGAGCCGATAATTTTTCTCCGCACACACTTCCGTAGGCCTGGAAAGGCCCACGCTTACGGCTGGGAGGAGCAGCTTTACCCTCAGCAGCCGGTGAGAAGTTTCCAGAAGCTGCAGGGCTGGTCACTGTGCCCTCGGTGGGGGCGGTGGAGGGGGCTCGCCTGCACTTGGGGGTCCCTCCCGGCGTTTCCTTTTCTTTATTTTTTATGGTGGTAAAAATGAAGTCAAAACATCTGGCGACCCACATGTGCGATTTGCAAACATCAAACAGGGGTGTTCATTCCTGATTTCTTGATTAATTTATTGAACGTCAACTTTCTGATCAGCCCAATGCTTTAATCACGGGGAAATTGCCTACCAGCTGGGGATTCTACTTTTCTCTGTTACAGCAAATGAAGCCTAATTGCCGGGATGTGAACCAGTCGGAAAAACAGTGAGGAATTAGGCGTCATTGGGAGGCATTTCCTGATGCGTGAGAACACGGAGCCCAGAATGGGATTAGCCAGTGTTTCATTTTCTTTTTTATAAAAAGGGACCTCGCCATTGTTTGTAGCACAGAGGTACCCTCCCGGCGGCCTTCAGACGGGTGGGACTGGATTGTGAGAGTGATCTCCTCCCTCCCAGGTGGAGGCAGCAGCTCCTAGAAGCTTATGGTAATATTTAAAGATATAAAAAGGGACAGGACAATTAAAAATGTGCACGAGTGGCTTTAGGGCTGACGTTATTGATGCCTTCGTGATCGATAGCGCTATTTTTGTTTGGATTGCTGGGTAAGGACCAGCCTTAGGAAACTCGGGCCACAGAATTGAGACAGCTTTAGAGCGGGGCCGGCAAAGTCAGTCCAGGGATGATGGCTGATTTAGGGCTCGGGGTGATGGAGGGCGCAGGGTTTTCATCAGCGTATGCCCAGGAGAGGGGATTACATCTGCCGGGCTTCCAGGCCCCAGGTGGAGTGAAGCCGTTTATAACAGAATTTGGCCACACTTGAATTTTAATCTGGGGATCCACTGACTGCTTCAAGGGGAAGCTCCAGAAGCCCCCATTTGTTTTCCAGCGCCTTTACCCATGAGACAGAAGAAATTCCCTCCACCCTCTGCCCCCCGCCTGCCCACCAGCAGCGGCATCCGGGATTGTTTTTGTGGAAGGGATTTGAGAGAGAACATTTCATAAACGGGAGCCATGAATCGTCGCCCTGTCTGGGTGAACCGTGGGGACCCCGGCTTTCTGAGACCAGGCTTAGCTGATGTGTGCTGGGCGTTAATGACCCTCGAGGGAGCTGCTCCATGCCTTGTGCCTTTCACCGAATGTTTATGTTAAAACTCGAAACAATGGGTTAGACTCGGTTCTCCGGCCCATCTTCTGGGGCCACTCGGGGCCCTTGCTGAGCCGGCTGGTCCACACTGAGAGGAGCTGTCTGTGTAAAGGCACCAGCTTCAGACAGAAGGCAAAAACAACCAAACCAAACCAAAGCGTATTTAACCAATGGTTTTCTATATTGATTACATGCTGGAATGTGGAATGATACCATTTTGGATACGTTGTGTCACATAGAATGTATCATTACGTTGTATATGTATTTTGCGCTTTTGGTTTTACTGTATTAAATTTGCCTGCTAGAAAACAAGTGCCAGGTGGGACTCCCATTTTATTCCTGTTGCATGGTGCTGGTCTACAGGAAGAAAAGAGGCACAGAGAGATTGAGTAACTTGCCCGAGGTCACACAGCATGCAAGCGGCAGGGCCTTTTACATGCTAACAGCATCACCCCCCAAATGAGACTTGTATAGGGGGATCTGCTCTTCTCGATCAGCTTTGTCACTGGCCCTTTGTTGAATTCATAAACCCCTCTGTTCTCAGTTTCCCCACCTGGGTCACCAGGGAGTTGGGCTCTATGATGTGTGTGTGTGTGGTTTCCAGAAAATGACATTCTCAGTTTTGTATTCTTTGGGCACACAGTGATGTAATGTGTGGAGGAGAGCATCAGTCTCTCTCTTAATGCTTATTTAATTATATTTAATTAGGAATCTTGTCATATTTTAGCCTGCAATTGGTCTCCCGGGGCCGTCTGCTGCAAAGATTTTTGAAAAATCCAAACTTTATTCCTTGCTATCGATCCATGTGGTTAATGGGGCTGAGTAGGACTGATTTCATCTGTCCTTCTCACTCAGAGTGAGAGGCAGGAGAGACAAAGCAAAGACAGGCTGGGGGCTGGGTGTCTGCAGGCACCCTCCTGGGAGCGAGGATAGCCAGGATCCTGCATGCAGGCATCTGTCCAGAAGTCTCTACAGAGTGTTCCCTTGCTGTGCCCATGCCAAGATCCTGGGAAGACCTTGTTTCTGGCATCTTCTGTGCCCTTGCTGACATGGTACCCTAAAATTGATGCCCACCGCGATGGGAGAGAAGGGGTTTGCCAGGGATCAGCGCCGATGCTCGACAGCCAGTGCTTGGACCAGCCACCTGTTCCCTGGGCTGCCTGTGGGAGGGCCTGCGTTTTCTTGCTGCCTGGTCTCCTCCTGCTGGCTTGGGCAGGGTTCTTCTGGGGAGCAGGGTGCTGCAGAGAAGGGAGCCCTTCTGCAGCGCTGCCGTCAGGGTCTCTTGTGGAAAATTGAGGGAGGTTTCAAAAGCGAGATAGGTGCCCTCATCCCATCCCTTTCCAGAACCGGGCTGAGAGCTGACCTCCCAGCTGAGGGGCCCCAGCCCTCCTCTAGCTCACCTTCTGTGCCCCTCGTTGGGTGTTTAATCAGCGTAGCTGATTAGCTGAAGCACGCCGCAGAATGGTCAAGGACCCCGGCTGGCAGCCCGCCGCAGTCGTTTATGGCTGGGCGGTTGGAGGCGGCCTCCCCACCCCGCTGCTAAGCCTCCGATCCCGCATTTGCAAAATGAGACTCATCATATCCGCCCTGCCGCCCCTCCCTGAGTCGTTGAGAGGTTCCAACAATGTACGAGAGAGTGATATGAAAATGTGGGTAAACAGGAGAGTGGTATTTAAATGCATGCTATTACCATAATTGCCTTGTATTGTGTGTGTATATCTCATCTCCCCAATTAGATGGGAGATCCTTGGTGACAGCCACCATGTCTCGCCCCTTTTGATATTCCCCACACAGCCAGGATGGTGCTGAACATATGGCTGCCACTTAATAAATATTTACCGAATGGAATTGAATTTCAGATCAGTTCCAAATCATCCTAAAAACTTGGTCAGGTGCGGCCCAACGGTTTCCTCAAGGAGAGGGCCGACAGAGGGCGGCCCCACGGCAGGTGTCAGGGAATGTCTGTGGAATGAATGAATCCGCGAACGAATGAATGTCTCGTGGCATTTGCTTTACTCTCCCGGCCACGGCTTCCGACAGTAGCCGTGAAATCTGCCGACTCTGCTCGAAGATGACTTCTCCGCCGTCCTTTGGGACGCGCTTTCTGCACGGCGCCTCACCATAGTTCAGATTTCTATTAAGTAGTCAAACATAATATAAAATTGCCAACAAAAAGATCGTTCCTGGATTAATTAATCTCCCCTTTACATAGGGAAAGACATAAAAAAGAACATAAGATAAGAAAAGAAAATGAAATTAATCTTATACTTTCTATGGCTGCCTGTTAATTTCAAGGTTTCCTGCATCCGGGCGCCCGTGCTCCTGCTCGGTTTCTAGATTGCTCGGTACTTAAATGAAACATCTTATTAATCATTTCCCGGGAATGCTGTGCAGCCAAAAAGAAAAAAATAAAAAGGCATTCAGGAGCCACAATGAGTTTATTTTTGTAGTAATGCATACCTTATCATCAGTATGGCCGATGCATCAAAATGATATCTCACACTGCTATCGGTAAGTCACGGTAACACTAAGCTGCCAAATCAGTTCTGCCCTGACACCAGCCTCTCCTCCGAGGAGAGATTGGAGAATAAATGTGGAGGTGACCAGGGAATAAAACTGTTTGAGAAGTTTCACAAAAGAAGCTGAACTCTGCTAATCAGAAAGTAGATGCATTTTTAATTCCGCAACGACCGACCAGCAAATCAGGTCCTGACAGCAGGCAGAGTGTCTCGGCCCCAGGGTTGAAACGGACGGCTTCTGTATCTTTGCTCTGCCAAGCCTGCATCCTCACATTTTCCAAAATGTCCATTAACCCCAGAGGACATTGCAGCTGGCCCCTCACCCCACCAAGACGATGTAAATACAATGATGAGCCAATCCGCACCAGCATCAAGATTTCTTGATGTTCCTCTTCACTGAAAAATGCATTAGCTCCCGGCGGTACTGTCCAGAAATTAATTCACAGACAACCGAGCGTCATTACCCGTGATCTGCCCTGGCTAAGTGCTCTCTGTTAGTGAATTTGGGGATGGTCCAGAGACCTCTGTACACGGCGTGTCTCTGGGGAGGGCTGTTGTTATAACCTGTTTCTAGAATTGCCGTTACTATTAATTCTGCCAAAGCGGGCTCCCACCTGAAGCCCGTCAACCAGGTGCCTTGAAGTCTTAAGATCAGCCTTTACTCTCTATTTTTAAGTTTTGGCGGAGACGAGAGTTTTATTTCAGTCTGGTGACGGAGTGTTTTAATTTTCTTAAGTAGTGAGCCCTATCCCTCCAAAGGCTGAAGTCCAGAGGCTGCTCTCCAAGGGAAGCCCAGCCCGGGAGAAAGTCATCCCAGGCAGATGACAACGAGGGGAGAGAGGAACATAAGGGCTCCCTAAAGGCAACTGAGCTAGCACCAGTCACCTTTCAAAATACAGAGTGAGTGAGCAATGAATCAGTGAATGGCAGAAAACCTACAGGGAGAATCCCTGAGTCCTCCGGAAAGGAAACCTCCTTACTTTCCTACCTCGAAGCCCCCTCCCCTACACCCTTCCTGGTCCACTTGACATTCCTTCCGCCCGGTCCTTCCCCCACCCACCCCCTCCCTCGATTTGCAGACCATGGTGGCCTCCAGATCCCTGGGGCCACAAAGCTCATTTCTCCTCTGAGCTCCAGACCCCCTCACTGGACTTTCCGCCGGACGGTCCTCCCTGTCCCTGTGGCATCTCTTCTCTGGATTTTAAAACCTTGTTCCAGGGATTACTTCTGAAGCCCCTTCCCTTTCCCCTTCCCTACCCACCAAGAGCAGAGCCAGCCCCCCCCTCACCCCGCCACTTCCATCAGACCCGGTATATATCGGATCGTGGCACATTTGTTTCTGATTCCTCAAGGAGATAGGCATGCCTGAAGCATGGTCTGCTCCTGCTCATTTGAGTTCCCCCCCGGAAGGCTGGACACACAGTAGGTCTCTGCAAATATTTATTATGTGCCTGCTCATGCATCAAATCCAAGAGATGGGGGAGAAACACCAGGAGGAGGATTTCATAAACAGAAGGCTAAGAAATAGCTTCCAACTCAAATCAGAGCTGATCTTTTTCATTGCAAATGATTAAACCAAATGACAATTTAGGGGGGAACAAAGTTGGAAAGAAGTGTCCATGTTACGTGGGCCATCCTGGGGATGTAGCGGTCATTACTGTCATCATGTCTCGCATGGATTCAGTGTGGCCCCACTGGCTCTGTGTCATGGGCTTCAGCTTGTTTTGCTCTCCCTTGATCCCCCGAAGCCAGCTCTGTCCTGGTCCTCGGTGGAGCTGAAGCAGCAGACGGCCAGAAAGCCTTAGAAACCCTCCCACAGCCCAGGACTGCCTGACCTGGGCCACCGAGTCCATGCTGGTGAACTTGAATCCCTCCCTGCCTCCCACCACCAGGCATGTTGTCTCCGGGCTTCTCAAAAGGCTGCACGATGTACAGGTCCCATTGAGGACCCATTATGAAAAGGGCATATTGTTTTTGCCATAGTGCAGAGAATTTTCCACCCACCTCTGTCTTCCATTCAAACTCCAGCACGGTCAGTAATATGCATTAGTCAGAGGTTGGTGTGGGGGCTGAAGCAGAAACTTTCCCTCTTAGAGAAGCTAATGGGCCCAGTTTGTTGGGGGGGGCATGAGCCCCCTGACCTTGGTCGGATATAAGCCCCAAGCGCTAATCAACATTGCCGAGAACGTCTGTGCACTAACAAAGCATAAATATTTGTTCTCTACTGAAGGCCTCTATGACTGTGGCAAACAGCGGCCTGAAACACGCCTAGTCCACCTGCCTGTTAAGAAAGAGAAAACACACAGAAAAACAGCCCTTTGAATCCATTCTTCCCCATAGAAACAGAAACGATGTCCTCATCATTATGTCTAAAAAAGCAGCAGATACGAAAATTGGATTTGGTCGGAGCCGGATTTTAGCTGCAAATCGGTGGTTTTTAATAATGTGCCTCATAGCAGCCGACCTGGGAGGAGCTGTTACTTACAAGCCAGTTCAGATGATCTTGGAGAACGGCTCCACCAGACAGGGTAGTCTGCAGCTATTTATTGAGAGCCGTCTGCACCCGATCAGATAAGCTGGGGCTTGTGGAGATGGGGGGATTCCAGAAAGTACCATCCTCAGACTGTTTATGTGACCAGGAAATGGATCGTCGGCATGTACTTTTGCAAACAGGCCTCTGGCGGGTGGGAGACATGGGGTGGGTGGGCTCAGCCCTCGGACAGATGTTCTCCAGGTGCCAAGAACCGAGGGTGGTCTGTGAGGCCATGGGGTAGAAGGGTGAGGGTCTTTAGGTGGCGGACCTGGACTGAGACGTTCTGGCTCTGTGGTCTTGAGCTCATGCCTTCCCTTTCCTTGTCTGTTATTGCTTTAAACAGCTGTACCCAGGGGCCCTTGGGTGGCTTAGTTGTTAAGTGTCTACCTTTAGCTCAGGTCATGATCCTGGCATCCTGGGATCGAGCCCAGCATCGGGCTCTGTGCTCCTCGGGGAGCCTGCTTCTCCCTCGGCCCCTCCCCCTGCTTGTGCTCTCTCTCTCTCTCTCTCAAATAAAATCTTAAAAAAAAAAAAAATAAACAGCTGTATCTAGATATCACTCACATACCATACAGGTCACCCATTTAAGGTGTAAAGTCCCTGGATTTTAACACATTTGCGGATGGGTGCAGCCACCACTGCAGAGTCTGGAATATTCTTACCATCTCAAAAAGAAACCCCGTATGTACCCTTTTGCTACCACCTGCCCCCATCGCCTTCAGCCCTAAGCAACCTTCGATCTGCTTTCTGTCTCTACAGACTTGCCTCTCGCAGGCATCTCACATGAATGAGACCCTACAGCCTTGCTCCGTTCGCGTCCGGGGTCTTCCCCTCGGTCCCCGGTCCCCGCGGTTCATCTGTGTGTGTCGTGCGCTGGCACTTTGTTCCCTCCCACGGCTGGCCCTTTCGGGTCCTCGGAGTCCTTTTTGGTCAGAGGGTCCGGCGCTGCCCCATAGGACGGGCCCAGAGGCTGCTGCTCCCTCCCTGCTCGGACCGGACGGGAGTGAAGTCCGGCCGCGGTTTCAGTGGGAGGTCAGGCTGGGGAGATTCCCCAAGGGATGAGAGCTTCCTTAGGTCTTCTATCCCTATCCCGCCCCCCACTTAAAATCATGGTAATAGTTGAAGCAACTGCATCTCATCCATAAAAATAAAGTGATTCCTTTCTTTCCCCCTCCAGGGCTCCCGCTTTCCCATGAGATGTATCAATTTGCATTTGTCTTGATATAACAGTAGCGGGATTTGCTATTTATTGAGCTTTGGAGGGGGTGGTCAGCCCTCGCGCTTGAGCCTTACTTACGATGGCTCTTATTAACCCCAAGAGGCTAGAGGATCTTGACCCCCATTTAGCAGACAAGGATCCTGAGGCTTAGAGAAGGTAAATGAAATGTTCTGGGTATTTTGCAGAAACCTTCATGCTCACAAATGCCACGGGGTTCAAGAAATGGGGTTTGCCTGGACCTGCTTGTCGCAACACACCCCTCTGGAATGGGTCTAAGGACTCTGGGGACACGGGGAGGCTGGTCTTCAAGCCCTACACCTGCTACCCAGGCGCCCAGACCCTCACAGCCACAGAAAAGTCAGCGGAAAGCCCAGTGAGATAGCATGACAACGGGGGTGCACGCGAGGGGGGCCTTGGCAGGCGATGGATGGGGAGGGGGCCTGGGGAAGGTTTCCCCAAGAGGCCGTGTCTGAGTGGCGTCTTGCAGCACGACGTGAAGTCACCGAGGCGGGAGGGGGAGGCCCTCCACACATTGTCTGATTAACTGCACTTCGAGGGGTGGGTACGGCCTGTCGTGGGAGCGCAGGGGCGGCCGTGATTAATCCTCCCGTCATCTGTTGGCCACAGTTTTGCTGTTGCAGGAGGTTTTGCTGGAGAGATCGATCGGGTCTTAACAGAGTGGTGAGATGGTGCAGGAGCTGCTCCCAATGCCCGCCAAGGTTCACCTGGGGCGAGAGCTCACCTTGCAGAGCTGTGGGGCCTTGGGGGTTCAGGCTGGGTTTCTCTTGGTTGCCTGGGAGAAATTTCCCCAAGACCCTATTTGTATGATGCAGGAAACGGGGAGGACGGGAGAGAGGTGGGGAGAAACAAGCCCCCAATCCGATGGAGGACTAAACAAGGAAAGCTGCTCCCCCCTTCTTACTTCCATGCTCCTCCTTTCTCCCCACCCTCATCATGGTCCTGTGAGGCAGGCTATGGCCCCTCGTTTTACTGGCAAGAAACTGGAGAGCCTAAGAAGTAGAGGAATTGCCTGAAGTCGCATGGGCAATCAGTGCCAGATTCAGGGCTTAAACCTTGGACTTGGAACGCCAACTGCTTCACTCAGCCAGGAGCAAAGTAGGAACTAGCAGTGCCCAAACTGTGCAACGTACCCTTGAAAGCCCTAAGATGTGGGCCAGCGCCGGGACTGGATGAAGACTGTTCTGCCGCACTGCTGGACAGGAGGGCAATTTGGGCTACGGAAGCACAAAGAAAGTCACCCAGATCTGTTGGGGCAAATCGGGGAAGGCTCTCAGAAGGGGGGATATTGAGGTTGGGTTTTGATGGATGCCTAGGAGTCCTTGAGTTCAGGAAAGGGGCAGCTCTTTCTGGGAATGGGAACTGTATATGCAAAGGTTCACAGGTGGCTTTGGGGTTCATGTATCCAGAGAACAACAGGACTTGCCAAGTAGCTGATGTTTAGGATGTCAGGCTAGCGGAAGAAGAAGAGAGAGAGAACTGGAAGGAACATCATGGTGTCCCGCTCCACGCTCAGCCCTGCTTTGTCAGAGTGGGCGCAGGCAGCCTTTTTCCTGGGATGGGATTTCACGAGGGCTCAGGGAACTGATAATTGCTTTGAAGATTCTTATGCTTGGTGACCTTACCCTCTTCTGGAAGCTAAAAATGGATTCTCCAAGGAGAGAGAGCAAAGCCACAACCAGAAAAGCCTCCCTCTGTCATTATCTAATTAAGGAAGGGTGGGGGACCCCCAAAGCTTTGAAGTAGCAAGAGAGACTTCTGACGTGGCTCCAGCCCCATCCTGCGGGAGGGGTCTAATTACAGAGCAACGTGCTCTGAGGATGAGGTCACCCAGTGGGCAGTGGGCAGGATGGGGATGGGATGGGAGTGTGGAGTGGCTTCAGCCTCTAAACCACCAGGATCGAGACACCTCCAACTACAGACCCAGAGCCCAGGGCTTAGCGCACACTTTCTCTCTCCGGAGCAATTGCAGTGGACTCTGGACTGTTTCATGGAAATCTGCATGCACGTGCCAGGGCCCCATTGCCGAGAATTCTGTTCCAGCCTCTCATCTTGGGTCTGGACAAGGGGCATTTTCTTTTTCAGGATAAGAGTAAAATTCTTCCAGGAATGGATGTTCAGACCCATGGCTGGTGAGAAGGAAGGAGAGAGGAAGGCTAGGTTCTCCATCTAATGACCTCACCCAGCACCGTGAGTGACCTTGATGGGAGTGATGGTACCATGCACAAGTAGATTTGCGAGAGGCGATGGGCAGCCCCATCCTGAAAATCTCCTCCTCTTGTTATGCCTGGAAATGCCACTTGGAGGTAGTTACCAATTGGGCAAATCTTTACTGAGCACCTACTATACATACAGCACTGGGCCAGGGACAGGAGATTGGTGATGGGAGGGCCAACAGATAAAGGTCTGGTCATCATGAGAGTGTGGTCTGTGGGGGCAGAACCAGAGGCAAATCAATATAATAACTCCAAATGGCTGAAACTCTGTGAAGGAAGGAAGGGAGCAGGCGCGGTGGTCAGGGTAAGCATGGTTTAGAGGGGACAGCTGAGCTGATCGAGGGAAGCTTGGAGGCCACTCTGCTGATCTAGATGGGAGGGGAATGAGCAGAGGCCGCAGGGGCATCTGAGAGATGGGCATAAGGTCCGTTTAGCCAAATGGGCTGAGGCAGGGAGGGAGCGGGGAGATGCTAGAAAGTCCAGCGTCCCTGTTTCAGGGTGGGCACAGTTAGGACCTTCCCTCGAAGTGCCTGCTGGCAGGGGCCGCAGACCATCCTCCCCACCTTTACTGGGGAGATAGGTAGGTTTCTCCAGTAGGCTCTGAGTCTTTGCCTCTTCTGTTTTTGTATGCTGTAGCCACTGGAGAATTTGGAGAGTCTTTAGTTTGAAATGCAAGATGATTTCTTCAGGAAAAATGATCAGATTCCTCACGACCTCTTGTTCCAAGGAGAATAGACGGTATTTTATCACTGCGGCATTGTATCATAGCTACAGCTAAAACCGTCTGAATGCTTGCCAATGTAACAAAGGGAAGATAAAGTGGGATGACTCAGTTTTGGGTCGTGAAAGCTCAGGAAAGTGAGACAACAACACCCCCCCCCCCGCCCCCAACCACCATCAGCACAGCCTCCAGGAGTCAGGAAGACGGGCCGGAGCAGCTTCCTCCCCAGAGTCCCCTGCCTGCACGCTGTAGACATTCAGCTAACCGGCCCTGGTCCTCGAGCCCAGGGTCTTCACCATCTCATTCACCTGCTTGGAACGTTAACCAGCTCTAAAAACCTTGGATGAGGGCTGCTGTGTGAGTGAGTTCATCACAAAGTCTTCAAGCCAATACTTAATGAAGTACGCTGAGCTGAGCGTGCTCTCTTCCTGCGGGAATTCTCAGGGCTGTCTCACGTGCCAGTGAATATCATGGCCACACCGTAGGGGGCTTATGATTTGTAACGTTTCTCAAACTTACTGAAGTGCAAGTGCTTATCGGAGGTCCATCTTATGGACTAGGCGTTTGTTGAAATCACTTTGGGATACGCTGCTTTAAATTGGCATTATCGCCCTGTTGCCATTGTTTTCCTCAATAACAACTTAAAAAAAATGGCGGTGAGCACCCATTCATTCATCTGCGTAACCAGTAGTCAACTAACCATCTGTCTATTTATCCAGTCATCCATCTTTCCACCCACCCACCCACCAACTCATCCTCTCATCCACCCACCCATCTACCCATCTATGCACCCATGCACCCGTCTACCTATCTACCCACCCATCCACCCATCCATCCGTCCGTCCATCCATCCATCCATCCATCCATTCAACCAACCATCCACTCATGATTTGTCTATCCAAGCAAGCAGCATCCAGCCAACAAACATCTTACAAATGGTCCTCTCCATATTCCGGGGACAACACTCGGGCTTTGGTAGATCTAAGATGTCTTCACAGAGCTTCCAGTTTACTGTAGTCTATCTCCTATGTACAAGTAACCAGACTTGTGGGTAGAAAATGACTTTTGTCTTTGGGGAAATTAAGTGCTGGTGGCTCAAGAAAGGAGAGAGCTCCTCTCCTCAGGTGAATCCTTGAGGGCTTAGAGGAGGAGGTGGCATTTTTATTTGCAGGAGGGATTCGGACATGGAGAGATAGAAGCTGAGGGCCAGGGATCCCTGCTGGTGGGACCAGGGTGAACAGGGAGAGAGCTGGAGCAGTGACAGGGCGAGCTGGGGGAGCCAGCCTGACCGCCCCTCCTTCCTCGAGTCTCTGCTTGGCTGAGTCGTGACTACAGCGTTGAGAAAAGACTACTGCCCAGAGTCCTCGTTACCTGCAGGAATGTCCCTAACGAGGCCTAATTCTTTAGCTGGCGTGCCTTTCCTTTGGTGCTGGCTTCAGAAATGTGTAGTTCCATTTAGAATCTGAGGCTGAAATGTGTTTGTCATCACGGTGCCCACAGCAGGCGCCCGACACCCACCTTCAGCTGCACTGGAATGGGAAGGGGGTGCCGCCCGGCATCACACACCTTTCACCGGGGTCCCAGAGGTGGATTTTCCAGAACATTTTACGAGACAGCCCCAGAGTTGGCAACGTCCCCATGCACATCCAGAAGGAGACAAGATCCTTGAAGCTGGGCAGGGAAATCCTGCATTTGCCCAATACACCCATTTGCTTGACATTCCACAGACAATTAAGGAGTGTGGAGCAGGAGCCTGTCCTAAGCCTGGGGTGCAGAGGTTCACCAGATAGCCGGGCATCTGTTCTAACTAGGGGAAGAAAACGGACCACCAAATACCTCAGTAAGATAATTACGCGTGGCAATAAATATTTAAGGGATTGACTGGAGGGTAACTTCAGGGGAGGAAGATTTTTAGATGTGGTGCTCAGGGAAGGCTTCCCGGGGAGGCGATGTTGGAGGTGATACTTGAACAACAAGGGCCCGGTCGAGGGGCAGGAGCCAGGGCAAAGCCCAAGAGACAGGTGGGAGCCGAGGTGCTCAGAGAGACAGAAATATCAATGTGGCGAGAGGCTCAGCAGCAAGGTGAGGCAGGTCTAGGGAGCCGCTGGTCAGGCAGGCTGGGCTCAAGCAGTGTGGGACCTGCTGTCCGCAGGGAGGAGTTTTGAGCTCACGTGCGGTCAAGGGCTACCCACAGCTCATTTTGAAATCTGGCTCTGGCCGCGGGGTTGAGAGGGTGTTGGGCGTGGGAGTAGAAGCTGGGGGCCGGCAGTCAGGAAGGGGCCAGGTGCCGTAGACGGCACGGGAGGAGGGCTGTCAGGGGGCTAGAGGGAGAGTAACATCCGGGATCTTCTCTGGAGGCACAACTAGCAGGATCTCCTGCAGGGCTGGATACCGGATATTGGATACTGGATACTGGATATTGGCATCTGGCAGAATGAGGGTGAAGGAGGCCTCCCCAAAGGCCTAAGCGTCTGGGTGGATGAGGCCCCGTTTCCTGGGCTGGGGAAGCTGGTGATGAACAGATCTGAGGACAGGAGAGTCAGAGAGTTGTTGAAGGAGAGATGCATTTTATTTTATTTTATTTTATTTTTTAAGATTTTATTTATTTATTTGTCAGAGAGAGGGAGAGAGAGCGAGCACAGGCAGACAGAATGGCAGGCAGAGGCAGAGGGAGAAGCAGGCTCCCCGATGAGCAAGGAGCCCAATGTGGGACTCGATCCCAGGACGCTGGGATCATGACCTGAGCCGAAGGCAGCTGCTTAACCAACTGAGCCACCCAGGTGTCCCGAGAGATGCATTTTAAATATCAAGGAGACAGTAGCATATTTAAGTCTGGATTTAGTGGGGACATTTGGGCAGGAAGAATGGGAACCAGGGGCAAGGAGAAGCAGACCCAATTAGAGTCTGGACATGGTAAGGTGGAGGGGGAGAGTGTACAAATTTGTTTGAGCTCCTGGATCTAGCCATGCCTGAAGCTTGACCACCTTGACTCTAGTCGTGTGAGCTCACCAGTTCCTATTGCCTTTGTTTTTCCTGGGTCAGCATGAGTCAGGCTTCTGTCACTTGCGATGGAAAGAGTCTTGACCCAACACAGGAGGTATTTTCAGTGTTTTAGGCTGTGTTCCCTCTGCATTTGGCTGAATTTACAACACTCCAGTGTGGTGAGCATAGAGGTAGTAACAGGGTGGTAGAAAGAGTAGACCCTTTTTTTTTTTTTAAGGTTTTAGTTATTTATTTGTCAGAGAGCACAAGCAAGGCGTGGGGGAGGGTGGCAGGCAGAGGGAGAAGCAGGTTGCCCACGGAGCAAGCAGCCCGATTTGGGACTTGATCCCAGAACCCTGGGATCAAGACCTGAACTGAAGGCAGATGCTTAACCGAATGAGCCACCCGGGCGCCCCAAGAATAGACCCTTTGCCATCAAGCAGACCCAGGAACCAGTTCCGGCTTTGTCCCTGGCTGCCCATGCGACCTTGAGCAAGGAAATGGGCTTTTCTGCCCCTCCTTGTCCCCGCCCAGAAGTGTCGCACAAGGACAGGATGGAAGACAACAGGGAGAGTGTCTGGCCAGCGACTGGGGCGCGGCAGGTGCTTAGTTATGAGTCCTCATTTTGGCCCTCTCTCCCCCCACACTGATTAAAAGCTCAGGTTGGCGGTTATTTATGTGTTTGATTAATTAAACAATTGGGAAACAAATTAATTATTACTTAACGGAGGCCGTTTAGGCGACACAATCTTTGCAAACATGAGGCCTGGCGGCGAGAAGAACAAAAGTGTTGCCAGGCGGCCGGGAGGGTGGGAAGCAGCGAAGTAGAAAATCTTCAAGGTCCTTCTCATCTGGAAAATTCGCCTTTTCTAGACGCGCAGAATGTGGCTCCCTACAGATAAATGTTGACTTATGGTTTGAGTGGCTTATTATATGTCATGGTGCCTTCAAATGGCAGCGAGGCAATCACTCTGGTGTCACCTACATGGAGTTTATCCAAGGCAAGAGGCGGAGAGGGAGAAATTGGGCCTGAGTCACAGCCACGTGGCTGGTCACTGCCGTCACTCTGGTTAAATCTCCCTCTGTCGCTGTTCTCCATGGTCCCCCTGCAGCCGGCCCCCCAGCTGTCGGATCTGGACCCTGGACTGAATTAAGCATCAGTGACCATGGCTGCAGCCCATGTCCTTGGCTCCATCGAGGTGCAGGGGGGCGGCACAGGGGAGGGAGCTGGGAGAGCGGGGGTGGGGGGGATGTTGTGCTTGAATTTCAAAACCACCCAAGTTTTTCGCCCCATTAAGTTATCATTTGCTTCAAGGAAAAGTTCCCAGAATCCAAGCGGCAGTGAACTCAGCCCCAGCTCCCACCCCCACCCCGTACTTCCGTGCTCTCTGCAACCCCCTAGCCTGTGGGGCTTACTGCCCAGCTCCTTCCAAGGAAATCGTGTGTCAGGCAGCTCTCCGTCTGCCTCACGTGAGTGTCGCTTGACTGCATTATCTCATTTTTGGAAGGCACTGCGGTGGTTCATGCCTTTCTCACCTCCAAACCTGCCCTCACTGAGTGCAGGAGAATTCTGATTTGTCAGGACCCTGTCTGGCCATCCAGAACCTTCCCCAGGGCTGGGAAGGTCAACTCCTGCCATGGGTCATATTGACTTTATTGGATTGCTTTTTCCAAAGGAGTCAAAGAGCAGCGGAACTGGTAGGGAGGGAGTTTCTAGCTTTGCTTGGGAGCTTCTGCCTTGCTGCTGGGTTTGAAATGGCTCCCCTGCTCCTGCCTCATCGAAAACCCTCCCACCCCAGATCGGGCCTCCCACTTTCCTGAGGGGTGCGGGGACCAAGCCAGCCTAGTATTCTGGAGTTGCTGCACGAGCCTGGTCCCTGTGTCCCTACAAGGCAAGACGCCTCCACTCACCTGCCCACAGAGTCTCTCGGCCAAGGCCCCTGGTAGCCCCACGAAGAGGATGCCTCTGCTCTCAGCAAGGAAGAAATGGCCATGCGTGCTAGCCTGGTGCGTGGGTCAGGAGAAGCTGCAACAGGGAGATGGAGGTCTGGGTTTGGATGGGAGCCTGCTGGGCCTAGGCTCCCTCACAACCTTCTCAGGGAGGCTTTTCTAGGTGGAGTGCAGGCAAACCCACGGCCACAAGAGGTGATGTGACCCGAGAGCCAGAGGCAGAAGTGGGTCTGGCTCCAGAGTCTTTGCTCAGAACAGAGAGCGTGGCCCTATTTTCACCAGGGTACACCTCAGAGTCCCAGACGACTGTTTCCCAGGTCCTCCTGCCAGGTCCAGCGGGTCCGGAATTCCCCAGGTTGCCCCATGGGGGCGACGCAAGGATCCCTGTGTGTCTTGCTGAGGGAAGGTTATCTTCAGCAATGGGCCAACAGCTCAAGGGCCTGGCAAGTGGGGGCACGGCTCAGAGGTAGTGGGCCCCCTTGTTGTAACTTTTGACCCCTACGATTTATCCGATGCCCCCTGATTCAGACTGGCACAGGTAGTGGAAAGGCCGGTACATATGCTACATCCTCAGAGACATATCTGTGTTTTGTCATGCGGCAAGGACCACCTGGACAGCAGCATGGAGGCCTGTGGCTGCTCGGTGTCTGGGGGACGTAAATCGGTTGATGCTGCTGAAGGGTCAAGTATGGAACGGGAAGCGAAAGACAGCGTTTGGGAAGGTCAAATTTTTATCTCCCTATTCCCCCCAGAGGTGACAGGAGGTTCTGTAAGGTGCCTTTTTTTTTTTTTTTTTAACTATTAGGATTTTGTATCCAAATACAATTAACATACAGTGTTACATTAGTTTCAGGTGTCCAGTAGAACATTCCGATAATTCTATACGTTGCTCTGTGCCCGTCGTGATAAGTGCACGCTCCGTCCCTGTCAGCTACTTCACCCCCCTCCCTCCCCTCTGGGGCCAACCGGTTTGTTCTCCATATGTTGGGGTCTGGTTTTTTGTTTGTCTCTTTTTCCCTTTGTTCATCCGTTTGTTTGTTAGATTCCATATATGAGGAAGCCAGTCAGAGAAAGACAAATACCAGGAGGGTTTTAATCAGGCAAGTGACCGCGTCAGTCCTATGTGGTGGAAGGCTCATGTGGCTGGAGCACGGCACAGTGAAGCTCTGGCTGAGCTGGTTATCACGAGAGAATTTGTGTGGTCTGCACAACACACGAGGAGAGTGTAAACCGAGGCAAGGGGAATGGAGAGAAGAGGACAGGCGATGGGCTCGTTAGTAGAGGCCTCTTTCTTCAGTAATCCTTACCAAGCACCTACGGTGGGATCAGCAGTCTGCTAGATGCCAGGGAGACACAGGTCCATGCCTCGTGGGGCTGGCACTCTTGTGGGATAAGCAAACAGCAGTCCCACGTTGTGTAGAATCCGTGTTCCTCGAAGGCGAGGTATAAGGTGTTATGAGTGGACGTAATCGACATAGTCCATTAGGCCTTCCCTAAGGGAAAGACAACTGGTCAGAGAGATGAAGAATGAATAGGAATTACCTAGGTGGCGAGAGGAGGCAGAGTGTTCTGGGCAGAAGACCAGCATTTTCGAAACTCACAGGGGTGAAGAGGGGAGAGGGAAGCGGGTGGAGGCATGGGCAGGGTCAGTTCAAGCAGGACCTTAGGGGAGGTGGTGTGGCCTGTGGCCTTTATCTTTGGAATGATGGAGAGGATGTTGAGTAAGTGTTAAGTATGACGTGATTTGACCCTGTGGAAGATCAAGGTCACCTTCTGGCCATGCTGGAAAACAGGGGCTAAATGGTGTGACCAGAAACCTGGACAGAGTAAGTGAAACAATGATTGGACAATGGGCAGTCCAGGACTGTGACCACAGAGAAGGAAACAAGACAGGCGAGCCCTCCAGTCACCCTGGCTTTCTGCTTGAAGCCACTTCTCTGTCTGTGGACCAGCACGGGGGATCCCAAGCAAACATGGCTGTCCTGATAAGTTGAGGAGGCATAGATGGGAACTAGGGGAGGCTGAGAGCCTAGGATGTGTGGGGGCAGATTACACAATGGGGAGGGGGCTATGTGGTAAAAACTCTAGAAACGTGTGCTGGTCTTGGATCTCAGGGGGACATTAAGATACATGTGTACTGGGTGACATTTCATGAAGCCACATGCATAACAACTCAGGAGCTCTGAGCTAAACTGTTCCTAGGGCTAACACAAGGGTGTGTGTGTGCATGCGCACATGTGTGTGTGTTGGGGGGTGGGGGATATTCAAATTTAGATTAACCAGAGTCATGTGTCCTCATTGACCACTGAAGACATTCACTGGAGAAAGCAGACGGCCACACCTTCATGGTAGCCTAAACTAATCCTGGAATAAAATCTACACTAAATCCACCCTAACAAAGACCCTAACAATGGGCCTTGAAAGGTCTTTGTTCATTAAAGTCTGTATTTTGTCATTGGCCTGCCAAAACAAAGCCCCACACACCTTAAAGGAAGATGGCCAAATCTGGACTCAGCAGTGTAATAATCATCATGTCCAGCATCTGATCAAAAATTACTAGATATATTAATAAGGAAGACAATGTGACCCATAATCTAGAGATAGTCAGCAGAAATAGTCCCAGAACTGACAAGGATTATGGAATTAGCAAACAAGGACATTAAAACAACCATTAAGGGGTGCCTGGGTGGCTCAGTGGGTTAAGCCTCTGCCTTCGGCTCAGGTCATGGTCTCAGGGTCCTGGGATCGAGCCCCACATCGGGCTCTCTGCTCGGCGGGGAGCCTGCTTCCTCCTCTCTCTCTGCCTGTCCCTCTGCCTACCTGTGATCTCTCTCTGTCAAATAAATAAATAAAACCTTTAAAAAAAATAAAACAACCATTAAATGTGTATTCAGTCTTTAAGGAAATTGAGTATTTAAGGGAAACAGTCAATATTTAAGGAAGAAATTTAAGAGAGCAAAGGAACCACATAGAATTCTAGAGATGAAAAATGCAGTATCAGAAATGTAAAATGTACCAAATGGCTTTAACATCAGATTAGAAAACGCTGTAAAAAGAGTAGTCAACTTGAAGACAAATAGTCTGAAATGAAACAAGGAAGAAAGAGTGGAAAAAAATGGAACAGACCTTCACTGAGCCATGGGACAATAGCAAGCATATGGGATTGGGATTCACAGGAAGAGAAGCATGTTTGTGGGGGGGAGGGGAGGACAGAAATTAATATGAAGGAATAATGATTGAATATTTTCCAAATTTAATGAATGTAATAAATGCTCAGGTCCAAGAAGCTTGGAGAGCCACAAACAGGATAAACACCGAAACAAAACAAATAAAAACGAAAACCAGAAAAACAGCCCCCCCCCCCGCAACCCACACTGACATACATCATCCCCAGAGTGCCGAAAAATAATGACAAAGAAGAAAACATTAAATATCCGGGGCCGGGGGGGAATGACACATTATGTAAAGAGGAACAAGAAATCCACAAAAATATGCATATAAGGCAGAGAATGATGATGGAGAGCTGTCTTAAAGGTTCTGAAAGAAAACCATCTGTCTATACACAATAAAAATATTACTCAAAATAATGACAGAATAAAGACTTTTTGAACAACAACAACAAAATAGCAGATAGAATCAGCAGCAGCAGATCAGCATGAAGGGAGCACTGAGGCAAGCCGTCAGAGAAGAAAGAAAATGACGCTGGGTAGAAACTTAGCTACAAAAAGGAATGAGTAGCAACTACGTGAGTAGATAGAAGAGACATTTATTTCACATTCAAAAATCATTTAAAAAGATAATTGACCAGGGCGCCTGGGTGGCTCAGTCGGTTAAGCCTCTGACTCTTGATCTCACCTCAGGTCTTGATCTCAGGGTCGGGAGTTCAAGCCCTCTGTTGGGTTCCTTGCTAGGTGTGGCGCCTACTTAAAAAAAAAAAAAAAGTGACTACTTCAAACAAACAATAGCAAGGTGCGGTGGGATTTATAAAATGGAAAAGTAAAATATGTGACCACGAAAGCAGGAAGGATGAGGGGGGCAATGGAAGTCTGTTGTGATAAAATATCACATCGTATGGGAGTGGGGTAGATGAGGATAAGCTAAAGATGCAAATTCGTAAAAGTAAAATAAAGAGCTCTAGCTTGTGAGCCAATGGTGGAAATAAAATGGAATCATTAACATCTATCAGCAAGATGGTGGAAATAAACCCAACTACATTGATAATAATATTAAATTAACATGAAATGCAATGGTCAAGATACCCCAGTGAAAAGACAGACATGATAGGTTGCATGTACAAGCAAGACACCACCCCATGCCGTCTTCCAGAAAGCCACTTTTACTGTGAAGACAGATGAGTCAAAGTTGAATGCTGGAAGAAGATGGGCTGTCCAGGGACGCCGGGGTGGCTCAGATGGTCAAGCATCTGCCTTTGGCTCAGCTCATGATCCCAAGGTCCTGGGATCAAGTCCCACATCAGGTTCCCTGCTGAGTGGAGAGCCTGCTTCTCCCTCTGCCTGCTGCTGCTCCTGCTTGTGCACTTTCTTTCTCTCTCTCTCTCTCTCTAACAAATAAATAAAATCTTGAGAAGAAGAAGGAGGAGGAGAAGGAGGACAAGAGGAGGAAGAGGAAGAGGATGAGGAAGACCAGGAGGGAGAGGGCTGGCTCTCCACATGCAAATCCAAAGTAGGTTGAAGTGGTGTATTAAGGAGAATTCAGAGCACGAAATATTAACAGAGCTAAACAGGAGACATTCTTTAATGCCACAGAAGTCAACTCACAAGAAGGCGTGGCAATCCTAAGTAGACACACAGAAATAAGAGATACGAAATACTTGAAGCGAAAGTACTTGAACTGGAAAGAGAAACAGATGAATCCAGAGTTATAGTTGGGAATGGCAACGTCCCTGAATTAGTAGACGTAGGAAGAAGGCTGGTAAGGATCCGGAAGACCTGAACAATGTGTTCAACCACCTTGGTCTCAGCGGCAGTTTTTAGCACAGAACAGCACCCCACGGCAGAACAGGTTTCTTTTAAATACGTGTGGGATATTCACCAGGACAAATCAGCATAAAAACAACGCCCGGAGATCCTCACTTTATCACGTGCTGGAGGAACGACTGGCATTCCCATCCTTTGCTGATGGGAATGCCAAACAGGATGGCCACTTTGGAAAATCACGGGGCCGTTTCTTACAAAGTCAAATAGCCGTGGACCGTAAGACCCGGCAATCTCACTCTAGGTGTTTGCCCCAAGGACATGAAAACGGATGCACATAAAAACACGCACACGTCGCTTACAGCTTATCTCTGGTGACTGGACGGAGCATCCACACAAAAGGAATTCTCACCGTGCAGCTACTTAGCGGTAGTGAGGGACAAAGGGCTGACACAACTCATCCGGTGGCTGTGCGGGTGTCGTGACGAAGATGTACAACGAGGCTCAGTAGCTTCCACGATGCAGAGATTTCATTTATACAATGTTCACATTCTGGAAAAAGCAAACCCGTGGGTGGAGGGAGAGGAATTATTATGTTGGTCATGAAGGAACGTTCTGGAAGGGGAAAAAAAAAAGAATTTCTGACACTATGAAGTAAACAAAAAGACAAGACACAGCCTCGGAGAAAATATTGAGCATGGGTGTCTGACGAAGAACTTGTCTCTGCAATATGTAAATAGCTCTTCCTGTTCAATAACAAAAAGCTCAGTCACCTAGAAAATGGGGAAGGATTTGAAAAGACACATCGCAAAAGAAGACACGTCACAGCCAGTGAGTACACGTGAAGCTGTTGAGCATCACTAATCATCAGGAGAACGAAAATTAAAACCACAATACCCAATGCGCTACGCTCACGGGAATGGCTTCATTTTATAAAGACCAACAAAGCCAAGTGGCGGCGAGGATGGGAAGAATGAGCTCCTCTACCCTGTTGGTTGGAAAAGAGGTCTAGCAGTTTCTTAAGAACTGAAATATGTTATCGTTTGACCCAGCATCGTGCTCTGTGCCCTGGCGCCTGACAGCCGGGAGGATGACTCGTCATAGACTTCCTCCCGCTGCTAGGACCGCGCCGTGGTCCTGCCGGGGTCCGGGCTGTGTTTGCCCTACTCGGTCTCAGACCACTGGGGCTTCTGACGCGCTGGTGTCTGGTTTTGATCGTTTCTCTGGCTGGCCTGCTATTGTCAGCTGCCGGAGTGATTTTTTGTTAATGTTCCTATCTGTAGCCGCTTTTCTCCTGCGGTGCCTTCTAATCTGCCGTGTTTTTCATAAAAGTAAGGGCACTGTCAGTATTACTGTTTTCCTGGCTTCTCACACTATCTCATTTCGTCTGCCAGGCCAGAGATCGTCACTGTCATTTACTGCCGGGGCTCGGGCTCCGACATGGTGATGGGTCTGTGACCCCTCAGAGGGTCTGGCTCAGGCGTGTTCTCAAGCACTAAGCTGACGACTCGACTGTCAGCCCAGCCTCGTGCTCAGACACACAGGAGCAGGGGAGGGGCTGGGTGGGCGGGCGGGCTTCCTGGGGCAGGTGGAAGGGGTTCCTGACCTCAGAAAGGCACAGCTCAGCTAGAGGTGCCCCAGAAGCCCAGCCTAGTGGTCACTGGGCAGAATGGTGGGAGAGCCCATGACAGATTGTGCCTGGCCTTGAATGCCAGGTGGAGGTGTCCCGTGGGACCCCATGAATGGGCGGCGGAGGGTACCCTGCCCAGGCTCCTGCGCTCGTGTCCAAGCTCTCGGAATGCAAGCAGCCTGCGTGAATGATGGACACCGTCCCTGGCCTTGCGCGGGAGAAATGAAGGGGGCTCGGGGGTCTGATGTTGGACAGATGGGGTCCCCTAACCTCTCCAGGTTTGGGCTTTTGGCCTTTCTCCAGACACAAGGGCTTCTCTGCAGCCTGGTGCTCTTTTCCTCCCCGTCTGCTCCATTCACAAGGCTCAGACTTCCGCGGCGGGAAGTAAGTGGCCACAATTAGTATTAGCGTCAGACAGGTGACAAAAGCCAGGAGGAAATGTGCCCCAGCGGCTCGCAAGCACGTTCGCTGGCAGGGTGAGATGGTGCGCCGTGAGGCCACACTTCCTGCAGCTGCCCCGGGCAGGCTCCTAGCAGATGGTGGGCCGGGCTGTCTGAACACACTGTGGGTGTCCACCCCTGGGGGTGTCCTCCTTTGTCCCCTGCCTCCCATGCAGAACCGGCTACAGAGTCTGCAGGGCCTGGTGCGAAAGGAAGATGCGGGGTTGTTTATTCAGAAGATATTGAACGGTTTCAAGGCGGTGATGGCAGATCCCTCCACCAAGCACAGCCTGTCTGAAGCAGTCTTCAGTGCATCTGGCTGGCCTGCGCCCCCGGGCCCAGCCCCCACACTCCCTCCTGCACCAGAAGCCAGCTGTTTGCATCTAGGGGTCACCGGAATTACCGGCAGGATGAGGGGAGCAGGGCACCTTTGTGGGGTGCCTCCAGCCCCTGCTCATACGGGCAAACCCAGTAGCTTCCCACTCCCCTTGACTCGCAGGGGTGAGGATGGATGTTTCTGATTCTCCAGCTTCTCTTCCCATTCCCCTGAGTTTCCCTTCTATATGTATTTTGGCTTAAACATGTGCTTTTTCTAGTTTCTTAAAGTGGGATTCTGGATTCCCAACTTCTCCCCACCCCTGATTTTACAGTCTTTTACAGTCCAGACCAGGACCCCCGATGTCTCCCAGGCTCCACCCAGCCTCCATCTTCTTGGCCTCTCGGATCAAGGCCTCCTCCCTCTCTGCTCCAGGCTCACCCTGGAACCCACCTGGCCCTCCTGCCTCCAGCTTGGTCACCCTTAAGTCCCCAGGAGTCCTTTCTCAGGGACCTCCCACACACACAAAGCAGGGTCACTTCTAGGCCATCAGTCCTCCCGTACTTTCTGCATTGGTATCTTTTTATAAAGATTTTAGGTATTTATTAGAGAGAGAGTGTGTGTGTGTGTGTGTGAGAGGGAGAGAGAGAAGCAGACTCCCCACTGATCAGGGAGCCAGACGTGGGGCTCAATCCCAGGACCCTGAGATCATAACCTGAGCCAAAGGCAGACGCTTAGCCCACTGAGGCACCCAGGCACCCTGCACAAGTATTTTTAAAAACACAGACCTATATAGAGTTTTACATTTAAAATACTGGTGTGGTTAATTGGTTAAGTTCTTGCTGGAAACTCCAAGAGGACAGAATCATATCCCTTTATTCACTGTTACATCCATAGTGCCTAGCACAGGGCCAGGGAGAAAGGTGGTGCTTGACAAATCTTTGTCGCATGAATGTTTCTGGATGAGTGAGACAGAGACACAGATAGAGGGCACACAGAGGGAGACGGAGACACGCAAGGAAAGAAGAAAACTGGTCTGCTGGGGGCGTCTACGCTGGAGTGGGGAGCCTGGGGGGCCGTGGCGTCCGGATATCTTCCAGCCACAAACCACCTGGCCCTTGGCCGGGGCAGGCTTCAGCCCTCCTTCCGAGGGTGCTGGCTGCATCTGGATATGGCATCCCATCGGGGCAGCGTCCGATTGGCATTTCAGGAAGATGAACCACAGCTGTGTGCAGAGTGGATTTATAGGCTGGCTTCTTTGTTCAAATCCCCAGAGTCATTTTCTTCTTCTTGATAGGATTCTGCTTGTCAGGGACAGAAGAGTTGCTGATTGTTTCTTCCTAAGTCACTGTGTGACCTTGGGCGAGTCCTGGCCATGCTGCAGGATGTGGCTGACGGAACCCCCCGCCTCGACCAACAACACCCCCCGCTGCTCCTCCCAGCCCCACGGCCATGGGCGCCCGGGGCTCTGCTCCCTTCCCAGCAATCCCCCACCTGCCACCCTCCCGGGCCACCGGGATGTCACCTTGGCATTGCCTGTTTGCAGGAGAAGGTCTTCGCTCTGCCGAGCGTGGCTTTCCTGTTGTGACTTCCCCGGGAGGCGGCGTGTCATTCAGAGCACGTGTATGTTGCACCTAGTTTCTTCCTCTGACACGTGCTCCTATTCTGTTGGTGCAAAAATAAGTCTGGGTCTGCCCTGCTGGGGTCCCCAGGATTGAGCGCCACGGTGTTGACCCATCGATTCTCCGTTTCTGTCCAGCTCCCGTCAGCCCCAGGCAGCCTCCCCTCTCCTACTCTTTGCTCTTCCCCGTGGGAGCCCTAGAGTCCGGGAGCCTGTCTTTTTACTTCTGCACTGTCCCTTTATCCATGTGTGTGTGTGTGGGGGGGTGCTGCCCACTCCTCTGTCCCCCCGGGGCCATGGGAGGCTGGGCCCCTCTTGGTCCCTCGTTAAATAACACTGGCAGAAAAGCCCATTCGACTTCTTACTGCTGCCAAAATCAACTCTCCCTCGAGATTTATAAAGTTTGTCTAACTTTCGTTCTGCCACCCAGGAGGGACCTTTGCTGCACTTGAAAAAAAACACCTACGGGTTCTGTTGTGGGTTTTTTTGTTGTTGTTGATGTTGTTTCTCTGAAAAACAGATGAGGTTTTGGCTGGAAGTCTGGGAGGGTTGGCGGGGGCGGGGGGGGGACGGGGGGGGGTGGAGAGCAAACGTAGTCGTGGTTTATTGCCCTAAGGAAAACATACTTCGGTTATGAAGTATGCCCCCTTGAAATCTCACTTGACATTCTGGAAAGAAAGAGGAACGTTTTTAAGAAGTTGGCTGAGCCACCTAATACCTTGCCTGCAGAGCGAAGCCTTTTTGAAAGATTAATACAGAGCTGGAGACAGTCCGTCACTGTAATTGTCCGTATCCTGGCTGGTTCCTCTGCCCACATGGTCTCGGTGCTGGAAGCCGCAGGAAAGCTCCATCCGGTGTGTGCCCCGGGCTGGGAGGACCAGCTCCCTTGCCTGAAGGCCGGCCCGCCCCGAGCTTCAGGGAGCCCTCCTCGCGGACCCCGGGGAGCCTGGCAGATCTGGGCGGAGGGCCTTTCCCACCTCCCTTTCCTGAATGGGGAGGAAGGGTCAGATGCTGATTTTGGTGTTTTGGGGCATTTTTCAATGGGATTAAAGATGACTCCCAAACACCGTCTCCTTTTCACACTGCTGCCCTCCCGCCGTCTTCTTAAAAACCGTGACCCTTGGCGGGTTTCTCACGGTCGCCTCGGCGCACCTGACTTTCATCCCTTTCATCAGAGAAAAGTTGCATGGAAGGGAAGTTTCGGGGGTCCCGGGGGCAGGGGCTGGTCCTCTCATCAGAGAGAACCCCCACAGATGCTCCTCGTGTGCTGTTCGCTAGTTATAATCTCTAAATTGTGAGTCATGGCCCAGGTCACCACCCGCAAGAGACTCCCCATACCAGGGCCTCGTAGGAGCCCTTACGCAACAGCTGGGGCGAGCGTTCAGCCACTGCCCGAGCTTGGAGAGGTCGCCCTGGAGGGCCCCAGGGCCCCTTCGTGGCATTAGGATGTGTGACCTGAACCAGAAATGTCAGGGACGACTTGGAATTTACCTGTTGGTTTTTCCTTCCACCTCTTACCTCTCTATCGTAATAAACAGTCCCCAGACTCCAACTTGGGCGCCCTTGGGACCCCAGCTTGCTTACCAGAGGCTGGCCATGGCGATGTCGGAAGTCTTCCCCACACTTACCAGCTGCGGGGAGTAAGAAGACCAAGTCCCAAGCTAACTGATCGTGTTAGAGGCGTCACTCCATGGGGAGTGGATTTCCAGGATTTCATTTGGGAGTGGGGCTAGGATCAGAACTGTAAATGTTTTGGAAAACATGATTTCTTCATCTGGAGGGGCAGGGCGGGGGCGCAGAAATCTGCCCTTGGAGAAATCGGATCTCTGTGAGGATAGGTTCCCCTCCCGGACCGCAGCGCGGGCTCGCTGACCGGCTCTGGGCTGGATGTTGATTAACCTCCCTGGGAGTTTCCCCTTGGTGTCCGAGGGTAACTTCTGACCCGGATAAAGTCTGTTCTAACTGCATGACCTTTACAGACAGGGAGTGCTGTGTCCCCTCTGGGTCCCCAAAATAATAAATCACCCGAGGGCCGCTTGAGGAGGCAGATGAAGGACAAAGAAGGGACAATTACTCTAACTTCCAGGGAGCAGTCATTTTTTTTTTGAAATGTAATTATGATCCAGTAATACAAATATCAGCATCTGGGATTCTGCAGTCTGAGCCCCTGTCCATTCGGTGTAAAAATGGAATGCTAATCAGGGACCAATTTTTTCCCATCGGCGGGTGGAGAGCACGGCATTTCAGGAAGGACAGGTATAGGGAGGGCGCAGTTCTGTTGGTCCAATTGTCATATGAGAAGCTCCAAGGGTACAGGGCCCTCTGCCAGGCCCTGTCCTCACCAACTCGCAGTCCAAAGCAGTGAGCGTTCAAAACCCAGACCGGCAGAGACTTGCAAAAAACACCCTCAGAACTGACTTGGTCTGAAAAACACCAAGAAAAAAGCTGGACTTGGTCAAATATTTGCACTTGTCCCCGCATTTCTGCCCTGGGCTAGAAATAAGAATTCTAGACCCGAGTTTGAAGATATTTTTTTTTTCCTTCTGAAATTAAGGTCCAAGGAAGGAGTCACGCTGTGCCCACCAAGGGGCAGGAATGGCTGTGGCAGGCCCTGGGTCTCTGTTATTAGCACCAGCCCCCACTCGAAATTCTTTTTCTGTGTGTTTGGGTTCTTTTTTTTTTTTTTAAATTTTATTTATTTATTTGACAGACAGAGATCACAAGTAGGCAGAGAGGCAGGCAGAGAGAGGGGGGAAGCAGGCTTCTTGCTGAGCAGAGAGCCCAATGTGGGGCTCGATCCCAGGACCCTGGGATCATGACCTGAGCCAAAGGCAGAGGCTTTTTAACCCACTGAGCCACCCAGGTGCCCCTGTTTGGGTTCTTTTTGAGTCTAAACTTTCTAAACATCTCTGAGACCACCAAAGAGGTGGGGACAAAATGTATTCCCTGCTTCCTACTCAGAAGTCCAAGCTCCTGAAAAAAAATCCAAAGTCTGTCCATTTTTCTGATCTGATGAGCAAAGGCAAATTGAGCTCAAAAAGATGAAAATAGAGTGTTTGGAAAATACTCTCAAACACTTCAGGGGAAACAAGTCTGGCATTTTCTTCCAGTGCTGTGGGAAAGCAGAGACCCTCCCCTGGGAGAACGAAGAATCTCCCTCAAGGCCCTCTAAGAGGTAATGAATCCCCAGTGGTTATTAATTTTCAACTTTTGGTAGTTTTTATTACCTGAGCTAGTCCGTCCTACCTCAAAGGGCCCAAGACAGGAAAGATGGAGCAGAAGGGCTTTGCAGACACTTTTTTATTTTTTAAAAGTAGGCCCCCTGCCCAGCTTGAAGCCCAACGTGGGGCTCAAACTCATAACCCTGAGATCCAGACCTGAGCTGGGAGTTGGTTGCTCAGCCGACTGAATCACCCAGGTGTTCTGCAAACATTTTCGAAAAAAACCAGTGAGCTATTGTTTTCGGAATCCTTGATCTCACCATGCTGTTATATGTAACGACCCAATGTTTATCGAGCCAGACTTCATGGAGACGTGTATTTTATAAGCCTCTGGTCAAAACACAGAGTAGCTGAGGCCTCCCAGACCATCATGGAGGTCAGAAATCTCAAGCAGTTTGTCAATCCGGAGAACTTCTTGCCTTGGGGACAGCAACTGTCTATTTTTCTTTAGATAATGTCAGTTGGTCCGAAGTCATAAAACAGGCCAAGAGCAAAGCTATCATGATTTCCCGCTTCCCTCCCCAGTGCAGGAAATCACAGACCGAAGATGGAGAAATCATGGTGCCCCCTGCACCCCTCTAGAGGGGAATGCCCGAGGAACCAGGTGGCAGGGGGGAGGCTGCTGTCGGGGCTCAAGCGTTTTGTTCTTACGGGCTTCATAACTTTTTTCTCACTTGACATCTTTATTGAGAACTAGCAAGGAGGCCCGGGCCCCCTCAGCTCCCCTAAACTCAGTTTTGGGCGCTTACATTTATGCAGGAGCTGTTAATTTTCCATTTTCTGAGCAGGAATGGAATGTTGATACTGTGTGATTGTTTTATTTATTTTATACATTTTCCTTGGAATGTCTATGTGCGGCGGCTGCCCTGGCTTGGCGGTCTCTTGATTTACGGTAGTTATAAACATTCCAAAGTAGACATGTCAGTTAAATGATACAATAACATTATACAGTTACAATTCTGTTATAAATGTGCCGACAGTTCCAAAAAACCCATTTTCTGGGCCCCTTCCCCCACCCCATTCCTTCCTGCTACCTACGCAGTGGTGATTTTGGAAGCCACCGACTCAGTGGAAAGAGGGCAGAAGATCTAAGGTCTAGTCATAGAGTGGCTTCACCACCCCCAACCCTACCCTCTGGAAAATATTTCTAAGATGGCTCGGTACTGGTGTCCAGAAGCCATATGTTCATCTGAAGAGCACATTTGAATTTTCTTTCCACCAAAAATCACATTTACTCACATAACCAATGTGTTCCCAGGAGAAGCATAGGTTCAAGATGGCGGGCCGCTGAGTAATGAAGATGATTTAACTCTCTGAGTCTGCTGCTGCTTTTCTTCCTCACCCATGCAGAAAGAGTGGTTTGTTTTTCCTAAAACCTGCTGAAAGAGGGAAGGAAAAAGACCTCTCTGTGGATGCAACAATTTGGAGGCTTAGCGCTCAGTCAGAAAACCCACCTCAGTATGTCCCACAGAGAAATATCAAGAAGAGATTCCTTATACATCTTTTTACAGAGAATACTGAGGCCGTCACACAGACTGCTGTAACTGCCCATTTCTAACTCTTTGATGTGTACAAATCTGACTGCTGAAGTCTGAGGTAAAATGGGCACCTAAAGAATTTCCATTCTCTGAGCTAAAGCAGGGGTCACCAAACTGCCCCCCAAAATTACTCCAAACCATCCGTTCTCTCTACCAGCATCTTCTTCCGGGTCACTTTTCTCTCAGGTGGGAACCTGGTTTCCCTAAAACCCATCCATCTATCCATCCGTCCATCCATCCATCCATCCACCCAACCGTCTGTTCTGTCTGTCCGTCCATCCATCCATCCATTCCTCCATCCATCCATCCATCTACCCATCTATCCATCTCCTCCATCCCATCAGTCCATCCATCCTCCACACACACGTCTTCAGTGGTTTACTAAGACTAGCACTGCTCTAGATGGAAAACAAAACAGATGTTCTGCTCTCAAGCAAAATACTGACTTCAGAGTGAGACACCCCACAGGGAAACAGAGCAGGCCATCTGGAAGAACGTCAGGGGGGCTACCTAAAGAAGGCTTGGGGAAGCAGCAGTCCTCACCAAAAGGTGATGTATTAGCAGAAAGAACATGTTGTTCAAACTGAGACACTTTAGAGGATGAGAAGGGAAGCGATTGAGAATGATCCCAGAGTGACAGGCACAAACCAGGACCGCCCCCCCGCCGCCCCAGAGAGGTGTGGTGACCCTGGATGCCAGCACTGGGAGGAGGAGCTGCGAACGTCAGGGGCAAGGAGGAGGGAAGGGACTCGTTTTCCTTGGTGAGGGGGCTCCTTGCCAGCATAACGGGGAACTAGGAGGTGAAGGAAAGGGCATTGGGCAAGAGGGAGGTTGGTGGAGGGGAAGTGGGTGAGGCGCTAGGAAGGAGGTGTGCACGGGAGAGGAGCAGAGCACGGCACAGCAGGTGTTTCTCCGGTCCCCAAGGGCCACGACAGCTCACTGGAGACTGACGTTTTTATCTCAGGGCAAAACACAGACAACATCCACCAGAGCTACTTGTGAGCGTCAGCAGCGATGCCAAAATGCACCCTCGTCTCCAGACTCGGAGTTTCTCTCACTAAAACAAAGGGGCGGGGGGGTTCTGAAATTTCGTCTACACGTCTTTCTTATCTGTGACGCGACCTACAATTTCTTGTGCACATATTAACCTTTCAGTATCTATAGCTGTCCCAACCCCAGAATCCACTCTGCCGCCACGATGGTCTCCACTAGGCCCAAAATGTCTAAACACAGGTCTTGGGCCAAGAGAGGGAGGAGAAGAAGAAGAAGGACGAGAGAGACAGAAAGAAAGAGAAAGAGGAAGGAAGAAGGACAGAGAGAGAAAGAGAAAGGAAGGGAAGGAGGAAGACAAGTTTCCTCCTTCAGTGCCATTTTTATTGTTCTATCAAAAGATGCAAATTAGAGTGGCATTCTTTTTTAATTGCTTGAACAAGCTTTGGCTGTTTGGAATGCACATGCCTGAGTAGGTCTCTCCACGGGACCTGGACCCTGAGCAGTCGGGGCACTGGGGTTTGCAGGCTTGCCCTCTTTGGGTCACCCTGGGACCAGCGGGACCTCAGCCTCCCACGTGTGCTCTGTCTCTGGCCGGTGTGCTGTCGGAGGGCAGGGACTCTTCTTGTCTCTTAGTATGAGCACTTAGTATGAGCTCAAGTGTTTAGTGTGGGGGGAGCTTCTGATCTCAGAACGTTTCGTGCCCCCCTTCCCCGCAAGATGCCTTGGCGGGACCGTGCTCCGAGCTCACACTTCACGTCACGTCCAGCTCCCACAGCAACGGAGCAGCTGCTGTACTCAGGTTGTTCAATGTCACAGTTTCATCTTCCCCACGCCAGGCTGGCCTCCGCTCTGCCTCCGTCGATTCTTCAAGGCCATGCGAGGAGCCTCGCGAAAGCAGATATCTGCCTGCGTGACCTGCCACGGGTGGGGAGCTTCGCGCTTCGCTGCCTGGCGGTCTGGCGACTTCCATCAGACGAGCGTCTGCGGGCCAGGCGGGCAGTGTCCTGACCTTGCAGGGGCCCCGCCTGCCCGAGCCTGGGCTGGCGCCGTCTGATGGGCCGGGCGGTCGCCCCATCCCCCTCCTCCAGCCGGGAGAGCGCGCCATCACCTCTGGGCCCCAGGGAAGGCTTCTGTAAACTGAAAACACACAGTGCCCGTGTTGGGGGCCTGCGCTCAGGGCCCCGCATGGAGATTGAACGCTGCTGTCATTTGATTGACAGCAAACCCTGGGCTCAGGGAAGGGCTCCCGGTGCTTCAGAGCAAAGGCCCTTTCCAGGTGCTCGATGAGGGTGTGGGTGATGGGGGCTCTCTGCTCTGTTTCTGGCCTCAAAGCTGTAGGCAGTCGCTCCCCCAGGCCAGGGGGCCAGGCCTTGTGTGACAGCCTCTGCGTGTCACCCAACAAAGGCCGTGCCCACAAGGACCCGGCCCGTGGCTGTCTGTGGCCACGTTAAATACTTGACAACAGCTGGAACTCCCTCCCAGAGGCCTGGTGACAAGCACGGGCCCCGCGGCCCAACATGATTTAAAAAACGTGCTTTGTTGATGCTCTTCTAGACTGGATGAGACTTGCATTCGACGTGACCCAGTGAACTCTGGGCAGGAAGCGGGTGCAGCTCAGGGATGGACGGAGGCATTTCTAGGGCTCTGGGTCCGCAGTGGTGGGAGCAGGGGTCATCGGGGCCTGGAGGTTTGGGCCACAGAGGACCGGCTCTCCTGTTGACTTGGTCTTAGAGAGAAGCTGCAAGAGCAGCCCTGGTCAGACCCTAAACACATGGGCCGGATTGTGTCCCAATAAAACTTTATTTATAAACATGGGCGACGGGCTGGATGTGGGCTGGATTTGGACTCCTGCTGAATCAAAAATGTCGATGTTCCAAGGCATTCTGTGTCAAGGAGATTCTGAGGTGAAAAGAGTAGCTTTCTTAGAGTCAAGGAGATTGAGGATTTGTCAGGTGAATGAACCAATGTTTGCTCCAGTCATGCTCCCGAGTGTTCTGTGGGGAAGAGGGGTACCTCACGGTGAGTTCCGTGAGTGTTCTGTGAATGTCCTTTGAGCAGCCTTCATTCCTCCTCCTGGGATCCCCACTGCCCCCCAGGACCTGAGCGGAAACCGAGGCCCCGGGAGCTCAAGGATTTGTTCAGGCCCAGCAGCCACTGTGGTTCTCGAAGGAGCCAGGCTTCCCAGATCCTGGGCCACTGGGACTCTCGGGCCTCCGGAGGCAGGAGAGGGCCGTTCTTCCTCAGCTGAGGAAGCCAAACCCAAAGTCATAGCAAGTGCACAAAGAATAACTTTTCACTTCAATTCCATCCAGATTCTTTGAACGAGAGTTTATTGCATACCTTCCATCACGGCTAGACGGGGGAGAGGCACCTATAAAAACGACTCCTGCCCTCAGGGAGCTTAATCACATCTAATCTTATAAACCATCCAGATGTAGAAGCAGCCGGAGAATTCGGAGGCGCCAAACCCCATCCTGCCCCCACAGAGCCTTCTGAGGTCTGGAACTAGATGTTTTCCAGGCGGGGATTAATCAAGGCTGCGTTGGCGCTCCGAGCCAGCCCCTACTTAATGCCTTCTAGAAAGAGCCTTATTACATGGGAACGTTGTATATTATATTCTTCACTGCACACCAGCTATGTGCGTGGGCTGCTCCCTGCATCCCTGGGCCAATAAATTAGATTTCGATTACAAGGGGAAGAAAGGCGGCCCGGTGCGTGAATGCCTCACGGTGGCTGCGGACTGAGATGTCTTGATTTAGACGCAGCCAAATGGCCCGGCGAAGAGGCCAGGAGGGCGCAGGTTGGCCCATAAAAAGCTCATAACCCCCATGAGCAGACCGTCACCTTGAGCAAACAGGCCGGCCACCCAGGGCCAGGTCTGCAGGCTCATTGACAGCTCAGATCCAATGTCACGTTCATTTCCCAAACCCAGATCATTTTCAGCTACAGGTTATCAATCTGGCTGAGGAATGTGGTCTGCCTTGGACTAGAGACCCCTTGTCTGGATCCAAAGTTTCCCAACTTGGGGCATTAAGGTATTTCAGGCACCTCCGTGGGACCAGAGGAAGGAAAGCAGATGTGAGACAGCAGGGCCCTATTGGGACCTAGGGAGGGTTGTAGCTGCAGGCCGAGCATCTTGTCTGGAGCAGAAGGGATGCAGGTGGTGATGGCAGGAGTGCAGGCAGCTGCTGTGTGGCTGATGGTTATGCTCACCAGACTGGCCTTGGAGAGAACCCCCACGCTGGAGATTCTGGCTCAGCAGATTTGGGGTCTGGTTTAGGATTTGGGGGCTTTAACAAGCCTCCCAGGTAATTGTGGGTGTCCATGTGTCACGTCTTCTGGGAGCTTTTCCAGTACCTTCTCCTTGGTGAGCATCACTGAATTTGATGAGGGATGGTCCTGTGGTGGTGGCTGGTCTCCCTGCTGGACTTCGAGTTCCCTTTGCGGGGGGTCTGGGGGTCTTTCCAGAGTAAGCCTCAGTGAGGTCAGCCAAGTGTGTAAAGGGAGAGAACATTGGAGGGGTGACAGGGCCCCTAGAAAGGCCAGGACACCCAGAGGGATTGGCCATGGGGAGGAAAGGCAGTGAGCATGGAACTCTCCATGGACATAGGGCACAAGCATGAGCTCTTGTTGCAAAACATTTCCCCAAAGGGTTCAAAGTGGAGAATTTCCCTTCATCCTCCCCCTTCACCCCTACCCTGCCCCGAAGGTTGCCCCATTTATCACACATGAACTGTGCGCATTTCAAATATATTTGAATCGTTTTCTTCCATTAACTGGACCCTACTCTCGGCGTTATCCTGCGACCTGTGTTTTCCACGTACCCAGTGTTCTGTGTCAAGTACACCTCCATACAGCTAGAAACACAAACACAAGAAGGAACCAAAAGAACACTGTTATAACGGCAGAACAGCAGAGCACCTCAGGGCCCATCGACAGAGGACTCGGGGAAACGAGCCTGACGATTCGCGGCCTGGAACATGACGCAGCAGGTAAAAAGAATGAGGGATTCCTCACCTCTGTGGTGTCTTGGCGGTCTCCCCAAGTTTGGGCTAACAGGCTTCTCACACTCTTTTTCTTTTTTGTTTTTCAATGAAGCAGACTGATTCTTTTTTATTCTGTTCTTTATCATATTTAAATCATGAGAATATCCACATAACTTAAAATTTTACCACCGTACTCAAAACACGCCTCTCAAGGTGTTACGTACACTCAGGCTGGGCAACCAGGACCCCCACTTTGTCCCATGAAGGGAAACGCTGTGCCAGGAGGCAGGCCCTCCCCATTCCCACTCCCAAGCCACCAGCCCCAGCAACCACGAATCTGCTTTCCGTCTCTGTGGATTTGCCTGTTCTGGGCATTTCATTTGAATGGGATCCTACAAGACTTGGCCTTTTGTGCCTGGCTCCTTTCACTGAGCCTAGCGCCCACATAGTAGCAGGTGGAAGGACCTCCCTCCTGATTATGGCTGAATAATTGTCCTGCGAATGGACGTGCCATGTTCTGTGTACCAGTCCCTCTGCCTACGGACCTCCGGAGTGTTTCCACCTTCCGGCTCAGGAAAACAGTGTAGCCGTGAACATTCACGGGCAGGTTTTTGTGGGGCACCTGTTTTCATCTCCTTTGGGTTATACCTAGGAGGGGAGCTGCTAGTCCCATGGGAGCTTGCGGAGGAATCCCGCGTCCTTTTTCCGGCTGCATCGTATTCCAGGCCGTGGATGGTCTTCGTTGATGGACATTGGGGTGCTCTGCTGTTCTGCCGTTATAAACAGTGTTCTTTTGGTTCGTTCCCGTGTTTGGTTTTCTAGCTTTATGGAGATGTAGTTCACACAGAACATTGTATCAGTTAAGGCATCCAGTGTAACGATTTGATGTATGTGTAACATTTTTGCTCCTTGCCCCTGTGTGAATGTCTCCATGGAGGGGCTCCACGGACTCTGCTGGTGGACCCGAGGGCACGTTTAGAGTTTTACTCCCGTGTCCTAACACCACCCGCATCTAGGCGGATGGGACGTGGGGTTCCAGCGATACACAAAGGGCTACCACTGCATTTTAGTTTGTATTTCTATGTAACGAAAGGACTAGGTGTTAGCCAGGGTGAGAAGGAAGCAAAGAACCTTTAATGGGACGGAGTGGGACTTGCCCAGTGTTCGAGGTCGCCCCTGCTGGCTCAGTCTGAAGCAGCTCAAGAAGTGGACAGTGTCATCTGCAACTCAGAAACACGGCCACATTTCTGTTTCCCAGACAGGCCAAGGCCCCAATTTAGAGAGATGGGGGGACATGCATGCAAGGTGCAAGTGTTAGCTAGGAAGCCAGGCTGCCTGCGTTCGGGTCCCAGCTCTGCCCCTTGCTTGGCTGCGTGGCCTCGGGCACTTGCCCTACCCTCTCTGAGCCTTATTGCCCTCACCTGTAAAGTAGGGAAAGGGAGGTTCTTGTTCACAGGTTGCTCATGCTGGTGGTGCCATCAGGGAGGGGGAGAGGCTGGCACCCCCGGTCCCGGAGAGTAGAGTCCATCTGCTGAGAACCAGTGGAGAGCAGAGCAGAAAGTTTTGAGAAAGGGAGGCAGCTGGGCTCCAGAGCCGGGAGTCTTCCCACTTCACTCTGTAGCCAGCGGGGAAAACCCAGCTGCTGCCAGAGCAGGGGGGCGAGCATCCCCGGGGCACTCAGAGCCCTGTGGTCTGTGGCAATGATCGCCCATTTTGCACCAGTGGCCCGGATGCTGGGTGTCAAGCTGGAATACGTCATCTGTCACCCTGTCCCTAAGCCTGGGCGTTTGGGAGATCTTCTGCCTCCTCCTGCTGCGTGGTGGTCTTGATTTTTCTCCTTCTACTTAGCGGCCTTTCCATTTTATGTGTCGTTTATGGTAAACCACCTCAAATCCTTTCTGGAAGCAGCAGGGTATAAATTATAAATAGATTTAATTTAAAAAACTCAATAGGGCAGTTTCTCTGTAAGGCTCCTAGCAATTGCTTCTGTTGACATTTCCCTCATTACCCTGGTGGCGGGGGCAAGGGGCAGGTGGGAGTTGCCGGGAAGGGGCCGAACCCGTGGGGGTGCTGCGTCTCCCCCGGCGCAGGTGCGCCCGCGTCCTCATGCTGGCCTTCCCTCTGTCCTCCCCCCTAGCCTCACACCTCCACAGGGCGACACATGCCGGCCACTGGCCAGGGCATAAATCGTGGAAAGAAGCTGGCAGGGCCATGGCCTGCGTGGCGGTGGGCTCTAGGGGGCCGCTTGTCTTTCACAGGCTCCCAGAGCTGCATGAGCTAGTTCACTTCTGCTCACTTGGCTGTAAATGTAGGCCAGTGGGGCTGGGGTCAGGCCAAGAAGCAGGGTGAGGCATCTTTGTGGAGGGGCTGTGGTGGGACCATACTGGGGGGAGGCGGAGTAAGGCATGAGCGTGCCCAGGGCTGTGTGACCTCAGGCGACATACCCAACCTCTCTGTGCTTCCTCATCTGTAACGCGGGTACGAACCCTTTCAGAGGGTTGTTGGGGGCATGATTTGCATGACTGAAATCTACCTGAAGGGCTCAGAAGTGCCTGGCACGTTCTAAGAACCTCACCCACTCTTGGCTCAAGTTCTGAACTTTTGCTTTTGGGGGAACACACCCGCTGATGTAGATCATTTTTATAATGTTGACTCCCCTGCTCCTGGCTTCACCCAAGAAGCCCAGATCATAGGCAGTGGAGGCCAAGTCGAGGATCCTTTCCTCCCTTCCTCCTCCCTCCTTCCTCCCATCATCTCAAGTGTTTGTTGAACACTTTCTTTGTTCTCTGTAAGGAGGGACGCAGTGGTGAGCAAAAACAGACATGTTCCCTGCCCTCCTGGAGGCCCATTCTAGGCAATATTTAAGAAAACACACAGAAAGAATTGTCTTTCAGAAAATGGAAGAGCTTGGAGGTGAGATTGCTGGTCGGCCCCACCCCCCAAAGAGGGGGGTTGGAGCTGACCCCTGAATGATGAGAAAGAGCCTGCAGGTAAAGCTCTGGGGAAGAGCTTTCCAGGGTCATGGGGGCAGCAAGTGCAAAGGCCCTGAGGCAGGAGGAAGCTGGGTGGTTTGGAGGCACAGAAAGAAGGCTGAGGGGGTTGCGGGGGATCGATCCTGGGTTGGAGTAGAAGGTGGGGAGGTGGAGATGCAGGCAGGCAGGGGCTAAGCCCCACAGGGCCTGGTGAGAAGTTTGGATTTCATTTTTTTTTAAGATTTTATTTATTTATTTGACAGACAGAGATCATAAGCATGCAGAGAGGCAGGCAGAGAGAGGAGGAAGCGGCTCTGTGCTGAGCAGAGAGCCTGATGCGGGGCTCAATCCCAGGACCCTGAGATCATGACCTGAGCCGAAGGCAGAGGCTTAACCCACTGAGCCACCCAGGCGCCCCTGGATTTCATTTTAAAGGGTTAGAACAGAGAAAGAGACTCTAGGGTTTTCCTCTCTGGCTCTCCCCCACCCCACCCCCCCCACCTTGTCCTAAGGCTCCCAGGCCCGTTGGCCATCATGATGGACTTATGAAGGTCAGATTTAGGGGGGATGGTAGCAGTCACAGGTCCGTGGTGGCCCCACCTCCATGACCTGTCACTGACGTCTGTCATGCTGGGACTGGGAGCCTGGGGGGCCCGGGCCTCCCAGAGCACTCTGTTCTCCGGTGCTGCGGCCACTGCACAGCTCCAGCGAGTGGCTGGTGGCTCTACTGACATCATTGGTTTATGTTCCGTTTGCACAGAAAGTTCATAGTTTATTAAATATACAAGCGCCTCACATTTTCCAAGGGGAGAGCGGTTCTTTCCCACCTGCCCCGAGCCAGCTATAGAACTCCGCAGCTTAAAGAAATGGTGAATTGATTCATTTCTTCTCGGAGAGATTTGTTTTGTTTCTCCTCCGTGGGGATGCCAGGCCTGGAGGACACAGAGAGAAGAAGAGGTCATCATCTCTGCCTTATAGCAACCGGCAATAGGGCAGCTCTATTAGCATAAGCTGAAAAGTTAAGAATGGCTGAGTGCAAGTTCACCGTGCTGGCAGAACCTGTGTGCTTGTGATCGTGGAAAAGGCCTCCTAGAACCAGCTGACAGAGATCGAGCAGGGCTCGTGGCCAGACAGGTTTGGATTAAGCAAAGTTAGAAAGCGGCTCATCCTGCGGGACTTGTCAGAGCCTCCACACTGTCAGTGACCTGTTCCTATGTCTGGTCCTTCTGTCACTTTCTTGTCAGATCCCGGGAGCTTTCACTCCCAGGGTCCAGCATCTGCATCTCTCTGTTGAAGGCCTCTCTCAGGCTTCCAGAACTTACTTTGTCTGCCCACATAGTAAGCGGGAATGTGCCTGGGAATTCACAGCCCCCACCCTGGGGGCAGCCTTTAACTGATAACTGGGGCATATGAGTGTGAGGTTATGTATACCTTGCTCCCTCATTCTGGTGGGAAGGACCCTGTGGCTGATCCCCACTGTTTTCCAAAGCCTGCTGTAAGAGTGAGTCGGTTACCCACCCTCCATAGGACAAGCCCCTGAAAAGTTTCCTAACTAATCCCTCTCCCTCCATCCTTATCTCAAGGCATGTTTCTGGGGACTCAACCCAAGACAGCAAGGCCTCAGACTGGAGATAATATATGGTTTTAAGCAAAGCTAGACAGCTGTCTACACTGCAGGACTTGTCAGAGCCTTGCCTCTCTACGTGCACGGTGGTACTACAGGAGGGCTGTGGGAGGCTACATGGTACTCACATTGACTTGCCCAGAGACTGCTGTCACCTGGGGGCACCCCAGGAGCATGCTTTGGGTACTGTGTTGTAGACAAAAGGGGTGACTGTGGGAAGAAGCTACAGGGCCCAAAGTCATACTGAGAATAAGCAGAAAACTGGTGTCCAGAATTTCAACACAGGTCTTGGGGCTCTAAATCCACACCCTTAATGATCGCCCCTCCCTGGGCCTGCCAGTCCTCACCCCACCCCCAGGCTGCACTGGGCACATCTAGGGCTCCCCATTACACCTTCATCATCCGAGTTAGTCGTGGCCATTGACAAAAACATGAAAAGTACAGGGAAACAGACGTCAGTTGCCTTGATTCCCTGCACAGCGAGCATGCCGGGGCCCCCGGCTTTTCCTACACAGATGTGCACGTCCCCCCAGGCACCATCTGCTGAGGGCTCCCTCTGTGTGCCCCCACAGCCCTGCAGAGGGGGATGATGAGTTCCCCCTCTGGCAGGTGAGGAGCTGGGAGAAGGGAGTGCTCACCTGCCACAGAGTGAGGAGATGGCCCTTGCACCTGGACCATTTCACTGGGGCGCTGTCTCCCACACTCGTTCCCCATCTTTATTTCAGAACATTTCAAATGTGTGTGGAAGGAGAGGGCGGAGTTTACTGAGCCTGTCCACACCCACCACCCACCTGTGCTGGCCACGCCTGATTCTTCTCTGCCCCTAGCTATCCGCTCTCCCATCCCGCTCTCCCATCCCGATGCTCTCCCATCCCGCTCTCCCATCCCGAAGCTCACATGACTTGCGACTCCTGGCACTGCACCCTCCCGCTCCTGGCACAGTGTTTCTGTCTGTATCCAGAATGCAAGCGCCCAGCAGCGAGGGCTTAAAGTTTTGTTCCTTACGGTTTCCCAGCACACAGCCTTGTGCTCGGTGCGTAGTAGATGCTCTGTAAATTTTTGTTAGATCTCTCCCTCGTGTGTCTGCCTCTCTCTGCGTGTTTGCCCGTCTACCCACCCACCTGCCTACTCCGCCCTCTCTCTATCGTCTGCCAATCATATCTATCATCTATCTGAAAACATGTTTTAAATGAAAAGAAGATCCTTCTCAACAGACTTTGTTGTGACTTTCTGCTTTCCCTTAACAAATCTGTTACAACCACGGCTCCGTGTCCATGAATACGGGTCTCCTTTGCCCCTGTGGTTACTGCCTACACAGCCGCACATCGTGTGAATGTACTGTCAGTAGTTTAACCGATTTTCTTTGGGACATTTAGGTTGTTTCCAATTTTACATTATTGTAAACGATGCTGCTGTGGATATCCATGTTTGTGGGCTTCTACAGTGATTTCTGTAGGACCCATTCGTGGACTTGGAAGGGCTGGCTCCAAGAGCACGCACCTTAAAAGGATGGCTTTGGTATTTTAAGCACATTTTGATGGATCTTAATGATGGATGGTAACCCTTATCGATAAAAAGTGACCCCCCAGTGGATTAGTTTTACTGCGAATTTGGTGTGAGAAGGTGGATGTGATCTGGGAGCTGCCTCGAGGGTGGTGGTGAGGCCCGGGTTAGCTGGTGTAACCGGGACGGGCAGCATGCGCCCCCCGGCCCCAGGCCTGCTCTCGGCAGATGGCGGTGGGGTGCGTGGTGGGAGTCGTGTGGCTAGTGTCCCCCGCTCGCGCCGCCTTCCCACGTGGCTCACCGCCGGCCTGCATGCACGGTCTTCACCGCCTTCTACTCTGACCCCTTCAGAGTTGCTTTGTTGACACACAGTCCCTCTGTCCCAGGTTCCTTTGCTTATGTGGCCTCTTGGCTGTCGCTGGGACCCAAGTCCCTCCTCCGGAGTCACCTGGAATTTAAAGGCCATAAAGCCTAATGGTTCAGACCATGAGCTTCTGGAATCAGGTAACAAGCTAGAGTCCTGAATTCACTACTCAATAGCTGTGGGGCCCTGGGCAAGTCATTTCATCTCTCTGAGCTTTAATAGAATTTCTGCCTGCCCCCAGATTGGTGGGAGCATCAGCACATGCAAGGCCCTCACTGCCTCACAGAGCAAACACTGACCACCCCCTCCGCCATGCTGGGCTGGGTCTCGAGCCCTTGGGGTGCGTGGGCTTGTCCTAAGGCCAAGGAAAGGCACTGGGGGACTGGGAGACCGGGGTTGGCATGCCTCCCCCACTGGCACTGCACACTCCATGGAGTGGGCTTTCTGTCCCCCGGTTTTCATGGAACCCCAGGGCCTTGCAGGGGCTGGGCACAAAGCTGGTGGCAAGAAGTGTCCATGGGCTGAGTGAGCGAATGGCAAATGGCCGGAGACCTGGGGACAGTCACGTCCTCTGAAGCTCTCTTCCTGGAGAGAATGGCAGGGGGGCTCTGATTTACCTCCCGGTGATACTCAAGGCAAATAAAGTGGTAAGGTCCAAGCCCACGGCCAAAAAGGGTAATTCCTTTTTGCAAAAAGATACTGGTTGAGACTGGGGAGCAGAGCACAGGTTTCTGGGGGAGCCGGGGAATCAGCACAGTGGTGACAGGAATCTGATCTGCCTGGGTTGCTAGGCCAAGGGCAGCGGATGGAACCAATTGGTCTTTGGGGGCTGCTGCAGGCTGGAGATGGGCGCATGTGGCCTGCAGAGCTGCCCCCGGGTCCGTGGGCCATCCATGCCGCGGTGGGGTGAGGGTAAGGAGCCAGGCCAGGCTGGGCTCACATACACGGTGGTCCCCCCTGCTTTCAGCACACGCTCTGAACTAGGCATGTCTCCTCGGGGCCCTGGTGCCCCTCTGCTCTCCCGGCCGCGGCTAGAGGCATCCGTGCCCTGCCCTCGTCTGTGCAGAGAACAGCCCAGCTTCTGAAGCACGGTGCTTGGGGAGCTCGCCATGGGCTCGGGGGTCATGTTCTCCCCATCCCCTCAAGTAGCTATCGCCTGGTGTGTAACCCTGGCTTCTGGCCCAGTGTGGGCACATAGTAGGCTTTCAGGAAGTCCACGTGGACTGAACAAGTGAATGAATGAATGAATGAGTGCATCATGACCTCCTTATTCTCCAGCTTCCAGTAAAACCAACCTGTGTCACTCAAGATTTGGGTCACGCAAACCTGTGCCTGAGCTGGACAGCAGCTGGCCACCACGCTCGGCCAGAGCACTCGGTGTGTGCCAGAAGCTAAGCCTTCAAAGGAAAGCCCTTGGCTGCTGGTGCTGCCCCCCTCCGATCCCCCACGTTTGAACAGAATTGACTCCCCAGGATTGTGGAGCACTGAGTGGCCCTTTGCAACATGCTCGCAGAGTGCCTGGCACAGGGTCCATGCAGGTGTCACCAGCTGTGCTGTCCCATGTCCCCAAGGGCAGAGGGACAGTGGGCTCTGGTGGTGCTTTGGGAGATAAAGAGAGGCTGGTCTTGGGCTGTGCTGTTAGCTGGGGTTCATGTCTCTTGCTCACCTCTGCAGCTCCAGCGGGCCTTCAGCGGAGGAGGAGACGGGGTTGAACGCCCCTATTTCACAGATGAGGACATCAAGTCTCATAGCGGAAGAGCCTTGTCCTAGAGTCCAACGATCCCTTCGCACAGAATAATTTGTTCACTCAGCCAGTGCTTACTGTGCTCCCACTGTATCCCGGGTGACTGTGGGGGAGCTGGGACGGCGAGGTAAACATTCCTCTCTTGCTCTCTGAGGCATCTGGCCATCCACCTGCAGCACCCCCACACCCCCGACCCGAGGCCCTGGCTGATGTCCACGGCAGTAGGACAGAACTGCCAGGAAAGTCCGGAGGCCTTAGGAGGGGACTCTGTGTTGGACTGAATAATGGCCCCCCAGTGATGGCCACTTCCCAAAACCCAGAACTTGAGAACATGTGACCTTACATGGCAGAGACCCTCAGATGTGATTAAGGACCTGGAGAAGGGGAATGTAGGGGAGTTAATGAAAGACGGAGGCAGCTGAATCCAGAGCTGACAGTGAAGAAGTGTCTCTGTGCGTGGTAAGGATCATCTGTAACAATATTCTGATTACAGAGGATTACTGGCAAGTGGGAGAAAACTTATCAAGAGATGAGGGGAATCCCACATGCATCACTTAAAGAAAGTGGGGTGTATATTGCACTCTAAGGAGGGAAGGAGATCCACCCATCCACCGCCAGTCTCCAGAATTAACTCTGTGAAGGTCTCTTTAAGAGTCTGGTTTATTTTTTATTTTTTACTTAACTGGAGTTCTGGGGCCAGTAGGCACAGTGTAGTTTTTAATTAGTGCCCATGGCCTTGGCCGATGCCTGTGAGACTGAACTCACAAATGCAGGGCCGTTGTCTGACCCGATGGCGAGAGGCAACTCAAACCTAGGAATTATTTTTCTAGCTTTTTTGGCTATTATTCCTGCCATCTTATGTTTGGCAGAAAAAAGTCTTTACCCAGCCTGAAAAGGTATCCACAAAAACTAACATATACTTGTGTCTATATTTTCCCTGTTGTTAAACATCTTTTTTTGCTAGTCCCATTAACTCAGTCAGATTCTTCCCTTCAAATCCTTTAATTTCCTGAAGTTTTTTTCTTATATTTGGGGCTGACTGACTGGCAAAGGCAAGATTGTCTAAACGAGTTATCATGCAACTTTTCTGAAGTTTACCTCAAGTTGTCTAGCTTAGGTAAACAAACATTTAAAGACAATAAAATTTAGAACTTAATATCCATAAAGGTGTGTTATTAAAACATATTTTTTCTCTTTAAAATAATCTTCATTTCTAGAGATAGCCAAATCAGGACTAATTTATTTGAAAAACAAGTCTAGTTTTAGCAAACTTGGCCCAAGTATTTACATAAGTTTAGTAGGAACAATGAGTGATCATACAGATCTTTAAGAATCTGCTTTGCTGGAACTTTTATAAGGAATCTTTAGGTTGAACTTTTAGTAGCCTCTCCAGACCAGAAGCCACACCACGTACTTGCCATCAGACATGCCTGTAATACCTATCAATTTGGGCGAATTCCTCTTTCTGAGGTCCCCAAAGTATCCTCAGGTTCCTGCACCTGCCAGGAAGTGACATTCTTTACTCACCTGGGGAGGCTGCTGGGACCTCTATCAGCAAGGTATCAGGCCAGCAGTTCCAAGGGGCTTTATGGCTCCAGGTTTTATAAAGTCAACCTTAGTTCCTTTAAGCTGTCTGGTCATATCTGAGTCTTTTTTAAATATGACTTTTCAGTCAAAGTCTTGGTAAGATAACCAGTGTTTCCAATAGTGTCCTGTTACAAAGAGAACAGATTCTTATTGAACTTATTCAAATGACTGATTGCCACGGAAGAAAGAATACTTACTGAGATCTTTTGAGTTTCAGAGGGTTCAGATAGAGAGAAAAGTTGAATGCCTTGATTTGTTTGCAAATGAATTCTTTTACGTAAATTTCTGTAAGTCATAGACATCTTAAGAAAAAGGTTTTTCTAGTCTGGAAGAGTAAACGTTAGAGAACCAGCAATGTTTAAAATGAGACAAAACATTAAGAGACACAATATTATAATCTTTTAGTTTGTTTAGTCCCATGTTATTAATTCTGGTTTAGTTTGAAGTCCTAAAGTCGCCAGAGCAACTCCATCTTGGGTAAATAGGTCCTTACAGCCTTGACTTTAGGACTTCTAAAATTGCACGATAAAAAACGTCTGTGCTCCACGTCACTAAGTTTGTGAAAAGTTGTTATAGCGTCAAGAGGAAACACATACAGACTGTCTCTGGAAAGATGATGTCCGAAACATAGCATCACAGGGTGGGTTTCCCACCAGGGTTCTGGGGGGCTGGAGGAGCCAGGAGTCATTGGGGGGATGTGGACTGCCACCAGCAGGGCTGAGTTGTCCCCTCTGGGACCACAAAGGGGTGGCCATGCCCTGCCTTCTAGGCACCCCATCAGCTGCTAACAGGGGCAGAGCTCTGCCCCCAGCAGTCTTCCAACTCCCTGTGCCCCTCTGGTGACAATGGCATGGTGGCTTTCCATTAGAGGAGCAGAGGAACCATGGAGAATGAGGAGCAGCTCCTAGCCCCTTGCAAAGGCGTGAGGGCACAGGGGGCTGGTGGTAAGGCCTGTGCTCCCTGGCAGTTGGCTTGCTGGTAAGGGGCTGGACCGTTTTGGAATTAACTGGCCCTGTTGGGGGGAGAGGTGGGCTAGGAGGGAGATGCCGCCGTCACGGGGACGGCCCACATCCCTTGAGTCTGCTCTGTCCACCGGCTGCACCTTTCCACTTGACATCCATCACGAGCCTCCTGCTCACTCTCTGCCAACGTTGTTCCTTCTCGGCCACATCACTGATCTTCTAATGGGATTGGTTATGTTTTAAGTTTATTGTCCCTTTGCTTCCTGTTTCAGCGGGAAAATGGATTTGGGAGTCAAGGGTCCTGCCTTGGACTCCTGGGTTGTCTTTTTCCAGCTTCATGGCTTTGAGCAAACCTCTGAGTGTTGCCCTTGGTGGCCAGACACCCTCCTTGTGATTACTGGGGAGATTCTGCCTCCCCAGCTTGTTCTGAGCTAGGTCATGTTCACCCTGCTGTCCCCCTGGCTCCTGAGAAGCACTTTCTAGGTGTTTGTGCAGGGAATGAGGCCCGTGGTGCATAAAGCTCTTAGCTCAGGGCCAGGCACACACATCTTCCCCAGGCGGCTGATGGCACGCCCCCTTCCCACTCTCTGCTCGGTCTTCCTCTCTCCTCCTAGCCCTCTCCTTCAAGCTGCTTCTTGACTGTCTAAATTTAGACCCTTTGTGGTGGACTTTTGAAATCATCTGCCCCCTAATTATCTTCAAAAAGCATCCTTGGAAGTGGCACCTTTGATGTCCAGGAACATGACGTCGACACCTTTCTTTCATATTCCGCAACCCATGAGCCTCGCTTCTCTTCCCTGCCGTCCAGGAAACTTGGAGAAGCAGAGGCGCCCAGGTCTGGGTGTGCTCCTGGAGGCATCTGGACTCAGAACCTGGCGTTGATGAATGAATGATGAAGGAATGAATGCATGTGTAATAAATCAGCAGAAGAATTGGAGAATGAAGAATGAGCTCTGGTCTTTTCTGTAGCTCAAATGATCTTGGAGAAGGCATGCTCAGTGGTCGGCAGTTTCTAACATGTGCTCCATGGATAAGCAATGCTGCCAAACATTCACAGGTGTTATCCAAAAAACACAAAAAGCTAGGGGCTTCCCATGCCAGAATAGTTTGGAAAATGCTGGTGTTCCACAAAATTAAACAGGTTTCTTCCTGGCAGGACTTCTCAGAGCCTTTACTATGCTAATATGCTTTGTAAATCTCCCCCGACCACCACCGGTCCCCGCCACCCCCTGGCCAGAATAGTGTAGATTATGCAGTTTTCTGCAACGTGTGGACCGTGGAGTCTGCGTTTTAAGGAGGAGGTGAGGCAGAGAAGGCTGGTGGGATAGCTTTTCCTGGGGGAGGCTGTTCTAAGGAGAAGGTGAGCCTTCTGGTCAGGCAGAAGGAGCTACAACTGAAAGAGAGAGCAGAGGGCCCGCCAGCCAGGCAGCGGCTGCTTGCTCAGCCCCAGGCCCAGAGCAGATCCAGGAGAGCAGGTGACATCCTGGTGGGCAGACTTGGTGTCTCGCAGGAGTGAGGGAGGCTATCGCTGTTGTCGGTCGACAATTGTCTGCCTCAGTTCAGAGCCGGCAAAGGATTCTGCTGGGCTTTATGTTTTCTTATCTTTTGCACCCGCTGGGTCCCTGCCATGGGCCGTGGCTCCCTCCAGAAAGTGCTCGGCAAGAGCTAATACATAAGGTCACTTGAAAACGAAGCTATTATTCCCTTCTTAAAGGTTAATGTGTTTTTTCCAAGGAGTGTGTGAGTGGAAATTTCAAGTATTCCACATTCTTCATTTAGCTGGGTAATGTCCTGAGCTACTCCAGAAAACCAAGCCCTTGAACAGCAAAAGAGGGGCCCAGTGGGGGGCGGCTGGCTGCCCTGGGGAGCGGGGGCGGCTGGCCGCCCACAGAGGGAGGTGAGACCGACCCACCTGTGGGCTCCGTGGTGGGAAAGGACAAAAGGCTGCAGGACATACTTTAGGGAGGGGGAGCCAAGCCATTCAGTAATGAGGACGGGGGTGTCACGGGTCCCAGGTGGTAAATATTTGTGGCTTAGGGGGGCAGAAGCTCTCTGTTGCCCACTACTCAGCACTGTTGTCTCAAAAAGCAGCTGTGGACAATATGTAAATGAGCAGGGGCAACTGTGTGCCAATGAAATTTATTTACAAAAGTAAATGCAGGCCTTGGCCATTGGACCAGAGTTTGCTAACCCTTTATAATTCAAAACAAAAAAGAATGTCCCAGGTTGGAGGTGGGGGATCTTGTAGGGCTAATGCCAGAGGATGTGATGGGCTGGACAGGGGAGAAGGTGCCAGAAGGGCTCCCATCCAGGTCTGAAATAGACCCATCTTAGGGCTGCTGGCCTGGCTCGGCTCTCCAGCCTCTGAGGGCCACTTCTTCTCCCACCCATGGCGGTGGAGGGGTAGTAGATGGGGTAAACACAGAGGAAGACATTGGATCCCTGACTCAGGAAGGATAGAGTGTACTGAGCATGGTAGGGCAGACGATGCAAGAACGCCCGGGTCCCAAGGTGGCCAGGGGTCCCCCAGAAGGAAGAATGGGATGGAGATGAGGTCGAACCACTAGCCAGCAGGTGCAGTTATTAATCCCAGAAGTCAGCCTGGAGGAGGTAGATTTTGCATACTGCCCTGAATGCTGAAAGAAGAGAGGGGAGCCATCCCTGTAGCTCAAAGGGATGTGTGTACCCAGTGGAGGCTGGGGCTGGAGACTCTGGCTCTCATCCCTCCATCATACCCTTGGTGGAACCATTGGTGAGTCTCCTTCTTCTGCATTAACAGACTATAGCTGGGTGTGTGATCACCCAGAATAAAGACCACACTTCCCAACCTGCCTTGCAGCAACACATGGCCATGCAATAGATTCTGGCCCTTGTGACATGAGGGGAAGTGTGCAAGCGATTTCCAAAATTGTGCTCTTAAAGGGAAGGGGTAGGCCCACTCCTTGCCTTTTTATTCCTTCCCATTTGCTGGGATGCAGAAGTAATGGCAGGAACCGGAGCAGCCACTTTGTGTCTTGAGATGGAAGGTGTGTGTGTATGTGTGTGTGAGACACAGAGTCAGGAGGTAGCAGAGTCCTCAATCTCAGATGGATGTGGAGTGGCTCTACCAACCCTGGACTGTGACTCTAGACCTTTATGGGAGAGAGAAATGAATTTCTGTGTCAGTTAAGCCACTACTCTCTCTGGTTCTTTTATTATAACAGCTGAACTGTAAGATCCCTCAAGGCAACTCCAAATAAACCACAATTTAAATAAAAATCACAGGTTTGCGATGCAAATGAAGCTCCCAAGCTCCTTCCACTTGGACGTTCTGGGGCCCCGTGCTGCTGCTCTGACCTTCTCCAAGTGTTCACACAGCTTCCTCCTCTGACCACCTGCCCTCCTCCATCATTCCAGCTGCCGACTCTCTTCCTATCCCCGGGTCTCAACAAGCATTTCCTGGTGGAGGAAGGACTGAAGGGTAAAGGGGGCGCTGCTGAGGCCCCCTAAGGCCAACAGAGACTCCTCGTCCTCAGCAGCCCCTAATCTTCATCTTGGCCTCCCCCACCCTGTGAAGGGGGCCACCCGCGAAGACCCAGGGGCTGTTGGGATTCCAGCCGGGCTGCCAGAATAAAAATTCAAAACCCAGTTCATCTGGCCTCTGCGGGCGGGCCCGCGCTTCCCGGTGATCTCAGCCTCCCACATCCCAGCCCCGTTCCCATAAAAATCACGGGAGTGTTGCCAGTTAGAGGCGCATCGGCTGAGGCCCCTCTGCATGGAATCAGCCATAATAACTTAATAGCCTTAAGTTCGGGAAGCTTCTTTTGAAGCTCAGCATCTTCACCCCCAGTAGCCTGGTTAATCTGGAAAAGCCTCTGACTTGCCCTGACCATACCAATTATCTTCGGCCATCCTGCTCCCTAGGACCCATCTCTAGGAGCCCGCCTCACGGACAGACACCATGCATGCTTCAGGCTACCCCTGTTCCAGCCAGCAGCCCAGCACAGACTCCTGGAAGGAGACCAAGGGCCGAATACAAAAGGCTCGGCTCAAGCCATGCACATCCACACACGGAGAGAACTCAAAGCAAGCACCCATCGGGTGCCGGTGCTGGTTGGAGCAGGAGAAGGGACTGTGATCATGGGGAAAATGTAATAGGCAGGACTTGGTGTTGGATTAAGTGCCCCATGCAGCTGGAAAATGAGGCTGCAGATAGAAAACACATGTGCAAACGTCTTCGTGGGTGACCTCCAAGCTCCCACCGCTCCTGGTTCTCTGTCATAATTCAAGCTCATGGGCCTGAAGATGATGGGTCGAGGCAGAGTTCCAGGATCTACCAGCAGCCCTTCCAAGGCAGTCAGTGCTTCCCTCTGCGGACCCCAGCACGCCGACATTTCTGCAGCAGGATGGAAGCCCGAGTTTCCATTTGGCCGGGCAGAAACCCACCTCTGAGCTCATCTTCCCCAGAGCTTGGCCGGGGAGAGGGAGGGCAGGGAGCAGGGCCACCATTTCTGAAAGAGCTTGTGCTTGGGGGTCTGGGGGCAGGGGTCTTTTAAGTGCTTTTGGCAGGACCAACCAGCCTTCTGCAGTGGGTCTTCCATTGTTCGGTCTGCCAGGCTCTCTACTCTTCTCTTCCTTCCTTCCTTCCTTCCTTCATCTGTCAGCTACTTATTTACTATCAGTCAGGCTACAATCTTAAGTGACCACTTAGAAGCAGCTAAAACTTACCATATCCTGAATAAAACTTGTCGTTTCCCTCCAGAGTGGTAGGCAGCGCCAAAATGGGCTCCCAGTGATCCCGGTACTCACACCATAGCTCAGCCCCCTCCCCTTGAATGTGGGTGGGACCTTGTGACCTCCTGGTAATGCAAAGAAGGAGGCAGAAGTGATGGGAGGCCACTGCTGAGATTAGGTTAGGAGGTAGCCCACGTGAGCCTCTCATCTGCACACCTGCAGGGGGCTCCTGACCTCCTGGTCTCTACTCCACAGGCCCTGTCCTTTCCTACCAGCTTCCTGCTTCTAACTGTTCAACGGCTCCCATGGCCCTTGGGGAAAAGTCCAAACTCCTTCCACTCCCCTGACAAATTCATTCTGACCCCTAGCCGTCCTTCTGTACCATGCTTCTCTGTGTCCCTCTGCCTCATGTTTGCAAGCTCTTGTGCCTGAAGTCACGTCCTCTGGGTCTCACTGTGTTCCCTTTTGGGTTTCTCTCTCACACATACCTCTGTTTTATTGCTGTAATAGCACTTAGACTGTATGAGATTATCTTAGTCACTTATTTATGTTGCCTGTCTACCTATCTATTATCTATATATCCATCCATCTGTATTATTTAACATCTACCTATCTATCTATCCATCCACCTATCATCCATCCATCCATCCATCCATCCATCCATCCATCCATCTATCCATCTGTATTATCTATCTATCTATCTATCTATCTATCATCTATCCATCCATCCATTGATCTATATCATCTATGTATAATTTCATCTATCTCCCCGCCACAAGAATATCAGATTTTTAAAGTCACCACCCTTGTTTGTCATGTAGATTACTTTCCTGTGGTTGCAGTAACAAATTGCCACAAATGGTTTAAAATGGTGGTTTAAAATAACAGTAATCTATCCTCTCACAGTTCTGGGGGACAGAGGTGCCAGAGTCAAAGGCTGGCACTTCCACATTGCCTCCAGAGGCAAGAGGGAAGGCTCCTTCCACCCTGTCCCAGCTCTGGTGGTCCCAGACATTCCTTGACTTGTGGCTACTTCATTCCACCCTGTGCCTTGGGCTTGGCACAGACTTCTCTGTTTCTCTCCTCTTCTGTCTCTTTTAAGGACACTTGTCATTGGGTTTAGGGCCCCCCAAGTAATCCAGAACGATCTCATCTCAAGATCCTTAACTTAATTATGTCTGTAAAGACCCTTTCTCCGAGTGAGGTCACAGTCATGGTTTGGGGACACATGTCTTTTAGGGGGACCACCGTTCAACCCAGGATATCTTATTCAATTGATATAGTTGACCCGTGAGCCTCCAGTAATTCCAGGCATATCTGGGAACATTCGGTAAATATTTACTGGATGGCTGGATGAATGAATGAAATCACCCATTAGTTTGGGGGTTCTCAAACATGAGCTCACATCAGAATCACTTGGAGGGCTTCTTAAAGCACAGACGGTTGGGTCCCACCCAGAGTTTCTGACCCAGCAGGCCTAGGTAAGGCCTGAGAATTTGCACTGCTCATTTGGTTTTCGGTGATGCCGCCGCCGCAGCAGGGGACCACGCTTTGGGCACCCTGGTTTAGGTCATCTGTTCTTCCTTTCAACCATTAGCAGGACCTCAGTTGTAATGAAGATTTCATTTTCCCCTCAAAGAGCTTCTAGGCCTCCAGCATCCCCCAGCTGTCCCTGGCTCTCCCTTGTCAAGGAGAAAAAATGATCCGATTACTTAATTCTTCCCCAAAGAGACTGGTACCTTATGTCCTCCCTGGGATAATTGCACTGAAAACCGCTCTCTGGAGAAGGCAGGGCAGAACCGAAGGTGGGAGCCTTCCCTAGCAGATGGAGCATTGCTGGGTATGGAAGGTTGGAGTCTTCTTGAATTTTCTCAAATCACTCCCCCTGGGGCCATACCTAGGGGTTGTTACAGAGTTCAAGTGTGGTCCAAGATTCTGCCCAAAAGTAGGATTTCTGGCTTCTGGGCACATGTTCCCCAGAGGGAAAGAATATGTGAAAGGAACGTCTTGAAAATAATACTATGAAGATGGATCTTTGCATCTTTGTGTGGTGGGACCTCCCGCTGGACACAGAAGGCTTGCCTGGGCCACTTCCCCGCGGATTCCAGTCCTCCACCCAGCAGGACCTGGGGCTAAATTCTTTCCTCCCCCCCCCCCCCCCCCCCGCTTTTATTTTTTAAAGCACTTTATTGAGGTATAATTCATACATCATACAATTCCTTCATTTTAAGTGTGCAACCCGTTATCAGAGCATTTTCATCATCTCAAAAAAAACCCTTAACCTTGAGCTTTCACACCCTTAGCCCCTGACTCCCACCTCCAGCCCCAGATAACCACTAATCTCCTTTTTGTTTTCTCTGTTCTTGACTCTCACGTGCATGGAATCATACATTATTTGTCTCTTGTGTCTGACGTCTTTCAGGTACCATAAGGTTTTCGAGGTCCCTCCCTGGCATGGAGTGAATCGGTTGTTGATTCCTTTTCATGGTCGAATAATTAATATGCCACAGTCTGGACGAATCGCTCTCTGTTTATCCATTATTCAGTTGATGGAAATCTGGGCCGCTTCTGGCTGTTGTGCATAATGCTCCTATAGACATTTGCATACAAGGTGCATACGTTTTGTCTCTTGGATACCTCGGGCTGGAATTGCCGGGTCATATGGCAATCTTATGTTTACTCCTTTAGGAAACGGCTATACTGTTTTCCAAAGCGGCTGAACCATTGTAAGTCACCCCAGCACTGCGTGAGGGTTCCCTTTAGCCACATCCTTGCTGACACTGATTTTCGGACTTTCGGAGTCTAACCACCTCCATGGGCATAATGCGGTATCTCATTGTCATTTGATTTGCATTTTCCTGATGACTGATGATGCTGAGCCTCTTTTTATGTGCTTATTGGCCATTTGTAGATCTTCCCCGGAAAAATGTCCTTTCTGATCCTTTACTCATTTTAAATGTTGGGTTCTCTGTCTTTTTATCATTGAGCTATCAGCATTCTTTATATATTCTGGATACTAGTCCCGTATTCAATGTATGATTCACAGATATCTTCTCCCATTCTGTGTGTAGTCTTAACACTTTTTTGATGATGTCCTTTCAGGCACAAAATTTTTTAGTTTTGAGAAGTCCAATTTCACTAGTTTTACTTTTGTTGATCACACTTTCAGTGTCTTATCTAAGAATCCTTTGCCAAATCAAGTTCTTGAAGATTTGTCCCTATGTTTTCTTCCAAGAGTTTTATAGTTTTGCTCTTGCATTTAGATCTTTAGTCCATTCTGAATTAATTTTTGTAAACAGCGTGAGGTAGGGATCCAACTCATTCTCTTACATGTGGATATCTGGTTGATTCAGGGCCAATTGTTGAAAAGACTATTCTTTTCCCATTAGATAACTTTGGCACCCTTGTCAGAAGGAGGGGTGTGTGTGTATCTTTTTTCATTCTTATATTTTAAAACAGAGGGGTGAGTAGTCAGTGACTTTTTATCTAACCGTAATTATTTTACAAATTTACATAGGTAAAACCACTCTGTTTTGCTGTTGTTCTTGAAGACTGACCTGTAAGTCAAGTTTAAAGACCTATGGTTTTCTGGTCATTAGTACTTGGATGGGACTCTTGAGAGGTCCCTAAAATGCCAAAGAGCAGCTTTTGAGACTTCCAAGGGGGAGGTGGCTAAAGACCTACTAAAAAAGTCACTGAGCAGACAGGGGTAGGTTCCTCCTCTCTCTCTTTCTCTTTTATAGCTGCATAATATTTTATTGGATTGCTTCCAATTTTATGTTATTGGAAAATAATTCAGGAAATAACTGTGTACATGCAACAGTTTTCAGACGTGCAAGTCCTTCTGTAGAACAAACTTTCAAGATTGGAATTGCTAATGCCAAAACTATGTTACAGATTTGTTGTTGGGTTGTCCCATCCCATCCCATAAGGGCATAAAGGGTTATGCCAAGTTATAGGCCCACCAGCATTGTTTAAAAGTGCCTGTTTTTCCAAAGTTTAACCAACACAGTGAATTATTCACCTTTTGGCTTTTTGTCCATCTGCCAGGGAAAAATAATCAGTTCAACGTAGTTCTAATCTGTATTCCTTGTGATATGAATGAGATTATACCTCTTTTTCATATATTTAAGACTAATTTATGTTTCCTTTTTGATGAATTAGCCATTCATATCCTTTATCTATTTATTATTATTTTTTTATTTGTTGAAAGGTGCTTTATATTTTAGGGATGTTAGGTCCTTGTCTGCAATGTAAATTTCAGATATCTTTACCAATTTGTCACTTGCCTTTTGATGTTGCTTACGGCCTTTTTGGGTTTGATTCTCTGGTTGGTTTTGTCATATCACACAGCGGCTTTGATTACGTAGTTGAACTTCATCCTTTTTTTACGACTTCTGGATGGAAAGGTCATCATCGGAGGCGTCTTTCTTTGCTTGCTTCTTGGAGGATCTCTTTTAAGGTCAAGTTTATTGAAGTATAATTTACTTAAAGTTCACCCTTTCTGTGCACCGTTCCATGAATTCTGACAAACACGTACAACCAAGTAACCACGGCTGCAGACAAGATCTAGAACAGCTCTGTAGCCCCTGCAAGGTTGCCTTCTGCCTCTTTGTATAGTCAAGCTCTCTCCTTAACCCCCAACCCTGGACACCACCAGTCTGTTTCCTGCCCATACAGTTCTGCCTTTTCCAGTGCATCACGGAGTCATGCCATGCCTTTTGCGTCTGGCTCCTCTCACTTAGCAGAACACCTCTCACGTTCATCTGTGCTGTGCCTGTGCCTGGAGTTTGTTCCTCTTTCTGGACGAGTAATGTTCCATCATAGAGGTAGACCACAGCTTTGGAGGGGACATTTGGATTGTTTCCAGATTTAGCAATTACAAATGAAGCTGCTATCAACATTCATTTGGTTTTGTTTTGGTTTGGTTTTGTGAGCATGGGTTTTCATTTCTCTTGGGTAAGTGCCTGTGGGTGGGATTGTTGGGTCATACGGTTCATATGTGTTTAACTTCACAAGAAACCTCCACACTCTTTTCCAAAGTGGCTGTACCATTTTGCACTCCCGCCCACGAAAGTGAGAGTTCTGCTATTCTGTATCCTTGTGATCATGTGGTATTGTCAGATTTTAAAATGTTTTCTATTCTAACAGGCGTGTAGATGTATCTCGGTATGACTTCACTTAGATTTCTCAAATAACTAATGATGTTAAGTATCTTTTCATGTGTTCATTGGCTGCCCATATAGCCTTCATGAAATGCCAGTTCAAATCTTTCGCTCATTTTCTTGAGTTGTTTGGTTTTTGGTTATTGTGTTGTGAGAGCCCTTCGCCCTTCATATATTCTGGATACGAGTTATCAGATACGTGCCTGGCGAGCATTTTCTCCCAGCTGTGGTTTCTTGTGTGGATTGGCACGTAACAAATTCACCCCAAACTTAGTGATTCAAATGATAAACATTTTTTACTGCACGTGGGTCATTTCTGTGGGTCATGAATTTGAAAGCAGCTCAGCTGGGTGGTTCTGGCGTGGGCTCTCTCGCAAGGTTTCAGTTACGATGTCAACCACGGTGACGTTGTCCGAAGGCTCGACTGGGGCTGGAGATCTGCCTTCAAGAGGGTGCACTCACACGGCGCTGGTGGTCCCAGGGTTTTCTCCAGAGCACTTACCTGAGTGACCTTAAAACACAGCTGCTGGTGTCCCCTGAAGAACAACCCAAGAGAAGGCAAGACGGAAGGCAGAACGTCTTCTATGATAGCCTCAGAAGTGCCATGTGGCCGTTTCCATGAAATCCCGTGGCGGTCTACACAGGTCCGCCCTACTCGGTAGAGGAGTAGATTGTATCAGGATACGAATGGATGGCAAGAGGCAGGAGTGTATTTCCATTCTCTTAGCTATCTGGGGGATCTGATCCTCCCTTCTGAGTTGCAGTTTCCTTATCTGAAAATGGGGTTGACAGTCCTACTTTGAAAACACTTTGGAAAGCACTTGATGGACCTGCCAACCTTCCTCCCACCTCAGTCCATTCTCCTTGAAGGTTGTCATTCAGCTCCTGGAAGCCACACGGCAGCTTCCCCCAGACCCTTGGACATTCATTCTCTTGTGTATTTATTTACCTAAGAGCTATTACCAGCCCAAAGCTGTTCCAGAGGCTAGATGTTTGTGATCCAGCACTGGACAAAATAAGGGTCCCATCCTCGTGGAGCTTCTTATGTGTGTGTGTGGGGGGGGGGGGGACCAAAGCCAACAGAGAATGAAAACTGATTGGAATGGCATCTGTGACTCATTGGGTACTGACTCTGATGGGTCTGTGTTTCATGTATTCCTACAGCAATCCTAGAACAAAAGAACGATCACCTCCACTTTACAGATTTTATGAAGGTTCAGAAAGAGAAAGTGACTTGCTCAAGGCTGTACATTTAGTCAAGAGGATTGGTGCTGCCTGGTTTGGGGGACCTGGGGAAGACAGTCGACTCCTAAAACACCTGAAGCACCTGTGAGAGTGTTTGGGAGGGGCTGGGGTGGGTGCTGGGCCAAAGGGAAGAGGGCGGGCTCGCGAGTTGCAGTAGCATCCAAAAGAAGCCCCTTGGCAGAGCCCTCCCCCCGCCCCACCGCGTCTCAGCGGAGCCACTGACCCCCAGCACCTGGTCCGCGATGAGCCAAGTTTCATGAGCGATTCCATTCCCTGCAAGATAAGACTGCCCATGAGATGCTTAATTAGATTCTTTCTAAACCTTGGGTTTCTTTGAAATGAAACAGCCAGAGGGCTGTGGGGGTGGGGGGTTGTGCATGCGTTCGCTTTCCTCTTCCCAGAAACAGGACCAGTCTCCAAGTCTGGAATAAAAACACTTGCCCTCCAAGGGCATCTGGGCTGGCTCCAGCACGCCATCCCCCGGCCCCTCCTCGGCCCTCGGCAGCCCCCCTGCTCTGCCGGGCCATCTGGCCAATGTGGGTGGGAAACCGTCCTGGGGGCCAGGGTGGGCCGTTTCCCGCTCGGGAGATGCCAGGTGTTTGAGTCTGAGCCCAGATGGCCCCTGACTACCGGGAAGGCCTGCCTCAGGCCTGAGCTCGCACTGGGGTCCAGCCGGCCTCTTGGCCTCCCCAACTAGCCTCTTTCGGAGGGACGACCCCAGGCGGGCTCTCTCTGAGCCTCAGTGCCACCTATCTGTGACCCTGGAGTATGAGTGTCTCGAGAGCAGGACCGCGCCCACGTTCCTCGTGTACCGGGATGGCGTGCAGCTGTGGGCTTCATGTGGACCCCCCAACCCCCAGTTTGGGTTCCTAGAGCATGAGTCATGGTGAGAATTATGATTATTCAGGCACCTGTATAACCTGAGGAAAGCGTTGCCAGGATGAAGGCAGGACACCCAGTTAAATCTCCATTTCAGATAAACAACAGAGAATCTCTTCACATAAGTATAGCCCATGAACTACTGGGGACATACTTATACAAAAGATTATCCAGTGTTCATCTGAAGTTCATATTTAACTGAGTGTCCTGCCTATCCTTTGCTGAATCCCTACCTAGGGAAGGTATTGGCCGCTTAGAGACCCGGAGTCGGATTCAGTGTTTGGGGCTAGCCTGGGAATCTGCACTTGGCTCCTATTTCATAGACCTGCCCCAGCCAAGAGTGAATGTCAGAGCAGGCCTTCCCCTTACCTCCTCTGTTAACACGGTGTGCCCCCTGCCCCCCAACACCGCAGTGCCGGCCTGGGACACTTGGGGTGGGCAGCACGGACAGGCAGCTTCATGTCCTGGCGTAAAGCTCTGGACTGTGGTCGGGCGGTCCTGGCTTCAGACCCTGGCTCCTCGCCTTGCTGTGTGACTTTGGGCAAGTCAACCTCTCCCACCTCCAGGTTTCTGTGGAGATGCCAGGTTGTCAGAGGAATGGAGATCACATGTGGAAAGTGCTGAGCCCAGCCCTGAAACATAACGATGATTGATAATGGGAGCGTAGTAATAATAACAATCCTCGCTAATACATACCGAGCGCGCCCCTAGGCCTGGCATCATTACAGGTCCTCTGTTTACGTTAGCTCAGAGGATCCTCATCCCAGCCTGGCTTGCTGCAAGGCACGGTGTGTGGGGTTGCACAGTGGACAGTCTGAACATCTGTATGTGGCAGCCTAGGGATCTGCTCTGCGCCAATCCCATTTAACAAATGGAGATCCCAAGGCCCGGAGAGGAGCCCTATGCTGGCTCATGGCTACAGCCCTCGTGAGAACCATACTCTCTGGCCTGGGAAGGACTCTGAGGTCCCCATGGTTCCCCATGGACCAAAAAGCCCAGGACCCTCTGGCTACTAGAATCAACTGTGCTGCTCCCAAGTCCAGATGTAAGTGAGGAGGGAGGGGACCACAAGGTATGGAATAAATCCAGGAAAATGACAGTGAGAGTCAGAGGTGGGTCCCATGAACCAAACTGTTGGTCTAGCAGCTCTGGCCTGTAACTGGTGGGGGACACAGAGACACCTGTCCAGTAGGGTTCATCTTATAAGAGAAAGGCAGGCCTGTGTGGCCACACTGGCAGGTCACCACCAGCCCTGGATGTGGGGTTTGTGAAGAGAGTGGGCTGGCCAGCCGCCACCACCTGTGTGCTCTGAGAGGCTTGAGATGTGAGTACCCCAAACCTGCTGCGGCTGGGTGCGATCCAGGAAAATGGCCCTTTGGGGCCCCGAAAGCCCTCATCTGCTCCGTGGCCCCAGGGAGAGGGGAGGTTGGGATGCTGACATCAGTCTGTCCTGGTTTAGGGTCCTGGCTTCTACCCAAAGCATTTACTCCTGTGATAAGAGGAGGTTTAAAACCCACCTGCCAGAGCTGTTGTAGCTCTGGGAATGAAAACAGAATCTGGTAGAGAACTTGGTCCACTGCAAAGGGCTGCCTTCGAGGGGGATGGTGTTGACATCATCCCTCCTCTGAGAGCCCCATGTTTTCCCTCTGGCCCTTTCTGGTCCATTCTCCACAATGACCTGGGGATGATTCAAAAACAGACCATGGCCCCTATTACCAGCCTCTTTCACCTCCTCAGGGCCTTTGCATGTGCTGTTTCCTCTGCTTACAAGGCCCTCTCTTCCCTGAGCCCACTGACTATGCCTGTCCCCTCTATTATAATTGGAAGTGGCACCCCACTCCTCTCCTTCTTGGAACTTGGAGCTGTGGCTCGATGCTCACCTTAGAGCAATTATTCAATTCCCTTCCCCCTGGTCCACGAGCTTTGAGAGGACAGGCGCCATGTTTCCTTTTGTTCATCATGATCTCCAGCACCTCACACCACATGGGGCCCTGAGTAGAAGGAGGCAGAGGGATAAAGACCCAAGAACCAGTGCTGAGCCCTACATTTCCCTCTGCCCTCCGGGTCCCTTCCGTAACCATCCAAGAGATTTGAAGTCTGAGGGGAACCAAAGGAGGCCATTTGCTGCACAGGTCTTGCTAGTCTGTGGTGAATGTTCTCTGTGGCTTTTCAGAGGTTGGCTGGTGCCAAAGTAGACATGGTCCTCATCTCCTCCCTCTCCCTTCCCTGGCTGCAGCAGAGCCCTCTGCCCGGTGGACGTGCTGGGGCCCGGCTCTGGTTTCCCTTGGCCCCCACCCCGGGATGTTCGGGCCACACAGCAATCAGCCTGTTCCCGCAAGCAAGAGCTGCTGGGCTTGTCAGGACAGGCCGCCTGCGTGTGCTGGTCGCACGGGGACCGGGGGGCAGATTCGCTTAGTGGTGGTGAGGAAAAGGCACTCCCTGGGCTGCCACCTGCCCTCCCCACCCTGCCACATTCTGTTCTGAACTCCCTGGACCCAGAGGACACCAACATGTACCGTCACTGGGGGGCAGGAGCAAAAGCCACAGGAAAAAAGCCCCCAGATGCCCCCCTCCCCATCTCCCACACTTCCCAGTCCAGCCCCTGCCCCACGCTGTTTCCAACAAGGGCTTCCAAGAACAAAAGGCTTAAAGGAAAATCCACAGCCTGATTGTGGCTTCAGTATGCTCTTGTCCAATGAACGCGAAGACCTGAGAGGACAGAGGGGTTGTGGAGGGCAGGAGGAGGGGCATGGGATATGGTGAGCCCCAGGCCTGCATTCTGGCCCAAACCCTAAATGTTGCTTCTGCCTCCTTTCATTCTGGGAGTAGCATAATAAAATCGCTTGAGCCCACACCAGTTACAATTATCTCTCCCACCAGTGGGTTTGGGAGCTCTAGTGCTGGAACAAGAGGGCTTGGGAAGGGCTCGGGTAACGGGGGGCGGAGGAGAAAGGAAGGGGGTCGGAGGACGGGTTTGTGAACTTTTAACCGACACCATCAGGGGAGAGTTGCTAAGTCTTGGGCCATGCTTTCTGGTGCCTTCTGTTGGGAGTCACATTGCTTATCCGACTTGTCTGGAGCTCATGGATTGTCCTGTGGGCGATTTCATCTCCTGGATGGTGTTTCTCTGACTTCTGGGCCGACTTCAGCCTTTTGAAGGCCCATTTGACTCTCCAGAGTCCTTCATGACCACAAGCACATGCCATGGAGACCAAACCCAAGGATCCCAATCTGGTCAAGAGTCACATTTGTCCCTTCAAATGGTGAAGTGAATGGGGGATTTATACCTCAGCCTCCTATACATTTGGTTGCTGTGAGTCCATCCCCAAAGATCAATAATATTTGGGGTACTTGTGCAAACTTAATATCTCTGCCTGAAAAGGTAACCTCCTTTGGGGGCTTTTTTTCGGATGGCCAAACCCCCATCCCTATGACTTCAGGGACCAAGCCGAGGGCTTGATTTCAAAGTGAAGTCCATATTTATGTGTGTAACCAATAATAACGAGCCTTCCCACTAGCTCTGACCACAGAGGCCGGATCTCGCAATGGTATCACACAGCACAGTTGTTATCATCATCCCTGCGAGTTTCAGAGAGGGTAAGTATCTCGCTGGAGGTCACACAGCCGCAGCTCCAAGAATCAGCCCTCAAGCTCAGGGGGCTCTAGGGAGGCCTCAGGTAGCCCTTAGGCTTACCATCGCCATCTCTCCACGACCCTGCCGTTCCCCTGGCTGGGCCACCTTCATCTCTTGCCTGCTGTGTCCCACTGGCTTCCCAGCTGGTCTTGATCCTTCTGGCGGCTTATCTCCCCAGCAGGCTTACAGGGCCCTGTCTCCTTGCCTGGTGCTCCCTGCACCTGAGCCACACTGCATTCTCTGGGGTTCCTCCTGGGTGGTGTGAGCTTGCTTATCTTGAAAACGGGATGGGGGTAACAACCACACAAGCCAAACGGATCCGCGACTTCATTCATTCACCAAATGCCAGCTCTGCGTGTAGACACTGGGATTCAACAAGGAGCACGTCAGCAAAGCCCCTGTCCTCTCAGAGCAGACAGACGTCTAAGTGCAAGCGGCCGAAACTAGCCAGTAAACAAACACTTCCCGGTAATCCACCAATGCTGGTGCACCCCAGAAAATATGAGGGAGGCGACAGAGAAAGATGCTCCGGTCAGGGAAGCCTCTCTGTCGAGATGACATTTGAGCAGAACGTTACCATAGCTGGGAGGAGAGCATTCCAGGGGCTGGAACAGCCAGTGCAAAGGCCCTGGGGTGCACAGGGCATTCAAGGAATGGCAAGGGGCTGGGGCAGCTGGAGGAAGAGTGGGGAAAAGAGGGAGGAGAACTGGAAGGACATGGCGCATGACCCACGCATGATACAGTCTTGGGCACAGAGCAGTCGCTTGCCAACTGCTGGCCTTTAGAATCGGGCATTGTCCCCCTCATTCCAGAAGAGCTTTCTGGAGGGACACCCCAACCAGGGTCCGGTGAGAGTTTGGCATGACTCCCTACCTCTCCGTCTGTCCCTGCCTTTGCCCACGTGACCGTCCCCCACGCTTCTGCACCCGGTCCTACGTGGCAGGGGTAAGGCGGCCATCTGGTGCTTCCTGCCCTCCCTCTCCTCAGCCTGCTCCAGCTGGTGGAAGCCGGACCACACCTGGCATCTGGGTCACACGTGTGGGCCCAGGGCAGCGGGGTCCCTGTCGGATGGCTCTGCGGGACCCGGCTTCCTGTCTGGGAGGCCCCGGGCTGCACAATACCCATTGTTCCGCGGCCGCCCCAAGGAGCTTCCTCAGGACGTGGAGGCCCAGGCCGGAGGTGCCAGCTATTTCGGGTGCCGGGTGAAGGCCTGGGTTTGCTGGCTGTGAGCATTTTTCTCAGGAGAAAGGTCAGCGAGACCAGCCTGGGAGGTCAATCAGTCCTGCTTGGCTCGGTTTCCCACGGCGTCCCCGACTTCCTCTCTGGAGGAGGGAGGGGGCCTGGCGTCCGAGCGGCCAGCCTGGGGCCCAGCGGGTAGCGGCCTTTTCCTCCCTCAGGGGCCACCCTGGGGCCTGGCTCGGGGTCAGGGACCCCCGGGGATGACTCCCTGCCTGGGAAGGCGCGTGCAGACACGTTGGCCTTCAGTCTCAGGGAGGTGGCGGGGCCCCGGTCAGGCGATCCTGGTGTGCGCTTGTCATCTCCGTGCCACCGCGTCAGCACGGGAATGCAGGTCACGGGACTGACTGCAGCGTCGTCACTGGCTTGGGACAGCTCAGCCAGACACTGGCTCCAGCCAACAACCCCGGAGCGGGACTCGCACCTCCTTGAGCCCTAGGCTCCCCGCGAAGCGAGCACAGGGGTCACGCCGGCCTTGGAGTTGTCCTCGGTCCCCGCGTCCCCGGAGGCAGAGCGCGGCATCGCCCCCGGGGCCGGATCTGGCTCCTGGAGGTGGCGCGAAGCTTCTGCTGTCTAGGTACAAAGCGCAGACACATGAAAGACGCACAGTTTGTCGGTGGCACTAAAACCTCGGGGGAGGGGCAGTTGGGGAAAATCGTCGAAAGATGCTCACAAGATGCCGGATGTGGAGAGCGCAGGGGTCCCCCGCCCCCGGCACGTAGTACGTGCTCAGGAAATGCAGCAGGTGTGCCCGGGGGACCCTGAAGAGCCTGGGCTGAGCCACGCTGCCAGGGGTCGATCCTGCCTCTCTCAGTTCCCCGCTCTGTGACCTTAGGCAAGTTGCTTGGCTTTTCTGGGCCTCGGCCTTTGGAGCGCTGTCACGTGGTTCTCGTTTAGATTCCGCGAGTCGACCTGCGTAGCGTTGTCAGGGCTGCACAGCGTGAGCCACTGACCCTTGTTATCGACACTGTCATTATCATAGGCTCAGAGACTTGGGCCAACCGTCCTAAGTGGTGGGCAGCCGTAAGAGATGGTGCGTTTCAAGGTGGGCCCTCCAAGGACTCGTTTTGCTGGGCCTCTGATCTAGTTCTAGCGTCAATCACCAGGGCCTGTCCTTGGCACTGGGCGAGGGGGTGTTGGCAGCAATCACCCAGTAGCCCACTCTGATGTGACATAAGGAGAAGCCTTTGCACACTGGGGCACGTCCCTGGTGACCACAGCGGTCCGGGAAACAGTTCTGTCTGAATGTGGGCCTCAGAACAAGGTGTCTGTGGTGCATGACCAGCGACCACATGCAGGAGCTAGGGTCCCTGTCCCCAACCTTCTAGCCACTGTACCCGTCTGCCCCCTTCCCTCTGCTCTCCTTGGCCTGGTTAAGGCAGGGAGGGAGGGGTTTGTACCATTCACGTGACTCCCCGGGCAGAAGCCCCTCACTCTCCTGATGGGGACCCTCCATGCTTGGTAAAGACTCCATGTCTTGGGACAGGAAGGTCTTCCTAGTCCCCCTGTGGTCCAGCCTGCGGCCTTCCTCTCCCACCTTTCCTACCACCCTCCTCCCTGAGTAGGCTCCAGCACGCCAGCCACCTGCCTATCCTGCCTCGGGGCCTTCGCACATGCTATTCGACTGCCTGGAACCTTCTGCCTAGGTCTGTGTTCTTCTCAGTCTCCAAGGCACAGCTCACCTGTTGCTTCCCAGACCCGGTCCAGGGGCTGGGCCCAGGAGACCACGGAACCTGGTGTGGTGGGTAGGGGGCCCAGTGAGGGCCTTTCGCTGCCCTGGTTATTTACCACAGCTCTCACCCCCACTTTACAGATGTGGACCATGAGGGTGGGGACTCCTCACAGATGCCATAGCCCAAGAAATCTCCCAGAACCCTCACTCAGGACCCAAGGAAAGCGTGGGCTGGAAGGGAGGCCTCAGAGAGGCAAGAATGGGATCTCAGCCCCAGCTTTCCCATTTCTCTGAAAGAAGCATTTTCCTAAAATCTCCCTGTTGCCTCTCTACCAGTAAGCAGGGCTGTAGAGGGACCCAGAATTCAATGAGGCAGAAAGAACCGGACAAACAGGACAGGTGGCACTCATCAAAGCTGACGCTCAGACAAGGCCTAGGAGGCCCCCGGCTTTGTCAGCTTACAGCACGTCCTTGGAGACTTCCTTCCTCCTGGGCCCCAAGCAGATGGGCCTCTTGGAAGGATGGCTGCCCGCCAGCACCCTCCCCTTGCCCGGGAGCCAGGGAGGGACATGCATGGGCCACAGAATGGCTCATGGGGGCTCTGCTCAGAGGCCTCCTGGTGGAGGTGTCAAGAGGGAAAGTGGGGTCACCCGTGTTTTCTGGCTGTCTCCCGCCAGCATGGGAATGATAAGCTTGAACTGGGCAGTGATTTAAACATCTACGGGCCTCAGTTTCCCCATCTCTAAAGACCAAGGAAGGGCCCAGGGCCAGACTCTGGCCCAGCCGTGTCTCACCCCTGAGCCCTGGGTAGGGTGCTCTCCCAAAGGGGGGAAAAGAGCTAACTTTTTTGAACCTCGGGTCCTCCTTCAGCTCCCCTTGTGAGTGCGGACTGGGCGCCCTCCGGCCCCCCCCGCCCCCTGGTAATGCAGCTGCCCTTTGGCTTTGCAACAGCCCCATAAGTCAGGCAGTGTCGGTGACTCTCATCTCACAGATGTGGACACAGAGGCTCAGCCAGCATCGGGGATGCCCTCGAGCTGTCCCGGGCAGAAAAGGCAGGGCGGGGGTTTGCACCCATGGTGAACCTCTTACTCTCTTGCTTGGACTATCCAGGGGGCTGGAAAGGACAGCTCCCACCTCTGTCTCGCCTTGCTTTCCTCCACACCCCCGTCATGCATGCGTCTGTGCTCCCAAGAGTACCCCTCTCCTCCCTTCCCCCTTCCCCTCCCTTCCCCCCTCCCCTATAGTAATTAGACTACCTAGACAACTAACACTTTTTGGGGACCAGCCCCAAGGCTCCCTGAAGGGCAGAGGACACGGGCAGAAGTTGTGCCCCGCGCGGTTCCCATGCCTGTGGCCTGGACAATGGACAAGGGGCAGTGCCTGCAGACGGGCATGGAGGTGTGCTGCCACGGAGCTGCACCTCTGCAGGATGCCCCAGGGCCCGGGGCTTGTTTGCTCTGGCAGCTGGTGAATAGTCCTGCAGAGACAACACGTTCTCTACTTCCTTGGGGAGGGCATCTTGTCTTTTTTAAGTCATTCCCTTGTGTCAATGATGCCTATCCTTTCCCCGGGGCCGTCGGCCAAGGTCAATGTTTGTGTTGTTCTAAAAACTTACATTGTATCACTGTGGGAACCTGTACGGATGGAGCCCTTCCCCCCATCGCCACCACCCACCCTCGGCTTTTAAGGGGGGCATTGGGTGGGAGGCGGAGGGAAAGGCTTTTTCCCACTTTTCTTCTAATGCTTTAACATGAGACGCCGCTGGCTTCCCGAAGCTCCAAACAGATGAAGTTGTATTAATTACATTCAGGGTTTCCTTTCTCCTTCCGACCCTCCGAGGATAAGACAGTCGCTGGTCATTTCCTAGAAAAAAAAAAAAAATACAAATACAAAGGAAAAAGGAAAAGAGACAAAGGGGACGGTAGGTGGGGGCTTCCTGGAGTAGAGACCCCACTGTTCTCAGGAGGAAAGTGAAATATGCAATCAGGAAAGAGAAGGGAAAAAAAAATCTTGGACTGAAACCTGCTGTGCGTTTGTCTGCGCCGTGGGCCTGCAGCAGGCCGAGGGGGTGATTTTCATCGAAGAGGACCAAACCCAACAAGGCCTGGGCCTCAGGACCCATCCTGTTGTGCAGCGGCCCCGCTCTACCCCCCACCAATCGTGCGGCCCACCACTGACATTGGGGTCCACACATTAGACGCTGTGTCCTTGGGCCCACTTCAGTGTGGAGCGAGCCAGACACACGGCCCCAGAGCACAGGGACTTTGTCCTTGCACGGAGGTATGATGCCATGGCCGGCCTGGCGCCCCTGGGGCTCGGGAGCCAGTCTGCAATGCCACGGCCACTGGGTTCGTTTGGGTTCATTAGGCGAGAGCAGCAGAGTGGGCCCTGGAGCTCTGCTCCAGACCACCCAGGCCCCTCAGCCACTCCTCCAGGGAGAACTCCGTGATTGGGGCCCCTCTCGGCACTTGCCTTGGCCAGAAGGAAACCTTGCTCCTTGCCTCTCGTCCTTCTGCCATCACTCCCTCCGTGCTGGAATGTCGGGTGTCCAGCAGAGACAGGGACACGAGGCTCTTTGTCCTGGAGCATCCGGTCTCGAGGGCACAAGGCCCTCCCAGGTGCAGGGAGCTACCAGAAAGTAGAGCGTGCCGTGGGGGACAGAGAGCAGAGAGGCCCGCCAGGGTCTGGGGGACCCAGAAGGCCTCCCCACAGTTAGAGGAGGGACAGGCAGCGTGAGCAGCAGGAGGGGGCTGTGCTCTGGGAGGAGGGCACAAGGAGGCCATGGCCTGCCGGGGAGCGGGGCGAGGGGCAGGAGCCCTGCTCTGCCAGCTGGGCTAACCCGGGAAGGGTCTCGGGGATCCATCCTCGACTCCTGCAAACCCACACACATGCACACACACACAGACGCACACATGCACTGGAACATCCGAGCCCACGGGGAAAGGGCACGACCCTTGCAGCCCCAACCCAGCAACCTCCGCACAGTGGGCCCCCCCAGGGTCTCCTGGGTCACCCGTGAGGTTGCCCTTCCTTCCGGCCGCCTCTGCCCTCGTGCCCGCCACACTCCGCTCACACACTCACCAGCGTGCACACGCTCCTGGGCGACTGGCCCCGCCTTCCTTGTGCGCATCCCCCCGCCCCCCCGGTGATGGTGTTGTGGGCTGCTCACCTCCCACCTGTCTGACCCCACAGGCAGCAAGGTGACTCCCCAAGCACTGGGGGAGCATGTTGTGTTGGCCCCAGTGGCCCTTCGGCACCCTCCACCTGGAGGCTCAGTGAGAAGTGGGCGGGCTCGCCTCGTCTGCGAGGGCAAGGGACACCCTCAAAGCCACCAGGCTCATAAACAGCGGGGCGGGGATGGAGGGGCTCGTTTTTTGTTAGAGGGCAGTTTCCTCGACTTGTTGCCATTTCCTAGCTGTGCATCTTTGGGCAAATGACTTAATCTTTCTGAGCCTCCGTTTGCTGACCTGTGGAAATAGGGCTAACGGCCATCCCTGCCTTGTGGGGTCACAGAGGGGGTGAGGAGATTAATATGTGGAAATTGCCTCCAGCAATGGCCAGTGACATGAAGAAGGTCCTTATTTGTCTTTGCATCCCCCTCTGGCCCTGGGTCCCTGTTGCTCCGTGTCTACCTGCAGGAGGCCCACAATGGAGCCCACGGGTTAGCTTGTGTGTGTGTTGAAATGGGAGATGCAGACACACCCACCTCCAGGTTAGTGTGCATGCCTCAGCTGTCACTGTGCCCTCTGGGTGCTGGGCACTGGCTTTGCACACCTCTCCTCATGGGGACCTCACGACAGCCACCCCCATATCCCAGGTTAGGAAATGGAGCGTCTCAGAACAGGCGCACTGTCGCGGATCGACCCCCTCCCACCCCGGCCGCCCCAGCCCCGTGCCAACCGTGGCATGCTTTCCAGGTAGTCACGGACACAGCGTACACGCCTGCTGGGCTCCAAGAAAGCAGCAGACATGACTCCCTCCCTGGGACGCCCCCATCTGCCGGATGCAGGCGGCTCCTACACCCCACAGGCCAAAGACACCACCAGGGCCGGTTCGAGGGCGGTGTTGGCCTACAGCGCCGGAAATGGTGATCAGGAGCTGTCCGCACGCTCTTCCTCCTTGTAATGCATTTCCTCCGACAGAGAACAGCAAGGCAAGGTGGGCAGAGGGCTCCCGGGGGCGCCAGGGCCCAGCTGTGACCCATTTTCAGAGGGGCTGGCATGAAATGATTTCTATGACCAGTGGGATGACGGGGGGGCAGGAGGGACAGAGTGAAACACCCTGCTCAGAGCTGGGGATGCCACGTGGCTGGGGCCGCTGGGGCCTCTGGGGCCTGGGGCCAGGGCAGGGAGCTTAGGGGATGCTGGTCTTAGAGGCACCAGACTATTCTGCAAAACAGCTACACTGTTCTGCATGCCCACCAGCAGCATGGCAGGGTTCCAGTTTCCCCGCATCCTCGCCAACACTGGTTAATGCCTGTCTTTTGGATTCTAGCCGTCCTAGAGTGCGCGATGTGGTACCTCGCTGTGGTTTTGATGTGAATTTATCCACCACTTTTCACTCAGTGCCTTTCCTGCTCTACCAGATGAATGCAGTGGCCCTCCTTCCCCTGCTCCTCTGGTCCCCCTCCCTGTGTGAGCTTCACGGAGCCCCCTACCACGTGGGACTCCACAGGGTTGAACGGAATGTTCGAGCGTGGAAGACCGTGTCTCCTCTTTCCTTGCTCACCGTCAAAGGACCGGTCTGGACTGAGCACCTGCCATGAACCTGGCCCTGCCTTGGGAGGTCGGGGTGAAGGGGAGGGCCGGCGTCCGGCTCCAGGACGGTGCCGCTAGTGCCGGGACAGGCACCTGTTTCCAGGAGTCCTGACCTTGAGGAGGCCCTGAAGGATAAGAAAGGTTTTGTAGAAAGAGAGGGAGGGAGAAGAGACTCTGTTTTTCCTTCCCTCCTTTGACAACTATTTACTGATCGCTGATTGTGCACTGGGCACTGTGCGTATCAGAGGTGGGTCTGTGACTGTTCTTCCCGCCCCGGGGGAAGTGGGACCTGACCAGGGCAAGCTTATTTTCGCCTTTGATGGGATCCCTCCAGCTGTGTGAGCAGTCCTGCAATGACAGCCCAGGTTGTCTCTAGAGCGATTTCATGCAAATCACGCAGACAAGAACAGCTGACACCGGTGACCGAGTGGACACACATAAGCAGCCACAAGCACCTTTGTAACCATTAAACACAATGGCCCGTGCAGTGGGCTTCTAATTGCTCCTGCCCGCGTGTGGAACGTCCGCTTTCCGGGCTAGCCAGGTCTGTCCAAGCTGCACTGAGCTCTGTGGCATGTTAAGATCTCGACGCTTTCCCGCTCGGTAATAACATCTTCCTGGACCCCGAGTCAGCAGCTGCATTTAGAGAAGCCCCTCCTTTGGGGTTAGGTTCCTATTTCATGGGGCTTCCAAATTCCTTAAAACAAACGCTCTTACATGCTGATTATTGTGTTCAGGGTCTCAATTCTTCAGTGCAATTTAGGGCCCTCGCGGAGAGCTTTGAGGGACGATCCCCTTCCCTGGGAGACTCCGGGATTTGGGCGAAGCGTATCCTCCACCCGAGGTCACCCTCTGGCTTCCTGCCAAGGGCTGGAGCTTTACAGAAGTCTCGCTATAATAACGGCGCAAACATCTCCAGCCATCTGCTTGCCGTCTTTCGGGCTTTCTCTCTTGACTTATGCATCTGGATGCTCAGCATACCCTGCTCTGTGAGGACTTTTCCACGAAAAGCCAGTGTGCTTGTTTTGTGTGGGATGCAAGGGGCTCTTTCCTCTTCCTGTTTCCCTGAATTGGCAGTGGGTGTGTTTCAGAGATCGGTGCCTTGAGCAAGTCGGCCAAGAAAACAGTTGTGCCTGTTTGGGGGCTGTGTGTCTGTGAAAATGAAGGCCGCCTTTGGGGCTCAGAAGGCCTCGAGAGGGGAAAAGCGCTGGGTTCAGCCCACTAATTATATTTCAAGATCTGTCCTAGCTTCGACATCTTGGCTGTGCTGCTCAAGACGACGCGCGGCGTTCCGGAGCCAAGGCATAGTTTCCCCTGCCCTTGGTTGCTGGGGTATTGCCTGAGCAATAAGTTCCCCACGGGCCCTAGTTGGGGAGTCCACCAGCTGCTCCAAATTCAGGCCTCCAAGAGGGCTGGAGCCATGGCCGGAGCGGCCTCAGGGCTCATCAGCCCGGGGAAGGTGGCCGCCTGGGGCCATCCCCAGGCGGGGAGGCCCGGCAGGCTTAGCCTCCTGCCCCCTCTCTTACTAAATCAGATCGGCCATTCGATCACGTCAATAATAGTTTTGTTCAGTATTTACCATTGATGCTGCTCTCAGAAAAGCTGCACCAGGCCCCTGCCCTGTAGTGGGGAGCAAAACCCTGCCCGTCCCCTCCATCCCCCAGTCTGGTGGAGGAAACAGGAAAAATCAGAGAACCAGGCTCATCAACATATAATTACAAATGTGCGACGTGCCATGAAGGAGAAGAAAAGAATGTGATGAGGGATAATAGCAGACGCCCGCCTCTTTCAGGCACGGTGGCCCAGACCGCCGATCTCTCCACGCACCAAGGGGCGAGGAACAACAAGGACGGAAACAGCAATAGTAGTGATCATCAGTAATCTCTTGAGTGCTTAATAGGTAGTGTGGTGAGCGCCGGGTGTGTTTGGATTGCGTGTGTGCCGACTTGTCTGACGTAGGGAGCAGGGGCTGAGCAAGTGCGATCATGAGCTCATCCCCCTGCGTCTCCTGCTGGGGGTGCGCTGAGCCAGGGGGGCGCTGGGGGCAGGACGGCTGCTTCTCAAGCCAAGGCTGCGTCCCGAGCCGATGCTTGTCAGACGGGCAAATGAAGCTCAGAGATGCCAATGCTTCCCTGAGGGCAGAGACGCAGGCTTGGGCCCCTCCTGGCCTGTGGGACCCTCCAAAGGTGCCTCAGTTCCAACCCTGTTCACACCATGCTGCTGGCCAGGATGGGGTGAGGACAGGAGAAATCTAGCTCGCCTGCAGCCCCACGCACTCCTGACTTAGGGGTGGAGGCAGATCCTCCGCTCGGGCCTGGCCTCCGTCCCTCCGGCAGCAGCAGGCAGAGCGGGCCCCTCCCAGCCCCGGCTCCACGTGGAAGCTGAGCCGTGTGCAGCCAGAGCCGTGCTCCCTAACCCTGGTGGGTGACCGTGGATGATAGGCGGCCTCCCATATCTTCCCCTCGGGTCAAGGACAGCCAAGTCCATCCGGGCCACTGCCTGCAAGCAGATGTGAATGTGTCAGACCCTGGAGCCCAGGCCCATCGCCTCCCAACCTGGAGAGAGATCTTGCCCCCGAGTGGGTGCTTGGCCCCCAAGAATAGATAAACGCCGCGGGCCAGGAGGCAGTGAGGGCGGGCAGCTGCCGCCTGCGTCTAGAAGCCCCGTCTGCCTCTCCCACTGGGGAAGGATGCTGGTTTGCGTGTCCGCTTTTTGGATGCTTTCCCCTCCCCGCCAGCTCCCCGCTCAGAGGATCCAGCAGATTGGAGGAAGCAGGGTAATAGTGTCTTGGTGACCTCCCAATTTTCCTTCCTTCGGGAAGGGATCTCACGTCTCCTCTCACCGTTAGCTCTCTCTCTCCTGGAGCTCCTCCTCTGCCCCTCCCTGAGCCTCCCTTCCCAGCTTCCTTAAGCTTGTCCAAAACATGAAAGCAGGCCCAAGGTCATCCCGTGACCTCAGCCGGCCTGGCGATGTGCCATTCAGAGCGTGCTGGCCAGGGAGCGTTTGCCAGGCAGTAAGCACAGAGCTGGGTCCCACAGGCAATCCAGGCGAAACACAGGTGCTCTGGGGCCCCGCCCAGGGTGGACTCCCACACCCAGCCCTGTCTACGAAGTCCTCGCTGCGGCTGCAGTGTCGGTCCCAGCGGTCAGAACCTCAGTCCTGGGGCTCCTGGGGCACCTGGGGCTCATTCACTACCTCTTTTTCCATTTCACCTCCTGGGATGGTGGGACCAACAGCTCTCATGTGCTTCCCCTCAATGCATAAGGAGCTGCTCTCTGAGAAGGCACCAGTGGAAAGGCTCTTAGAGTTCAAATTATGTTGGCTTTCAGTTGTGGTCAGGGTTGGAGTGCAGTTAGATTTAGGGCGGGGAGTAATTTGGATTAGAATTGGGTTGGGTTTGGTTGAGCTAGAGTTAAAGTTGTGTTGGGTTTAAGACTGGATTTAGAGATAAGAGTTGGGTTGGGTTGGGTTGGATTGGATTGGACTGGGCCTAGAGTTGGGGTTGAGGTTGAGTTGGATTGGGTTGGGTTTAGGGCTGGGATTAAAGTTGAGATTGCAAGCCGAGTTGGGTTGAATTGTGGTTGGAGTAGGAGTTAGGTTTCCAGTGGGGTTGGGATCAAGTTCAATGTTAGTTCAGGGTTCAGACTGACTTAGGGTTAGTTTGGAGAAGAAAATACCTATTTCCCCCTTTCCCCATCCTCTCTCACTCCTTCCTGGGAATGGAGTAGGTTTCCATTCTGGGCATGACTGGGTCATGGAGTGACATTCAGAGCCAAGACCAGAGGGCTTTTTCACCCAGCCAAACACTAATTCAAGTGAATTTTAAGACTATCATTATGGGTGTATCTCCATAGCAGTCCTCCCATGGTGGGCAGCCTGGACAGCTGTAAGAGGAGGTGACCCAAGGAACGGGGAGCACGTTCCCCAGGCCTAGTTTTTGGACCCGAGGGGCTGGTTTGTCTTGTCCGAGGGACCAAATCAAGCAGAGTTGCACCTCATTGACATAAACAGGAGAAGCGGTCTATCTACGCCGAAATCAGGCTCTGTTTGGCAGCCCCAGCCTGAGTCCTTGACCTCCCTCTCCCAGACCCTCTTCTCCCTCAATGCATCACCAAGACTCGTCAGTTCTCCCTGCTCCGAATGCTCTTGAAAGCATCCTTCTACCCCCGCTCCACCACCACCACCTGCCGGAAGCTGCCATCACCTCTCAACCGCCCCGAAGCCTCCCAGGAGAAACACTCCTCATTTCTAGTCTTGCCCTTTCCGACCACCACCTTAGCAGGACTTCTGGAATAAAACACAGGCTCCTTGTGGTCCGGCCTCTACTGACCTTGCCAGCCCCATCTTCCCTCCTCTTCACCAACCCCAGGTCCTGCGTCCCACTCTCCAGACCACACTGACCTCCCTGCACTCCCCTAGGCCCTCTGCCTCCCACACAGCACACTTGCTCTCCTCTTCGCCAGCCTCATGGCCTACACCTTGCCTCGCACCCCCAGGGCCCTGTTGGGAGGATTCCAGTGGCACAGCGTGCCCTGTTCATGATGATTGCACCTGGATTTTAGGCAGAGCAGCCTACAGATAGAGCTGGGCTCTGTCAGGAGCTTCCTGGAGGTGCTGGCTGATTGGGGAGCAGCTCCAGGCACTGGTATAGAGGCCCGAGCAAACGCCTGGCCCCCCAAAGAGGCCCACGTCTTAACCCCTGGAAGCTGTAGAAAGGCGTTTGCAGATGTGAGTAAATTATGGGCCTTGATATGGGGAGAGTCCTCTGGATTAAAACACTGGGTCCCATCTAATCACACACACAGATCCTCAAAATCAGAGAACATTTCCAGACTGGAGTCACACAGAAACGTGACAGCAGAGGCAGACAGAGAGTCAGGTTTGCAGCTTCGAAGGCAGGGAAAGGGGGCCACAGACCAAGGAATGTGGGAAGCTACCGGAATCTGCAAGAGGCAGGGACGTGGATTGGGGCCCGGGAGGTCCAGGAGGAAGCCGGCCTGGCTGCCTTTCCCAGCGACAGCCATGCTGGACTCCTGACCTCCAGGACTGTAAGATTTTAGATGCGTGTTGTTTTCAGCCACTAAGGGGGTGGGAGTTTGTTACAACAGCAACAGGGAATTCACACTACTGGTTGCAGATTTAACTGAACTGGGTCTGTGCCTGGCTCCCGCGCGGAGGACAGATGGGACCCTGGACAAGTATCTCGCACACGGCAACATCCTCCTCCGTAAACACGGACTACCTCGTAAGGTGGTTCATTCATTCCTGTCCTATTTCTGGGGTTGCAGACGAGGTGCAGGTCCCTCTGTGTCCCGTATCTCACATGGGGAGGGACTCAGTGTGTGGTTATGACCGGCATGACGGGCCCTGCCACAGTGGGGCTTGCTGGGAAGCCTGCTCTCCTTTGGTTTTGCTATGGAGGTGGGAGTGGTAGGTGGGGGTCTGTGTCCTCTGAGCCTCAGGGAGAAAGACAGGAGTGTCCCTGGGCCATGTGGTTGCTCTGTTTGCTTGGGCATGGATACACACGCGCCAGGAGGCACCTCTCCTCGGGACTGGAGGGCAGGGAGACGGGTCAGGGGACCCTGATCAGCATGTGGGAATCCAAGATCTGCAGGGACCCCACTCACAGGGGTAGGGTCTTTGCGATCTCAAGGGTTTGGTGACTTGTCTCCCTTCCTCCTTCTTTCCCCTCCTTTTCTCTTCCTTCCCATCTCCCTCCCCCTCCTTTCTCACTGTCTTTCCTCTGGGAATAGGAATTGTGTAGTGAATGTGTGTGAGAATGTGGGTGTGCTTATGTGTGAGTGTGAGAGCATGTGTGTGTGTGTGTGTGTGTGTGTGTGGTTCTATTCCGTAAACCTGGCATCTAAACCTGGCCCACTCCTGGGTGGTCCCAGAGATGACCCCCCGCAAACCTCTTAGCACCCACGAGCAGGAGCAACCCCGATAAACGGGGAGGCTGCTTCGACAAGCTGCCTCACAGAAACAAGCCACCTCCCCGCCGAGGGCCTCCCCTACTCGTCAGGGTCCTCTTCCTCCCTCCCTCCCCGGTCCTGGGGAGGCCAGATGGGTAGTGCCTGGGGCAGCGACCCAGGGCTTCCCAGAACCCTGCGGGAAGGCTTTGTCACGCCTTCTGGTTTCACAAGGTGGTCTTGGACTGCTGACGAGACCCACCAGGTTGGAGCCCAAGAAAATGAAGACTGGGTCCCCACGAGGGTCTGACCTCAGTGTCGAGTTTCATTCTGTTGGCCCGCGCGCGCCATGGTAAACACTTCCTAAAACTCTGGGGGCTCCCGCCGTGGGCTGGAACTACAAGGCCAGCACTTAGAGCTGCTGTGAAAATCACAGCCCTGGACCCCAGCCTCCCCACCCCACTCACGGCTATCATTCCACCTCCTCCAGGAGCCCCCCGTGACTGTCTGAGTACGGGGTCCCCATCAGCGAACTTGAGCCCACCTGCCGAGGGACTCCCGGTCTCCTTCAATCCCTCTTGCACGGCCTGTTCTCAGGGATCACCACCCCCATCCCGCCGTGGTCAAGTGAGTTCAGTCTGTTCCTACACACTTTCTTCCTCCCTCCAAGGCTGACCCTGGCCACGTTGCCTCCTCCGGGAACTTTGCAGACCTTGCCAAGGTGGCGTGAAGGTGCCTGGAATGGGATCTGTTGCAGCGCCCACACCCGCGGCTGGAGGGTGAGCCCGGCAACGGGGGGAGGATGGCACCATGTCCGCTGCCACAGCCATCACGGAGCCTCAACACATGTGCACTTGGCTGATGCTTGTGACATTGGATGGATCAGCAAAGAAACGAATGCACTCATGTGACTTCATCGTAGCGCTCTTCCTCTCTTAGTAACATAAAGTCGTGTAAATTCCCTCTGAAAACTCAAGCCCCCTGGAGTGGGTTACATTGTTCCCCCAAAAGATCTATCCACCCAGATCCTTGGAATGTGACCTTATCTGGCCTAAGCATCTTTGCAGATGCGGCTAAGGCGAGGATCTGGAGATGAGACGCTCCTGGGGGAGGGAGGCCCACATGCATCTAATGTCATGAGTCCCCAGAAGAGATAGAAAGGAGGGGACACACAGACGCAGGAAGGCCGCTCTGGGATGATGGTGGCAGGGAGGACACAATGCACCTTACACAGAGGGTAGCCCAGGATTACTGGCAGCTGGGAGAGAAACCTGGAACAGACCCTTCCCCACGGACCTCAGAGGAGCACGGCCCTGCCAACAACACCTCGACTTTGGACTTCCGACCTCCAGAATACATCTCCATTGGTTAAACCCTTCCAGCTGATGTCTGGCAGCCCTAAGAAACCAGTCCTTCTTATGGGATCTCATACCCCACCCCAAAGAACGCCATCAACTCACTACAGCTCCCCACCCTCATCCACCTTGAAATCCAGTCTCTCACTGGGGATGCAGCCTGCCCCCTCTCCCTGGTCCCCTTCTCTTACTACTCTGTTGCTCTCAGCTGCCCTCTCTTTGCTTTCTGTGGCCCGTTAGAGAGCAGGCTGTGTTGCCCTGCAGCTGGAGAAGAAGGACACTGTTGCTTCCAATGGTCCCTTCCTCTGGTTGTGGTGCCTTGGTTTTCCGGTGGTGGTGGGGCACTACCCTTCCCCAGTTTCCAACGCATGAGGTCTGTGTGGAACCCATGACCCATGACCCAAGGCTGCTCGGTCAGAGAATTGACTCCTCTGGCCACTATGACTCACTTAGAGATGGGCACTTAACACAGTGAGTCCAAGAGATGGAGTCATGGGGCTCTGAGGGGAGCTGTAATGAAGGAAGTCTTTCCTTGGGTTGGCCAATCTGAGAAGCTATAAAACAGGACCCACCAAGAGCCACCATACAGGTGGTGCAGGCCTAGAACCTTCTAGGAATGACACCCATGTAGAGGAAACCAGAGCTCAGAATGGAGCAAGATGCTGATGGAAGCTTTAATGTCCCTGGATCTTGCCATGCCTGAAATCCACCCTATCTAGATACTCACTTCTATGAATCAGTGAAGTCCCATGTTTTTCCTTGAGCTACACTGAACTGGGTTTCTTCTCTTGTCAACCAAAGGAGAATTGTTGATAGAAGACATCCTGCACCTCCCCGCCGGAAAGTAACAAAAATTAACAAAAATTAGGGGCACAGGGAGTGTGTGTTCTTCCCACGCAGCCTCAGTCATCTTAAGGATCCTCTGGCCACAGGCCACTACCCTGCTTTTGAGTCCCTGCGGACCCTTCTCCTCCCACTGTTCGCAGAAGTAACCAGACCAAGGAGCACTGGTGGGGGGGTTCCCCCCCCCCCCCCCCCCCCGCCGCCTTCAGTCCTGCCTCCAGATCTCTGCTGGGCTTTCTTCCTGAGAGCCTAAGCCTGCGGTGCCCCACCCCCACCCCACTTAGCCAGGAAGCCCTGTAATTGCCTTGCTGCCTTGCATATAATTTCCTTGTTTACCAGCTGCCTCTGCTCCGGGATCTAGGGCCTGGGGAGGATTGTGGGCCTAGACTGGGCGCCCAGTAGATGCTTGCTGGATGCAGGGCTCTGTGAATGATCCTAGCTGGGGAGCCCCAGACCAGCACGGAGCACTGGCGCCGTGTCCGGCCGCACTCCAAGTACTTCGCATGGAGCTTAATTAAGGAGGAGGCATTAATAGCATGTCTGGTAGATGAGGGCATGAGGGAGCAGGCCCTGGAGTAACGTGTCCATGGCCACGGACGGCTGGGCTGTGCTGGGCTGGGGGATGATGTCCCTGGTTCCAAAGCCTGGATTCTTAACAGGAAGGAGGTTGGGGGGGAGAGGGAGAACTGTGGGAAGCAAAGAAGGAAAGGGGGAGGCTGTGTGTATGTGTGCATGTACGTGTGTGGAGTGTGTGAGTGTGTGGGGGTGTGTGGGGGTGGATCCATTTGTTCTGAGTGTGCACAGGTGGGTGTGAGCGTGTGTGTGTGTGTGTGTGTGTGTATGTGTGTCTGCGTTCGGGGCTATCTGCTGGCTCGCCCATTATCAAGGTGCATTTTGAATGCCGGTCTCATCAGTGTGGGGCCCAGCTGAGTCACACCGCTTGCTGGGTGAGTCACTCACCGTCTGAGTGCAGACGTGGGGGCCGAGCGGGCACCGAATCCCTGCTGGCCTCCCTCCTCCGCCCCAGCCCCCGCCAGCCGCCCACACCCACGCCTGCGCTCCCTGCTGTGTTGGAAGTGGCACTTCTTGAGGGAGAGAGTGACAGGCTCCAAGACAACGCGGATGTGCTCCCTGGCAGGGGGGATGGGGACACGCGGGCCAGCCGGGCCCCCTCAGAAGGCCCGTGGGGGTGTCGTGCCCAGAGGGGGCAGTGGGAGAGCTGAGCACAGGGGAGCCCAGGGCCAGTGCGTCGGGGGGCGGGAGGCAGACGGCAGACAGACAGACACATAACAAAGGACAGGCAGAGGGTGAGAGGCACGGCCCCATGTTCCTTCCTAGCTGTCGGGACCACCAGAAACACTGTCCATCTGCGTTTATGAACGCGAACCCCTCTGGCCAGGGCCGGACCCTGCCCCTATAGGAGTCTGACGTGTCAAGCCTGGCCTGCCTCCACCCTCGGCTCCCCAATGGGGAGGAGGAGGCAGGGGGCAGAGGGAGAGTGGGGGGTGGAGGCCCGCACCCGGCTCTCTGCCCACCCCCCTCCCGGAGGTGCGCACCGGGCTCGGAGCCGGCAGAGGTGAGCCGTCTGCCACCCGTGACCCAGCACCCAGACCGGCAGGGAGAAAGACAATCAGCCGTTTTCCCAGTGAGCTTGACTTCAGGGGACTGGGGGAGCTATTTGTAGCACTTTTAAAACCTTTTATAGATCCGTTTGTTACCACTGATGACAGAGAAAGAAATCATGCTATTAGTGGTAAAAGGTTTGGGTGTTGGATAGTTCTGATCAGGACGCTAAGCTGCGAATAAACGTCCGTCCCTGTCCTCGAGGGGCTGTGGGCTAGAGCCACAGCGTGGCCGTGGGCCTTCCCGCCCCGTGCCCTTCCCTGGGCTGGGCGCTGCACCTGGCTGAAGGCCTCTGTGATTTTCCCCTCTGTGGCCAGGCCCTGGCCTGCTGAATGCCGGGCTCGAGGATGGCCCAAGTTTGGGATTAGATCCAGGTTCCTTGGGTGAACCTGCAAGATGGTGGAGCTCAAAGCCCTGAAGGCGGGTCGTCTCTCCGGATGGTCTCAAACTTTTCCCGCCCACCATTTTGTTCTGGTTCCTCCCCCTTCTGGTGTCTTTGCTTCCTCTGCGCACCCCCTTCCTTCTCTCTCTTACTTCTTCTTCTCCCTCTCCCACCTCTGTTCTTTTCCTTTCTCTCTCTGCATCGAATCCAGGAACTCTATGGACATGACAAGAGTGGACTCTGCGGGTCCCCTGCCTTGATTGCCCCCAGGTTGGGAATTACATTCCTTCAGAAGACCTGTTGCATCGGCTGAAACTGGTTTTCTAGAAGGTTCTGTGGGATACACACGGATGTTGGCACGGTGGTGCCCACCCAAGGTCACAGGACTGATGTAGTGCCCGGTCCCACTTACTGCACGCGGGTTGGGGGCCAGCTACCTTCCAGGGGTTCACTTTCCTAGGGGGGGAGTCAGACTCAGTCCCAGGCGGCCTAGGTGCGAGGCAGAGGGTGGCATGGCCAGTGCAAAGGCCCAAGAAGGAAGCCTGGAGGCAGGTGGGGAACCCAGGCGGAGCTGGGGGGAAGCGGCATTGGAGTGGGCCAGGACAGGAAAGAGGTGAGGTTCCCTCTGTGGGGGAAGAGAAAGGCGATCGGAGAAGACAAAAAAAGTCAGGCGGGCAAAGACATTTAGACCTAAGCGCTCCCTTCCTTGCACAGCTTCCTGGCTGTGTGGCCTTGGGCAAGCTCCTTGCTGTCTCAGATCCTGTTTCCCGACCACTATATGGGGGACGTGGTGCCTCCCTTGCAAGGGAACACCAGGAGACATTTACTGGGTGCCCGGCACACGGGACATGTCGTAGTGTTCAGTCCTTAAGACGAGCGCTACGGATGGAAACATCCTCCACCACGGCTCCCACGCAGAAGAAGAAGACGCGTGCAGGGGGCAGTGCCACCAAGCATGGCGGCGGTGCCCATGTCCCTCTGGGTTCCAGAGCCATGCCCTCTGCCATGTTTTCCACCTGCCAGGTGAGCGGCCGCAGAACCAGGCCACGGGCGTGGACTTTCCCTGGCAGGATGGGAGGACAGACGGCAGCCCCCGAAAAGTGCCTGCAGTGCACTGTAGAGACTCCGTCTCGCCGCCGCTGCCCGGTGCGGTGAAGGACCTCAGGGCCACAGAGCAGCAGCTGTTGTTCCCTGGTTCTGGGAACTTCTCTCTCATCAGCCTTGTCGCTGGGAGCATCCGGTCCGGGGTCTCTGGAAGGCTCCCCCGCGCGTACTTCCTTCCAGCTCTCTGTCCTGAGAGCATCGTGCGCCGGGGGCTCCCAGAACGTTGTTTTCCTCCAGTGGCTCACATGGCTGATGACCTATTTGGCGACATGCTCTCCGTTCAGACCTGTCCCTCAGAAAGCCTGTCTTCGAGAGACCGCCAGGGCCTTTGGTGCCGAGGCGCCTTCCTTGGGGGACCATCAGCATATGGAACTTATTTTTAATTTAAGAGAACAACAGGCTCCCTCCTTCCTCTCCCTCCCTCTGCCTCCGGCCACCGCTCCTGGCTGTCCCGTAAACACGGAGCTGTTGCTACCTCTGGGGCTTTGTTGCCGTGTCCAGCCTGGAAAATCATCCCCCCCAACCCCTGCAGGCTTGGCCGAACTTTCCCCTGCCTTGGGGGCTGCGGTGAGGCCTTGGTTAGACCAGGAAAGCCCCACGGACGCGTTGGCCCTTCCCATCTCCCCCTTCTTCGTGCTTCTGGGCAAACAGACCACGTCCCTCTCTCCCAAGCATGTCCCCTCTTCCCACGGTTGCCAGTGTTCTGAGAAGACAAGTGGTAGCCTGAGCCCTGGAGGGTTTGGAGGAAAAGGCCAAAGGGACTTGCTTTCTCGTGGACAGGACGTCCCTGGCGAGGCCTCGTGCTGCCAGCACCACCCCTCTCTGGACCGGCTCTCCACTGGGATGCGTCGTTTGAGGTCCTCCCCACTGCGATCCCATGTTCCAGGCAAGGAAGTGAGGCACGGAGGCTGAGAGGCCAGGCCCAAGCGGCAGCGTGGGGCCTCGACCCCGGCCCTGGCCCTGCAGCCTCCACGGGGCCACATTTCCATCGCAGCTGCCTCATGAGACCGGCTGGGGGAGGGGCGCGCCGGCGGCTTCAGGCCAAGGTGGGGATGCGCCTGTGCAGACACTAGCTTTTTCCCCGGGGGAGCCAAGTCAGCTGGGTTCGAGGGGCAAGACAAAAAGAGGCGGGGAGGGAGAGAGAGGGGTGGGCGTGGAGGCTCACTCAGTGCCCGGCACATTTGTCTCAGGGTCTCTCCCTGCTGCAGAAGCCCCCTCCCCAGCTGTGACGTGGCCAGCCAGCCCCAGCAGACAGTCTGTGATTCACGGTCAGCCATCTGCTTTGTCACTGCCCAGAGCGGGGGCCCAGCAGGCCTGGGGTGGGCGGGAGGGAGTCGAGGGGCAGCTGCACCGTCAACCCTGGGAGGGCGGCAGGCCTTTCTGGATTGTTCCTGCTGCCTGTCTCACCCAGGTCTGCACATAGCAGCACCTCCCCATTCTGGGTGGGAGTTTCTCAACAGGCAGATAACCTTGCTCCCAGAGAAACAGGCTGAATGCCATTTATAGATAGCGACACGATTTAATGATATAGAGCCTTGGGCATCCACGAACCAATTTACGGTACTAGCCGTGATGAAATGGCTGTTTTCTTAATAGATACCCAAACCGAACACAGTCCAGAGCTCTGAGAGCTTCAGGGAAACTTCTCGGCTCTCGCCTCTTGAAATTTCAGGCAAAATCCAAACACTCGTCAGTCTTATCACAACCATGAAAACGATGTGTTTTTGTTACATTAGGTGGGATCCGTTTCCCAGAGGAGAGAGGCCCCAGCTGCTTTGGGGTCTCAAAGCCGATGTCTTCACCCTTGTTTCCCACAATGCAAGCACCAAATTCCGATGCCTTCTCCAGAGGGGAGACTTCAGATGGGTGGCTCGTCCTGGAGAAGCTTGGACAGCTGGAAGGGGAATCAAGCTTTCATGGGCTCCCCCTTTCCTTGAACTTGCTGCTTTTCTGAAGCCCCAGTGTGGCTAGGCTGTAGCAGGGGGGCGACTGATTGTCAGACCCACTCCTTAAAAATAAGACTCTCCCCCAAATTCCCACCAGCGTGAGTCCCCCAGACAAGGGCCCCCTGAGACCACAGCCCCACCAGCCCCCTCTGAAAGGGCACAATCACCCCCCATGGTGTCTGCTTTGCCCAGCTTAAAAAAACAAATGACTCCCTCCCCCGAGTTCCTAAAACATCGATCATCCCCTACGGTTCTCCTGGTGATTAATCATGTGACGCCTTGACTGTCTGTTCTGCTGTTGTACTGACCAACCGCTTAGCCCTTATCAGCGGTGAGGTTTTCAATATCTTGTCTTCCTAACTAGACATGAGCTTCCAGAGGGCCTGGCGGGTGTGCCCCCGTCTCTCTCCCCTGTCCCTAGTCCTAAAGATGCCAGGTCTTGCTGCCATCTGGCTTAGGGTGTATCTTCCTGTGAAGAAGAGACCACAGAGATATGAGCCTTATTATCCCTGATTTGGCCGTTTGGTCCTCTCGGTTACGTATCAAGCACCTTCCTGGGACCGGGCTCTGCCAGACGCATCAGAAGCCACCTGACCCGGGGGCCGGTGGGGGCCGCGGAGAGAACTTGCTTGGAGTGTTCTGGAATCCAGGGGCTCTTTCCTGCTGAGGGTTGCGTTTATACCCTGGCAAGAACTTGTCTTTCCACTAAGGCCTGCGCCGTGTCAAGGACCCTTCAAACCTGGGCAAAGTTGGTTGTTTCGGACTCAAGAGCTGTGGGCGACTTTCGGAGAAGAGAGGGCCTGTAGGCAGAGATGCGTGTCAACTCCCACTCCCCGCTAAGAGGTCAGGAACCGCCAACAGGGAGGAGGTGCCATAGTGGGGGTTCGCTGGTCTGGGGTAGCTCAGAGAGGCCCCGCCCGCGGGGCCCGGGGGGGGGGGGGACCACCTGCTCACAGCCAGGTTGGGGGAAGACCTTCATTCTCTGTGCCTGCGACAATTCCCCCTAGCCAAGGTGAGAGGGAGATCCAGATAGATCTCGAGGGTTATAGCTATAGAATATAAATCTTTATATAGCGTATATTATATGTGAAATGTATAAATATATTTTAAAAGATATGCCATCCTTGTCATTTTCCGTAAAGCAGTTATTACTGGACCGTCTGATACCGGTGCACCCTTACCTAGTTTTTAAATGCTTCCTCTGGTTCTTGGGTAGAGAATGCTTGGGGGCGCAGGGGGGATTCCGGGAGCTCAGTGTAGGGGGCAAGGTAGAAGAGATGGAGAGAAGCAGGCGTATTGCAAAGCCTTCTGTCCAACCTCCTCCCCTCCCCACCCCCAGGGCTTCCTGCCCTCTTCCCCATTCCCTCCACACCCCTCACCCCCAGCACCTGTAGGGGACTTCCCATTTGCCTGCTGGTGTCCCCTGCGGGTGAGGGGCTCCATGAGGGCCGAGACCCTGGCTGACTGTCTCTAAGGCTGGAAGGCAGGCTGGCAAGCAGGTCATTATGCGGCTTTCCTGGTTCAGTTCTTTGCAGTAATCCTATCTGTGGGCTTTGTCACAGGAATCCAGGCCCAGACTGAGAAGAGGCTTATCTCCCAGGCTGTATATTATTCCACTCAAATCCTCACATTCTAAACCATGCTTCATTCCTGCCTGGGGTTTATGACTCTCCCGGGGTCCATTCTGCAGCCCACTTCCCAGCAAATCCGGATTCAGGGACAGCTGAGACCAGCCCCAGGCTCCAGCAGGAGAGAGACCTACCTCTCCCCAGAGAGCCCCTGGCCCTGCGGACAATGGATCCTCTGTCAGCCGGTGGCAAACATTACCAGGACCTAAAGATTCTTTCCTAGCCCCGGTGAGCCTTTAAAACAAAACAAAACAAAACAAGTTACACACACACAATGAAAACAAAGTTCAAATTGGTGATGATGATGACGAAATCCAAGGTGACCTTGCCTCCATCTGGCCCCCGAAGGTGGCCATGCAGGCCCATTCTGGAGCTACCGGAGATGGAGGACGGAGGATGGGGTATGCACAACCCCCTCCCCCCACCAAGAGTCAGCACCCCTCTGGGAGGTGTGACACCCACAGGGATGACGAGCGCAGGGAGCCCCAGCTGCTAATGTTGCCTTCTCTTCGGGGGCATCTGGGTCTGCGGGCAGCCCTGGATACCCGGGGATCTCTGCCCACAGCTGGCCACTGACCCTTGGGGTGGACTGAATGGTGCCTCCCCTGCCTCCCGATCCACATCCACCCAGAACCTCAGCGACCTTATTTGGGAATGGCGTCCTAGCGCATATACTTAGTTAAGGGTCTTGGGATGATATTATCCTGGTTTCGGGTGGGTCCTGAATACAGTGACTGTTGTCCCCATGCAAAGAGGAGAAGACATGGAACCGCAGAGGAACGAGGCCCTTGTGAAGACGGGACCACAAGCCAAGGAGGAGCAGGAGCCACCAGAGTCCAGAAGGGGCCCACGGAGGCATCGGGTCCCGTCTGCACCTTGATTTCAGGTGCCTGACCTCCAGCCCTGGGAGAGAGCAAATCCCCGTTGTCCGAAGCACCCGTTTCCGGCAGTCTCTTACAACGGCCGCCCCACATAACCCAGAAGAGTTTGAATTTGGGCCTCACTGGGAGAAAGTTACAGAAATCAGAGGCCCCGGAGTCTGGCCCTGGGCCCCGCTAGGAGGGTGGACGGGGCTGTGGAGCGGACTGTTCCAGGCTCCGCGGAGCTGGGACGAATGGGTGGGCTAAGAGAACACCCAAGGGCAGGCGAGGGTCCCAGAAGCTTGTCGCCATGCGGGCTGGGCTCCTAGCCTGTCCGCCCTTGCTTCCTACTGGGGACTGGAGGCCAGAGAATGGTGGTGGCCAGCAGCCGACCTTCCTGGGTGGCCCTCCTGACCAAGGGAGAGCCCTCAGTTCTGTGCCCCGGGTGAGACAGTCACCTTGCTTCAGACCAGCTCTCACCTGCCTCCCCCTCCGAGACCCTCTGCTAGAGGGACCAGATGAAGCGTGCCAGGCCCTGAGAGGGTCGGGCAGTCTGGGTCTGAGTCCTGGCTCTCTTGCTTAGCTGCTGTGTGGCCTAGAATAAATGACTTCACCTCTCTGAGCTCCTTTCCCCCCCTCTATGCAACAATGGCTGAGCTCACTGAGTCTGTTTCCCCACCTGTAAACTGGAGAGGATAGTGGTGCCTACCCCGGCAGGCTGTCATGACATGCCCTTGGACAGCCGTGGGACAGCAGGTGCTGGCGCGTGACCCCGCACTCAGGGGGCCGGATCTCCCCTCTGCGGCCGGCTGCCATCTGTTGGTTGGCCATACCTGTGCTTGCTTCCAAAGCTCACCTGGGATGGGCTGAGCCCCGCCCTGCATCCAGGTGGGAGGACACATACAGACGCCGCCGTCACAGAGGACTGGAGACTCACTGCAGGGGACACGGGTGGCTGCATGGGAGCTCTGGCAGCTTCAGAAGAGGGAGAGGGACCGGGGCTCCGGGGACTGTCATGGAATTAGCCTCTCTGTGGAGAGGCTTTGCAAAGGCCTGGTTGTCCCCAGAGCCTTCTGCAGAACCTTCTGGGCTTTATTTCTTCTTCAGTCTTCAGACACATATTTATTGCGGACCTCCAATGTGCCTGCCCCTCCGTGTGTGGGCTGCAGTGGTGGGCGGTCGGGGGGGGCGGCGTGTGCAGCTCCCAGCTAGTGGAAGCAGCAGGGGGCTGAGAGAGAGGCTGTGATCACACCTGCTGGTAGAGGACAGCCTGAGGACTTCTCTGAGAGGAACCATTCGAACCGGGATCTGGAAGACGGGAAGGAGCCAGCCATGGGATGAGCTAGGGCAAGAGCATTTCAGGCAGAAGGAGCAACAAACACGAGGGCCCTTGCAGAGGAACATGTCAAGGCCATGGTGGCAGGATAGCAGTGGGGCCCAGTGAGAAGCAGGGATGCAGGCCTGCCATTTCATCAAAGACAAATGCCCTAGGAGAGCTGAGATAGCTCATGCACTGGCATGTCACCTCCTCCGGGAAGTCTTCCAGGTTGGCCTTGGTGGAGGTGAGAGGCCATGCCACAGAAAGCCTAGGCCTCTTGCCACGGCCTCATCTAGGCTTCATCCCCTCTTACGGTGGTTTTGCCTCTTACGGTTCTTTGTATCATGAGGGGTGGGTTTTTAATCCTACCAAGATACACAGACTAGAGCAGCATGATGTCAAACAGAATCCTGGAGCTACACGCCCGGTGAGTGATTAGCGATGTCTGCCCCGATCGTGGGAGGGGAGAGTGGGCGCAGGCATGCCATGATTTTGCCATCATTCATAACTGAGAACCTCATTCCCCTCCCCGAAGCCCCATACATTTTCTAGGTCTTAACTCAGTGGCATATACATGATAGATGTTAGAAATATTTGTTATTTGATCGATAGTTATTCCACAGTCATTTTATAGCCTAGTGACTACAGGCTTGGTGAAGGGAAGGGGCGAGAGAGTGAGGCGGGAGAAGGCTCTGGCTGCCAGAGAGGAGATGGGCAAGGCACCGGAGGCAAAGGTCAACCATCTGGCCAACGTGGGCACAAGGAGTCATTCTTCTAATGCCGGCTGAATGCCTACGGACGCCCACTCCTGTCCTAGATGCTGGGGTCCCATGGCTCCTGCCCAGGAAGGCACCTTTGCCATCTCTAATTTCATGAACTTCATGCAAAAAAACCCACTCACCTCCCCCGGAGGCACTGGCGTGCAGGGCTCCCCACCCTCCCAGTGGAGGGGAAAAGGGGACTCCGGTTCTGTTTGATAAACACTCTTATAAAAGCAGCCGTCAGCGGGCGGGAGAAAGGCCCTATTTAATGGGGCCTTGTCAGAGAGTCCAGAGCTCAAATTCTCTTCTTGAGAAAGGAAAAATACCATATAGGCCCGCACCGGCAGATGCAGAAATGTGGGCGTGATTTATTAGCCTACCTGTCAACCTGTGTTTTCGCTCAGTAACTGTGAAATCTTTCCTCTCTCTGAGCAAGACATCAACAGTATGGCCACTGTATACGGTTTTCCACTTTGTCCGGAGCCAAGAACCAGGGGAAAAAATGAAAAATGCAAGTGCATGAAAAGTAAAGGTCAGGCCGTACCCACCAGTTTGGGGAGCCAGGTGGGGCATCTCTGGTCAAAGACCCGCCAGGCCCCAGGCAGGGCTGGGTGCTTCCAACACACGGGCTTCTCTCTGTCCACGCAGCTCCGGCATGCACCTGCACTCGCGACGCTCCTCTAGGACACAGAGGCTTTGGTGGCCATCTCTGCATTCAGAGGAGGGGACCCCCGTTCCAGACACCAAGGGAGAGGCATCCCAGTGGATGGCACACTCAGGTGGAGGTGAGCGGCTGCCTCACACCAGCCTTGGGCCGCAGTCTCCCCCAGGTCCCTCACGGGGTCAGTGTATGTGCTCCAGCCCCAGAGTCACCGAGAGCCGTGTGAGGAGCTCGAGTCTAGACAGTTGCCAGCCTCGGGGCCTCCGTCCAGAGCCCTGGCTGTGAAGAGCAGTGGGTCTGGACCCGGGGTGTGGGTAGGGGGGAGGTGGGCAGTGTCTGTCCCCCAGGGGACATCTGCCAGGGTCTGGAGACATCTTTGGCTGCCCCCTGGTCCCGGGGGGGGGGTTGGCACTGGCATCTTATGGGTGCAGAACAGGGCTGCTGCTGAACACCCACAAGTGGGGTACCCGGCCCCACGGCGCCAAGTTGGGGAAATGGTGGGGAGGGTCCTCTGCCCCCTCTCTTTGGTGGGATGCCTGCAGCTGCCGTGACCCCTCTCCTCTGTCTCCCAGGACTGTGCGTGGGTCAAGGAGGCCACACCCAGTTGAGACAGGAGCAAACAGAGGTGTCACGTTGGCAGGAAGACTCACCAGAGGGGGTCACCCCCACCCCCCAGTTTTCTTTCCGACTCTGGTTTCAGATGGGCGGCCCGGGACACCTTTCCAAAGAGCGATGAGACAGAGTGCCAAAAACATTTCTCCACCGGAGGAAAGGGAGTCAAGCCAGCTGGAGAGCCGAGGTGGTTGAGAGGCCCAGAAAGAAGGCTTCGGAAAGAAGGAGATGTTCGGGGTGGTGACTCTTCCCAGCACGGAGCTGAACGCGCCAGCCAGCCCTGTACCGGGGGTCACGTAGTGGGTCCACAAGAATTTCGGGAGAAGGGCCCTGGAATCTTTCTGTTCCCGGTGGTAGCAAGGGCAGGCGACACAGGGATGGGGGACTGAGACCTCCCCGGCCCCGCTCAGAACTTTCTCCGCAGAGCAGCTTGGAAGGCCTGAAAGAGAGCCGCCAGCTGCTGAAGGGGTCTGGGGACCTCCTCCCTTAGGGCACTGAGACTCCCACCTTGCGAGGGCCCACATGGAAAGACCCCAGGAGTCCCCAGCGGCCTGATTAGATTCAGCCAAATCCAGGGCCCCTCCCACAGCCTCTTAGGCTCTGCATCCTCTGGTCCCTGGTGTGTCCCTTCTTGTCCCATGCACACCCCCGCCCCCCCATTCTGTGAAAGCGTCAGCCAAGCTCCTACCCTCCTGCTGGTCCCTCTGCCTGCGGTGCTCTTCCAAGATAGTCTCTCTGCTCCCATGTTACCTCCTCCTGGAGGACTTCCCTGATCACCCTTCCGGGGAGCTTCCTGTTTGCCCTGAGGCTGGGACTCTGTGCCAGGATGGCCATGGCATCCCGGGCAGCCAGCTCTGTGCTGGCATGTGGTGACTGCTCTGTCAGCACCTGTTGACGACCCAGTCCCCCTGTCACTGCTGGGGACTCTACGAGGTTAGTCCTTGGACAGCTTCCTTAGGAAGTGCTCTCAGCTGAGGTGGCTTAACTCAAATCATCATGGGTGCCGTGACCCCATCCCCCACCCCCGCCACCCGCCCAGTTAACACTATGACTGAGGGACTGGGCGTGGGCTCTGGAGCCAGTTGGACCTGAGTCCCATCCTGGCTCTGCCCCTCGGTGACCTCAAGTCAGCACACGCACCTGCTTCTTTGTGTGTAAAGTGAGGGGGCAGGAGCCCTGGTTTCCCAGTTGTGGGCGGTGATTCATTCCAGATGCTGAGCTTAGCTGTAGCTACAGCAGTGCCCCCAACACACACACACACACACACGCGCGCACATGCACGCACACACACATACACACGTGTGCACGCGCACGTGCACATACACACGTGCCCGTACACATGCGCACACACGTGTGCACACCTGCACATGCAAACATGCACGCACACACGCATACACGGCAAGGGACACGGTTAGGCAGTTTTTCAACAACCGGCAGGAGCCGAGAGCCCGGGACGTTCCTCCTCCCGCAGGCCCTGTGGGGCCCAGCAGATGGTTCCTGCTTCCACGTCCTGCTCATTTTAAAAGATCAAGAAGCTGTGAAAAAGCCTCTCCCTCCACATGGGAAACTCAGGCATGGGATTCGCATGAAAAGCAACCCCAAGCGGCCTTGTTTCGTCTTCAGATGCGCACGGCTTCCTTTCCCGGAAACCGAAGAATGACGGGCCCAGTTGCTGTTCCATCTGCCCAGCATTGCTGTCAGGGGCCCAGAGAGCCCCTCACGGGCCAGGCCCGCCTCTGGGGAGGCCAAGCAGCCCCAACATCCCCCCCACCGGGATGCGGTGCAGGCCTCCAGCCGCCCATCCCCCAACTCAAGAAAAATACCTATCAGTGATTCTCCATTCTGGGCTGGCAACTGCTCAGCTTTCAAGGAGCAAGGAAATTATCACGCCCGGGGGCTCTCTCCTATCGCTCCGGATCCATCTGTTGCCGTGAAGCTTGCTCCAGGACCAGGGCCACTGGCCAAGGCGGATCCATTTGAGGAGAGAGCCCCTCATTTCACACCACGCTGCACCCTAAGCCCACAGACCTGCCACTGGCTCGCCAGCTCCCGCGGCCTCCCGCCGAACCGCAGGCCCAAGCACCCTGGGCAGGGAGGTCATCCGGCTGCTGCGGCCCTGTCCACACCTCCCAGGGCTTCCCGTTGGTCTCTTGGGCCGGGGCTGCTGCGCATGGGGCCGGGGCCGTTCCCTGCCTCGGGTCCGCTGGGGGCCTGCTTTCTTCCCACCTGTGAGCCCCGCCTTTGCTCTCAGGAGTTCTTTCCCTCGTCTGCCATTCGTTTATTCCTTCATTCACTCCACAAATATTGACAAAGCCCCCACTCTGCTTGAGCGTAGGATAGAAGCGAGTTGGGTATACGTAGTCCCGCGGCTCTCTGGCTCTGAGAGGGAGATAAGGAAATGCTTGTTTTCAGTCCTTGGGGGCTGCTGCCCCGTACCTGCCCAGCGTCTGCTTTTCCTTCCTCTGGAAGCAGACCGATTTTCCTCGGGAAAGCATCCCCCGCCCACCTCGGTCTGTGTGGTCGGGAGAGCTGGGCCACCTCTGGCTGTCTCAGGAGTAGGTGAATGAGGCTGGGCCAGAGGGAGCCTCACTCCCCGGGTGGGAGCAACTCATTGAACTGTGTGATCTAGGTCAGGCCAATGAGACTCAGCTCTGGGACCTTTGCCGGGAAGGCCAGTGAGTCTGGAAACACTAGTCCACATCTGAGAAGCTATTCCTTCTTCCATCAATCCAGGAAGGCTTCCTGAAGGTGGAGGTTTGGGTCTTTAAATGACAAGAGACCAGTCAGCACAGCCAGCACTCCCAGGAAGCGGTCCACCACATCCTGACCCATCTACCCAACGTTAGGTGAAGATAGTCGAGGTACCAGATGGTTCCAAGAAAAACTTGGTGTGTTCTAAGTGTGTGTTGCGTGGCAAGAGGGTCTGAGTCCTTTTACCAGCATAGAAATGGTTCCCTGCTTCTGCTCCCTCTGACCTGTACACCTGCCCCCCAGGCCTTGCTTCCAAACCGGATCACGGTCTTGAGTGAGAAATGGCACCTGTCATCCCAGAGAACCACACACAGGAGATAGAGTTCTTCACAGAAGACTCTGGGAAGGCACTCATTCTTCTTGGAGGGAGTCAAACTGGGTTCAAGGCCAACGCTGGCACTGGGCAACTATGTGGCCTCGGACAAATAGCCTTGCTTCTCTGGCCTGCGTGGTCTCTGGGCATCCAACCAATACATTCGTTATTTCTAAATCAATTAGAAACGCTACAGCCGGGAGGCTGGGAACAGGAGCCAGAGGACGTGGGGCTGACCAGTGACCCCTTGGGACGATGACAGCAATCTGTCCTGTTGTGAGGTGCTCTCCCTCTGCTGGACTTCCCCGCTGCCCTGAAAGGGCCCCTCTGCTGCTCCCAAGCCAACATCCCAACACCATGCCTTCCCTTTTGTTTTTCCCCCCTGTTCCAGGCAGAACAGTGTAGGAAATTCTGTCGAATGAAGACAGCAGTGCCTGATGTTGCTAATGACATCCTAGGGAAATGAAGCGTGAAACCACACGAGTAATTCAGCGTCCACATGATGCTTTTATCAGGGGCCCTGAAAAGAACTCCTTAGTGAGAGGAAGTCTGATTTCCTTGGAAAGACAGAATTCTGGTGAGCCCCGCAGGGAGTCGGGCCCTCCTCACACCGATGCAGGATGGAGAGGACTGTGGGTCAACCTCAGGCAAAGACCGAGACATGAAGTTCTCCCCCCGCCCAGACATACACACATACACCCGGAGAGGAAAAGCTACATGGGGGCTTTCACGCAGCCAACTTCGAAAGATGCCTTGACTCCAGGATGTTCTTAGAATAAAACCCAAACTCCTGGCTTTGGCTTCCAAGGCCCACAAGAACTTTGGCTCTGGTCTCACCCCGCATGTTCCCCGTCCTTTGCTACGTCACTTGTTCCGAGAAGCTCCCCCTCCCCCAAAATATCCCCTGTCTAGAGCGACCCCCATCCTGCCTCTTAGTTTTCACCTAGCACTTCTCAATCTCTGGGCTCGCATTACTTCTCTTCGGCTATTTTCTGCTTCCTCCTCCTAGAAAGCGAACGGTGGGAAGGAAAAGCCTCACATTGGTATGTTGATCGTTGTACCTCACGCTGGGGAAGGCGCCCTCTGAATCTTGCAGAAATCTCCTTGTAGCCCGTCCTCACTGTCAACACACAAGGAAGGAAATTCTAGGAAGTGCAACTCAGCATGGTCACACGGGTGCTCTGAACGTTGCGTTGCCCCCCAAATTCACTTGTTGAAATCCAAGCCCCCCAAGGTGATGGTGTGAGAGGTGGGAACTTTGGGGGGAGACCAGGTCATGAGGGTGTAGTCCTCACCAATGCGATCAGTGCCCCTCCTTAGGAAAGAGATGGCACCGGGCTTCTGAGCTCCAGCCCCCAGAACGTGAGTGTGCCTGTGCCTTGCTCTTGGAATTCCAGCTTCCAGGATGATGAAAAAGAGACTTTTGTCATTTATAAGCCCCCCGCTCTGTGTATTCTGCTACAGCATCACAGCCAGAATGAGACTGCAAGTCCACACCTCTGAAAACCATCACGCGAGGTCTGCGACCGTGGCAGACAGTGTGAGTGAGGGGCTTCTGACCCAAGTGTCAGCTCAGCCCAGCACCTCATTCTCTCCGTGGGCCAGGCTTTGCTGACTGGCCCTCTGCCTGTCGCAAGAGAACCTTCCTCCAAACCTTCCCCAGGGCTCATCTGGGCTGTCCCCTCTGCCCAGAGTGCTATCCTCACCCGCCCAGCTGGGTGGTCTCCAGCACGTTGGAAGAGTCAGGCTTCAGGCACTGTCTCCTAATGGAGTCATTTCACACCAAGTCTGAGGGACAGCCTTCCCCTCTGTCCTCTTCCCGCTTCCTCTGTCTGGGAACAACCAACATTCCATGTTTCTTGTGTCTCTTTCCAGAGATAATCTAGTCATTTGCCAATGAACTATATATGTGTGTGTGTGTGTGTGTGTGTGTGTGTGTGTATGTTTCTCACGTGAAGAAGGGCAAACAATATCACGTGAAGAAGGGCAAACAATATATCATTTTCTGGGTCTTGCATTTTTTTTTCTTAACACTCTATCTTGCAGACCTTTCCCAATCCACACATACTGAACTGCTTTATTCTTTCTAAATGTTCCGGGGGATTCCTGCGGAGGGTCATGATGTATCTAACTGGCCACTTTTTGTTGCATATTTAGATTGTCCACTTCTTTGCTCCAGTAAACAACATTGTAGCGAACATCTTCGTTCCTGCCCAGATTATGCCTCTGTCTTTTCCACCGCCCACCAGTTCCTAGCGCCCTAGGAGACTCCCTCCATGAAGCCTGCTTAACTCTGCTGAGTTAGGCCGGCTGCACCTCTTTGCCTGCCCCTGGTGCGTTTCTCCGCGGTAGCACCTGCTAGAAGATATTCCTGTGTCTGACTCGCCTTTTGTGTCTTGCTCATCCTTGAATCCCCAGCACCTTTCACAGTGGCCGGCATAAATGTATGGTGCGCCATAAAGATAGGCGCACCGTAAAGGCTTATGAGCTGAATAAACATCAGAAGGAAAACCCTGACTCCCCGGGGGGGCCCCCAGATCTGGGTGTAATCTGGGTTTGCATGCTCCCCTCTCACCGCCCGTGTTCCCCCAGCTCAGCGACTCCCTCCTCGTCCCTCGCCTGCCTGTCCCCTAGCGTTATGTCTGCACACCGAGCCCTCACCTCTGCCACGCCCTTCCGCTCCTGAAGCTTTTCCCCATCCTTCTTTCGAGGCATGGGCCTGCCTCTACCTCCTTCCATGAAGGAGGCTTCCGCGGAGATGATCAGTCTCTCCCTTCGCTGAGCCACGGCTGCCTTTATAGTCAGTTTGGCATATTTTTTCAAGCTCCATTGCTCGCTAATTGTCTCCCGTCTGTTGGCTTTGTGTCCCCAGCTAGGCTCGAGTTCTTTGAGAGCAGTGTCTCACCCAGCTCTAGCATGTCCCGGAATGCTGGCCTCATTGTGGCTCTTCGGTTCTTCTGTATCGGTAAAGCAATCGGTCCCTCCATTGATTGCCTCGGGTCTTAATACCGATTGCTGGGAGGGGTCCTTGGGTCAACAGGGAAGTGCGGGACGTCGCAATCACGATAACTGCTGTAGCAGGAAATACCACCCACGCAGGGGAGTCCGTGGATGCTTGGCTTCTCTCTAGACCTAGCCTACCTTTCCCCGCCCTACTTGCATTGGGCCTTCTGCACGAGTGACCCCCGGTTACGTCAAGGTGTATCACTGTCCAGTCCCCATGGGCCCGAAAACCTCTCTCCTTCGGAAGGTGCTCGGAGCACGCGTCCTGCTTTCCCTGGCTCCTCCTGAGAAATGGAGCACCCAGAGAGAACGGAATGAGCTTCACCCAGACCCCACGTCCCGTCCTATTTCCAGAGATAATCTGACACGAGTCCGACTCAATCAGCCTTTATTTCCATCAGAAAGACATGAAGCAGGCTGCGGATGCCATCAGGGGAGAATAGTGAAGTCACATCTAATAGAGCCAAAGAAAACATTTAACTAGGTTTGCTACTGAACTTTGGAAGGAAAAAAAGAGAAAGAGGGTACCAGGGACATGTGTTTATCACCGACAATCCAACCTTAAGACTCAAATTGATTTAGACCGCTAGCTGCGGACGAGCGGGCCTTTCACAGGGAGGAGGGGATGTGCCAGTTGGAGACTCAAAGTTCAGCCAGATTTTTTTCCCCTCTGTCCTCTTCATCACAACCTTCTCATTAGCCCCAATACCCCGGAGGCCTCTGGGCTTATGGATGGCTTCCGATTACAGGGAGCAGGCCCTGATATCTACCTGTACTCTGCCTGGCCTGGCCTCACCAGCCACGATTCCTGACCCCAGGGTTGTGGGTGTAAAGCAGGATCCATCCATCTTCCCACCACGATGCCTGCAATGCCTCCCGGCCCCCTCCGATCCTGGTGGGTCCCCCTCACTCCCCTGGCCCCACGAGAGGTGCTCACATGACATTCGTTAGGTCGTGCAAGATGAACGAGAGCTCCCGCTGGTAGGCACCAGACTCAGAGGAGGATAGGTCAGTGCCTGCCCCCCACCGAAGTCCCCGGCTCCTGGGGCCCACAGAGGTGAAAACCCAAGACAAGGTGGTGGCGTATCCTGCAGGCCAGGAATGAACACGGTGCTTTGTGCTCCACAAAGCAAAAGTGACTGATGTTCCCTGGGGGGATGGGAAGGCCTCAGCAATGATATCATCATGATGATCTTGAAAGGTGAGTGAGAATTTTCAAGGAGAAGAGGGTGGGAGTGGAGCAAACTATTCAAGGCAGAGGAGAGCATGTGTCAGAGGGGAGGGAAAGCACAAGCATGGAGTGGGCAGAGAATGTTCCAGAAGGCATAGGATGTGCGGCAGGTGTGGCTTGAGAGACCACAGGGGCACTTCAGGCTTTTAGAGGCGAAGTCAAGGAGTTCCTTTTCTCCCATAGGCGGCGGGATGACAAAGCAAGGGTCTGGTCAGGAGAGGAACACGAACAGATCGATCTTTTCAGTAAAGTGGTGGTTTATCCTACGGCAGGACCAGCACTGGAGGCAGGCAGACCAGGTAGACTGGCTGTTGTTGTGATTTTCCAGGCGAAAGAGACAAGACCAGCGGAGCAGCCGGGGCGGGGGGGTGGGGGGTGGGAAGGAGGAAGGGCTGCGGACATCCCCCTACTCTGGTCAGGAACAGTGCGGTGGCTCAGGCAAGGAGGAGCTGGGATGGCAGACGATGCCAAAAGCTGCGTTTCTGGGGCGTGGATGCCAGGTGTTGCTGCTGCTGCAGGTCTGGAATAGAGCAGGAACAGTGTCCCTCGAAGGGAAGCTGAGGTTCCCTGTGGGACACCCAGGCACCTTTGTGCAGCTGGGAAGGATGCTCAGAGTGAGAGGGGAGAGCGGACAGTGGCGTTCGTGGAGAGAGCCCAAGGGCAGGTAGGACCTGAAACCACCGGAGGGTGAAGGGTAAGACAGGAAACACAACGACGAAAGACTGGGGCCAAATCAGCACTTGCGGGCTGGGCGACAGAGAGGCTGTGAAGGACAACCGGTCCCGACCAAAGCTTCCAAAGCCCGGGAAATCAGTTCCAGGAAGGGCAGATGGCCTGTGTAAAGGGCCCAGAGTGTGGATTGAAAACTGGCCTGAGGCAGAAATCTGTTGCATCGGAGAACCCAGCATCCCTTTCCTTGGGTCCAACCCCCTGATTTCCAAAAAGGCAAACCTGTCATGCATTCTGTCTGGGCGGCCCTGAGCCTGCCACCCTCACCTTCACGAGTCCAGAGGTGGTCTCATGACCCAGGCCTGACTGATGAGATGATCGCTACTTTCTAGCCTCAGTTTAGGCTTCAGGGTCTAGAGATAAGGAGGTGACTCAGGGCGGGTCAATGAGAGTTAATTCTAGAACTCCTTTTGGGCTCATTAGGGAAGAGAAGGGTCCTTCCTCTGGGGTTGCTCTGCTGTGAAACACTAGGACAGAGCTTCCAGATATCAATTTGCTACCTCCTGGGGAGAGCTAGCCTGAGCATGAACCAACGCAGAGGAAGGAAAGGCTGAGAGAGGGAGAGACTGTTGTTGATCTCGTGTACCCTCCAGATCTAGCTTTGCTGACTTTTTGTTTTGTTTTTTAGGTTGATTTTCTTTCTTTTTTTTTTTTAAATGACACCTGGGCTAACACATTTGGTTTTAAGCTTAAGCCAGTCTGATTTGGGTTCTGTCGCTTGCGCTCAAGGGACTCCTGATGCATACATACAAAGCTACCTGGCTAAGAGAAGGCCGGTTACAAAGGTGGCATCGGGCGAGAACCAGATTCCAGCTCTGGGCTCACACAACACACAGAAACCCACAAACAGGTCAGCGGCTACAGCCATGGGAAGAAACAAGGTGGACGAGCTCTCTGGGTCTTACAACCTGTTACCATGAAAACACAATGATTTCCTTCATATCTTTCGAGGGTTGAGTCACACAGGTCAGCCCTGGCTTGGCACATCAACTTATTGTTCCTGCCAAGGGAGATGGTTAAGATGGAAAGGTTGATTTATTTTAGTACACGTGTGTCAACATCATCCTGGAAGGAAAAAAAAAAAAGAGTGCAGAAGATTTGCTTTGCTGGCATGAGCTACTACCAAAGAGGTCTCTTTCTTGGCCTCAAAGACCAAAAGCCCTGAGGTTAGATATTGATGGAGTCTTGAAGCTGACTGAGCATGGGCCCATGGGGTGGTGGGCCTCGGGACCTGGGAGAGGACAGTCCTTTCCCAATGGCACAGGCAAGGTCGGAGGGTGGATGCTACTTCATCTGGGGTGGTCTGAGGCCTGAGTCACAAGAAGGAGCCGGTTACACAAAGAGCCTAGGTGAGTGGGGACAGCAAGTGATGGGGGGGAAGACAGAGTCACCCACTTAGGACACTGACCATCTGGTACTCTCGGGCACTTCCTATATTTAATCTCACCTTTCTAGAAATCCATGTATTTGTCCGTGCCACAAGATTTATTACACCACATGACAGGGGCACTAAGTCTCGAAGAAGCTTAACCAAGCCGATGGGCAAGACTCGAAATCCAGGCTCTTAAAAGCTCACCAGTTAGGTGGCCCTGTGGGGAAGGGCCTTGAATGCCGGGTCCCCGTCCCCGTGGACACTCCACCGTGTTGAGAAAACAGAACAGCCACAGGCAGAACACCAGGAAATGTTGCTCTGTGCAAAAAAAGAAAAATTAATGAAATTCATGGTTCTGGGACAAATCAGATATAGTCTTATAGTGTAATCCAATATAGCCAAGTGGTCGAAGGGACCAAAGGCTTAAGAAAAGTGAGGGGAGAAACACTTAAAACGGAGACTATTCCATCAATTAACTTAATTTTTTTTCTGCCAACCATGAAAAGACCGTCATTAGTTACTATTAGCAAGGGCCCGGCTTAGAGAGCACCTGTTTTCTGCCAAGCATCACGGCGTGGGCCGGAGGGAGCTGTTTCAGGGCCTCAATCAGGCAGTGACATGATGAGGTTTGCGCCTTGGAAAGGTCACCATGTCTGCAGCGTGGAGGGTGGATGGAGGGGAAGAGAGGCCGGAGGTGGAGAGAGGGTTAGAAGCGCCGCTGTGCGGGCGGGGTCGGTGGAGATTGCAAATTCCTTGAAGGCAAGGGTTTTGCCCTGTATCCTCCCTTTCAGCAGCGCCCAGGAAAAGCAAGAAGCGGCCACTGCTAGGTTGGGAGAAATGCCCATTGAACTGAACTGTTGGTGTTACAACCTGATATAATGGAGTCTGCTGCCTCTGCCCAGAGTCGATCCGCCGGGGAGGGGCGTGGTGGCTGAGGTCAGAGCTAGTCTGAGGCTGGAGATACTCAAGGTCTCGAGAGCTATTCCGGGATACAGAACGTGAAAGCTCTTGTTTCCTAAATCTGGCCAGAATCTGCCTGTTGTGTCAGATCTCTGCAAATGAGATATTTATGAGGTTTTTGCTGTTCGTCTTGATAAAAGAATGACCATCTGTCTTTTAAGAGGCACTAAAAAGGTCAAAGTTAAAAGGTGTGTATTTGAGACTGCTGAACCCCCCTCTTCCACGTGAGTGCACGGTTGTGGGCACATCTGGATTCCCAGACCACAGAACAGGAATCTTGAAAATGTGCTGGGGGAGTACGCAGTACCCGCCACGATGCCCTACTCTTTGGAGCTGCTCCCTTCCAGAGAGAACAGAGCCTTTGTGTGTCCGCAAGACAGCTCCCGTAACAAACCACGCTGCCCATCTGGGTAGAACTTACTACATGCTGGGCCCGAATCGGCCTTCCCCAGCCCTGTCTCATCTCGGCTTCTTCTCTAGAGGGTGTGAGTCTCGCACTGCTGACCGATATTGTCTAACCACTAACTTGTCAGCACTTGAAAACCTTCTGTCCCTGCCGTCGTCTGGCTTCAGCCGGGAAATTCCATGTTTATGGTTCCCTTCCGTACTGATTAAGACGACAGGAAGACAATGAAACACTTGTCTCCAAAAGTGACTTCTTGGATCCCCTGGCAAAATGTTAGAAAGTGGGTACGAACGAGGCCCAAGAAACAGGACACCCAGGCTCTTTGAGCTTGGGGAGTATTACAGAGTCCTATCCCAGGCCAAGAATGAGTCACAATGAAAGCTTTTAAAATATAAAACCATCAACCTAGATTTCAATTCCAAGGAAACACATACTTGGCCATGAGGGAATGCTTAAAAAAAAAAAAAATCAGGCTTAAGCCACTTGACAGGAAAATAAAACAGCCAAGGAACATTCAAATATAATGATTTACATCCTCCTCTCCCTTCCAATATGGGTCAGGGCGTATACGGACACCATCTTTTCCAGCGTGCCTCTCTGCTTCTCACTTAACACTAGCACGCACACAGTCCCATGCCTGGATGCGGCTGGCTTAGAGCTGTGCAACGCTGCCTTTGAGTTCCTATGCCGATCTCATGGATGCTTCGAGATTTCCCTGCTCTTGGGCCCTTAGGTTGCCTGGGTGGCTGTTTTGGGAATACGAGGATTTTTCTTCCATTATTTATGTGTGCAAGCACTGTTCATTTCTCTCAAAGAAATGGAAGCCTGATTGATTTCCTAAATGTAAGAACGAGATTGTCCCTCGATAAATATTTAAGACTGACCACGAAGGGCGACCACCATCGGCTGAAAAACAAGCCCAGGAATTACTTCGTTAAAAGCTTTCCCAGCGAAGGGGACAAAATGAATAGGCATCCTATGTGCTATTTGCTCGCATCTGATGGTTTACAAACGTTGTCACCCGTCCCACTTGATCTTCACGACAGCCCCAGAGAGGCAGACAGGGCACAAATTACAAGGATTATTACCCCCCCCCATTTTTTCCCCCTTTCTTAACAGATAAGGGCTCTAAAGGCTCAAAGTCACTTAGGGAAGTCGCAGAGCGTGGGGACTAAAGCGCTTCATTCATAAGCATATTTTAAAAACATGCCTCTTCCAAGCCAGGTGAGAAGGCAGTGGGAACACAGATGAATAAAACTGGGCCCCTGCGAGGAGGCTCGCGTTCCAGCCCGGGAGAGACCGAGCTGAAGTAAACAAGTCCGGAACGCAGTGCGGACCACGGGTCTAATCTGATGTTCCAGCCGAAAGGCCGGCTCGGCTGTGATTCACAATACGTGCTCTCCGAGGGGCCAGTGGGGGCCTGGCCGTGCGCCCGGCCTGGGGTCACATCACCGCGTGCAGGGACAGCACGCTCCCGCGTTCGGCGGACGCGCCAGTGTTCCCGGGGTGCGGCGCGAAGCTCAGGGGCGCACACCCCGGCTCCCCGAATTCCCGCGCACGAGACAAGCCAGGGTCGGCGCCCCCGAGGCGGCCGCTTTGCTCCGGCCGAGGCCGCGGCATCGGGAGGGGCGGGCCGCGAGGCTGGGTGTCGCCGCGCGGGAGCCCCGGGTCCGCGCCCCCCGCCGCCAGGCGCTGCAAGCGCAGCCCCTTCCCCGCCGCGAGCTCGCCGGCCCGGCTCCCCGGCGCGCTCGTGTCCTTCGCTCGGTGCATTTCTGTGTTCCCCAGCGGGGTTTTTAACGTTCGTTTTAGTGTCACGAGCGCCCATAGGCACATTCTCCAGGAGAAAAGCAAAGAGACGCGCGGGTCGCCCCGGCCCGGGACCCCGAGGGCTCCCCGAAGGGCGGGCGGGCGGTGTGGGCCGCGGCTGGCTCGGCGCCGCCGCCCGGGGAGCGGGTCGCGGCCGCCGGTTCTCGCCGCGAGCGCCGCGCTCGGCACGCGGGAACCCGGCAGACACGCGCGTGTGCAAAGTTGGGTGAACGCAGGAGCCCACGGAGGCGCGAGGGCTCACTCCCAGGCTCGGGCGACCTCCCGCCGCGGGGACCCCATGGCCGAGCCCCGCCGGGGACTCCCGCGGTGGGGGTCCCGGCTCGCCCGGCCTCGGAGCCAGATCCCTCGGGCCCCGGGGAGGCGCGGCCGCCCGGCTCCGCGACCCCGGCCCGCTTGGGTCCACGCCGCGCCCGGCTCGGGCCTCGGCCTCGGGGTGTCCGTGGGACGGCCCCGGGTCAGACGGTTGGCGGGGCTCGGGCCTCGGCCGCCCGGCTGATCCCGGCTCGCCGCGCTGGGGTCCGGGAGGCCCGAGCCCCGCGGAGCCCCTGCCCGCCGCCTCCGGGCCCGGGTCCTCAGGGGAGCGGACCCCAGGGCGGCCCCGCTGGCCCGTGGGACGTCGGGGCGCTGCGGGGCTCGTCGTGGAGGGGGCGCCGCGGCAGGCCCAGCACGCGGCCCCGGGCTCGCTGCGAAGGAAAAAGTTGGGCAGGGGCAGGGTGGGGGGCTGTCCAAGTTTCGGGGAACTTTTCCACTTGAAATTCTACGACCCTGCAGTGCCCCCTACAGAAGGCGGCCGCCGGGGAGGGCCGGCGCCCCCCGTGACCCCCGACTGCCAGCGGCGGCGCGGCCCGGGCGGCCTGGAGCTCCGGCTCTGGCTCTGGCTTTTTTTTTTTTTTTTTTTTTCTTCCCTCTCCTGGTTGTTTTCGGATACATCTTTTCTCAGAATTGGGGGGGAAAAAAAAAAAAAAAGGCGAGCGCGAGCCGCCGCCTGCAGTGGAGCGTGCTCGGCCTCCAGAGGCAGTCGCCGCCAACTTTTCCGTTCCCGCCCCGGCTCCGCGCGCGCCTCAAACTTCGCCTCTGCCCGGGCGCGAATTTGCCTGCCGCTCGGCTCCACTCTAATGTGCGCGCCAAAGCCCCTGGCGACCGTGTGCGGCCGGGGGCCACGCTTCTGAGACTCAGGCCGACCCGCTCGTGCGCTTCCCCCGGCCCCGGGGCCCAGTTTGGGAAGGGGAAAGCGGGCGCCCCGGGAGCACCCCGGGAAGAGGGCGGAGCGCTCCCGCGCCCTGGGGCAGGGGGCAGGGAGCTCCCGCGCCCGGAACGTTGCGAGCAAGCCTTGTGAACGTCGCAGGGGGGCACTCGCGAGGGACGGACAGGAAGAGGGCCGGGGGGACGCCAGAACCCGGGACCACAGCACGGAAACGGCCCGGGGCTGAGTTGCAGTCAGATCCGGGGATGGAGGGAGCCGGAGAAGAGGAGTGAGGAGGCTGGGGAGGCAGGCCCTGCTGCCCTCCTGGAGGCCGGCAGGCCGCTGTGGCAGTGGAGGACCAGGCCGCCCAGAAAGGGAAGGGGTCAGGAGGTCGGGCCCGGGCCTTAGCCGGCTCCCACCAGGCCCAGGAAGGGAGGGCCAGGCGCCTTGGAGTTCAGGGCCCAGGCCTGTCCCGGGGTTGTCCAAAGGAGGCCTGGGCCAGGCCTCTTGTGGGGAAACTGAGTCAGAGGCAGGCCTCAGGGCCGGGCCTCGAGGCCTGCGAGCCAAGTTAGGGGCAGGGGGCACAGACCCTTGGGGGTCTCAGAGACTAAAGGGGGGTAGGGGGCTTCAGAGCCTCCCAGTCCAGAGCCGGATTGGCGAGTTAGACGCTTGTAGATCCAAGGTTGGATTGGGGTGGGGTCTCTGGGACGTTGGCCAGCCAGGCAAGGATTGGGGGGATTCAAGTGCTTAGAGATCGAAGGCAGGCCTGAGTAGGGGGAGTCAGACCATTGGAAAGCCTAGGTGGTTATTTGGGGAGGGGTCTCCGCGCTTTGGCGAGGCGCAAAGCTGTGCCTGTTGGGCTCGAGGCCTTGTCCAGAGGGGTTTCCGTGCAGGGCGGGCCGCCTGGGCCAGGCCGAGAGAAAGAAAGTGAATAAACCAGGACGCTCAGTGGGCGGGGGGCCCGAGAGGGGGGTCCCAGAGGGTGAGCCATGGCCACCAGGCGTTTAACCGACGCTTTCTTGTTGTTGCGGAATAATTCCATCCAAAACCGGCAGCTGTTAGCCGAGCAAGTGAGTAGTCACACCACCTCCAGCCCTCTGCATTCACGTAGCATTGCTGCGGTGAGTCTCCCGGCGGCCTCTCCGACACGCGCGCCGTGTGCACGGCGGCTCTGCCTGTCTGTCTGTCTCTGTCTGTCTCTCTGTTTAAAAAAAACAAGATAAGAGTCATGAGACTGAGAGTGGTCGGAAGCGCCAGGCCCCCCGGCGCGGGCCGGGCACGCCTCTCACCCCGGCTGGGGAGCAAGCGGCTGGAGGCCCCCGCTGCAGCTCGGCCTGGCCCGCTCCTGCTCACTTCCGCACCCCTCCCCCACCCCACCCCCGCCGCGGCCGTCACCGCACGACTGGCCGCCTCCAATTTACATATGTTTTAACACGAAGATTGGGGGAAAATTGGGGCCTTTCTGAAGCCTTTTTGTCTCGTTTTGTTTCAGCCCCCCTCCTCCCCCCCGCCTCCCACCCCCATACGGGGCCTCACTTTGGTCCTGATGGCCGGGTTGCGGGCTCGTAGAACCCCCATCCTTGCAAATGCACGGCACCCTCCCCCCCCCAAACGAGGAAGCAGTGGGGTTGTGCGTGTGTGTGTGTGTTTTGTTTTGTTTTTTGTTGTTTTTTTCCCCACCCGTTTTCTTCTCCTGGCCTCGCCGCCAGGATGGGGCCGCGTTCCCCGTGAATGATCGCCTCGCTGTTGTTCCCGGGGGCTCGTGTGTGTGCGACTGAGGTGCTAGGATCTTCGTTTTCCATTTCCCACACAGGAAATTAAGCTTTTCCCTCCATTCGAACTTTAAAAACAACAACAACAACAAAAAAAACCATGGTGTGTATGTGAAAACTAACCTTTAGAATAGCCCATGTTTTTTTGATTTAATTACCTGAACCTTTCTTTAGCCCCGCGGTGGAGTCTACCAGGGAGGCCGGGGAGGATGACTGAGGTGGTTTTGTTTGTTTTCGAAGAGGTCTGCTTTCCCTTTCTGAGCCTCGGTTTCTTGCTCTTTCTTGCTCTGATAAATAAGGCGAGGGGTCTGGGTGCTCCGTGCCGGCCGGCGATGAGCCCTGGAGTACCCGAAATTGAAAAGTGAAGTGACAAAACTGGCTCGCGGGGGGGGGGGGGGGTGTCCTCCTTGCTGCAGACAGGCAGGGGGAGGGAAATAAAGTGACCCCCAAACCAGACTCTCAGGCATTATACTTGAGACACGCAGCTTTGGGGATCTCACAGTTATTTCTCCCCTTAGGGACCATATTGCTTCTTAATTTTTTTCCTTTATGACTTTACCGAATGCTTCTGAAAATCATGCCATGTGTCCTGGTGATGGAAAGACCATCCACAAAGACAGTTTTTCCTTTTTGTAAATCACAAGTAGAAAATGTCTTTGGCCATATTGCTCCTATAGAAAAACTGTTTCAAGCCATGTGAACAGTTTGAGGAATAAAATAGTGTAGTCAGGTCTAAAAGCATAGAAAACAGGGATGGGGTGTGTTTAGATTTTTATTTGCTTAAGAATTTGAATTTTTTTTTTCCTGCATGCTAACTAAAGAAATCTTATTATACGGAAATAAGTGTAAATGGACGCGGGCTAATTCCAGTGCAGATTTAGGAAAGAAGGTTCTGAAATAAGCCAAGAATTAGAGAGTAGAAACCGAATGAATAAAACTCCTCAATGGAATTTCAGTTTTATCAAATAAGATGTCAAAATTGCATATTCCTTACATGGCTTGATTTTATGCTACTGATGGGGGAGAAAAACCCCACAGAACTAAAACTCGCATTAATGTTTCTAAGGTATCAGTTTTAATTTATTGAAAAACGTTGTTTGCTTTTAAATTTTTAATCGTATATAAGGTTCAAAACGCCCTGAACCATTGGGTAACACGAGACTTTTATTCTTATTAATTATTAAATCAGACAGTTTAAAAACCTGGTGTCTAAGCCGGGAAGCTTTTTTTAAAAGTGCATCTTTAAGTCAAACAGATTTTTTAAAAATGGTTTTCTACGTTGGGCAATTAAAAAAAAATATGTATATATATATAAGCTAAGGCAGATAATTAAATATGGATGGTTGGAGTATACAATTCGGAAAAATAGATATGTCAACAAAAGGTGCAGATATGTATAGCAAACTCAGACAATTTCTTGAAAATAGATTTCAGGATCAGACTAAATACACACATCTCAGAACATTCAAAGATATGTTCTGTATATTTTACCATTTAAAATACTGCATACCTCGATTAGTCTGGAATTTTTCTCAGATTGTAAGCAGTCAGATCATGTAAAATATCCTTGTAGTCAGTTCAGAGGATCTAAAAAACAGAATTTGCAATTAAACAAAAATGGCTTAAGTTAGAATTTAAAAAGAAAATACACATTCATATTTTTGTGCACATTAAAAAAACACATGGCTGTCAGATTTTTCTGAAGCGTTCAGGGGCAAAGTATTATATCTTCAGTTTGCTTACAATTGATTCAACAGAAACGGTTCTGCACACACACACACACAAAATCAAACATGGCAAGTGTTAACATGACTAAGTACAGGGTATAATTCTTTCGACTTTTCTGGAAGTTGGAAAAGTGCTGTAAACATTTGGGAAGAAAGCCATGTCTAACACAATTTTTTAAAACTTTATCAAATAACTTAGGCAGTGTTTTCTCTGCGTATCTAGCTCATAGAAAGGCTAACACCTTGTTTCTGAATTGGAAATTTCATAACCGAGTAGCAAATCAAAGAAAATCATAGTTGTTAAATTTGAAAATAGACTGGGTTTTAGGTGATATTAGTAATGATGAGTTAATTAATTATAATTAAGTTTGTTAATTTTATCAGAGATACCTACTGAAATGTTTAGTAGTAAAATGTTAAAATGCCACTTTTTTATATACTTAACCCCCCCCCCAAGATGAAACAAATAAGGGAAAGTATTACTGATTGTTAAGCCTGTTGAGGACTGTGGGGTGACATTATACCATTTTACATACTTTTCTGTATGTTTGAAAAATTGTAAATAAAAACTTAAAAGATATATACAGGTCACTAAAAACGTGAGAAAAATAATTAAAAGGAGACAATTTGCACATACGTAAAACTTGGGTAATTAAAAAGGAAGCAACTAAATTTTAGAGTTTAACTTAATTTAAAAAATCATAACCTGAATTTTCTAGTTCCTAGTTAGAAGAAAAAGCTGTAGAAGTTGATTTTAGTGTGTGTTTGTTACCTCACACACAACCCAAAAGAAATCAGTAAATCACGTTGAACTGATAGTTTGGGGTTGGTTTTTTTTTTTTCAAGTTTTAAATCTGAACGTTCACATCCTTATTTAAGGAAAAAGCTGTGGAAATTGTCAAGATGTATGCATGTGTGTATATCTCACACCTCAAAACAAAGTACACCTAAAGCCGTATCATTCAAGAAACTTAAACATGCTTTTTTTTTTTTTTTTTTTTGCATCCTACTTGGAGGGGAGATAAACCCCCAGAAGTTGGGTGGGGGGGGGCTTATTGTGCATACCTACATGCATGCATAATAAAAGAGGTTTTTGCAGCGTTCAGGCAAATATGTCACAGCTAAGCAGGAATTTAAGGAGGATGTACAGCGACAAAACAAAATCCCCTGGGCCAGCAGAGACCTAAAGGTCCTTGACCCGACATCCCCTCTATGATAACCCCTGTGCCTCTCTTCCTTGACCACATTCTGTGATGGCTGTAGGAAATTCCAGCAGCCAGTCATTCCACCTCTTGTGCTACCAAAAAAAGTCTTTGCCCATATGAACCCCAACTCTGTACCTTGTGTCCTGTGGTCCTAGCTTGGGTTCTGGCCCTCGGGGTCTCTGACACGGGAAGCCTCTTCCTTCTGCACGATAGCCCTGTAGCCTTCACGTTGCCGAGAGCTTTCTCCGTCTAGCTCAGCAGTCCCTGCTCAGACAGCCTGGTTAAGTTTCTTGCCTGTGAATGAAACCTAGTGTTTCTGTATGCTTTTTCAAGTTTACCACCCAGAACTGAACAAAATTCCACTTCATTGTGTTTTTCCTTGTACTGATACTGGTAAAACTAATTGTTAGAAACAGACTGGGGTTTGATTTTTAGATGTGGAGCAAAATGCAGTGGTTGGCATTTCTCATTCATTGTGTTTGGGCCTCACTGTGGGCTCCCCCATCACCGCTGTGCCGCAAGGGCAGGTGTGAAATAAAGGAAGGCGCAGGACTTGAAGTCTGGGAATTTAGGGTTACGTCGTCGCACTTTGCGGCTGACCCAGAATGTGTCTGTAGGCAAGCTTTTTAAACCCTTCCGACGTCTTTGCCTTATTTATAAGTTGAGGGGCTTAAGTTAGGTGATTTCTAGGGTTTCAATACAGTTTCTCCTGGCCCAGCACACAGCCCTAGCTTTCATTTAAAAAGGAGAAGTAGTCCACAGCATCCCCGTGCCTGTCAGCCCGGTGTCACGCAGAAATCCCGGGAAGCAGCTCCAGTGCTTTGCAGAAATAACTCTTGACATTGTTTGGCCAAGTGCAGGTTTTAAGGCATCACCTCATTCAAGCAGTTACAGGCAGCTTGGCTTTAAGTAGCTGAAATGAATTTACAAAATAAAGTAAACATTCCAAAAAACGTGTAAAGTCTTAAATTAATGAAACGTAGTTGTTGAGTTGTTGTTCCATCTAATGAGGTGCTGTAGGACGCGGGTGATTGCTTTGATCTGGGACGGATCTGAGTGAGAGATTGGAGCGACAGGTTAGCGTTCACTGCCTGACCTGTCCTCTGCTTGAAAATAACGCCCAATCTGTAAATGGAAGCTGGGGTTAATTGGCCTTAGATTAGTTTGGAACCAGCACATTATTTTTAATGAAACATGGTATGCTTTAGGGGAAAAAATGACACTCAGGATTAACTAAGGTTGTAGGAAATCTGAAATCCTTCGTCAGTCTTGACGGTAATATTTGCCAAGGCTTACTGAGAGCTGACTGTGTGCCTGGCACTGGGGCTCTGTGCACGCGGGCACTTTCCGTGTATGGCCTCATTTCATCCTCACAGAGCTCTGTCACACAGGTGCTGTTGTTTTTCTCATGAGACAGATGAGGGAACTGAGGTTTGCAGGAGTCAGGGAGCTTGCCCAGTGCCACCTGCCTGGCGAGTCAGGGTGCTGGGATGGGGCCTCGGGCGACCCTGGCTCCAGAGGCCCGTGCTAACCCACTGGGCCACAGCAGTGCTGGCTGCCTTTCCAGGACTCGTGGCGCAGGTCCTGGGAAATGGAAGAACCCATTGTTTAAATCTTTTTTTTTTTTTTTTTCTTTTTCTTGCACTAGGCTAGCATCTTCTGTATGTCAGTTAGCAACCACAGAGTCCATTTTTACCAGCATATTGAAGGTTCTAGTCCCCACTGAGTCTGTTGGAAAATTAATTCTCTGTCTTTAGAATCCAAGTATGAAATCATTGTATATTTCTCTTTAGATTCATTTGCTTTCCTGTCTCTAAAGATTCCCTTTGAGCAGTGAGGCTTATTTGAGAATAAGGGTACTTTGTTGGATAAAAGTGAAGCAAACTTTTATTTGTGCAGTAACGGAAATAAAGTAAACAGCACCATAGCATAGACCTGTGCTTCCAACTCCGTTTGCTCAACTTTCCCAGACTTCCTGAGTAAACACAGATGGGTTTCCACTTACTTTTCAGTTTTATGTAGAAAGTTCTTTAGACTATAAATTCCACATGCTGCTTGGAGTTTCAATATTTGCTTGATTATATGCCATGAGCAGGTCAGAAACCTAGATTTAGACATTGTAAAGATTTAGAAGGTGATGATGTATAGTAACGTGTTTTCATTTGGCTATATTTTGGTTTTTCCTTATGGTAATTCTAAATGTTTTAATTTGGGTCCTGACAGAATTTTCTGGTAATTTGGTGGCTGGGGGAGTTTTGAAGGCCTTCTCTTTTTGAATAGCAAAATGGGATTGGCGGGGGTGGGGGTGGGGGCTCTTTGAAAAGATGACCTTCTGAATTTAATTCCAGATGTGGTATGGTAGTAGCTGCCTATGGCTAGTAATTCCCTGAATTGTTAATAAAATTAGAAATGCTGGAAGGTGGGGTGGAAGGCGGCCCAAACACCTGGGTCTGTCCTCATCTCAGCCATTAAGCTCTGAGATTGGGGAAATGGATTTATAGATTTTGAAGCTTAGTTTTCTTACTTGCGATAGAGAGTGTCTTACCTAGCCGGTGATTCTGATTTCACCTCTTAGCAACTAATAATTGTAGAAACCAAAAGATCAGAGTGTGTGTGCTTGGTTAATAATCAAGGACAGGCTCCCGAGCGGCAGAGATCTTAACCGTGGTTTGCAGTGACACTTTGTTCAAAGATCAGATGCCAAGGAGCTGCTGCAGAACAGGCAGATGGACGGACGGAGACCCTGAAGTTAGGGGTTTGCCCTGTGCCTTGTTTTATTAATACAAACATTTCAGTGCTTTCTTGATGAAAATGTTAAAGCTTTTAAAAAATAGAAACATTTTCTTTTTTTCTTTTTAAAGTAAAAGGTAATTAAATCAGATTTCCATTTGACACTATCTTCTCTGTTAAAATGTTCTGGTACTACTGTCAACGGCAGGTGTGTATATAAATAGAGTTCACTTTGCTCTCAAAGCAAATTGTGGGAGGAATGAAGAGGACTTTCAGCTTTCTATAATGTCAGCTAATTGAATTTTTACATGGAGGAATATTGCTTGATTACACTTTTTATTACTGTCATTGTTTAATAATATTTTGGCCCTGATAGACCAGTTTCATTTGCACTATTAATTTTTAAATAAGAAAGTTATGTTTTTAATTTTCTAAATTTACTGCTAAGCATTAAAAAAAAAAACAGTTGATTATTGAAATTTACCAGTAATTATTTCACTGATCAATACTACACAAAAGAAAAAAAGACCTCGTTGTGTAGATTATGCATCATTAGTAAATATCTGTTCAGAAGATAAAGTTCCATGTTGATCTGGAAAAGGACCTTTAGTTTTAAATTGAAACTTAATCCTCTGGCTGCCGGTGCTGCTTCCTTCCTACCCCCCTTAGGAAAAAAAAAATCTCTCCTTATCTTTTTGTTTTGTTTTGTTTACTTGCTTTTCTAATAGCTTTATAAATAACTATGTGCTTTCTGGGCTAGTAATAATATATGGCCAGCAAATGGGAAGAGTTTTTCTTTTCTTTTACCACCTGTGTCTCTCTCCGGGGAAGAATGGTTTCTCGGCTTGCTTATTACCATGGATAAAGCCGTGTCTGCGGGATTGAATTTGTAGAGACCTTACATGTGTGGTCACTCAAATATTATCTGAATACAGCCATAGATGATTTTTGTGGGGTGTTCATTTTCTAATTTTGCTGCATTTGCAGGGCTGATTTACATGCTGAATGTACATGTATTTGACACAGTGAAACTGCATTTTAGCTTTGCTTTCTTTTTTTTTTTTTAATCTTCCTAAGGGAAATTTAGAATATTGTGTGTGATAGTTTATATTTACGAAACAGATTGGCATTATATTTTAGTGAAAGTAAAGCGAGTGTATTTTATTTGTTTATTGTATTTTAATTTTTACAGCTGTTTATTGTTTGTTTCCTATTTCATTCACCAAAACAACAATCACAGTAAATAAAGAAAAATATATATTGATGTAGATTTTTTTTTTTTAAAGGAACAATCAAAAGGGGAAGATTTTTTTAAATGCCTGGGTTAGTGGATCTTTATTTTTAGTTTGCTTTAGAGTTGCTTAAGATCAGTGTTCTCTCAACTGACCATACCTTATCTGTCTGTCCCCATCCTTCTTTTTCTCTTTGCTATCCCTAACTGGATGGGACTGGTGGGAACGACATGCCTCTTCAGGAGCTGGATGAGGTATTGTGTTTTGAATATTTTTGTATGTTAGTTAATAAAATGATGTCGGATTTTTCCTGAAGTCTTTGGTCATATACAGAACACCAACAGAGCTTATATATATTTTAGCATTTATTTTGATTACCTATAATTGTTGTGCTTAACAATTTAATCCTCAGGATTTATTTAATATGCTTTCACACCAGGTAAATTGGTGGTTTAGGGAAGGGCTTAAGGAACTATTATTTACTGCTCTTAGGAAAGTGTCTCGACTTTGGCAGCAGTAAAGATGGAGCCTTTTCTTGCACTTCCAAAAACCCAGATTGTTTTTAGGATTATGTGTGTAACTCACATGGAGTACGGAAGGACGTGATGTCTGGGGAGAGCCCGAAGGAAGGAGGGCTCAGGCCCCGGGGACCCGCCCGGGAGGCTTCCAAGCCCAGTGTTTGGGGTGAGGCTGGTGAGCCCCCGTGCGTGCTCACTGAGCTGGGGAGTGCGGCATCTGCTTTCTGCCCCCTTCCCAGCAGCACACTTTTGGCCTTTTCCTGACTTACTGACAGTTCACCCAGAAGATGAAGAGGGTGCGTATTCCTAGCACTTTATTCTAGAAGCGCTAATGGAAGGGTCGAGGGGCAAGGAGATTGAACTGTGGCTGTCCGTTTTGTGTCTCCATCACTCATTTCAGCAGCAAAGGGGTAAAAATATTTTTCCTGAGGGTAGACCTTTTAAAAAGAGTAATGGAGGGGGGTGTTTTTTGTTTTCGTTTTTTTTTTTTTTAATTTAGAAGTCTGACCAGTGAGCTGGGATTAGGGTGACTATCTTCAAAACCGTTGGGGCTCCTAACCGGAAGGTAAAGATCTACCTGTAAGCTTTAAAATCCTTTTTAACTCGTTGATAATAGCAACGGACAGGGGACAACCTCAATATCCCACATGGAGAACTAGTGAAATAAGCGAGGTAGATCGCGTCCTGATGCTCCGTCCCTCTGACCGAGCGTAGCCCTTCCCCGCGGGCCGCAGCCCCCTGAGCTCCCAGACCCATGGCTGAGTGCAAAGGAGCCCGGGACCAGATAGCACGCACGATGTGATTCCCGCTCTCTCGGTTTCTGATTTAGAGAAGAAGGACTCACATTGGTGCTTGTGTGTACTTAGAAGGTTTCTGAAGAGACACAATAAACAGTTTGCAGTGGACACCATCCAGGAAAAGTTTGGGACGGACGAGAAACTTCTTTCATTGCTTACCTTTTTCTGGTTGGATATCCGTTTTTCAAACATGTGCATGTATTACTTTTGTCATTAAAAAACAATTAGGATTTAAAAGCAGCTACCCTTAAGCGGGTAGCTCATTGAGCCACGTGCCATGGCTTTGCTGACCAGCCTCCAGCCGCGTGAAGGTCTGGGGCTTAGGGAGGAGGCCTTGTAGAACAGATTTTCCCCCTTGTTGAACAGTTCGGAGATACGGGTCTTATGGCCCCCAAAGGGAAGTGTGCGATGGGGGACAGATAGCAACAGGACAACTTGGGTTGAAGAAGCATTGACCACTGTCCACACGGGGATCGCATCTAAAGTCAGGGTACTCAGGATTGGCCCTCTGAGCCAATTTCCAGTCTTTCCTCCTTCCACTCTTGGAGCTAGCAGGCCCTTCTGCTTTTCTTCTTAGCTTCTGGGCGTTTAAAGGGGCTCTCCACATTGTCACCAGAGACCCTGCGTGGAGAGCCCCTTCGCCACACACAGCTCACGTGCTGTCAGAATTCTCTGGGCTCAAAGCCCAGTCCCCGTCCCTGTGCACGGGGCCTCCTCGTGCTCTCGAGCGCTTCACTTGGCCCTCCGTGTCCTTTGTCCAGACCCATTCCATCTTTTATGGAGTGTAGCTTCCAGAATTGCATTTTATTTACTTCGTTCCATCTCCTTACTGGTGACTCAGCTAGTTATAATTGTATACTTGTTACTGCTAAATTCCCAGGTGCTGAGGTAGGGGCTGGGGATGTTTGGGAAGGATGTCCAGAGCCCCGCCTCACCGGAGCTGCAGGGGTGCTGCAAATTAGTGCCTTCTGGGAGTGGTGAGAGTGACCACCTGGTTCTGGGCGTGAGGTAGGTGGAAGCACACCCCTTCAAGTTGAGGTCTGGGCAGACTTTGCTGACTGCACCCCTTGGGTCTCCCAGAGTAGAGCCATCCTGTTCGGTGACGCTCCGTAGTGTGTCCACACTAGACTGTCATTCTACTTAAATCAGCTTGAAAGTCTGCAGCCTGGGGGACCACTCTTCTTCCTTCTCCAGAAGGACCAAGTGCGGTGTCCCTACTCTCTTAACCCAGGGAAGTATCTGGCCCTCTCCTTTTGCTCCCTGCTCTAATCTACTTCCTCTTGTATAACAAAGTCATCTCCCAAGCTGTTGGGTTTTTAAAATTCATAATAGGACGTAATAAAAAATTACAAGAAGTAAATGTCAAGCTCTCCAACCACGTATCCTAGGCAGCGGGGAGTGATACAGTGGGGACATGGGGGCCCCAGACTGGGCCCACCGGTCGCCTGCTGAGAATGTCCGTCATGGGGGAGCCGGCCGGTGGTAGGGAGGAGGCAGGGGCTCATTGTCCATATTTGTACAACAGGGGGCAGTCCCCTCCAAAGACTTGTTGGGATACAGAGATCAATTTAGTGGAAGGGCAGCACCGACAACTCAGGCCATCATTGCTCCCTACTGATTTTTTTTAAGGATGTGTATAATAATTGAGAAGAAAGGAAAATCAGTGAAACTAGCAGCATTTATATCTGTCTGGATGGTGTGATTCTCTGATTTTTTATTTCTGTATTTTTTTGTATATTTAAAAAGGTGTCTGTTTTGAACATTTATTGTTTCATAATCAGAAAAAGTAATCACTATTTTAAAACTTTCACAGATTTTTAAAAACACATGGTAGTGCTGACATCCCTTGATTGAGTTATGCCTGTGGCCTGACTTCATCATATGCGCTCCTAATTCTCCCACGTGGAAGCGAGGGTGGCCGGGCTGTAATTTTCAGCGTCCCTTCTGGCCTTTTTAACTGTTCATTGCCACAAGCGATCCAGAATTGTCGGTATTGTTTCTTGTTGCCAATGCATTATGACTGAACGTAGTTTGTTTATTTTATTTTTAGAAGTAGGGTCGGGGGGGTGGGGGGGAGTGGGTCTGACCATGCTAATCTCAACAGAGGCTTTGCCTTGTCCTTAATCTTGCAGTACACTAACTCAGGGTTTTCTAAGAGTAGAGAGGCTCTGTATTCGGAGCAGCCAGATTTATAGGAGTCTGTGTGTGTGTGCGTTCCTTCCATAGATCAAGAGCTTGTCCGTACCGTCTGGTGCTCTTTTAGGGGCGAATGTCAACGTCCAAAGTGGATCAAGGGCGAAAGATGACTTGAGTGAGACTAGTAAGAAGCCTTTTGGGTATGCTGTTTTGAGCTTCTGTTGGAATTTTCCTGTGCAACCCTGGGTTAGGGTCACACACCCCCACAGTTCTTGGAGGACAGAGCCACAAATCAGAGACAGGAATTCTGATATTCTTATGAGTACAATTTTTACTAATTTTTTTTTTTAACTTAAAAAATAGGGGAAGATATTTTACTTGAGAAGCACAAGTTCATTTAAGAAAAGCTTTAAAGACCGGTGTCTTATATTCAGAGAGGGGACTAAGTTGAAATTCAGCCAGGATGAGTAAAGAGAATTAAAAATCTGGCCATTTTTAAAGCCTGTGTTGGCTAGAATGGCAGCTTGAAAACTGATATGTCCTGGGTCTTAAAAAAATAAGAAAACATGTTCTCAAATGTGAAGTGAGGTTTCTGAAACTGAAAGGGTGATTGTTTTGCACTTAAAATATATTTTTTTAATGTTCATCTTTGTTCCTCTTTCAAATAATTGACATTTATCTTCAGTTGTGTTTACTCTTCTCAAAACAATGTGGTTTTTTAAATTTAAAGTTTGTACTGAGAAAATAAATGACACATTTCATCCAAGTACTGCTGAATTTCTTTTTCACGATAAGCATGGCTATAGACTATGTTAGAGAGGGGACAGGTTTTCCCATTTTTCAAGTTGGCAAAACCCTGATGCAGTGTAGGGGATGCTAGGGCCAGCTTGGCCAGCTGGCATCTGTCCCCTATGGGCGGGGGTCTCTTCATTAGCAGGCTTCCTTAGAACATTTGAAGAGAAATGTGTTTGCCCCAGTTTTAACTTACATGCATTTTTGGGGGGAACACAGCTCTTGTGTAAAATTAAGTACTGCTGAAAAGAGGTGAGTCCACTTCCAACTGACTTTTCTCATCTGACAGTGTCTCATTCGTTTCAGCTAAAGTGATACTAATTACTATCCAGATAAATTTAGATAAATACCATCTCTGTATCTTTTTAGTTCAGTATATTTGTAAAAACAGTACAAAGTGAGATCCTGAGTTTAAAAACCATAAGTAAAGCAAATTATTACGCCATTGAAAATGATACAATAATAAAACATAGCGGGCCGGGTAATAAGCCAGGATCGCAAGAGCAGTGTCGCCCGTGAGGAGGCACCGCAGCAGCTCTGGGCCTTGCTGAGTTTTAAGAGTTGGAGGTGGAGGTTCCCGTTCTGCTCCCGCAGGCCCACGGCTCTGTGTCCAGCACCGCTGTGTGCATGGCCAGCCCCTCCTGCCTTGGTCCCTCTGCCCTGCACGAGGTTGCGCACCTCCTGGGGACGTCGGAGCAGGAGTTGGAGGAACTGACAGCTCCGCTGCTTGCTGTCTGTCCTGCTCTGTCTAGGATGAGTCTGACCCTCATCGCCGCGTCCACAGAGGGTCAGGGAGGGAGGCCACTTTGGCCTCTGCGCTCCCTGGGAGCCTGCCCTGTAGTCCCAAGCACCGCTGGTGGGGGGACTGGGGCTGAGGACTGTGTTTCCTGGTGGTGTTTCAATCTGGAGGCTTGTTGTCCTGATTTGTTTTCTTAGCAAATTGCAGTTCTGTTTCCCGGGCCTTCCAAAGTGCCGGGCTGCTCATGCAGTAGATGGGGCTTCTGGAGTCCGCCCGCCCGGTGGTCGTCTGTCCCGGGATAGCTTTGTGACCTTGGGCAAGCTCCTTAACTTTTCCGAGTTTCAGTTTCCTCATTTACAGATTGGAATAATAGCTCCTAGCTCACCTAGTTTCTGTGAGGACCAAAACAATACAAAGGACATAAGATCCCTATTAGGGAGCTCTGAAAAGCGAGCTGCGCCTGAGGGTTAGCGCTTCGTGGACTCAGCCCCAGATCGCGCAGGTTGGATGACACACGGCTTGTTTACAACCGCAGATGACACCGTGGTCCTGTAGGGTCCACGCGGCGGCGGAATGCTGGTGACTTAATCACGACTCACAGACGTTCCGGGAGCAGTTACAAGGATTCTGGTCCCTTCCTTGTGGTCGTCGCACACGGTGTGATCTGTGAATGCACAGAAGGCCCTACGCCCCTGGGGGCAGAACTGGGCGAGGTGGTGGAGTGGGGCAGGGGCAGATGCAAGACCCCAGTTTGCTTGTAAGAATTTTGCCATAAACTGTTCAGGATTTAGGGCTTATTACTTGAAGAATTTTTTTAATGTAGGTTTTTCCTTACATTCTGTTTTTCCCCTTTATCTGTGGATTTTTAAATTTTGCCTTGTTCCTTTATTAGAAAAGCAAACAAGTATTTGCTAAATGAATGAAAAAATAAATTTAGATAAATGCAAGGAAGGGGGAAGAAAAGCAATATAAATTCTTCACCCAATTCTGCAGTATGATTTAGAAAATTTACAAAGTATTACCTGTACAAGACTTTTATATATTGTTTTCCATTATTTTTTGATCATCGTTTGGATCTTTGGAAACTGGCAGTTCTAAATTCTGAGCTCTGGAGGCACCTCAGGATTCTGCCTCTAGGCAAGAGAACAGCTTAACCAAGCCAGACCCACGGTCACCCTCCCCATCTTCCAGGCTTTCTAAGGCAGTGTCTTATGCAGGAAAAATCAACGGGAACTCTCGGTATCATTTCAAAATAAGTGAAAACGTTGCCTGTGGACATTGAGCTGAAGAAAGGAAGCGGCAGTCAGGATTGCAGTCAGATTTTTCAGGATGGCTTTAGCCAAATGGTGGGTAATTTGCTAATCGTTTTAGGCAGTTCTTTCACAGATTTTAACACACAGTTAATGATCTCGTGACCAAGATAACTGGATCAGCCCCATTTCCAAAATAAGCTAAATGTGTGAGAGTGAACCTCGCTCCTGTTGAACGTTTTGTTTGAGTCCATTTGTAACCTAGTGTTTTTTTTTAACTTGTATCTGATTGCATTAATTTTTGAGGCTCATGCCGTCGTGTGTTACAGTACTAGTACTAAGAGGTCTTTCTGTTAAGGATCTTCTGTTGATTTTTTTTATTACATTTCTATAGCCAGATCAAGTCAAATTCATGTTCACAAGTATGTCCAAGAAAATTAAGAACTGGTGCATGAAAAGATAGGAAAACAGTCCCAAATCCTAGCAGTTTCAGAGCAAGCTTATGATCAGGCAAGTGCACTTACTCCTCCATTTTTTTGTCTTCTTAGGGAGCGACATTTAAGAGGGTGTAAGAGTTTGCCTATCAGAGTGGAATCTGAATGATGTTTTTTCATGTCCCTTTATTTCCCCGTAGCTTGCTGATGACCGTATGGCTCTGGTGTCAGGCATTAGCTTAGATCCAGAAGCAGCAATTGGCGTGACAAAACGGTCACCTCCGAAATGGGTGGATGGAGTGGATGAAGTAAGTTGAATGTTAGTTTCATACTTTCTTATTTCTGTAAGTCATTATGATGCCGACGTCTGTTACGCTCTCTGCCATAAAGACTGATCTGGTTACACTTGAGTGCACGTCCCTGGAAATACTTTGCTTTAGGTTCATTCAGGTCACACACCACAAGAAGAGGTGTGTGTGTGTGAGCGATCTTGGCGTTAGGAGTGACTACCTGGATTATAGAGGGAAACTGAAGAGCTGTGTGACGAGGAGGGGTGTTTGAATGAAAAGTTGCTCACGCGTCAGTGAGCCTACAAGTCGGCCGAAGCCTGCGCTCGTACTCGGGTGCAGCGAATTGTCTGGGAGGCGGACGACGCCTGGCGGGCATCAGTGGGGTCCTGGTGATTTCATTTGTTTAGATACAGTATGATGTCGGCCGGATCAAACAGAAGATGAAGGAGTTAGCCAGCCTTCATGACCAGCATTTAAACAGACCCACCCTGGATGACAGCGGCGAGCAAGAACGCGCCATCGAAATAACCGCCCAAGAGATCACTCAGGTGAGGGTGGAAATGGACCCCGGGGGACGGGCACTTCCCAGCTTCTCATGACCCTCTCAAAAGCCATTACGTGGTGCAGACTCTAAATCAGATCACACTTCCCAACCCCACGTTCACAAAGGGACATGAGGCTCTGAGTTCCCCCAAGAATCAGCATGTGTTGTAGAGGAATGGGGCTGGTTTTCTCTGGTCGGTAGATACCACCACGGACTGAGTTAGAAGTGTGTACCTTTAATTGTGTACTAGTGATTACAAATTATTCATGTTAAAAAATGGTCCTTGTAATTGGAAAAGATCAGGAGCTGTTGCCCAAGACTCAAGTATATTGGTATCCTTGAGGAACTTAGTACCCTAGAAAAATTCTTGTAAAATGCTCAACTTGAGTAACTTTTAAGTAAGCTGACTAGTGTGTGAGCTCTAGTGTCTTATATTCTGTACTTGTTTGTGTCTCCTGGTTGTGATCCGCAGTGGAGGGGCCAGGTGCTCCGGGAGAGCCCTGGGTGTTGGAATGTTTGAATCCCAGCTCTTGGCAGGGCAACAACGCCATGGTTCTCATCCCTCTGACTCTGGTGTTCTCATCTATAAAATGGGAACAGTAAAATTAATGCCTGCCCCAGGGTGGGCATGGGGGTTAAGTGAGAAGATGGCAACAGCGGGGCGACACGTGACGACGCGTTAGAAGGTGTGCCCCGCATCCTTTCCCGTCTGGTTGGGTCTTTCTGAGGATGTAGAGGAGGCCTCCGGCAACTTTGATCTGGTCCCCTTTCCCGAGGTCCGTCTGCGTGAACAGAGCGGTTGCCGTCCCTGGGACGCGAGTGCGGAGGCGCTGGCGCTCGGGGCCCCTTCCCGGCCCGCTGTGAGCCATGCGCTTGTTCTCCCAGCTCTTCCACAGGTGCCAGCGAGCCGTGCAGGCTCTGCCCAGCCGGGCGCGCAGGGCCTGCTCCGAGCAGGAGGAGCGGCTCCTTCGCAACGTGGTGGCCTCGCTGGCGCAGGCTCTGCAGGAGCTGTCCACCGGCTTCCGGCGCGCGCAGTCGGGCTACCTCAAACGTGAGTGTCACCGGTGCTCTGGGGGCTTGGGGGTCGCGAGGATGCCAGCGCTAGGACTGCGGACCGCTTCGGTTTTCATCCTTCTCTTCTGCTGCTCCTTTTCCCTCTCCTCCTCTGCCCTCCATGATTACCCCCGCGGGAAGTTCGCACCTTCCGGCGCCCACGGAAGCCCCGCCCCCACGGAAGCCCCGCCCCCACGGAAGCCCCGCCCCCAGCCGCGCCGCGGCAGGTGCTGCCTGGACGAGGCTGAGCGCGGGCTGGCGGGACAGCCGGCGAGCAGCGAAGCGTCCGGCTTCGAGAACTGGGGGAGAATCCTTCCAGCTCGTTTGTGAAGCCTGTGGCTCTCCAGATGCTGGGTTGGGGGAAGCAGCTGACAAAGCGGAGAAACGCGTTGTGATGACGTGAAAGCTTTATATTTCCGCAACAACTGAAGTATTTGAGTGCCTGGAAGCCTCTTGTGCGAGTGGTTGAACCACTGGCTGCTTGGCGCTAGTGGCCCACTCAGCCGACCTTCTCTTCTAGACGGTGGGAAGTCTGGTTGGCCACATCCGCATTCGCATTACCTCATAAACGGTTCTACTTGGTTGCCATTGTAATCAGTAGTGTCCCCACATACTGACAAAACAAAAACCAAAACCTAGTTCCCCCTCCCTCGGACAACTGGCATGCTTGTATTTTAATTTCAGTACTTCTGAAATTTGATTCGGGCCGTTTGGAGTTGTTACTAGAGACGCTTCTAGAGAGAAATACTGGTTTTTAAAAAAAAAGTTTCATAACAGCAGTTAGATGAACTATTTCTGCCTCACTTAGAGACTCTCAGGTGGCTTTAAGTGTCGTGTTGTCACCCGCTTCGCATCAAGTGAATTGTACACGTGTACAGTGTGATTTTTATCTTGAATAACCCTCAGTGCTTGCATGTCGTTACCTGTTGATAACCCTCTGCTCTCCCCCGCCTCTGTTGGAGATAGGCTCCTTTTAAAGCTAAGAATATCTCCGTTTTGACTGTTGAGTTTGACTCCAGATTTCCCCTTTTTAATGGCGGACAGTAACCAGGATGGTTTACGTATTCGAGTAAAGTGAATTCCTGTCTGTGATAGGCATGAAGAACCGAGAGGAAAGAGCCCAGCATTTTTTTGATACGTCAGTACCACTAATGGATGATGGAGGCGATAATACTCTTTACGACCGGGTACGTGACGGGGCTGCACGACGGGCTGCTGCGCATTTGCGCTCCGCTCTGTTCCTTCTCCTCCTAGACCGGTAGCTTCCGCGCAGTGCCGACGGGGCAGCGCTGCTTCACCTGCACGTCCGTCGGGTCGTTTTTGCAGCAGGTGGAAGAACAGTCATGGCGGCCATACTGTTCCTTCCTTTCTGTAGGCTGCAAGGAGGCCTTGCCATCTGCCTTCGGAGCCTTCGGGAAAGCAGTCCGCGCACCGCACGTGGGGACGAACCCAGAGAAGTGCAGGGTCTCCCCCGGTGGTTTTGCTGCTGGGCCCTGCGCAGCTGCAGACGGGTTCTCTTCGTGTCCCCTGCTTCGGCCCCTAGTGCGTTAGACTGTCCTGCTTGTTTAGGAATTTGGATCTTTCCTGTCAGGGAAAAATAAGTGCTTACGTGTTGTGTTGATGTGCTTTATGGAAGTACCTTCAGAATTCAGTCTTTAGATGGTACCTGCAGCCGCACAGTGTACCATGTGGTGGGGGAAGAGGAGGACCTAAAGCTACAGATCCGGGACTTCTTGTGTCACTAGGGTTTTACGGACGACCAGTTGGTGCTGGTGGAGCAGAACACGCTGATGGTGGAGGAGCGGGAGCGGGAGATCCGCCAGATCGTGCAGTCCATCTCAGACCTGAATGAGATATTCCGGGACTTAGGAGCCATGATCGTAGAGCAGGTATGCGCTTTACCTTCCTCATCGCCGAGTCTTCCTGCCGCGACATCGGGTCCTTCTGGAGACTCTTCAATCTGCGTTCGTGTCGGGAAGCAATTTGACCCTCCTCCCCCCAGGCATGTGTGTGTGTGCACGTGTGCTTACACGCTTCCACGGGTCTGTGTATGTGCAAATGATAGGCATACACTAATGTCCGTTTCCTATAAAACTACTAATAACGTTTTATTTTTTTAAGTAAAAGATAAACATGGGTAGACAGTCTCGTGTTCTCTGCCCGTACTTCAAGGACGCTGACGAGACCACCCTACCGGGGCGTCTGGTGGGTTCTGCCCCCACTCAGCAGTGATTCTGGAGGTAGATAAGGTTTCCCTTCTAATTTTGGCAGGTTACTGTGTAAGGGCAACTGGAACCACAAGCTTTCAAGTAGAATTAAATTGTTTGTTCAGTGTTACAATCTGATTAGGGTATTTTATTATCTCGCCAGCAGGGATTTGGGTCCTGATCCCCCTGCAACCAGCTGCACAGTGGAGTGTTGAGGCCGTGGAAGATCTAGTTACAGTAATTACTCCCGCGGTTCCCGAGGAACTGCGCTTGCCACCTCGTCTGATGCAGCGGGTTCCATTAAGAGCTGTTCTCCACACAGCCTGGTGTTCCCTTCTTTCCGTTTGAACCGACAGATTAAACAATTAAAAACAAAATTCTCCTTGAGGCAAACGTGTAATTTTACATGGTGGGTCGGAGCTCACCGTCTCTGCTCTGACCTGTGGACACCCGTGTTGACGTTGACAGGCGTGCTGGTCAGTTTGCAGGCCTAATCGTGACTGGGCCTGGCTTAACCGGCGCGCTCTGCGTTTAAGCAGCCCATGGGCACAGCAGTCAGGCCCTCGCCTCGCAGAGCCTGTTTCCACCCAGCCGTGTATCTCCTAAAGCTGTGGCATACGTTAGAGCGGCTAAATCCGAAAAAGAAACCTCAGTTTGTCAGTATTTCTTTCGGACAAGTTAGACTTCATGTAACTAACACAGCACTCTGCCGCTGAGCGCCTCACACTGCTTGATGATGGTTCCAGAGCTTTCTGAGTGCCCCTTCCCGGCAGCGGTTGAGTAAAACAGATAGTGCTGGGGTCATGGCGGCTGCGGCTGCAGGTTCCCAGTGGCCGTTGTCGGTCGTCTGTAGCTGTCCTCTCTCACTCAGGGTACGGTCCTTGACAGAATTGACTACAACGTTGAGCAGTCCTGTGTCGAGACCGAAGACGGCCTGAAGCAGCTTCACAAGGTAGTGCCGTGTGTTTCCACAGCCGAGAGTTCGGGGAGCCGTTCCCGAGTACCCGGGACACGGGAGGGGCTCGCAGCGGCGGGGCGTGTGGGAGCGCCCCGCGTCTGTGTGGGCGGCGCCGACCGCGGGGGCCCTGGTCTCCCTGCCGCCCGGAGCCGCTCCACGGGCGCCTTGCGCCTGGGTTCGAAAATTGCTTAGAAGTGACAGGAGATTATAAAGGAATGGGGCATTTCTTCCTTTCAGAAATCATGTCGTTCTTTGGCTCTTCTTGTTTTAGGAAATCAAGGGAATGGGCGTTTGCTAGGTCGAACATTCCGTCCACTTGTTGCTGCCGACTCAGGTCTCTCTTGCTGTGACGCATTTCTGATGCGTTGCTGGCAGAGGATTGTTCTGGAGCAGACGAAAATCTCATTTTCCCTTTTAATTACCGCAGTATGTCTGTGTGCCACCTTGAGAAAAGCATAGTTTGTTGAAGTGAGAGTAGCTCTCTTAGTCTTCGCTAATAAGGTAGCTATTTCTGGGATATCCTTCATGATGTTTATTGAAAAATAACCGGGAAGCGTCTTAGGAATCTTGTCATCAGTGATGAGAAACGTCCAGAGGCACCGAGCAGCTCCCCTGTGTAATTGGGAGCGCCTTTTCCTTAAAAGGAACGGATGCTCGTCCTTCGCAAATACAGTAAGTCCCGTCCATTTCCTTGTAGCCGTTGAGACCGTGTGATGGTGGCAGCCATGTAATGAGCATTTTTCCAGCCCGCACATGGACGGCTCTGCCGCCATCCGGAAGCCGGTTGCTCTCCATGGCAGGGGTGGCCCCGTCTGACGATGACACCAGCTTTACGGAAAGGGAGCCCTGCACCTCCCTTCCGTGGGCTCGCGGCCGCGGCGGGGCGCGGGTGACGCCCGCGCACGATGGAAGGGAAGGGCCTGCCCCGGGCGAGCAGAGGGCTTCTTGAGCTGCCGAACCTGCGGATGGAAGACTGATAACTAGCTTGAGTTTTCTGCCCTGAAATACCCACTTTCTGATACGCTGTTGAATTATGCATTGGTTTTGAAGTTTCCTAAATAAAAGCTAGCGAGACATGTTTTGTAATAAGGCACAGATAAAGGGCAGAGCTTTCTCTGCAGGAGCATACAAATCCAGTGGGAACTAGAAATTTTGTTTTGGGTTCTACTTTATAAATCACTTTGAGAAGCTTTAAAGTATATCGTTTCATATCGGCTTCCCCGGTGTTCTAGGTTCCGTATTAGAGCAGCAAACGTGCTCCGGCTTCCCCCTCCGGTCACACTGCTGTCAGTGGTGTGGCTGGCCGGTCCCCTGGCGGTCCCCTCATCCGAGGAGGATGGACCCTGGGGGTGGTTCCGCACGGGCCGGACTCTGCAGACGGGTTAATCTGCCTGCCCCGATGTTTCCTCCTGGTTGTTGAGTGGCTCCCCGTGGGTGTGTAGGCTCCCTTAGGAAACAAAACCACCCGTCAGAAGGTTGATGGGGACCGCGGAGGTAAAGCAGAAGAGATTGGCTATTCTTAGGCGTTCCCATCAGGCTGTGTCCTTCGTGTCGTTCCCTGTGAAGGAGCATCCCCTGGGGAGGGCGACCTCGCAGCTCCCTCCTCGGCCGGCTCAGTCCCCAGGAACCCCGGTGGGGCGTTTTCGTGTGGAGCACACCAGGCGTGGTGTGAGTGAGGGCGTCCCGTCCCCGCCGCCCGGCGCTGCCCAGGGCCTCCAGGCTGCTGTGGGCGGGGAGGAGTGCAGCGGGCGCTGGACTCCGGAAGCTCCTGTCCGCTGTGCTGGCGGACGCGCTGCGGGCGAGCGACTATCTCAGGGAGGCTCTTTGCGCTCTGAGACCCGTGGGGCGCACCTCCGCGCTCCTGTTGCTGCGGGCGGGGGGGGGGTCCTCTTTCCAGCATCAGGGGAGACAGAAAATGCCCCTCTTGGGAGCTGTCAGTTCATACACACTGGCTGGGGTGAGCTCAGCCCGTTGTTGGAGGTCATCACGAAGGATGACCCAGAAACTGTGTCCAGAAACAGGAGGCTCTCCTCAAAAGGGTGGCTCCTTGGGGTCAGTGGAAGGGGGAGGAGAAGCAGGTACACCCAGCCCTGGGGTGGAATCTGGGGCTCCTGCCGCCAGCCTGTGTCCTTTGTGGGCCCGGGCTGGCTCCCGTGCACCCAGGGTAGCTCGGTAGCTCCGGCCTCCTGCAGGCTGTCCGCCGGCATTGAGGAACGTGCTAGAACGGGCGGCAGGGCTTGTAGTGACGCGACGTAGCCTGTGGCAGAGAGGCCAGTGATACAGACAGAGCCGCAGGCCCAGGACTGGAAACAAGCGAGACTCGATTTTGGATTTTTGGGAAAATGACAGCCTTTTTCCCCTCTCTCTATAGGCAGAGCAGTATCAAAGGAAGAATCGGAAGATGCTTGTGATTTTAATATTATTTGTCATCATCATTGTCCTCATTGTTGTCCTCATCGGCGTGAAGTCTCGCTAGGCGTCGGTGGGGCTGCGTGTGCCACCCGCATGGCCTCCCAGGCGCGAGGGGCGTGGCCACCCCTCGGGCACAGCAGAGGCGCGGGCTGCGGACTGCGGACTGCGTGGGGGCCGCGAGCGCCGGCCTGGACTCCTCGTCACAGTCGTGCTCAAGCAGAGGGAATGGGCTTCTGGTTTTCCTTCGTTGTCAAGAATTTAAGGACCTTTGCTACTGCTGCAGGATAGAGATTGAGCAGTGTTATCAGTCATAATATATATTTTTTTTAGAAAGAGAAAATGAGTTGAATGTTTACAGGCACTCCACAAGCTGGTCGATACTGTATGTGCATATGTTATTTTTTTAGCTGTCATGTCGGAGCAACATGTTAAAATAATTTTTGGAAACATTTTTTAAAAACCATCTGGTTTTTAAGAAATTTGGTACCAAAAATTTGTGAGTAGAGGCAAAAATGCCTCTTCATCTTTCTTTGTATGTTTTCCAGTTGAAAACAAACTGAGAAGTCCTTTAAGAATTTATAATCCATTCCCCATTAACTTAATTTAGCTTTTCCATCACTGTTAATGATCAGAGTAACAAAGTGTGAAAAAGAAGAAACCATCATTGATGGTAATTAACACATTTAGATGGGCCGGTTACAACGGCCTCATAAGTTTGAGTTAACTGTAAATGGGCTGTTCCTCATCCAGAATCCGTGCCCTGCATCTTCTATGGTAAACCAAAAGGGGTTACTAAACAAAACCACCTAAACTTAGAAGTTGGTAATTCAAACCGACCTCACCAGAAAACATGCAAATGGAAGATGGGCAGTGTCGTGGAAGTCACCAGAATCAGCCGGTGTGTCCCTGTGCTCGTCCCCAGCTGTCCTTGCTCAATCCATTACTTCTATACTAACCACATAATGGCCTGTTCAAACCAGACACCATTTAATGAACTGTGAATTTACACACAGGCCGTTCTGAATGGGCCGCCCCATTTAGGATTAGTGGATCTCAAATTATTAACCAAACATCACTCTGTTTCAAAGTCAAATACTCCACCAGTGGTATGATTTATCAGCTCCTTCACTGCGGCTAACGTGCCCAAGAAAGTAGGCCTGTTCCTGCAGATTGTGTAAATCTGGATTAGGAAATCCCTTCTTTGCGTGAGCATGAATCAGATCGCCAAAGCAAGACTTTGCCGTTTACTTACCTATTATCAATATGGTGCTCGAATATATTTCTAGAACTGTAGAATAATGTGGAAAGTGATGGCGACTTTGAAAGCTGAAGTTGTTCATGTTTTATTGGGTCTTGAGACACCAGTATCTTTTTAATGGTCTTTGTATAATTTCCGGTGGCTTTTCCATTGTTATTTTACCTCTCCTAAAAAGTTTGAGAAGAGCATGACTTCATTAAATGTGCCGTGCTTTATTTGGATCAGTCATATAAAATATCTCTTTAGAATTGACTTTCAAGTAGGTTTCTGGAAACTTAAACTCAAGTCCAGAGGTTCAAGTCATCCAAACAGATTGTGGTCTTAATACCCAAACCCACGTCCCAGCCTTCCCTTCCCAAGTCGTCTGTGACTCCAGGAGGCCACTGGTTTTCATATTACTGCCGTGACTGTAGAATGATCTAGAGGCGCCCCTGGCTTTCAGGAAATCACGTGGTATTCCCTGACAAACGGTTATTTATTGGGGAAAAGGTCGGGAAATATGAACCCCTACCTCCTGGGTCACCCCCGACACGTGGGGCTTCTCCAGACCTCGTGAGGAGCCCTAGGCACTCCTTACTCACAGCCGAGTCGAATCCGGTGGCAGAGTCTGGGTGTCCCGGAGACCAGCTTCCCCGAGGAGCAGGGCTGTGCCGGGAAGGGCTCGTCCCTGCCTGACGGCCTCCAGCGGCACTCCTGGATGACTGGTGGAGCTTTTAACGTGCTCAGTCTTACCCTTGAAGGAAAGTGACCCTTTAAGAAAGGATCCCACAAGAAAGAAGGGATCGCCATTTATTTATGTTTATTTTCAGTTAATAGGGGTGATCGGGGTTGGTTTTTGCTCCCTACCCCCTCACCCCATCTGGGTTAAATAATAGAGCTAACACACGTGGTGTCAAGGATCTTGAGTGGTCTGAAGCCGGCGCGGGGCCAGCGAAAGCCCTACTGTCTGCTGCCATTGCCTCGCCCCATGGCCGGAGGCCGCCCCAGAACCTGGCGCCAGCGGGCCCAGCTCCTCGAAACACTGTATTTTCCTTTTGAGCCTTTATTAGGGAAAGATCAGCAGCCTTGGGGCAAGTAAGAGAAAACTGGTAATGGAGTCCCGGTCCCTCAGGGTCATTCTTCCCCTCTGAAGGAGACGGGCTCCTGCAGACAGCCCTCGCGTGTGAGGTCGAGGCATCCCTCCGTCGGGCTCTGGTCGCGAGCCTGCGGCTCGAGCAGAGAAGAGGGCCGGCAGGGAAAGCTCCTTCCGGGCACCCCTGGGCTCAGCCCCGGACACCTGCCCCCTCCAGCATGTCCTGGGGTGGTTCCTTGGATGGCACCAGAGAGGAGAGAAGTCAGTGTTGACCGTGGGGTCTCCAAAGCTCCTGATCTTCCCCGAGATTCTAACTGAAATCTACTGTCTCTTGTATTAATTTGGGGGTGGGGGATGCTGTCTTCGCCATGGACGTGAAGCAGTGTATGTCTCTAATTTAACGGATTTACCGCTTTCTCTGCTAATTGAGAGAGCATTATTTATTTGTTTTGACACAAGTGCTTTCAGTGTTTTATCCTAGCTAATGGCTTCTTAAAGGTAATAAAACCCTTCCAACCTAATTGGTCAGATAAGACTTTTCTTCTTGTGTGCTTAAATAAAGCAATTAGTGAAGCGCTTCTATCCAAAATGACTTTTTTTTGTCCTTTTTTAAAACTAATTTACTGTTCCTGGAAACTTTTTGTACAATAAAGCAGTCGTGCGGATTAAAGAACATGCTGCAGTCCTCGTATTAATTTTAACGACGGGGCTTGCGTTTCTTCCAATGCGTCTGTGTTCCGGGAGGGCCTGGTCCATTCTGGGATCGTTTGGGCCAATGACTCTTTGTTTGGTGTCTGAGGCCTTGCCTGTGTCTGAAAGTCCATCCATCTGCCGGATGGATGCGCGCGGAGGGACCGATCTGTCTGCTGTCCGGCATACAAAAGGGAAACTGCCGAAAAGGCAGACAACTACTCTTCTTATGAAAATGTATGCTTCATACACATACCCAGAAACACTTGGGAGATCTTCAAGTAAACTGTAGTCCGTGTGCCTTGCTGAGAGATCCTACTACAGCCAGGCTCCGGGAGACTGGATTTCTAAGTGACTTTAGATGTTTCCTGTTCTGTTACACCGAACACTTCAGGGATGGTCTTCGCCAGCTAAACCCAGAGCCAGGCCCACACTTTCACCCGGAACGTGCCTGCGTCCGGGCTCCTCCTCAAAGGCTGGGGTGGGTCTTTGTCACCTAAGCATCGCCTTTCACGTCATCCAGGCATGATGGCGTCTGTCTTCGTGTCCTTAAACCCCAGCGTCCGCTCTGCAGGAGCGGGCTTTCCCGGGAGTCACCGTGGCAAGCCAGGCATTCTGTCCTGTGAGGCGCCTGCTGCCAGGGAGGTCACTGACCTTCCTGTTGGTGAACCACACGGAGCGGGTGGCCTTCTGTCTTGATCGCTCCTTGCTTTTTTGGCCAGAAATTCTATCTCCCCAACTTGTTCAAAGTCCACTGGCTCTGTCCAAGTATCGAACCTGCCCCTCAAAGGATAGACACTTGCCTCGGGCTTCAAGAACATTCTGACCAGTGATAACCTTGAAGGAGCCCTCCACCCTGGATGGGACAGCTGTGTAAGTGGCGATGCGTGTGAGCGGATTGTGGGCTCTGTGTGTTGGGGGGGGCGGGGTGCCTCCTGAGCGGTCACCTCAGGGGGTCAGGTTTCCAGATGAATGTTTGGTGGCTCCCTCTGGAAATGGCGCTGCAGGTGTGTGCAGATAGCAGGGCGCGAGGAAGGCTCGGTCCTGGCCCTCGCGTGCGACCGGCCCAGAGGCGCAGGAGCGTGGGCCACGGGGTGGTTCCTCCCACAGGCCCGCACTGACGGAGGAGGGCAGGCTGGTAGAGACGTGTCCTGCTGAAATCAGTGCACCTCCTCGAAGAGCTCTGATCATCACCCAAGGAGGGAGCGACCTGAGGTTCTTCCTGGTCTCTCCTCGCTGCCACAAAACAACTCACTTGCCTGGTATAATTTGTGGGTAAACTCGGTGGGATGGCGTGTTATTCTAACATGCTGGCTTAATTTTGGCCATCAGGCTCCCTTATTCTAGTCAAAACCTGTGGGTGCCAGATGGAGAGGTCTGGGTAATGTCTTCACAGGAGGGATGTCTGGTAGTCGGGAGCACGGGGGACAGGACAGGGCTGCAGGGGGACCACCAGACCGATCAGTTATTGTGAGTTCCCATTGTCTCCTAGGATTTGGGGAGGCAAACTTCTTCGTTTGATCTTGGCTGCAAGTGAAACAGCAGCGTGCGTACGTACAAATGTGGGATTCAAATTGTATATCTGTGAGCACGCGCGCGTGTGTGTGTATGTTAGCCCTTAGCATCTCCGAATTTCCTCTCTCCAGATTCCCTTGACCACCCAGATGCCACCTCTGACCTGTTGCCTGATGTTTCCATTTCATTTGTTTTGAAATGGAGGGCAGTGGCGGGTGTGGGGGTGAACTCACATGGACTCCGGGCGGGCACACGCAGAGACTAGGGCTCGCCTAAAAGCGTTCCAGACTTAGGACTCGGAGTTAGGGGACATCAGCTGGGTCCCCTGTGCTCCTTGCCCCAACCGCACACCACCCTCCACGTCATTGTACCCGTCTCTGGCCAGACCTCCTTCCCCCCACCTCCCTCCAATGGACATTCCATAGAGTCGTTATGGCAGAAACTTGGGGACAATTATCTGGTCAGTTGAGGCAAAAGAAAATAATCATTTGTCCAATTGTCCCAATTAGCTCTCTGGACTGTCCTGAATGCTCAGGATAATTGTGTGGGCCTCCCGTTCAGCTCTGTGATCTGGCTAAAACGGATCATGGAAATGAAACTCCATTCAGTACAATGTACATTTAAATTAGACTTAGTCAAAGTAGACCACTGGGTTTAGTGTTTTCTGTTTGTCAACTATTATTCTAAAATTGCTTTTAGCTAATCATCCTGATTCTGCCGTTAGTAATCACTATTTCTCTCGTCTCATAGATGTAATGGAGGCAAAGAGGGCTCTGGTTTGCATCATTTGGTGTCTCTTGGAGGAAGTGCTGAGGGAAGCGTGTTTTTTTGACTTGGTGTTCTGACTCGGGACCCCACAACAGCCCTCCGTTTCCATCGCCGCTCCCCCAGCCCCTGACCCTACTCGCCACCGCCGCTGCCCCAGACGGGAAACCCGAGACCTGTCCCAGGGCTTGCTCGCGAGGTCACAGGACCAGTACCACCCAGGGCTGGAGCTAGAACCTTCGAGCTTCTCCTTTCCAGACCAGTACTGTTGCCACTTATGCCACTTTAGTTGTTCATTTCTTTCCATAAAATTAAATGACCTTCTTCCAGAGAGATTTAATGGTCAAGATGGGATGTGCTAAAGGCTCCTCAAGGACTTTTTTCCTTATTACGAAGATGAGACCAGACCGAGGCTGGGAGAGATTCGCAAACAGTGGTATGCCATTATCCCTAGTTCAGTTTTTCGTGTAATTGGTGTGAAGAGATTGCTGCTGACTAATCCCACCACCGGACAGAAAGCGGCGACTCTTGGGTGACATGACGTGGCACGCGGACGTGTGCAGGGTGGCTGTTGACGGAAGGCATGTGTGTGCGTGTGTGTGTGTGTGTGTGTGTGTGTGTGTGTACCCGGCGCGCTCCCCGACATGGAGAATGTCATTTTAAAGTTGTAAATAATAAAAAATAGGCTGGAGCAAAACTGATGGTACAATTGCCTGAGAATGTGGTACTTCATTTTCACACTATGCAAATGGCTAGAAATTGATTTTTTTTTTTAAATCCAATTAAGCCTCAAGGTTGGTTATCCATTTAAAAGGTCGGCTGAGTTAAACAATGACAGTACCTTCAGTTCATGCTAATAATTAAATTTACACAGAACTCGGGCACTTGCATCGTGCCTCGCGGAGGCGGATGTCGTGTGTGTTGCACAGAAACGTGCGGCAAAAGCCCCCAGTGGTGGTGCCCACTCGCCAGCCATCTAGGACCCCTGCCTGCGACCCCTGCCCGGGGCAGCCCACCGCCTGGCCGCCGGCCCTGGCACTCCTTCCCCTCGGGTTCCCACAGCCCACCCTGGAGAGCCCTGGTCCCCAGCTCACCTCCCGCCCTCCCCTTCCTCCAGCTCCCGGAGCCTCGGGACACAGAAAGTAACCTCATTTAAAGAGGAAAAAAAGAGGGGCTCCTGGTGTGTGTGCCCTTGTCGTATACCCGGAACTCTTCGGTCTCACGTGCTACCGAGATTATACCGTGGTAAGCAAATCACGTTTTAAAAATAGCCCTTTATAGGTGCGTATTGACTCTGTGTTCCCAACGTGTTAAGAAAAAGACTCCAAAATGTCTTTTTACGGTTCTCATAGGTGATGTTTAAGCGTTTGAATTGATGAAGATGTTAGGAGACCCCGGACCCCGATTGGAATGCTTTTTATTCTGTTTGGGTTATAATGTCACTTCAGTTTTGTAAATCGCTGAGTGGGGATAAGTGATCTTATTTCAAATCTAGCATTTTAACCTGCATTGTAATGTAAGTAAGGTCACTCCAATTCAGTACTTTCCGTCTGTAACTCTGAACCAGCCTGAAAGATGGAACCTTCCAGATTTAGTGAGAAAAAAATATGTATGTATATTTCTGTGTGTGTGTGTGTGTGTGTGTGTGTGTGTGTGTGTGTTGAATTTCCCTCTCAGGGTCCTTAAGAAAAACCAACAATTCCTGCTTAATGTTTCGTCCCCCCCCGCCGCCGCCTTAACCTCATGCAGCTCAGCTCCCAAAAGCCTCTGCAACAGATTTGTGATTCTTTTTTACTTTTTAAAAGATCTGCGTTTAGATAATGCTGACAGACGTGTGGCTTTAAAAAGAAGGTGTTTCTGGAGGAAAGAATGTGACTCGGGTTTTTGAAGATGGACTCATTTTTGATGCTCTGGAGAGACAGACTATTCAGGAGGATCCTGTAAGGGAAGGTTTTCCTAAAGAAAAGATTTCTTGATCCTCATCAACATTTCCCCCCTCCTTCTGCTTTTCTGTACACCTTCATTTCCATACAGAGTCGCCTCAAGGAACACGGAACCACCTTGGGTGGGTTAATTACCTCTCTCCCTCCCTCCCTTCCCACAGCCACCCCCATGCCGAGGCTCTAGATTTCCCACATTGCCCTTGAAAACTTCTGCAGCTACAGAAATGATTTTGCTGGTGCTCAGAAGTCAACAAGCATTTGGTCCCCAAGACAAGGAGGGTTATTCCTGTCCGACAAGGTGGGCTTCCTGGGAAGATAATTTAGGCTGCTAGAACGGCAGGGGACTGCCCAGAGCAACTAGCTCAACCCCTCATTTTATGGAAAAGTCCAAAAACTGATGTGGGAAGGAACGCTTTTTGTTGTTAATAAGTGGTTTCTCCAGCACATTTTTATTAACACTGTTCTCTCATCGCGCTGATATCAGAAGGTAAAAAGCGCTCTAGATGAAATCACAGAATGTGCTTTTCAAGCAAAGTGCGAAAGATTACATGCAGTGCACCGTCTTTTGTATCGAGTGCGCATAAAACGCGGTTTTTCAAAAAGAAACAGGAAAGATAAACCCAAACCTGAGAAAAATGGTCACCTCCAGGAGAATGAATGGAAAAGGAGTAGAAGGGACAGGGGACCCCTTTGAGCATTCCTTCCTGTGGTTTCAACTTTTAAGCCACAGAAATGTATGTCTTCTAAAAAAGAAAATGTTAAAAAAAAAAAAGAAAAGAAAGAAAGAAAAGAAAAGAAAAAAACCAGCAAGCCGCTCAGTTCAGGACAAACAGAAACATGGGACTCTAGGTAGGTATCAGACCTTACAAAGGTGAAGTAAGTGTTGAGTGTCCCTGTGGGATCATTTTTCGAACAAGAAGAACGAGCGGACTCTGGACCGCGAGGGGGTGGGTTTGGGGTCGCGAGTGGACGCTGTCAGGAAAGACCAGCCGAGGATCCACAGGAGGGTGACGGAAGGAAGAACCCACATGGGGTAGGACCCGTGAGGAAGCTCCCAGCAACACGGGCGTCGACTCCGAGGAACCGCGCGCACACTCGATACTCCTCGGAAAGGATCAGAGACAGTGACCGTCCAGGAGTGCAGAGCGCGCACTGCACAGGCAGAACTGCATTTCCAGATGGAAGTCTAAGCAGCCATGCCCCATCCCCTCCCGACCGCAAGGAGACCAGGGCTCCTGTAAGGCTCGCCTGACTCTCGCTACGGGGCCAGGAAGGGGCAGAGTGAGCCCGGGGACCATCTTACTGTTCCAGGGAGGATCGCGGTCCTCAGAGGCCGATAGGAACATGTGAGAAGGACACGGGTGCCGGCCTGGTAGGGCCCTGGCTGGCCCGAGTGCGGCCAGTGACCACGGAAGAGCCAAACGCAGGGACAGAACTGGGGAGCCTGCAGCCACCGCCCACTGTGACACCCACCCATCTTCGGGTTCATCCTCCATGCCCACCGTCATGGAATTCTCTCTTGGAAACAAAGCTCTGCGCCTTCCTTCTTGCCCGGGACCCCACAGATGATGTGAGTCCTTCCAGGGGGTGAGGGGAGGCAGGGAGGTCTGGAAGGGTTGATCAGCTAGAAAGTCAGCCTCTTGCAAGCAGTACTGGACCTGGGCAGCCGTCCTCAGCAGCTACAAAAGCTTCAAGGGAGAGGTCAGGAGAAGGAAAGGCCTGAGTCTGCATGGGTTTTGAAGAGGAAACTGAGCTGAACGCCATTAACTATGAGGGGGAGATGGCCCTTTGCCGTTTGAGATCAGGCCGACCCCGCTTGAACCAAAAAGCCCACCTCGGCCAGTCACGGGAGCCATGTGGGTGCCGTGGTTCCTGGTGAGATACGGTGGCAAACACGACGTGTTTAACCCAAATCTAATCACAAGGAAACCATCCCAACGAATCCAGACTGTGGGACTTTCTATGCCACCCGTCAATGTCAGGAAGGACAAAGGCAGGGATTGTTCTGGATTCAAGGAGACCAAAGAGACTTGACAGCCAAGCGGAACGCCTGGTCCTTATTTAGATTCTGGGTTTTCAAAAGGCCATGAAGGACACTTTGGGGACAGTCAAACAAATTGCAATGTGGACTTTGTATTCGATAATTGTATTGTTTGGATGTTAATTTTCTTCGGGTATGATCAGGGTATGTGATTCTGTGTGGGCTGGTGTCCATGTTCCTAAGAGATAGATACACACTGAGGTATTTAAGGTTAGAGTGTATGTAACTAAGTTTAAACTGCAGGAAAAAATATATGTACACACACACACACACACACACACAGACACACACACACCTGATCTCGGTAAAGGGTATACAAGAGTTCATTGTAGTGGTTTTTCAGCGTTTCCGCAAGTTAATGAATTTTTCAAAAAAGTTTCTAGAGAAATGGGCTTCTCACGGCAATGGGTTCCTTTCCAACCGTCCAGGGAGCATTTAGCATGACTCTTCTGGGTGGCGGGCCAGACGCAATTCACAAATTACAGGCGAGGTGTACCCCCGACGTGGCGAGGGAAGGCGCGGACCTCCCCAGCACAGGCCTCGTCCCAGGAGCTCGTGCAGGTGTCTCGTCTGCCCGTCCACTGGGGGCTCACCTCCAGGCCAGCTGCTCCACGGAGGGGGGCAGGGAGAGCTCGTGGAGCGGACCCCGCCTCCACCCCCTCCGGGCAGGTGCAGCGGCAGATCACTGTCCACTGGGAATGAACCATACCGTGATCTCCCGTTAGTCGTGAAGAGGTACCTCCACTGGCTTTGTTGCCCATAAGGTCAAGTTCGAACTCCGAGGCTCAGCGTCCTTCTCATGCACGTGAGCGTGTGACTGGTCCAAACGCATGATGCCCTTTAGAACTGTGGACCACTCCCTTGTCAGGGATCAGACTGCCCTGGACCCCGGGACTTGTCCTCAGATAGCTCAGTCCAAGCTCCGTCTTCTCCCCAGGACTGGCTTGCTGAGGTTTTTTGCCGTCTTTGCTCCCGCGGCCATTGTATCCCCAAAAGCCTGACCTGGCCTGGAGCTCTTAGAAACGGATGTTCAACAAACAGATCCCGAATAAAGGGACGAGTGAAAATACCAGGAAGCAGCCGCAAGGGCTCCAAGGGAATGAGTGTTTCTCACATCAGAATCATGGGCCCGAGAATCTCGAGGCAATCGGTGTGCGCAGACAGTAGAGGAGATGTTTCTCCCGGCAGGAAATTAATAGATACATACACGTTTCATACACCCAGGGCCATCTTACACGACATGAGCTCGGAAGTGTGTTCTAGAACGTGAACTGTACCAGAAGCTTCCTGATAAGTCCTGGGGACTTCGTGCGGATTCCTCCCAGTTTTTAAAGCCGCATTCCTCAAACGCTAAGTCTGAACGCCTGGTTGAATGCGGAATGAGTCGCACCTCATCAAAACCAGAAGTGACTTCTTGGGTTGCAGGAAGGATCTGGTAAGTTGTTTTGAATTTTCCTTCCTTCCTTCCTTCCTTCCTTTCTTTCTTTCTTTCTTTCTTTCTTTTCTTTCTTTCTTTCTTTCTTCTTTTTCTTTCTTTCTTTCTCTTTTTAAAGAAAATTAAATTGAGGGGAATTTTTCATTGACAGTGAAATACGTCCTGAGCTGCGGATTAATACCTTCATAAAAATTCATCTATACAAAGTGCTGCACGTCTTATTTGTGTTGGAGTCTCCGAGGTCTGCAATGCAAAGGGGAAAGTACTTTCCTGGAATATATTTGTGTCTGTCACGAGCTACATCTTGAGGAAATTGGCAGGCATTCGAAGTGGAAAACTCCTCAGCGTTCTGTTTGGTTTGGATTTCTTTGACTCGGGGGTGGGGGGGTGGGGGTTGCTGAGAACTAAAATCAGAACTATCTGCTTTTAACAAGCATCTAACATTTCCTTTGCTTTGTGTGTCATGAGTGTTTGATAAATGCTGGCTGAGCTGAGTCATCTCCTCCATCCCTCCGTGGGGTCGTGGGGGTTAGTTGGTCTGTTGTCACACAGGGAAGAATTCTGAAAGGAAAGAATCTTCAGAATGATCTCTCTACCAACCATGTCTCTCCCCCCTGCAACTCCCTGTGCCCAGCCCCGCCAGACCCGGCTTGCTAAAATGCGTCTCGGCTCCTTCCCCAGCAAGCACAAGTCTGTGGAGTGAATTCCCAGTTTGCAGTCCCCCACAGCCCGCCCCTCGCCTGTTCTCTGGGACCCTGTGTTCTTACCCACAGGATTCAGAGCCCTGTGGACACGCCGGGGCTCTGCTCTCCTCCCCGGTCTCTTCCCCCAACCGAATGCCGTCCCCCGCCCTGTGTGTCTGTGGAAGTCCTGTTTCACCCTTCAGGGCACCGCTCCCAGCCCTCACCCTCTGAGAGCATCCCCCCAGCCCCACCCCGCTGCTGGAGTGCCCTGGGCCTGTCTGCAGCGTATTTGCAAACAGAAGAAAGAGTGATAGATCTTCATACACGCTCTTCGTACCCTTTACAAATGTGTGAAAACATTCAGCTGCTGTAAAAATCTTTTGAAGAAAATAAGATCCAATTAGCGTCGACTTTCATGTTGGGAAAGCTGTGGGTTTTCGAAGGAATTCCTTTCACTCATTCAGCGACCAGGTTTTTGGCACCTGCTCTATGCTAGGCCCTGCAGAAGAAAGGGGACACAAGCCCTGCCTTCAGAATGCTGAAGCTCTCTGGCCCCAGGGCATGTTGTCCAGCACCTACCCTGCAGCTGGGATGTGGGCTCACGACCGAGGGGGAGACACAGGTGTGGCCGGGGAAGACAAAGCTCTGGCTCCTGGGTGGGTTGCAAGTCAGGGAGTGGGGGAGGTGTGCTGGGAAGTCAGTGCCTTTGTAAAAGCCTTGGATGCCGTGCTCAGGAGTTGGCAGTGCTGTTTTTTTTAAGGCTGAGAATGAAAAAGAAACTCAAAAGGAGAACGGTGGCACATGGAAGTAGCTAGAGGTGACGGGGAGGGGAGGGTACCAACAGGCCCTTGAGCAATCAGGATGTGGGCAGGATCTTTATTTTTAAATGAGTCCTGGTGGGGCATCCTCAACTGGGTCATGGCTCGCCAAGGGCACACCCACCACCCACCGGTGCCCCCTCTGCCCTCACCCAGGGCCCCTCTACCACCCACCACATGCCCCCAGCGCCCTCCAGTTGCCCTCCTCGACTAGCCTTCCCTCCTCCCTGGCAGGTGGCTCCGGTGCTGCCCTCTCCTCTGGCTCTTTGTCCCCTCCCCTCTCCCCAGGTGGGTGGGAGGCTGCAGGGGGCAGCATGCTCAGACTGGGGCTAGATGACCCTTCCTAGAATGGGGTGGCTGGGGGCAGGGCCCTCCACCAGACAAGGGGATGCCTGAGTTTCTAATTGGCCATCCCAGAAGCAGTAACCTGGGTGGGAACCCGCATCCTGACGCCTAGACTCAGGTCCAGGCCTACAGTAGTGAGGACCCGATCAGCGGCAGGGAACCCATTAAATGAGGAGGAAGGGACTGTGGACAGTGCCCAATGTGCCGGGTAGCCCATCCAAACCTGACAGGCGGCTGGGGGTGTGGTGAGGGCACAGCCTGTCAGTGTGGGGGTCACCGAGGACCACCGGGCAGCTGGGCCCACTCGGGCTCATGCAGACAGTGGTTTGGTGAGGGCCACAGGGGTGGAATTCTGGTTGGGCCTGGGTCCGCTCAGCACCTGCTGGAGGTCAGGGCCACCAGTGTATGCCGGGGCTGGGGACCAGGGCCCCTTCCTGCAAAGGCTGTCTGGAGAGCTGTTTCCTCACTCTGAAGGCAGGGCCCGCCAGGGGACCTGTGGGGCGTGGGGCCTGCCGGGGCCTGGCCGGGGCCTGCCAGGCTTTGGGGCCTGCCCAGGGCTTAGGGCCTGCCGGGTTTGGGGCCTGCCCCGGGGATCGGGGCCTGCCCAGGGCCTGGAGCCTGCCGGCTCTGGGGCCTACCCGGGGCTTGGGCCCAGTCTGCCGCTCGGGGGCCTGCCGGCTCGGGCCTGCGGGTCAGGGCCTGCCCCGGGGAGGTGGGGGGGGGTAGGAGGCCGGGGCTCGGCCGGGGTCAGGGCGGCCCGCTCCGCCCCGCCGGCCCGGCGCCCCCTCGCGCCCCCTCGCGCCCCGGGCGGGCCCTGCACGTCTCGCGAGCGGCCCGGAGCGGCGGGGGAGGCGGGGCCCGGCGGCCGGGCAGGGCCGGGGCGGCGCCGAGGCCGGGCCGGAGCGGAGCCCGAGCGGAGCGGGGCGGCGGCAGGGCGGTGGGGGGTGGGGGGGCGGGCCGGCGGAAGATGGCGAACGTGGGGCTGCAGTTCCAGGCCAGCGCCGGGGACGCGGACCCGCAGAGCCGGCCGCTGCTGGTGCTCGGGCAGCTGCACCACCTGCACCGCGTGCCCTGGAGCTACGTCCGCGGGAAGCTGCAGCCCCGGGTCACCGAGGAGGTGAGCGGGCCGCGCGGCCGCCCCGAGGCCCCGCCCGGACCCCGTGGGGGCGCGAGGCCAGCCCGGGGCGGTGCGGGGGGGGCCCCGGGAGCCGCCCCCGGGCGCTGCCTTCGAGGGCCCGCGCGGCCCCTGTGGGGGGCGCCGGCCGCCCGCTCCCGGAAGCCCTCCTGGCGGCACCCGGGGTCGCAGCGTTTGAAGCCCGGCGGCCCCCAGCCTGGCCTTTGAAATCCGCACGGCTTAATCGCACAAGGGTGGACCGGTGCCCGCAGACACACTCGCTGAGCTGTCGCGAGAGGCCACACATCTTAATTACCGCCCGTGGGTGCCCCGGGGACGCTGCAGCCGTGGCCTGTCGGCCTGGCGAGCGAGCGCATGCAGGGCCCGGCTGCCGGCATGCGGGCTGTTGAAGTCTCGTGTCTGTCTCTCGTCTCTCCCCTTCCCATCCAGCTCTGGCAGGCTGCTCTAAGCACGCTCAACCCCAACCCCACGGACAGCTGTCCCCTGTACCTGAACTGTGCCACCGTGGCCGCTCTGCCCTCCAGGGTCAGCCGGCACAACAGCCCCTCCGCCGCCCACTTTGTCACCCGACTGGTGCGCACCTGTCTGCCACCTGGAACCCAGCGGTGCATTCTGGTGAGTGCCCAGGGCCACCCTCGCATCGTGGGGAGCGTGTGTTCCCGTTGCTCAGCCCCGGTGCAGGCACAGCACCCCGGCTCATGGGACCTCCGAGGTGGACATGCTACCACAACCCATGACATCATAAGCCCTGCTTACAGATAGGGAAACTGAGGTCGAGAGACCAGGCCGTTTGCCCCAGATCAGTCTTGGTGGTAGATCTGAGACCCAGACCCAGATATCCTGAGCCCATGCCCCTCCATGTCCTGCTTTCCCGTCTTGGAGGCCGTCTGCACCGGGTAGCGGACGTTTTCTTTCTCCCACCGTGAGACAGTGGCTCCGGGAAGGTCCCCTGTGGCGGCTCTGTTGGGACCCTAGCTCTTCCCTGGGTGTGGCTCCCGCGGGGATGCCCCTGCTCAGGGCTCTGCCCCTCTGTGCTGCAGATGGTCTGCGAGCGGTCCGATGCCTTCGCCTCTGCCTGCGCCCTGGCCCGGGCCTTCCCGCTCTTCACGCACCGCTCCGGGGCTGCGCGGCGCACAGAGAAGAAGACGGTGACGGTGGAGTTTTTCCTGGTGGGACAGGACAATGGGCCTGTGGAGGTGTCCACTTTGCAAGTGGGTGTCCAGATGTTCGCCCCGTGTCCCCGGCCCGCATGCGCTGGGGCCGCTGGAAGGGGAGGCGGGGAGCGGTCTCTGTGCCTTCCCGGGGAGGACAGTGGGAGTGGGACATCCGAGGAGGCTTTTCCAGACCCAGGTAGCTGGCCCCTCCCTCGGGGTGGGACTCCTTGTCAGGATTCAGGTGTTCTTTACTGGGCACCTACCCAGTGCCGGGCCCTCTCCTGTTTTAGTCTGAGAATCCTCTCCGCGCGTGTGTCCGTCCCCCTTTGTGGTGCACTCTTACGTGCGGTTTCGTTGGACCTTCAGAATAATCCTTTTGAGGCCAGCAAGGCTGGGAGGGACTCCAGGTTAGGAGTCCTGGTCTGGGCTGACCGGTGGGTTCCTTCCCCGTGCCAAGTGTCCCAGACCCCGTGGCCATGGGCTCACCCTCTCCACCCCCACCCAGACCCAGGCTGTCCTTCCTACCCCACCCCCCACGGCTGTCCCACGCCAGCACCCCTCACCGGCCACCTCCTCCACCTGGATTCTTTGCTCTAGAAGGAGAGAACATGCTTCCATCCCTACCGTCTTGCAACGGCTCCTTTCCTTTCCTGGCATTGATCTCCAGACTTTGAAAAAACATGGTCTAATTGCTTTGCCTTTCTTAACTCCTCTTTCTCCCTCAGCCCTTTTTCTTCAACCCAAAACCGAGTTTCCACCCCGCATCCTGACATTGTTTTTTAGGGCCTTGTCTTCTGGATTTGACTACTTGTCATCCCTCCTGGAAGAGTCTGCCCCCGCCAGAGTCATGCCTCCTTCCCTTGGCCCGCCAGCCTGCCGCCTTCTCCATCCCCTTCCCTAGTACTCCCACATTCAACCTCCTTTTGTCTTCTCTGGGTTCTCGGAGCGCCTGTGGGCTCCATCCCACCGACGGCCACCAATGGCCACCGACGACCATTCTCCCCTCTAGCTGCAAAGCTTTCCTTCTGAGTTCCAGACCTGAGCCCACCCTGGACCGCCTCCCCCAATGTCCTCCAAGCCCTTCTCTTCCCTCCCCGCTGACCATGGTGGACTTTCTGTCCTCCTCAGCTTCCCTCCCCAGGTTCTTCTGCTCCAGGCCTGCGTGGTCTCAGTCTGCCATCTGCCCACGTCCCTTTCCCAGAGGCAGCTGGCCAGCTGGCTGCCATGGCCTCACCCGCAGTCAGTCCCTCTGCCCACTCAGTGCCATCCCACCTGACGTGACACATCTCTGCTTGGCTTCTGTGCCCTGCCCTGGGGTGGGAGCCTTGGGAGGGCAGGGACCTGGTCTCTGGTCCTAGCGTGGGCCCAGTATGTGACGAGGGCCAGTGGGTTGGTGAGTCTCCTTGACCCCCACATCCAGTGTGTCCTACTCTGCCACTGCCATTGCCTTGTGGAGCTCCCCACTGCATCCCGTGGCTCTCCTGGGCCACTGGGGCAGCCTCCTCACTGGTCTTGCCTCCAGATGCCTTCCCTCCACCTCCCTTCCCACTGCTGCTCGTAGCTCGCAGCTCGCGTAGACAGCCCTAGGAGGTGGGACCTGTTGTTCTCCCCATCATAGGGCTAAGCAGACCGAGGCAGCTTGGGGCTGTTAGGTGACTCACTGGGGCCACACCAGCAAGGGACAGAGCCAGGTCTTCACGGCTGCCGCCATCTGCCAGCCCTCTTGCCCGTCTGTCCTGGCTTGTGAGCACGGGAGCCTCAGGCACTCCGTGTGGCCTTTTCCATACTACAGAGACCTTGTCAGCCCCTCACAAGTTCTCTGCCCCCTTTGGCCTCTCACGCCCTCCTCCACTGTGGTGGTTAATGGAGTGAGGTGTCATGATTCTCTGCTGGACAGGAGTACCTTGGACGCCTTTGAATTCCCAGGGTCTAGTGTGGAACCTGGCACACAGTTGGTGCTCATGGAGGTGTGGATGGAATGAATGAATGAACGAATGATCCATCTTGGGGGGGACAACAAGGCACAAGCTCTTCCCCAAGGTCACAGGGCTCTTCCCCAAGGCCACGGGGCTCTTCCCCCAGGTCATGGGGCTCTTTCCCAAGGTCTCGGGGCTTTTCCCCCAGGTCACGGGGCTCTTCCCCAAGGCCATGGGGCTCTTCTCCAAGGTCATGGGGCTCTTCCCCAAGGTTTTGGGACTCTTTCCCAAGGTCACGGGGCTCTTCCCCCAGATTGCAGGGCTCTGCAGTGGCGGAGGGGCACTGGGTGCCTCCCCCGGGCTTCCCCACAGGGGCCGTGTGCCCTTTTGCCCAGCCAGGCCGTGCCGGGGCCTCTGAGCCCATGCAGGGCTGTGAGGCGAGCGCCCGGCCCCCTTAGAGACAAGTCTTAGGGCCCTGACGTGCTTCCCAGACAGCGGCCACGGGCTGGGTCAGAGATGAGGGATGGATGGGCTCCGCAACGCCCACACACAGGGACCCTCGACTTCCCAGAGGAGAGCCTGCTGTCAGGCGGCAGGGACCACATGGTCACATTTCATATCTGAGCTGTCAAGTCCTGCATCTCTGCCTTTGAGGCTCGGGGCTTTAATTACCTCGGGAGGGCAGAAGCTCTTCGAGCTCGTCAGCAGGGCCTGAGAGGCCGCCAGGCTGGTGCGGTGGACCCAGGGCCGGCCCTCGCTGACCCCAGGGAGCCAGGACAGCAGTGATGAGCTCACTGCTGTCCGCAACCCCCCACCCCCGTGCGGCTTTGCTCTTTCAGTCTTACTTCTTCCCTGCGCGCTGGGAGGTGTGGCTGGCCACCGTGTGTCCGACGCTTGGCGGGGGGTGGGCACCGGGGCGGGGCAGGGGACAACAAGAGCAGTAGCTAGGCAGACATGAAGTAGAAGGCAAAGACCTTCCAGGATCAGCGCCGAAGCGAACGTGGGACACAAGTTCTTTCCAGAAAGTAGGGGTGGGGCCATGGAGGGCGGCCAGTGTGGGGCCTCGGGCGGCCCCTGTGTTGGAGCACAGACACCCATCTGGAGGGCCTCCCTGGTGCCAGGTGGAGTGCGGGTGCGGGGCCGGATCTCTGCTCCCTTCTGGGCTCAGGGCCGCCGCACGAGGCAGGGTGTATGCGCTCTTCCCCCCGCACCCCGTGCCCAGAGCCGTGTGGCATCGGGTGGCCGGGAACATAAAGGCGGGGAGTCTGTGATGCACTCCATGGGGCTCACGTGAGGGCCACAAGGGGGCCAGTGGGCCTGGGGACGCAGGACGAAGAGCACATTCCCTCCTTTGGGGGGGTCCAGAGAAGCTTCTGGAGGGCACAGCCTTTAAGAAGGACCACAGAGGAGGACTGGGATCCTGACTAGAGGAGGAGGGAGGATGTATGGGTTGGCTGTGGCAGCCACAGGCAAACCCCGCAGGCGGACCGGCTTCAGCAGCAGCCTCTCTCACGGTTTGGTTCTGGGGCTGTCTGAGATCAGGGCCGGGTGTGATGAAGACTCCCTCCCGGGTTTGCGTTTGCAGGTGGTGGCCTTCTGGCTGTGCCCTCCCTCCCGCTTCCTCTGAGGACGCTAATCCCATTGTGGGCCCTACCCTTCTGACCTTACAGAACCTGAGCGCCTCTCGAAGCCTCCTGCGACCATCACATGGGAGGGGGCTTCATAGGAGTTTCAGGGCGAGACAGACATTCCACTCATAGCAAAGGACAGCACTTCCCCCGAGAGAGGATATGGGATTGGCAGGTGCCCGAAGTAGGAATGCCCAGCGTGCACTCAGGGCCAGGCACCAGGGCCACCTGCCCCCAGGGTGAGGGGAGTAAGCGGCAGAAGAGGCCTGGAAAGGAAGGCGGACCCCACGGACACCGGCTGGGGTGCCAGGCTGAAGGTTCTGGTGTAACCTGGAGGCCAGGTGTGGAGCCATGTGAAACTTTCTGTGGCTGGAAGGGGGGTCACAGACATGGGGGAGACAACAGCAGGTCACGTGAGTCTTATTTCCGCCTGACCTCGACGCCCCGTCAGCAGCCCTGAAACCCCCCCAGTGACATGTACTGCTGGTGCCTTTGATCCCCATGGGAGCGGACCGGGAGGGACAGCCCTTCCTACCTGGTCTTAGGTCCCCAGTGACAGCCTCTGGTTTCTTTCCCCAGTGCTTAGCAAATGCCACAGAAGGGGTGCGGCTGGCTGCCCGTATTGTGGACACTCCCTGCAATGAGATGAACACGGACACCTTCCTCGAGGTTCGTGGCCCCGGGGAGTCACGCCAGGGCGGGACCAGGGTGGGCGAATCATTGGTAGACACCAAGGAAGTCAGGGGATACCCCGGGCTGGAGGCGACAGTGCCTACAGTCTTGGCACCTTGCCTGGGGACACCCGGGGCTGCTGCGGACGGCGTCCTGCTGTCCACCCAGCTACGAGGGGCCCCAGGCCTCAGCGGATGGAGGGAGGACAGCACCTTCTCCTCAAGGCCTCTCTGTGGGACCGCAGCCACAGTCTGCAGGAAGCTGTAGCTGTTCAGAGGGTGAACCTTCTGTCCTGGATTTAATCGTGCTCCAGGCCCGGTGAGCGGAGGCCCTGGCTTCCGGGCCCGCTCCTCTCTGCCACGCAGGCGTCGGCTCCTCCTGGCCCCGAGCCTCGCCCTCGCCTTGACTTAAGCCATCTTCATGTGTCTTCGTGTTGTTTTTTCCATGAACGTGTCCAGGAGATTAAGAAAGTTGGGAAAGATCTGGGCATCACCCCGACGGTCATCCGAGATGAGCAGCTGAAGGCGAGAGGATTTGGAGGTGGGCAGGGCTGGGCCTCGCGGGCCGTGGCCTCAGGACGGGTCCCAGGCGCTGGGGGTGGCAGGGTGGCTGTGGGCCATGCCTGGGTGGCCTCCAGCTTCCCTTGGAAGGAGCCAGCTTTTGTCCGACCCCAAGGCCAAACCTCGGGAAGCAGACCATCTCTGGGGGAGAAAGGAGTGCTGATTCAGATTCCGGAAGCCGTGGTGTCCAAGTCCTTCCCCAGCCCACTCTCTGTCCACGAGGGCTGCCGTCCTGGCTGCCTGGGCCAGCTCAGCAGGACCCTTCTGCTCCTTGTGCACACAAGCCCACGTTCACATCGGGCCTCGTCGTGGTGGCTCTCTGTCTCTGGAGCCCTTCCCCGAGATGCTCTCACAGCGGGGCCATCGTACCCTGAACGTCTTGGGTCAAATCCACCTCTTCAGAGGGCCTTTCCTGATCACCAGACCCATCTTCCCTGCTCCCCCCCCCCCCCCCCAGGCACTGGAGGCATGGTGACAAGTAGGATAAGGCACTTTCAGTCTGGCTGGGGAAAAGTCACCTCATTCCTTATCTATGGCTACCAAACAAATTACCCCAGAAGGAAGCAGCTGAAGGAAACACACAGTCCAGTGGGTGGGGAATCAGGCATGGCTAGGCTGGGTCCTGGGCCCAGGGTCTCTCCCAGGCGGAGACCAGCACCTTGACCAGGTCTGCTGTCATCTGAAGGCTCAACTGGGGCCGGTGATGCAGTCCCAGCCAGTCTTTCTTGCGGTGCTGTCACCAGGCCTGGGGGCCTTGTTGGCTGTTCCTGATCCCCTCAAAGCAAGGTTTCTGGGTGAGGGAAAGTGAGCAAGAAGGAGGCAAGGTCTTTTTTGCAACCTAGTCTCGGAAGTGGTGTCTCATCACTTACGCCATATCCAGAAACAAGGCGCAAGGTTCCATCCACACTGAGATGGGACCCTGGGGGCAGGGATCGGTGGGGGCAATCCTAGAGGGGCCTGCCACACAACGCACAAACCAACAAGTGGAGGGAGAGATTACGAACGTCAGGGAATCTTCACCAAGGAGATGGCATTTACAGTGGGTTTTGCAGGATACATGGGAGTTTGTCAGGTGGCCATTATCTGCTCTCGTCCTGACGTTAATGATCGTTCAGTTCACTTCCTGGGAGGCCCTGAGGCCTGGTCTCTGCCCACAAGAGGCTTTCTTGAGAAGACGGGGCACGTACACCCCGCAGTGAGGCAGTGGTGGGAGCGGGCTCAGAGGGGGTGGTGTGGCGCCGAGTGCACAGAGGGCTCAGGGAGGGGGGAGCGAGCGTGGGCTGGAGTGGCCTTGAAGCATTATCCAAAAATCATTTCATTCTGCAGTCCTGTTCATTTCTTTCTGGGAATGATACAGTTTTTTTTTTTTTCCTCAGCGGGTTTTCTTGCCTAACGATACTTCACACAGAATTCATTTGCAGTCCCAGAGCATTGGAACTAATTTGCATTCCCCGATCCCACGCTGGCCAGGGGGCAGGAGAGGGGGCAGGGTGCTTGGGCTGGGGCTGTACACGCTCCAGGAGAAGTAGTCATGCGCCAGCAGATATTTCTGGGGGGGGAGCTGTTGTTTTTGGGGGGGCCGCTGGGAGTTGTCCGCTCAGTTCAACCTGAGTCCAGCTGACCCTCTCCCTGTGCTTTCTGCAGGAATCTATGGTGTTGGCAAAGCTGCTGTCCACCCCCCTGCGCTGGCCGTCCTCAGCCACACCCCAGAAGGAGCCACGCAGACCATTGCCTGGGTGGGCAAAGGGATCGTCTATGACACCGGGGGTCTCAGCATCAAAGGGAAGGTGAGGTGCAGGGGCCAGGGCTTGGGCAGGGCCCCTGGGTGGGGAAGGTTCTCGGTGGCCTCGTCAGCTCTCAGAGGCACCAGCAGAAGACAGCGAGCAAGGTTTCTGGGGCCTTGGCGTGCGTCTGGGGAAGAGGTTCAGGAAGGGTCGGTGGGGCCGATTCCTCGCTGGCAGGGGCCATAGTATCACGTCCACGCTCCGAACAGGGATCTGGAAACTAAAAGTCCGGACAGGATCCAGAGAAAAGCAGAAGAAATGATTAAAAGGCTGGAAAATGAGCCCAAGGAGGCACAGTTTGAGGAATCTTGATTCTGTCTGAAGAGAAGTGCGTGGGGTGGCGTCCCCATGACCATTAGGGTTTCCGCAGACAGAATGCTTCGTGCGAGTCTGCACGAGCCCACTCGGAGAACCGGCCCCCCGGTGAAGGCCATGGGGCTTTGGCCTCGCAAGTAAGCCGCCTGCTGGTGTTCCCGTGAGGCCCGGTGGCAGAAGTCTCCTACCGGGGGCCTTTAAGCAGGGTCATCTCAGGAGCTGGGCCACCAAGGGCTCAGCTCTGCCTCTGAGCTGCCTGCCCTTCTCCACACCAGGCACGTTCGGGCCTGCTGCGTGCTGGGAGCCGGGATGGCCCTGGGAAGAGGAGGAGGGACAGTCTTCATCTGCTCATGTCACACACTTGGGTTGAGCAACACTGGGCACCGGGCCTGGGCTGGGCTCTGCAGCGCCAAGACCGAGAAGGGCTGGGAAGGAGCGGGCGTGTGAAATCTGGGCCCCAGGAAACCAGGAGGAGGAGAGCCAACCTTCCCAGAGAGAAAGCTCTGGAAGACAGAGGACAGGCTAAGCTCACGCAGAGTAGACGTGGAGAGCTGACAGTTGGTGCGGTGCACAAATGTGTCCTGTTGGCGCAAGGGCTGGTCTATAATTTGAATTAGTTACCAACATGTAAAAAACAGGAAGAATTCTCACAGAAGACGGGCTATCTGACCTTTTGTAAACTGAGGCAATCCGGTGGTGTGGGCCATCCACCTCCGCCTGGAGGCCTCCCGCTGGAGCTGAGAGGCACTTTCTGACCTGGGCCCTGGTATCAGTCGCTATTTTGGGGAGATTGTCCACTACCATTTGCACCGCTAGCCTGTCTGGTCCATTCGGTACCTAGAGTGGATGGTCTGTTTGTCTGTTTTTTTTTTTAACATCCCTCCTCCCATAAACAGCAGGATTTTTAGGCCTGATCAGGAAATGATTCAATAGTAAAGGTTAAAAAAAACAAACACCAATAGTGAATTCACCTTTATTGAATTCCGTACATATTATCATGCCAGGAAAAAAAGGGAAATAAATATTACAGGGGCACCTGACCAGCCCCGTCGGTGGAGCCCGCAACTCTTGATCTTGGGGTTGTGAGTTTGAGCCCCACGTTGGGTGCAGAGATGACTTAAAGATAAAATCCTTAAATAAGTAAGTAAGTAAATATTTAAATATTATAGTACACATAAAACAGTAATAGATCAACACTTTTAAATCACATTCATGTGATTTTTTTTTTTGGATGGAAAGAACTTCTGCCTCCCTCTTAGTCTGTTGTGGTCAAGGCCATAGGTTTCAGCTTCTGTCTGAAAGCCGTGGCTTCCGCAGGTTTGTCTGTGATGTCATCAGAATTGGTCTTTCGCACATCTCTACACGTACTGCACGGACAGAGCTTGGTCGGTCCATCTGCACTCATGCTTGATCCAAAAACACTGTTAATTTGAATTAGGAAGTTGCCATCTCATGAAGCAATTTGTACAGGGTACCCAGGAAAAGTCCTTCATGTAAGGATCACTTGGCAGAGACTGCCCCAAACCCCGTTGCCCAAGAAGCTCCAGAAATCGTGATGCTGTCCATGTGTTCCGTTTCTAGTGGCCTTCACGTGTCCGTGGAGTAAAAATGTGTTAAACACGAGTCCAGGGGCTCCCATAGCCTGAGGGAGGCCGGGAGTCCCCAGCTCCCTGCACCCATGGGTTTGCTCAGAGTCACTGTTGGAGGCAGGACGGTGTGGCGTCACGGCCGTGTAGACTGGGAGTATAGAAGCTGGCCTGCCCAGCTGTTGGCTGGGAGACACACCACGTAGCCCCCGCCTGTCCGGTCAGCCCTGTACCTGGCAGAGGATAAGCGGTGAGAATAGTTGGGTTTGAACCTTTTATCTATATGATCAGAACTCACTTAGATTTTTCGGGAGAACCATTTCACCCCAGATGACAGCAGGCCGACCGACTTTTAGCAAGTGAATTACTGTTTTCAGACCCCACAGCCAGTGCGCCCCTCTGGCTGCGCCTGGTACTGGCCAGCCCTCTCTCACCCACGATGCCGGCTCTTGTCCCTGAGGCTGCGGAGCGCTGGCGGGTAGGATTCCCAGCTCCTTCCTTCTGCGAGCAGATGCTGGCTTGCTGGAGGGCCAGAGTGAGAAGCAGGGGCTCCTGAGAATGAGTCCTTTTGTTGGGGACACCTGACCCAATCCTGCAGGAGGAGTCACCATTCGGTCTCCAAAGACTTCAAAGGCAAATCAAGATCAGTGTGAATGCAGGTCTCAAATGTGTTAAGTGTCAGGAACCCCCTTCCTTTCTTAACAAGCATTGACCCCAAGGGGATTTTTTTTTAAATCAGAGTGATATTTAATAGACGTTGATATTTACCCTACTAGAAATGAAGACTGGGAAAGATACTTAATAATCTATTTTAAAATAACAATGCAAATCCTTTGCATGTTCATGTAAATAATATAACTTTATGAAAACAACTGTATATTCCAAAATGAAAACACACTTGCCAAAAGAGTGGCGTGGTTTTACATCTTGCTGATCTCTCTCCTGTCGACCTCGATAGAAGACAACTGAGATCCTGTGTCTGCCTCTGCACGGCCCCTCTTGTGATATGTTCTCTAAGTTGAAACACAAAAAGAAAATCTGCCCTCGCTCACTTCGTAGCTGGAAAAGGCAGAAGTTTAGTGCCCTTTAGAAGTAACTACGGACATTCTTCTTTGCTATTACACCAAAACTCGACAAGCGGGAGTCTTTGAAAGGTGAGGGACGGTGTGGGATCAGAAACCATGTCAGTGACCCTTTGCACCCTGTTACTTAGTAACTACGGTCCGCCTTGAACAATGACAGCGTGATTGTGTAATACCATGCATGGGTCACCCAAAAGACCTCGTTCATGGAGTTACTCAGGGCCTCCAAATTGTGGTCCAACACAGGATAGTTTTAAAGTCACAGTTGGGCGGGTTGCGCCTGAGTGGCTCGGTGGGTTAAAGCCTCTGCCTTCAGCTCAGGTCATGATCCCAGGGTCCTGGGATTGAGTCCCGCATTGGGCTCTCTGCTTTTAGGGAGCCTGCTTCTTCCTCTCTCTCTGCCTGCCTCTCTGCCTACTTGCGGTCTCTGTTTGTCAAATAAGTAAATAAAATCTTTAAAAAAAAAAGTCACAGTTGGAACCACTATCCGTTTACTTTTTTTTTTTTAAGATTTTATTTATTTATTTGACAGAGAGAGAGATCAAAAGTAGGCAGAGAGGCAGGCAGAAAGAGAGGAGGAAGCAGGCTCCCTGCTGAGCAGAGAGCCTGATACAGGCCTCGATCCCAGGACCCTGGGACCATCACCTGAGCTGAAGGCAGAGGCTTTAACCCACTGAGCCACCCAGGCACCTTATCCATTTACTTTTAAAAATAACTGAGTTTTCTGTCACAGAGGCAGAAAATACAAGTTTTTCAAAATGGTGATTCTCTTGCTTGAAATCTCGAATTTTCCCACCAGCACCAACTATTGTCTGCTATTCTCCTAGAAATGAAAGGTTTGCTTTGCTCTTTTTTTTTACTTTTTAAAGATTTTATTTACTTATTCAAGCGAGAGAGAACGCATGAGAGAAAGCACGAGCAGGGTGTGGGGAGAAGGAGAAGGGGAAGCAGGGTCCCTGCTGAGCAGGGAGCCCGACGTGGGACTTGATCCCAAGACCCCAGGATCGTGACCTGAGCTGATGGCAGACGCTTCACTGACTGAGCCACCCAGGCGCCCCTTTGCTTTGCTGTTTAAGAAAATGTCCGCGGAACACCTGAGTCCGAATAACCCGTCCCGTGTCACTTGTGCTTTGAATTGAAACCGTGTTCTGGAGCCCAGAGCCCAGCTGAGCGGAGCCCCGGCAACTGTCCCCAGCTTCCACTCGGACCGCCCGGCCGGGGGACAGTGTGGGTGCTCTGTGTGCTCCTTCTGGTCCATCGCAGGGAATCTTGCAAACCGCTGCGCTCCGAGGTTGAGCTTTGGAAAAACCCGCCTTGCAGTCCTTCAGCGAGGAGGCCTGAGCAGAGTGGGCTGTGCTCGCTTTCCCTGGAGGCCAGCGGCGAGTCCAGGGTCCGTCCCTGCCGCGGCTGCGACCGCCGTCGCTCTGTTGCCTCGCAGGAGGGTCAACCCCGTGACACAGGCAGGGGACCTCCTCGTGTGACTCCGGAAATCATCTCTTTCGTAAAAATAAGAGCAACACGGCAAAGCTCGCGCGGTCATTGAGTTACGCTTGCCGCTCGACGTTTGTTCCGGCCCCGGGGGCAGCGAGACTCGGTTGCCGTGACCGACAAAGCTATTCCGCACGGGCCGTTCGCGACGGGTTTGATATCCAGATCTGAGGCCCCGTTTTCTCCATTTAAACAATCCTGCGCTTTCTCGCCGATTAGGTCAAAGAGACAGCTTATTTTCGATAGTGCTAGCTGGGTCGTTTTCACTCAGCTTAATTATGAAAGCCGCTCGGTTTATGTATAAAAATACTTTCCATTAAAACTCGAAGCTTGTGTCATCCGATAAGGGTTCGAAAAAATCACTCTGTCCATTTCAAACCCAAATCCTACATCTGATGACCTGTTGTTAATTTAGAGTATGAACTTGTCTATTAGAGCTGGGAACCTATAAAATGTGAAAATGCATAACCACTCTCAACCCGTTTGTAGAAAATCGCAGCTCCCTCTGCAGCGGGAGGGGACCCTGGGGGCTCACAGCCCTCATTAGACACCAACAGAGCGTGCAGTAGGGTGGGATCGGGACGTGACTGTGACATTGGGGAAGAGTTCACACGAACCTGAGCGGGTTGTTTGAGATGGTGATGTCAAACAGCAGAGAGAGCCACGGCCGAAAGTGTCACTGAGGCCAGGCGGTGACCACGGCAGGGTGGTCTGCTGTAGAAAGGTGGCCTTGGTGGTGGCGGGAAGGAGGAAGGGGCACGCCCGGAGGAGTCTCTGTGGCTCCTCTCAGGGTGAGGGTCCGAGTGTCCTTGTCGGCTGAGGGCTGAGGAATGGGAACTAGGAAAATGGGAAGGCAGACACCACGGAGAGGAGGAGCCAGGCCATAGCCCACGTGGCAGCTCTGGGCAGCTCCCCAGGTCCCCTTCCCCTCCCACCTCTGGTTCATCAGGTAGCCCCCCAGAGCCTTGCTCCGGCAGAAAGAGCCCAGCACCTTTGTCCCTTCTGTCCCACTGCTTTTGGAGACCAGCACTCGACCAGTGGGAGTTTCTTGGGTTCTGTGGGTCACACAGGTCTGGGGGAGCCACTCGGGGCCGCTGGGTGCCAGGTAGGGGCAGGGCACTGTGGCCGACGGGGCCAGCACCTGCTCATGCTCACTTTGTGTCCCCTCCACGCCCCCCCAGACCACCATGCCTGGGATGAAGAGGGACTGCGGAGGTGCCGCGGCCATCCTGGGGGCCTTCAGAGCTGCCATCAAGCAGGTGAGTGCAGCCCTGCCTTCTGCAGCCCTCGTGATGGAGGGCTCCCTGCTGTGAGCTGTCCCTCCTTCTCCCCCAGGTCCCAACCCCCGGTGTCCTGAGTCCCCACAGCTCCATGTCTCTCCCCCTCCAACTGCCACGTTGCATACCCCTGGGCTCCCAGAGCTTCCTGCCTTCTGCCAGGGCTGCTTGTCCTGTCACCTCTGCCTGGGGGCATCACCTCTCCTGGGGCTGTCACCTCTCTTGGGAGTGTCACCTCTCCTGGGAGTGTCACCCTCCTGAGGGTGTCCTCTCGTGGGATTTTCACCTCCCAAGACTGTTACCTCCCTGAGGAGTGTCACCTCTCCCCGGGGTGTCACCTCCCATGAGGCTGTCCCCTCTGCCCGGATACATGGCCTCTACCTGAGTGTGCCTGGCCATGCGGGTCACTCAGGGTCTGGCTGTATCAGGCCCCCCCATGAGTGCTTGTTCTGTGAAGAAACCTGACTAAAACCATATGGAAGAGCACGACCACCATGCTGGGCCCTGGATCCCACTCATGAGCACAGGCCTTCCTGGGTACCCTTCCCAGTAGCCTTCCTCTGCGTCACCATGACCCCTGAGCAAGGGTTAACTATGGGCCATGTGGTGGGACTGCTGAATGTGCCAGTGGGACCCGGGGCCACTGTCTCCATGCTCTGCACACCAGCCGTCCAGGGTCCGTCACAGCCCGGGGGCTGTCCTCTAACGTATTGCGGTGCAGGGGCCCCTGAGAATCACTACATTTGTATCTTTGGAGTAAATACTCAGTGTGCACTTGCTGCGTCATAGGGTAGCTTTATTTTCAACTTTCTGAGGAACCTCCACACTGTTTTCCAGAGTGGTTGCACCAGCTTGCATTCCCACCAACAGTGTAGGAAAGTTCCCCTTTCTCCACATCCTCGCCAGCATCTGTCCTTTCCTGACTTGTTAATATTAGCCATTGTGACTGGTTGAGGTGGTATCTCACTGTGGTTTTGATTTGTATTTCCCTGATGCCAAGTGATGTGGAGCATTTTTTCATGTGTCTGTTCTCCATTTGAATGTCTTCTTGAGAGAAATGTCTGTTCATGTTCTCTGCCTATTTCTTGATTGGATTATCTGTTCTTTGGGTGTTGAGTTTTATAAGTCCATTTTTGATTTTGGATACTAGCCCTTTATCAGATAAGACATTTACAAGTATCTTCTCCCATTCTGTCCATTGTCTTTGGTTTTATCTACTATTTCCTTTGATTGTGCAAAAGTTTTTTATCTTGATGAAGTTCCAATAGTTCATTTTTTCAAAAGATTTTATTTATTTATTTGACAGAGAGATCACAAGCAGGCAGAGAGGCAGGCAGGGGGGGGAAGCAGGCTCCCCACTGAGCAGAGAGCCCAATGTGGGGCTTAATCCCAGGACCCTGAGATCATGACCCGAGCCGAAGGCAGAGGCTCAACCCACCAAGCCACCCGGGCGCCCCCAGCAGTTCATTTTTGCCTTTGTTTCTCTTGCCTTTAGAGACGTGTCTAGCAAGAAGTTGCTGTGGCCAACGTCAAAGAGGTTGCTGCCTGTGTTTTCCTCTAGGATTTTGATGGATTCCTGTCTCACATTGAGGTCTTTCACCCATTTTGAGTCTATTTTTATGGATGGTGTAAGAAAATGGTCCAGTTTCATTCTTCTGCATGTGACTGTTCAATTTTCCCAACATCATTTGTTGAAGAGGCTGTCTTTTTCCCATTGGATAATCTTTCCTGCTTTGTCGAAGATTAGTTGGCCATAGAGTTGAGGGTCCATTTCTGGGGTCTCTCTTCTGTTCCATTGATCCATGTGTCCGTTTTTGTTCTAGTACCATACTGTCTTGATGATGACAGCTTTGTGATAGAGCTTGAAGTCTGTAATTGCAATGCCACTAGCTTTGGTTTTCTTTTTGAACATTCCTTTGGCTATTTGGGGCCTTTTCTGGTTCCCTACAAATTTTAGAACTATTTGTTCCATCCCTGTAAAAAAGTTGATGGTATTTTGATAGGGATTATATTGAATGTGTAGATTGCTCTGAGTAGCATAGACATTTTAACAATATTTGTTCTTCTAATCCGTGAGCATGTAATGTTTTTCCATTTCTTTGTGTCTTCCTTAATCTCTTTCATGACTGTTCTATAGTTCTCTGAGTACAGATTGCTTTCTTCTTTGGTCGGGTTTATTCCTAGGTATCTTATGGCTTTGGGGGCAATTGCAAATGGAATCAACTCCTTAATTTCTCTTTCTTGTGTCCCATTGTTAGTGTATAAAAATCCAAATGACTTCTGTGCATTGATTTTATATCCTGCCACTTTGCTGAATTCCCGTATGAGTTCTAGCAATTTGGGGTGGAGTCTTTTGGGTTTTCTACATGGAGTATCACATCATCTGCAAAAAGTGAGGGTTTGACTTCTTCTTTACCAATCCAGATGCCTTTTATTTCTTTTCGTTGTCTGATCATTGAGGCCAGGACTTCTAGTACTATGTTGAACAGCAGTGGTGAGATCGGACATCTCTGCCATGTTCTTGACCTTAGGGGAAAAGCTCTCAGATTTCCCCATTTAGAATATTTGCTATGGGCTTTTCATCTATGGCTTTTATGATATTGAGGTCCGTTCCTTCTATCTCTACACTATGAAGAGTTTTAATCAAGAAAGGATGCTGTACTTTGCCAAATGCTTTTTCTGCCTCTGTTGAGAGGTTCATATGGTTCTTATCCTTTCTTCTTTCTTTTTTTTTTAAACTAATGTATTGTATCACAGTGATTTGGATGTTGAACCATCCTTGCAGCCCAGGAATAAATCCCCCTTGGTCGTGGTGAATAATCCTTTCAATGTACTGTTGGATCCTATTGGTCAGTATTTTGGTGAGAATTTTTGCATCTGTGTTCATCAGGGATATTGGTCTGTAATTCTCCTTTTTGGTGGGGTCTTTGTCTGGTTTGGGAATCAAGGTCATGCTGGCCTCATAGAGCTTGGAAGTTTTCCTTCCATTCTACTGTTTGAAACAGCAGAATAGATATTAATTAACAGAATTAACAGAATAGATATTAATTATTGTTTAAATATTTGGTAGATTTCCCCTGGGAAGCCGTCTGGCCCTGGGCTTTTGTTTGTTGGGAGATTTTTTGATGACTACTTCAGTCGCATTGCTGGACATGGGTCTGTTCACATTTTCTTTCTTCCTATTTCAGTTTTGGTAGTATATACATTTCCAGGAATACATCCGTTTCTTCCAGATTGCCTAATTTGTTGGCACATAGCTGCTCGTAATATGTTGTTATAATTTTATGTCTTCGGTGTGTGTTGTGCTCTCTCCTCTTTCATTCATGATTTTGTTTATTTGGGTCCTTTCTCTAGAGGCTCCACTCTTAATTCCTAAGAATCTGCACAACTATAAGTAGGAACCAAGTGTTGACTAAATAAGTAAGTGGGGGAGGGGAGCACTGTTTCTCCAGAGAACCTCCCTGTACCCACTGCCGAGGAGGGACGGAGACAGCAAGTCGTTGGGGGGCAGACAGCACTGTAAGAGCGAGCAACGGCTGCTGGAACCCAGTGTGGGAATGCCGTGGGAGCGGGATGGCTGGTGTGGCTGGGAGTGACTTGGAGGGACTCTGCCCGTCAGGGTCCCTGTGTCCCCGCAGCATGACCAGGATGGGGCCCCACGCACGATCCACTTTTGAGACAAGGTCCCAGGAAGAAAGTGGCGGGTCTCCAGGTGTCCTGCCGAGTGTGGGTGGGGAGCGCAGGCCCCAGGAGGCAGTGAAGCGTGAGGTCACCAAAGACGGAGGGTGGACCCCAGGAGTCGCAAATTGAGGAGACTGAGGTGATGGCTGAGTCATGTGCCTGGGCTGGACCCGATGCCCAAGTCTGTGACGAGTCCGCGGTGCAGACCAGCGCACAGGGCACATCAGGCATTTGCCCTGGAGGGGGTGGGGGTCCCAATCAGGGGTATCCAGGGATCATTTGTATCATTTTTGCGAAATTTTCTGTGAGTTTGAAATTATTTCAACATTAGATGCTTTAACGTGTTTTAAAAGGAGAGGCTGTGTGATGCAGTGTTGGGCTTGCTAGGAGCAGGTGGCACCTGGTTCTGGGGCAGCCATGACCCTCCAAGCCTTACGTACCTAAAACCGCAGCTGCCTGCAGCTTTTCAGTCCCCCTGGGGATCCAAGGCCTGTGTGTCTCACCCTTGCACCCCAATACCTGCAACATGAGCTCAGAAACCCCCTGCCCAAGGCCCATAGCACCCTCTAAGCTGGCCTTCCCAAGGGGGACCCCACACCAGAACAGCAGCATCCCATACCTTCTGAGTCCAAAACTGGGGGGAAGGCACCCGACAGGGTCAGGTTGGGGACCGTGGTCTCTCCTCACCATCCTGCTGTCCCACCTTTACGTAGTGCTTTCTCATGCTCTGCAAACTCCTCTCGCCTCCAGGCCCAGACCTGACATTTAATCCCAGCCACTCTTGGGGGTACCTTTGAGCTGACGGGCTGCCCGGTGTTGCGGCCCCCGAAAGCAAGGAGGGGTGCTTTCCCAGGCACTGGGTGTTGGGCTCAAGCTCAAAGCCATCCCCACTTGGTGACGTGGCTCCAGCCCTTGCCGCAGGCCTGTGTTTACCTTCGCCGAGGGCTCTGAACCTGTGGTGGAAGGATCACCGTTGCTGGAGGGGCCAGGCACACCCCATGCCCAGAGGAGACGCGTCCTGGTTATGGGCTCAGGTCCGGGAGCAGAGGACAGGCAGGGACAGGGTGTGGCACCTCTAATCCCCCTACCACTGCCACCTGGGCGAGGCCTGCTTGGGGTTTTCTGGGGCAGGTTCAGGACCCGTGTGGGGCGGAAACTGCCGCAGCCTCTTTTGTGCACGTCTCTCAATGTAGAGACATCATGTGTGGGCATCAGAAAACTAACTTCCCACCTCAGTTTCTGTGAGGCAACTCTCCCCAACCCCCGTGCACCTGCACCTGTACGTGTGTGGCTTGCATTTGTGCAGCAGTGCCGAGCGCAGAGGGCTTGTGCAGTGAGAGACGCTGATCACCGACCATGTTTTGTGGATGGGAGGCCAGGGCTCAGCTAGCAGCCTGGCCCTTGTGCTGGGTGATTGGTTGAGCCAGGATTAAAGCCGGAAGCCCAGCCACACTTGTGGGCTCGTTTCTGCTTTGGGTGGGCTCTGATGGAGGAGATAGAACTCCCCAGCTGGGGGGCTGCCGGGACTGCTCCCCAGGGCTCTGTCTGTCCATCTGTCCCTGAGGGTAGAAGACTCTGGCCTGTCCTCCCTCCTCCATGCACGGCCACATGTACCTTGTTCCCTCCAGGGTTTCAAAGACAACCTCCACGCTGTGTTCTGCTTGGCTGAGAACTCTGTGGGTCCCAACGCTACGAGGCCAGACGACATCCACCTGCTGTACTCAGGAAAGTACGTCTGGCTCCCCTCACTCCCTGGCCACCCCAGGGCTGGAGCTGGCAGGGGGCCCATCTCCTTCCCAGGACTGGGCCGGTCAGCTGGGGCGCATCCCCTGGGGAGGGCACCATCCCAGGAGCCTGGGGAGGGGCAGCTGCATCACTGGACAAGGCGCTGGGCTCCCTGTGCCAGGGGGCCTGCCCCCAGGGTGACCCCGAGAGGTGCTTCCATTTTTGCATTTACCCAGTGCCTGGCCTTGTGGGCCAAGGGCTAGCTCAGTGCAGTGTATGCTACCCATACAACCCTGTTCTCCTATCTTACAGACGAAGAAACCGAGGCCAGGGGCTGGGCAGCTTTCCCTGGCTCCCACTGGAGGGCAATGGGGTGGGATCTGACCCCGGCCCTGGTGCTACGTTGTCCTAGGGGATGGGCGTGGCCCTGTCTCTAGGAGACTGGGGAGCCAGAGGGCAGAGGGCTCTAAATAGAGTCTCCCCGGTTCCAAAGGGACTTGCTCACAGTGCCCCAGGGAGTGCCATCCCTGAGCTGGGGTCTCTGCTCTGCCCCAGGACTGTGGAGATCAACAACACTGACGCGGAGGGCAGGCTGGTGCTGGCGGATGGCGTGTCCTATGCCTCCAAGGACCTGGGTGCGGACATCATCCTGGACATGGCCACACTGACCGGAGCTCAGGTGGGCCACTTTGACTCCAGGGGGGTGGCGGGGGGCCTGGTGCAGTCCCCTAATCGTTGGGGCCTGGCCAAGGAGGCCGGGGATCTCATCCCGGGCGCCCAGCGCAGCGCAGGTGGCAGAGCCCGTGGGCCGGGCCCCAGCGCGCAGACAGTGTAGGGACCGTCCTCCCTGGGATGCTCACATTCTTGCTTCCTTCCTTCTTTGCTGCTCGCGGCCTTTCCTGGCTTCTCCATCCTCGGCCTGTGCTCCGTCTGGCCCGGCCCCCCTCCCAGGGCATCGCCACTGGCAAGTACCACGCCGCAGTGCTCACCAACAGCGCCGAGTGGGAGGCAGCCTGCGTGAAGGCCGGGAGGAGGTGCGGGGACCTGGTGCACCCCCTGGTCTACTGCCCCGAGCTGCACTTTAGCGAGTTCACCTCGGCCGTGGCCGACATGAAGAACTCCGTGGCGGTAGGTGTGCGGGGCGCCCGAGGGACCCAAGACGTGGCAGCAGTGGGGCCCCAGATCCACACGCAGTGGGGAAGCATCCAGACGTGGCTCTCTCTGGTCTCCCCACCAGCGCGTCCATCGTGTTGGGCACTGGGGGTCCCCGCTCCAGGCTCTGCTTCTTCGCCGCTCCAGCATCGCGCCAGGGTGAAGGCAGACCCCTTAACCCACGTGCAAGGTCCTCGGGGTCCCTCTGTGCAATCTTCCAACACTGGGGATCCCCCACCCCCAGGCCCCTTCTTGCAGCCACTAGGGGAGGCGGTGTCTGGAGGGTGGGTGGTCGAGGGGGCACAGGGGCACCCACTTAGGTCCAAGCGGGAGCAGCCCCAGATGCCCCTCCCCCACGCCCCCGCTGCCGGGAGCAGAAAGGTCACCTTGTGTCCTGCTGTCCCCCCAGGACCGGGACAACAGCCCCAGCTCCTGCGCCGGCCTTTTCATCGCTTCACACATCGGCTTTGACTGGCCTGGGGTCTGGGTCCACCTGGACATCGCCGCCCCGGTGCACGCCGTGAGTCCGGGCTCCCCCGTGGTGCCCTCCTTTCCCCGCCTGCCCCGACCCCCCCACGCGCCCCTCTCACTGGCCAGGCTGCTCCCACCCTCGTGCATCCGCGGCCCGCTCTGGCTGCGGGTGGAACTCGTCAGAAGCATTACGTGTTGGGGTCACACTGCCTATGGCCCGACCTCCACAGGTCAACCACAAGGGGTGCCTGCACCCCCAACCTCTGGTCTCCGTGGCTCTGGAAACAGAGGGGCTGCTGGGTGTGGTCCTTTTCCGGCCAGCCTGTCCTTGCCTGGAGGCCCGGGGCCCTCAGCTCCCCCTTTCCCACCCAAGAAGACCCGGGGCTTGGGACCAGAGTGCACGGAGCCATTGCGCCACCCCACCCTCTGCTGAGTCCCGTGACAGGAGAGTGGGAGGGGGAACTGTAGGACAAGTGGGGGGGGACCGGGAGCCCCTGCCCGCAGAGAGGGGCTTGCTGGGGGGGTCCAGCTCTGCCCGGCAGAGGGTTTCCAGCCTGCTCTTTGCCCACAGGGGGAGCGCGCCACGGGCTTCGGTGTGGCGCTCCTGCTGGCGCTGTTCGGCCGGGCCTCCGAGGACCCCTTGCTGAACCTGGTGTCCCCACTCGGCTGCGAGGTGGATGCCCAGGAGGGGGATGTGGAGAGGGACTCCAAGAGGCGCAGGCTCGTGTGAGGCCGGCCCCTCCCTGGCCCCCTGGCACCAGGCTCTTTACCTCACTTTGCACTGATGAATTTTAAGCAGTTGGCAGAGGACACCTGAGATAGGCTTTGGTTTGTTTTTCTTTTTAGTTGTCACGGTGATAGAAGCAGCTCCTACTTCTGTCCTAGAAGACAGCTTAGGGTCTGGAGGGTTGCAGGGGGTGGGTTGGGGTGAAGCCCTGGGGCTTGCTGCCCTTCCAGTGACCTCCCAGCTTCCCTGCCGGCTTCCGAAGACCCTCCTCCCCCCACATCCCCGGGGCCCCTGCACCCTCCAGGCACAGTGGGTGCCCATGGCCTTGTCTTGGCCCCCAGCCCCACACATGGCCCCACCTGCTAGAGAGCGCAGGCCCCTGCTCCAGCCGGGTCTGCCACCACCCCCAGGCAACCCTGCCCCTTTGGAAGGGTGGCCGTGACTTGTTTCAGGGACCCAGTCTCGCGGCACAAGGGGAGGCTCTGGGCCCTCGGGATACCCTGGCAGTTGAAGTCAATATGGCTGTATCACAGGACACCTTTGCCTCTGTCTCCTCTGTCTCCCACCCTGCGGCCTGCCCGTGGCTCCGAGGCTCTGGGCATTCCCACCTCCTCGAAACCCAGCATCCAGCACTGAGAGGCGGTTGGCGACCTCGCTTTTGCCACCGCGGAGAGCGCTGGGGCCTGGGAAGGGACGGGAGCGGGGGCCGGAGTCCTCGGGTCCGTGGCTGCCCGCCCCGGCTGGCTTGGTCTCCTGAGGCTTCACGACGCCGGGGCTTTGTGGGGGCCTCCCACGCTCCTGCTGTCTGCAGGGGAGTCCACCCTCCCCGCTGCGCACATCACCGGGCAAGTGCCCTGCGGAGTCGGGTGTGTCTCCTCCGCACGAGACGTCCCCTGGGCACAGCCTCAGTTCTGAAGGACACAGATGCAGGAGACCCGCCCTCCCTGGGTCCAGCTGCGGCTGGTGAGGCAGGGTGCCTGGGGGCCAGCCTCCCCCCAGCCCGGGTGAGAGCAGGAGGGGCCTTTGTCCCCTCTCAGGCTCCATCCCAGTGAGCCTTCGGGGACTCGGGCACCCGCCGACAGGGAGAAAGCTGCCCATACGTCCTCTGCTGGGGACAGGGGACACAGGTTACGGGGCTGTGCCCTGGCCCGCTAACCGCCTCACCCCTGCACAAGCGTCCCCAGACTCCCAAGTCCCTTCCCTCACTCTGGAAATCAAGGTGACTTTTGGGCCTGATCCCAAGCAAATATTTATGAACTGCCTGCTGCGCTCAGTGCTGGCTGGGCCCGGAAAAGGCAAGGAGCAGCTCTGAGGCCCCAGCCCTGTCTGGGAAAACCACGGCCCGACACGCTAAGTGACAAGAATAGCAGTCACAAGGTGCTAGGTGGGCAGCAGGCTCTGTGAGCGGAGGGGACGCACCCTGGGGGGCCGGAGGGGCCAGGAGCCTTCACGGTTCATTAGCCTGCTTAATGGCCTTGCAGTGGGGAGCTTTCTCCAGCTTCCCCAAGATGCCCCGGGGGAGGCAGAGGTCACGGAGGTGGTCTAGCTCCCTCTCCAGGCAGCTGGCACTGTCCGCTCCCCCCACCAGGGGGCTGCAGGGTGCAGGGTCAAGGAGCGGGGACGAACTGAGTCTCCCTTGTGCAGGCACAAAGGCAGCCTCAGGGCCAGGGACCCAGCTGGGGACCAGCTGCAGGCTCGGGGTCTAGCCTGCACGCCTGGCGTCAGGGGGACTGTGGGGGGTGAGCCAAAGGCCTGGCTTTCCCAAGGGCCAAAGGGCTTTAGGATGGGGCGGCTGCTTCCCGGGGCTGCTCTGGAGCCCCAGCAACAGGGTCAGGGAGCGGCCAGCAGTGGGGGCAGGTGGGCACTGGCGGGTCCACTCGGTCGTGGTTTCCGGCGAGCGGCCCGGTGAAGATTGCAGCTGCACAGCTTGTGGCCCCGAAGGTGTGGGTGCAGAGCCCTGGCAGAGTCCCCAGCACCCCCGCCCACACGGAGGGCCTGCCGGTGGCGGGGAGACCTGTAGGCATTAGCACCTCCATCCCAGGAGCAGCCCCACTACGCTGGGGGGCACAGAGAAGGAAACACCAGCCTCACAGCCCTCGAAACCGCCTGCAGGTGTGTCTGGGGGTCCCCAGCGCCTGCCCAGGGAAGGGCCATGCACCTGCCTGCAGCCAAACCCATGTCGCCCTGTAGGCAGGAATGAAGGACGAAACCCTGGAAATATCACTTTTGGGAAAAGGGTAGCGGTGGTGGCTGAGAGCCAGCCAGCTTCCCCCTTGCCAAGCAGGTGGGAGGACATCGAGACCCTGCAGCTGTCTGTGTCAGAGACAGTAAAGCCCAACGGCGGCGCGCTCCCAGGGCCTCGGGCACACAGGCCTTGAACTCCCCCTTGCAGGACGGCTCTGGGGAGCAGGGCGAGCGGGGGCCGGAAAGTTCTGCAGAGCCCAGGGCTCAGGGCCGGTCCTTAGGGCAGGGAGAGCCTGACAGGACCCAGCCAGGAAGCCCTGGCGAGAGGAGGGCTTCTCTCCATCCACTCACACCCCACTCCCTGCGTAGTTGGCTCGCGAAGTCAGTCTCCAGCAGGAAGAGAGCCAGGCCTTCGGGTGGCCTCGTGAACACACAGGATGTGGGCCTGGGCCTGTGAGGGCCCGTGGGGCCAGGGTCTGCGCTTGGTGCAAGTGGGGGGTGGCACCTCCCATGTGGCCTGGGTCACAAGAACCTGCCTAACCCCCAGACTCCCACATACACTTCCAGCTGTCACTTCCCCTTTATGTGCCCCCCCAAATCGGGGAAATGGACTTATTTCAAAGAAGTAGTTCCAACTGGATGAAATCCTTTCTGTTCAGGGAATGCTGATCATTCCATCATTTTGGAAAATCCCAGCCCACCTCACTGCCTCGGTCCGAATGGGGCCGGCCGTCCCCCCAGGAAGCCTCCGGGACTGCCCCCATGGGCAATGCAACGCCCACCCAGGATCAGCACGGCCCGATGCCCCAAATACGCCCCTTCTTGCACTGAGTGGTGCCTCCCCCGGGCTCCCTCCCCGGCCCCCCTCTGTGGCCCCTCCCGAGGGCCCCATGTTTGCAGTCTGCCTGGCAGGGTCAACCCTGTCCCCAGTGCGCATGCCCCCTAAAAGCTCTCAGAGGGGGGCCCCTCCCGAGCACGTCTGGGCCCCAGCAACCCTTCCCTGAGGACATGTTTGTCGAATTCGGATTTGCTGCGTGATTCTCTGCCCAGAACCTCTGTTCAGACTGTGTTCCCTGGTGAATTGGTGTTCAGCACTTTTGTTTATTTGTTTGTTCTTTAACAAAAGGTTGTTTTGGTTTGAGATTCAGCAAAAACACTCACACATTGCACTCGGCTTCCTCTCCGCTCAGATTCGGTAAATCAGTTGTTTTCCAGGCTGGTTCTGAGTCCTTGCCTCAAATGAGCCTCCAACAAGATAATGCATTTAAAAGCTCTTGGAAAAGTACCAGACCCCACGCACATGTGAGGTATTGTCATCCTGCGAGCCCCGCACCCCACACCCGGAGCCAGGCTCAGCTCCTGATCCCAGGCCTGCCCTCCCTCCTGACGGGCCCTGGCCCTCCCTTTCCATCCTGGGGGGCGGGGGGGGGGACAGGGATGGGATGCATCCTTATAGACCTCCCACCGGTGGACTATTTGCGCTTGGGTTCCCACTGGGGTCCCGAGAGCTTTCTTCAGGCAGGAAAACAAGATCAAAAACAACCCCCCAGATCGCGTTAAAACAAACTCCGAGGCCGAGGCCACGTTAGCACCCGGGACATGTGGGGGCCTGGAGCCAAGGTGGTGGACTGGGACAGGCTTCGCGGGAGATTCCGCCCATCCCCCCGCTGATGACGGACACGGCCTTAGGTCCCCAACTACAGACCTCTCTCGAATGCCAACGCTGTCCCTTTCCTCCAGCAGGTTGGCTGGCTTTCACTGGTGTCCATGTGCAAGCTTGGTCCAGTGGGGTGATGGACAGCTTCCTTGTCCAGTAGTATTTATTAAGTGCCACCTGTATGCAGCCCCTGCAAAGCTCATCCTTCCTGTGGGAACCCCGCTGCTGGTCGAGGCGGTTTTCAGCGGCCTCAAAGGGGGAACCAGCGCTGCGGGAGGCTGGGCGTTTACCATGCCCCCGGCACCCAAGGGGTTTGGGCTGAGTGAGGCAGAGGTGCCGGAAAGACCCCCAGACCCACCTCGAACGCTCACTTTCTGGGAGCAACCATGAGGGTGTTGCGGGCAACCATGGGAATAAACGTCTCATAAGCGGTTTGCTTAGTACGTGGCCAGGGAACTTAATCCCATCCAGGGTGTGGGGCTGGGGAAGCTGGCATGTGTGTCAGGACTGGGGCCGGGGGGGCAAGACCCTCAACGCAGGATGCCCAGCCCAGCCCCTGCCCCACGCTCGCCCTCCCACCGGCCTAGCCGCACCTGCCCCTCCTTTAGCGGCCAGAGGGCAGCGCGGGGCGGGCTCCCAGCTGCAGGAAGGCCGGGTGGGCCACGCTCAGCACGGGGCCGTCAGAACCTGGCTTCCCACCGCCTTGCGGCCCACCTGCGGCTGCTCAGAAGTGAGGGTTCGTGGAGGTTCAACCTCCGAGATCCCTGGTCAGCCAGCAAAACTCGGGCGCCCACACTTGTCACCAGCTGCCCTGACAAGCGTCAGAGGAAAGCTCTGAGCACAGGCGGGCCACAAAGAGCTTTATTTTTTTAGCCCCCAGAGTTTTTCAGAGACCAATTAAATGCGGTCCAGTGGTAATGGGCCTCAGGTCAGAAGGGCCTGGGGAACACAGTCCTGCCAGCCTGCAGGGCCCCCAAGGAAGGACCCTTTCCTCCTGTGGATGCAAGACAGCGCAGTCCCGTTTCCTCCCCAGCTCCGGTAAGAAAATGTGCTGTAAATAAATAACCCACAGACGGCGGTTTAATAGCGGGGACAGGCACAGCAAGGGAGGGGACCGGCTGGGGAAAGCTTTTCTCAGGAAAATGAGATCGGAACTGAGATTGCAAGGATGAGTGAGTATTAAATGATGCAGAACATGGAAGAATAATTTCAGGCAGAGGGAACTGTGTGTGCAAAGGCCCTGGGGTGGTGGAAGCCATGACATGCGGAAGGAGAGCAAAGGAGGCCAGTTGGCTAGGAAAGAGAAAGGGGCATAGGGATAGGCAGTGGCAGGAGGTGGTGTGGTAAGCAGGGCTGAGCGCACACAGACTTGCAGGCCCCTGGGCACTTGTTTCTATGCTGAGAGCAGTGGGAGCCCCTGAGGAGTTTTGAGCTGACGACAGGCTGAATTCACACTTTTCAGAGAGCCCTCCACTGGCAGCTACCAGGGCCCTGCCCCCTGACACACACACGTCCAAATACCAGCTGGAGCTGGGATCCGGTCAAGTCCCATGAAGTCCCGAGGCTCCAAGGAGGGCGGGAGAGAACAAGCACCTACAGGGCCACAATTCCTAGGTGTGTGGCCCTAAAAGCCAAAGCCTGCTCCGTGGGTGGACTCCACATTCCCATCTGCTGTGCAAGGGGAAGGTGCAGCTTTGCAGGCCTGCCCACCCCTGCTCTGCTGCTTCCCGGTCCTGTGACCCGTGGCCCTGGGTTTCGGCCCTTTCATCCAGAAAAGGAGAACAGGCTCTTAGGGTTCAGCTTGTAGGAGGTCGTAAGGGTCAAACGGTGTTCGTGGTCATGGAAAGACCCACGGATGGCAGGTGTCAACTCTTGGAGACTAGAAAACACAACTGTTGGGAGATACTAACGAGCCACAAGCAGTTAGAAAGGGCAGGGGTGCGAGCACGTGGGAGTGATGCACGTCCCCGTGACTTCTCTGCGCGGGGGATGCCCCCAGCCCTCGGCGCAGGGTGGCCAGAAGCCCTGCAGGGAGCGGCGGTCTTCCTGGGGGGTGAGAGGGTGGGGCTCGGGGCTGCGGTGGCAGAGGAGAGGCACGGTGACAGAGGCTAGGAGGTGTCCTGCAAGGAAAGAAGCAAGGTCCCCGTGTAACATCCCCTTACAGTTGGTCTGACCACCGCTTCCCACCGTGATAGTGTGGATGCCCGGGATTCACCCCGCTGCCCTGGACAAAACCAGACAACATAGAAAGCAGTGGTTTCAGATGCTGCAAACAGGCCGTGCCAGAGAGTTCTGTCCGAGAGAAAGTGAGGGGATGTGGTGAGCCCTCCAGTTGGCCCAGCTGGCTGCCTGGAGAGGTTTGTGGGCTGCAGTGCAGGGAGGAGGGGGCCTGCCCAGAACTCAGTGCTTCTCCTGGGTGGGAGGAGAGAGCAGGAGCTTCAGAAAGGCCGGGGGCTGGAGGGTGCCGGCAGAGAGAAAGCCATCGGAGCTCCACAGGGGCTCCCAGAGTATCCACTGAGTCCTGTCCCACACACTGCCCAAAGCTGGGGTGGGGGGCGGCCAGGGGAGCAGGGGGTTTCGGTGTGCACCCCTACAGGCAGGGACACCCCCCCAGCAGTCCCACCCCAGCCCCTGAGCCTGCGGGATGTGCACTGGACAGATGCAGGCCTCTCCCGGCGCTGGGGACACTGAACGGACAGCGAGCAGAAGGCGGCGGTGGGCACCTGGCTGTGTACAGAGCCTGCGAACAAGCACAGAAGCGCAGGAGGAGAGGAGGAGGGGTGGAGGGCGGCAGGGAGAAAGAGAGAAAATCGACATCCTCCCGAGCATTTTTAATGGGATCCAGTCTTCTCACATAACAAAAACAAACCAAATGTCCAGGATGAAAATCCACATTACTCAGCATTCCAAGAACCAGGAAAATCTGACCAAATCTCCAGGGACAAGGCAATCAAGAGATGACAACCCTGAGGTGACCCAGATGCTGGCATTAGCAGACGCAACCCCAGCAGCAGCTGCCCTGATCATTCTTCATGAGGCAAAGCCGGACAGCCTTGAGATGAACGGAAGAAACAGACGTTTTGGCAAAGAAAGACGAACTATGACAATCACTGAATGCAATGTGGTTTCCTGGATGGAATCTTGGAACCAAAAAAAGGACACTCGGGTTGAAACGGGTGGAAGCTGAAGCAAGTCTGGGGTTTAGTCCATAGTCCCGTCCCCATGTCGGTGTCTTAGTTTGGACAAAAGTGCCACGGTCCATGGCCACGTAGGGTGCTAGCATTAGGGGAAACTGGGTGACGGGTATTTGGAAACACTCCATATCTTTGCAGCCTTTCTGTAGATGTAAATATTTGTGAAAGAAAAGTTAATTTTACAAGAATCCAATCAATATTTCCAAACAGGAAAACAAAATACGGGATATAAAAATATCTCACTGTATAGACTAAGAGCAGAATAAGGTGACAGGAACCTGGGAAACACATCAGGAGATGTTGTCTGATCTGAAGAACTGAGAGGGGGAAAGATAGGATTTCAAAAACCAAGCATCTTGGGGACTTGTCGACACCCTCACCATCAAAACCCCTGAAAGGGAAGGAATTGGTGCAGAAAAAAAGTTAACCACTTTCTGGAGGTATGATTGACCCCGAAAAAGCTATAGTTATTAAATTCATTGAATGATTTATAATCTATAAATTATAAATTGTAAGAGATTATATTTTAAATGATAAACTATAGAGAATTGGTATGTTTGGAGCTGAGTATATGCACATGACCCCATTGTCACTGTCAGTGCTATCCTCTCCCTATCACCTCTGACTTTTCCTGCCCTCTCTGTCCTAAGAGCACCTAACGCAAGATCTATCCTCTTAGCAAGTTGTTCATACATTAAGGTATTGTTAATCTTAAGCCCTACATATTACACTTATCTCCAGAATGGATTTATTTTGAAAGGCCCTAAAATTCTCAGTTTCCACCAAAAACAAAAACAAAAACAAAAACAAAAAATTTTTGAGAGAGTAATGGCCAAATCTTCCCAAATATATCAAAAGACATAAATTTCCAGGTTCAAGAGGCTTACAGAATTCCAAACAGGATAAACTCAAACAAAACCACACCCAGACACATCAAAATCAAATTACAGTAAACCAAAAACAAAGAAAAATATTGAAAGCAGAAAAAAGTTATCCCTTACCTGGAGGGAAATAATGACCAAAGCTTTGTCATCAGTAACAGTGGTAGTCAAAAGATAGGGAAACAAAACAACGTCTTTTTTTTTTTTTATGATTTTATTTATTTATTTGACTGAGAGAGACCCAGCAAGATGAGGGAACACAAGCAGGGGGAGTGGGAGAGGGAGAAGCAGGCTTCCCGCAGAGCAGGGAGCCCAATGCAGGGCTCAATCCCAGGGTGGGATCACGACCTGAGCCGAAGGCAGATGCCCAACGACTGAGCCAACCAGACGCCCCAAAACAATATCTTTTAAAATGTGCCACGAAGAATGGCCCACTCAGAATTCTAAGTCTAGCAAAGGTATTTTTCAAGAATGAAGGCAAAATAAAGACACACTCGAAAGGAAAAACAAGGCATTCATTCACTAGCAGGCCTGCTCTCAAAGAAATATGAAAGAACATTCTCCAGGCAAAAGGGAAATGATACAGAATAAAACTTGGAACATCAGAAATGAAGAAGAAAAACAACAAAGGCAAGTATCAGGACATATTTTAAAAGTATGTCACTCTGACATACTTTTAAAATATGTCTAACTTTAAAAAACAAACATGGCATTGGGAGATGTGACATCGATGGATACAATACATGTGACAACTGTAACAGAGAGAAGATGATGGTACAACCTGCAGATGGTAAAGGGGAGCCTATGATTGTATTTTACATGCAGTGGCAAAGCCTCAGCGCTAAACAGATGGAGAAATGTTAGGTGTGTATGTTGTCCATAAAGCAACAGTTAAACAGTAACACAAAAAGCTGTGACCAAAAGCTAATAGACCAAATAAATGGAAACTAAAAATATTTTCAAATAATTCAAAAGACAGAAAAGGGAACAGAGGCAAATAATAATAATAATAATAATAATAATGAGAAAGAAAAGTAAAATGTCAAGACCTAAATTCACTATAGCTATAATTGCATTAAATGTGAATGGTCTAAACAGTGATTAAAAACAGACATTACCACATTGGATTAAAGGGGGAAAATAAAGACGCAGTTAGATGCTGTCTGTAAGGCATGCACCTTAAATATAATTGCACAGGGAGCGGCAAACTGACCCACAGGTCACATGTGGCCGATGCCCCGTCTTAAAGAACAGTTTTCACAAGTCCTAACAGTTGCAAAGAAGAGGAAGAGGAAAAGGAAACAGAAGCCATATGTGGCCACATAACCTAAAATAGGTATTTACTGGCTCTTCACAGAAAAAATTTGCTGGCTCCTCACGTTGATGAATTAAAAGTAAAAAGATGGAACACGATATACCAAGTAAATACTGATCAAAATAAAGTGGCAGTCTAACAGCCCCAAATACGGACACCCTCGATGGCAGAGCTCCAGAATGAGTGAGGTAAAAACCGATCGAGCCGAAAAGAGAAATAGACAAATCCACAATTATATTTGAAGACTTAATCACTTCTTTCTCAGTAACCAATAGAATAAGACAGAACATCAGCAAGACTAGGGGAGACCTGGACAACATATCGGTATTGTCTATTTGAGATTAGAGACCACTCCAAACGACAGAAACGGAACGCTTACGCTTCCCCAGTGCAAATGGGATATTCATTCAAACAAGTCATATTCTGGGGCCATTAAAAAATTAACTTTAAAGGAGTTAAAATTATACAGTGTATATTTTCTGACTGTAAGGGGCTTTAACTGGAAGTCAATGAGAGACAGACGTCTGGAACAGCCACAAATATTTGGAAATTAAACACTGTACCTCTAAATTACCTGTGAGTCACACATGGAGAAGTATCAGGTAAATAATCCAGGATCCCACTGTAGAAACCAGGAAAAGAGCACGTTAAACCCAAAGAAAGGAGAGAAATAACAGATAGGAGCAGAAATTAGTATAATGGAAAATAGAGAAAATAAGTGAAACCAAAAGTTTTTTGACAAGATCAATATCCTTGATGACTTTCTAGACAAACTGAACAAAACAAAGACACAAATTGTAAATATCAAAAAAAAATGAAAGATGGGCTATCACTGCAGACACCACAGATATTAAAAAGATAGTAAGGTGATCTCTCTGTGCCATAAATTCAATTTAGATGAAGGGGACAAATTAATTGAAAGACACAAAACACCAAAACTCACTCAAGACAAAAGAGATAACCTGAATATGCCAATATCTGCTAAAGAAATTGAATTTTTAGATTAAAATCTTCCGACAACGAAAACTCCAGGCCCAGCTTATTTCAAAGGCAACTTCTCCCCAACATTTAATGAAGTAATAACACCAATTCTGCTTCAGCTCTTCCAGAAATTGGAAGAGGCGAGAACACTTTCCAACTCATGTTATGGGGCCAGCATCACTGGTCACCAGAGGCGTTAAGTGGATCGATGTGCCCAATGTACCTCGGAAACCAAGACACAAACGTCACCAACGAAACATCTGTGAATCAGAAGAATATATATTGGTAAGTCCCATCCAGCAATATATAAAATGGTGAAACACATCATCACCAGATGGGGCTTGTGCTGGGAATGCAAGATGGTTGAACGTTAGAAAGTAAGTTGACCATGGAGGCAGACCCCAGAAGGAAAGTCCTATTCCAATAGATGAGGGGAAAGTACCTGACAAAACTCAGCATCCACTTTTGGTAAAAATTCTCTACGCAATGAATAGAAGGGTGCTTCCCTAGCCCGGGAAAGGGCTCATATCCTACCTAACGGCGGGAGACAAAGAGCCCTTTGCAGCAGGTGAAAGGGATCCCAGAGGTGGACGGTGGTGATGGTAGCATGTTAAGAACGTATTTAATGCCTCTGAAACTCTGCCCTTAGAAGTGATTAGATGATAAGTTTTGTATTTGTGCATGTTACCACAAATTTTTAAAAAAATGGGAAAAAGTGCATATCATGGTCCCTCGAACAAACATTAAAAACAAAGTTTAAAGATGTGTATTTTAAACAATGACAGGAAACTAAAATGGGATATTAAAAACTATTCCAAAATATTGTTAACCCAAGAGAAAGCAAAAAGCAGAGAAGGGAGAAAATGACCCATTAAAATCAAATTAGCAAAGGGTAGACTTCAACCGACCCTATCAATCATTATATTAAAATACAGACGGACTGAACACTTCAATTAAAAGGCAGATCTTGTCCAATTAGATTTTAAAATGCAAGATCCAGCTATTTGTAATCCACAAGAAATAGTTAAAACACAAAGACATAGTGGGTTATAAGTCAATAAAAGGATAGAAAAAAAGAGATTATGCAAACCACAATTAAGTTGGTCTAGTCACATTAATATCACACGAGATAGACTACAAGAGAGATTACCAGAGATAAAAAGGAACATTTCATAATGATAATGAAAACCTTTCACCATCCATCAGGAAAGCGGAACAGCCATAAATGCGTATGAACCTGATACCAAAATTTCCATATGCATGAGGGAAAAATTCGATGGAACCAAAGGGGCAGAGAAGTCCACAGTCACAGACGGATTTTTAACACTTCCTCTCTGAAACTGGCAGTAAAACCAGAGCCCAAAAATCAACATATTAAAGACTCCAACATCATCGAGTCCATTTCCTTACGGACCTCTGTGGAACACCGTGCCCAGTGACTCTAGAATATACCTCCTTTCCTGTAGACGTGGAAAGACCTACAGAGCACAGTCTATGATGCATTAAGATAGACCATATGTGGGGCCAAAAAATGTCTCCATAAATTTTAGAAGATGGAACACTCGCAGAGCTATCTTACTGTCCTGTGAACACAGCTCAAGTAGACTAGAAATCAACGAAAGAAAAAATAGAAAAGCTCCCAAATATCCAGAAATGATGTAACCTTGATTTAACGAAGACACAGATCAAAGGCGAAACCACAAAGGAACATTATTAAACACTACACTGAACAGTCACGGAGACCCGACATGTCACAACTTGTCTGTCAGGTGCTGTTGGAGCAGGGGCTCTGAGGGATCGCTGTGGCTTTCATTAGTTTTGGAGAAGAGAGAAAGGATTAAAAATCAGTGATCTAATTTACCTTTCAAGAAGCTAGAAGAAGAGCAAACTACTCCCAAGTCAGAGGATACAGGAAGTAGTAAGAACAGGAGGCTGTCGGGGGAGAGCGAGCCGCAGATACGCCGGTGCTCCGTGGGCGCCTGCTCTGTGCCCCACGCATCCGTGGGAGTGCACACGTGGCCGCTGGGAGCGGGAGGCACCAGTCTCCCTGTTGCTTTCCCACGGTGGTTTCCCACCGCTAGGGTCGCTTCCTTGTGCACCTGCGGGGAGCAATACTCTGCTATACTCCAGGGGACCCTCTCCCGATGCCTCGTGTTTTCTCCGTGTTCGGCTTTCTCTCCGGACTCTGACACACATTCTTACCACCGGGCCTCCCTGAACCCCAAACTCTGCTCCGCTCATGGAGACCAGGACTCTTGTCTGCCCTCCTGCTCCCTGAGCTGTGGCCTTGAGGCTCTCCAGCCACAAGAGAAAAAAGAAGAAGAAAGAAATGGCAAACAGATGGTAGATAGAAAAACATGCACCAAGATGATTTAAGCTCAACCATATCGATTCTCACATTAAACGCAAAAAGTCAATGTTTACAGCAGCAAAGTGCACAATAGCCAAAATATGGAAAGAGCCCAGATGTCCATCAGCAGATGAATGGATAAAGAAGATGTGAGATACACAGAAGTGAGACACACACACACACACACACACACATACACACACAGTGGAATACCACTCAGCCATCAAAAAATGAAATCTTGCCGTTTGCAACGACATGGATGGAACTAGAGGGTGTTATGCTAAGCGAAATAAGTCAATCAGAGGAAGACAGTTATCATACGATCTCACTCATAGGTGGAATTTAAGAAATAAAACAGAGGATCATAGGGGAAGAGAGGGAAAAATAAAATAAGAGGAAAAAACCAGAGAGGGAGACAAATCATAAGAGGCTCTTAATCATAGGAAACAAACGGAGGGCTGCTAGAGGGGTGGGGTGGGGGATGGGGTACCTGGGGATGGACATTAAGGAGGGCACGTGATAGAATGAGCACTGGCTGTTACGTAAGACTGATGGGTCACAGACCTGCACCTCTAAACCAACAATACACTGTATGTTAATAAATAATAAAAACTAAAATTTAAATTAAAAAAGAAAGCAGATAGTCTAGACACATCAGTTAAAAGGCAGAGATTGTAGCAGTGCATATAAAAAGAATACCCAGCTTTGTGCTGTCCCTAAGAGACCGACTGCAAGATTCACAAGGAAGAGTGCAAGGGTGGAGAAACACTCAGTTCTAGGACTCACCAAAAGGGAGCTGGAGCTTCCCGTTTAAACATGACAACGTGGGTTTACGAGCAAGGACTATTACACGGATAAAGAGGGTTGTTTATCCAGAAAACCAAATCATCCTGCATATATACAGAACCAGGAACAGAGCTCCAAAAAGTTCCAGATTTCAAGGAAAAAGAGGCAAACCCAGAGCTGGTTGCGGTTTTCAACAGCCTTCTCTTGGTAATTGGTAAGACAGACGGAAAGTCAGTGGAGACCCAGAACCCTTGAACAGTACGGTCAGTAACAGCAGGAGGACACCTGGGCTCCTCAAGGGCACGTGGAACATTCACCAAAATGAATCCCACTTGGGGGCCATGAAACAACTTTCAGTGAATTTAGAAAGATTGGAAAGATACAAATAATATTCTCTCACCACAATGGACTTCAACTAGAAATCAACATAAAAACACCTGGAAAGTTGCAAATATTTAAAACTACGGTGCATACTTTTAAATAATCTGTAGGTTAAAGAAAACATCACAGTAGAAAGGATAAGATATTTGAACTGAATAAAGATTAAAATATGACTTGGAATTTGCGGGCTTAGAAGAAAACTTCAAACATTTATTATTATTATTAGATTAGATTTGTTATTATTATTGTATTAGAAAAGCGGGAAAAAACTTGATTGACCTAAAGTTCCATCTTAAAATAAATTTTTTTTTTAAAAATGGTAAATTAAACCCAAAGTACAAGAGGAAAGTGAAAAAAATATAGAAAAATCAATAAAATCAAAAGCTCATTCTTCGAGAATGTCAGTAAAATCGATAAACCTCTGTTCAGATTGATCGGGGAGGAAAATCAGATATTAACTACCAATATCAGAAGGAGAAATCTTACAGAGATAAAAAGGAAATCATCAAGTGAGTATTAGGGACGTTTTGTCAGTAAATTCAGTAACTGAGACCAAACGGACACATTCCTTAAAAGACACAAACCACCAGACTCACTTGAGGTGAAATAGACACCCTGAACTACCGTACAGCTGTTAAAAAGAAAATGAATTTGAACATTGACACCTTCTCATAAAGACAACTCCAGGCACAAATAACTCTGCTAGGGAATTGTACTGAACATTTAAGGAAGAAATAATACCAATTCCACGCAGACTCGTCCAGAAAAACAGAAGAGGAGAGCATATCAGAGCTCACGTACATAGCAGTACTCAGCAATCAGAATCAAACATGGTACAAGAACAGAGGACAGAACATAAACGTAGATCCAAAGCCCCCACCAGATCCTTACAGACTGAATCCACTTGTGTATGTATGTGATGTCTCCTAACGAGGGGAAACTTATCCTGGGAACTCAGCCGGGGTGGATGTTAGAAAATTAATCAACATCGTTCATATCCTCAGACTGGTGGGCGCCGGTGGTTCAATGGTCGAATTCTCACCTGCCGTATCCACAGACTATAGACTGTACACGATCATCTCAACAGGTATGCGAAAGGCCTCAGACTTTCAGAAATTCAATATCCATTCACAGTAAAAACTCTCAGCAAACACGGAATTGAAGGGATATTAACCCAATGATGAGCGACCACAGAAATCTCTAGCAAACATCACAATGTACAATAAAAGATGGGATACTTTCCCAAGATTAAAATAGTCCCAGAGGTTGAAGCTACTGTAATAAGGCAAGGAAAAGCGAGAAAGGGCACACAGCCTGCAAAGAATGAACGGAACTGTGTTTGCACATGACCTGAGGGTCTAAGAATCACCTCTGAAATCAGTGCCAACCCTGCACCCCAAAACCTCTGAACAGTAATGAGTTCAGCAATATCGTGAGATACAATATCGATGTGCAAACATTAATGACATTGGTAACTGCTAATAAAGAACACGAGGAAATCACAGTTTAAAACGCAGTGTTGGGGCCGCCTGGGTGGCTCAGTGGGTTAAAGCCTCTGCCTTTGGCTCAGGTCATGATCCCAGGGTCCTGGGATCAAGCCCCGCATCGGGCTCTCTGCTCAGCGGGGAGCCTGCTTCCCTCTCTGCCTGCCTCTCTGCCTGCTTGTGATCTCTCTCTGTCAAATAAATAAATAAAATCTTAAAACCCAATGTTGGACTGCTGGTTTCCAGAGCAGCTGTAAGACGCTGGGAGTTGCTGCTCTGTCCTAGAAACAAGCACAAAGATGAATGAGCGGACAGATCCGCAAGTCTTCTTGGGTCTGTCTGAGAAGGGAGGTGACAGGGCAGATGGCAGTCCCCCTAAATTGAAGAGACCAACAGGCAAGTAGGGAGCGTCACAGCTCACCAGGGCAGAGAGCCATAACCTCGAACCCCTGCGGGAGCCGGTGCCCACATAGGGAAAACCAAACCACAGTTGACAAATTGTGGGAGGCTCAGTGTAGGCAAGTCTTAGAGATAAAAACAATCTCAGGAGATCTCATCACCGGGGCCCCACACTTCTGTGGATCCTACCTTCAGAACGTTGGCCAGCTGTCCGCGAGCAGCCCCCTCCTCCTGGCGGGGTGGGGGCCGTTTTGAAACAAGACGAAGCATCACATTCTTCTGGAAAAGGTGCGCCCTCTGAGAAACCATCTAAACAGAGCCCAACTGGCTTGGGTTTTACCTGAGCCTTACGGACCTGGAGGAAGGGAAATTCCAGACTCCAGCCCACAGGAGCCATCCTGTCCCACCTACGGAGCAGGCAGGAGCGGGGGATGGGGAATGAGAAGCACGTCTGAAGTTCACCAAAGGATGATTCATGAAAAGAAAATTGACAAGCTATATTTCACGAAAATTAAAAATTTCTGCTCTGTGAAAGACACTGCCAAAAGAATGAAAAGATAAGCCACAGACTGGGAGAAAATATGTGCAAAAGGCACGTATGAAAAAGGAATTGTTCTCTGAAATATACAAGAGACTCCTAAGGCTCAACAAGGAGAAAACAAACAACTTGATTTCAAAATGGGCCAAAGACCTTAACCAAAGGCACCTCGCCCGAGATATATCGATATTTGTATATATCTAGATGGATCTCTATATATCTGTACAGTAATTGTCATATCTATCTATCTATCCATGGATATGGCCAGTAGGTGTATGAAGACATGCTCCACAGCATGTCTGGGAAACGCACATTGCAACAGCGAGGTACACTACACACCTCTTAGAGCAGAACCCAGGACACCCAGATCACCAGATACCGGCGAGGATGCGGAGCAGTAGGAGGGCTCATTCATGGCTGCTGGGAATGCGAAACGGCGTGACTACATTGGAAGACAGGTGGGCAGTTCTTGAGAGAACTGAACGCATTTCTACTATCCACTCCAGCAAGCACCTCCTCGGCATTCACCCAAAGGAGTTGAACACTTCTGTTCGCACAAAACTTGCACACAGATATTTGTAGCAGCTTTGTTGATAATTACCAAACCTGGAAATAACCAAGGTGTTCTTCAGCAGGGGAATGGATAAATAAGGGGTAGTACATCCAAACAATGGGATATTATTCAGGGCCAAAAGGATATGAGCTAGAGAGCCATGAAGAAGAGATTTAAATGCCTGTTACTGACTGAAAGAAGCCAATCTGAAAAGGCTACATCCAGCTCTAAGACATCCTGGAAAAGACAAAGCTATGGAAACAGGAGAAAGATCAGTGGTTGTTGGGGCTTGGGGGCAGGGAAGGAAGAGGAGGGGGAACACAGAGGATGTGGGGGGCAGGGAACCCTCTCTGTATGATACTCATGATACAAGCTACGCAGCATTATACGTTGGTCTAAACCCATAGGACATACAACAATGGGACCGAACCCTATTGTAAGCTCTGGGTCCTGGGTGATAAAAATGTGTCTGTGTAGCTCATCAATTGTCTCAAATGTACTGCTCTTGGGGGGAGGACGAGGCTGTGCGTGTAGCTGGGGGGGGTGCGTATGAGAACTCTATACACCTTCTGCTCCATTTTCGGTGCCCCAGATACTGCCCCAGAAGAAAGTATTTACAATACAGTAGTATTTACAATTGCTCCCAGGAAAACCCAGTGCGTGGTGGAAACTGGACAAAACCTGTGCGTGATCTATATGCTGAAAATTATAAAATGCTGAAGAAATAAAGACCTAACTAAATGGAGAAACATACCGTATTTATGGATTGCGAGATTCAATGTGATAAAGAAGTCAGCTCACCCCAAGCTGATCTATGGGTTTAATGCAATTCCTATCAAAGCCCAGGTTTGTTTTATAGACATAAAAAAACATATTCTAAAATTTACGTAGATGCTAGCGCTAGCATAGCTGAAACAACAAAGAAGAGTGAAGTGGGAGGAATTATTTTACCTGCTGGGAAGGTTTACTCTGCGGGCTCAGCAATCAAGACAGTGTGGGATCAGTGGAGGGAAAAACACACAGATGAGTGGAATCGGATGGAGACGGTGGAAATAGACCCGCACATGCTTGCCTGACTGACTCTGACAAAGGCGAAAAAGCAATTTAACAGAGGAAGGGTAGCCTTTCCACAAATAGTCCTGGAGAAGCAACTATGGGGCAAAATAGTGAACATCGAGCTAAATGCTATACATAAAGCATTTAGCAAATTAAATGAGAGAAAATCTCCAGAATCTAGCACCAGGCAGAGTTCTTCAAAATTGACCCCAAAAGCATGCACTGTAAAAGGAAAAACTGATAAAGTGAACCTCATCAAAATTTTAAAATTTTCCTCTGCAAAAGACCCTGTTAAGAGGATAAAAAGAGGGGCTACAAACTGTAAGAAAATATCTGAAAACCACATATTCAGCAAATGACTTATATCTAGAATACCCAAGGAGTCCTTGAAATTCTAAGAAGCAAACAGTCCAGTTATATGGGCAGAAGACATTTCACTGGAAAGGGTGTAGAGATGGCAAATAAGCACATGAAAATTTGCTCACCATCATCAGCCGTTAGGGAAATGCAAAGGAAACCCCTCATGAGCTATCAGGGCGTATCGACCAGGATGGCTTAAAAAATAGTGATAATGTCAAATGCTGGCAAGGATGGAGAGAAAATAGGTCACTCGCACATCAGTGATGGGAACGTGAAATGGTACAGCCAATCTGGAAAACAACATGGCGGTTTCTTATGAACCATGATTGCGACATGCCCTAGCAGTTACACTTGAGCATTCATCCAGAGAAATGGGAACTTAATGTTTACGCAAAGACGTGTACAAAAATGTTTATAGCAGCTTTATTCGTAGAAGACAAAAGGAAACAACCCAGGGACACCTGGGGGGCTCAGTTGGTTAAGAGTCTAACTCTTGATCTCAGCTCAGGTCTTGATCTCAGGGTTGTAAGTTTGAGCCCCACATTTGAGCCCAGTGTGGAGCCTACTTAAACAAAACAAAAAACAACACAGATGGACTTCACTGGCATCATGGTTAAGTAAACTCTGGTATATCCATATCATGAAATACTACTCAGCGGTGAAAAGGAACTAGCTGTTGAGACACCCAGCAGCTCGGATGGTGAGAGAATTAGCTTGAGTGGGTTTGTAACAGTTTTTTAAAAAATTTGCTTTTCCAAAGACGCTGTTAAGAAAAGGCAAAGGCAAGGCATGGCCTGGGAGAAATATTTACAGAACACATCATTGACAACAGACTTTTATCCATGACACATAAAGACTTCATATGATTCTTTAATGAGATGACAGAATTTTTAAATGGCCTTAAGAGCTGAACACACACTTCACCAAAGAAGATACATAGATCCCACAGGGAAATTCCAAGCCCCAAGTGCTTTACTGGTGAGTGCTATCATACACACAAAGAAAAAGATAATACAACTTTTACACAGAGTCCTGTAGAAAACCAAAAGGAAAATATTCATCAAATTATCTTGGGAAGTCAGTGTAATCCTGACACCAGAACCTGACAGAGGCCTTGTAAGGAAACTATACCCTGATATGCTTCACAAAACGGATGCAGGAATCCTTAACGTAATGTCAGCAAACGGAATTCAGTGACATGTAAAGGGATAATACATCATGATTAGTAGATTTTTAAAATTAGATTAAGTAGAGTTAATTAGATTAAGTAAATTAAGTCGAGTTTTTTCAAGGAATGCAAAGGTAAGTGTAGTTGATGTAAACCCCAATTCACAATATTAACAAAATAAATGGATAAAACCATATGGTCATTTCAAAAGATACAGAAAAGGTATCTGGCAAAATTCAGTGCTTCTTCATGACCAAAATTGTCCCCAAACTTGGACACAAAGAGAACTTTTTCCATCTGATAATGGACATATATCTACGAAAATCCTTGTCGTTTTTTTTTTAAAGAATTTATTTATTTATTTGGCAGAGAGAAATCACAAGTAAGCAGAGAGGCAGGCAGAGAGAGAGAGAGGAGGAAGCAGTCTCCCTGCAGAACAGAGAGCCCGATGCAGGGCTCGATCTCAGGACCCTGAGATCATGACCTGAGCTGAAGGCAGAGGCTTAACCCCCTGAGCCACCCAGGCGCCCCACGAAAATCCTTGTTAACATCTTAATTATCACTGAAACATTGAAGGCTTTTCTCCTACCACTGGGAACAAGGCAAGAATGTCTGCTCTCACTATTGGCTCTTTACCATTGTACTGACATTCCTAGTTCATGTAATAAAGCAAGAAAAATAAAAGTTGTGTAGATTGGAAAGAAAACACAAGCTTCACTATGCATGTAGATGTTATGACTATGTAAAAATTTTTAAAGAATATATGAAAAAAAAGCAAATATGAAAACAACCACTAGAACTAATAAGTACATTTAATAAGGCCATAGGACACAAATATAATATATGTATTATATCAATATAATATATCAATTATATTTTTTATTCTAGCAGCAAAGAATTGGAAATGAAATTTTGAAACAATTCCCTTTTCAATAGCATCAAAAAACATGAAACATTTATGAATGACTTTAAAGTTGTGCACAACTTGCATATTAAAAAAGTAGGAAACAATGCTAAGAGAAATTAAGGGTCTAAGAGGATGAACCACCTGGGTGGCTTGGAGACCCAGTCTTGCTAAGGTGTGAGTTCTTTCCAATCGAACCATGGATGTTTATAGTTTCAACAAAATTCCAATCCAAATATCAGTGAGACATTTTTGTAGAACGCTTCTGACAAACTCGTTTCTAGAATTTCAGCGGAAACGTGAAGGACTGAGAATAGCCAAAACAATCTTGAAAGTGAACAACCAACCTGGAGAACACACGCTCTCTGGTTCCAAAATGCATCAAAAGCTACCGAAATCAAGACGGTGTGGTATCGACGGAATCACAGAGAAATAGATCAACGGATCGTAATCAAGAATCAGAGATAGATTTGGATGCATTCCGTCAACAGATTTTTAACAGAGGTGTCAAGGCAGTGGCACCTTCAATGAGAAAAAAAAATGTTTTGTTTTGTTTTTCAGCAAATGCAGTGGGAAAGGCAGGAAACATAGGAAAAAATGAGCCTTGACTTCTACTTCACATCACACATAAAATGTAAGTTGAGGTAGATGAGAGACCTACACACACAAGCCAGACTATGAAGCTTCCAGCAGAATACATACAGGAGTCTCTTCGTGAACTTGAGGCAGGCAGATGTCTTAAAGAGGATCCAGAAAGCAGTAAGCGCCAAAGTGAAAACTTGGCAAATCAGACTTTTTCACAATCACATACACCTCTCCTCATCCAAAGTCAATGCTGCGTATATAGAACGGCAAGTCACAGGTAGGAAGGAAATATTGACAGGACCTGTGTCTGATAGAGAAGTTATCTCCAGAAGAAAGAATTCCTAAGATTCAGTAAGGAAGCAGAAGCAGAACAAGACTTGGTGGACACTTCATGAGGAAGACCCACAAACGGACAACGTCGTTTCGTATCTCCAGCCGCCAGGGCAGCACAGGGGCAAAGGAGAGGCGGCTCACGTCGGGTGAATGGTCGACCGCCGAGGGACAGACCACGTCCTCCGCGGGCGAGGACGAGGAGCGCCTGGAACTCTCGTACGTTTGCGGGAGGAAGCGCCAGTTGGCCCACCCACTTTGGAGACTGTTTCTAAGTTTCTTAAAAAGCCGGACACGCAACCCGCCTCTCACAAACCAATTTCATTCACTCCAGAGAGAAGAGAACGTGCATCCATAAAAACGGGCACCGCGGAGATGTCTGTCAGTCCTACAGCAAATGCTACGTGTTCCTACCGTGCGATCCTCAACGTAAGGAAAGAATGAGCTGACACCTGCCGCCCTAGGGACGCGAAGGCAAAGGAGCACCTATTGTCTCAGGACGAGTGGAGGCGGCCGGTGCCCAGGGAGAAGGAATCTGCAGCCACCGCAAGCGCAGCCGAGCTGGTGTAGTGGGGCTGAGCCGGAAGGGCCACAGGGGCACTTTCTGGGACCGTAGAGACCGTCTCTGTCTTGCTGGGAGCGGTGGTTGCGCGGGTATGTGCATGACTCGGAGCCCATTCCGTTGCACACTTCTCTGTGAATTCACTGCGTGGAAACTGCCTCCATGAAAGAGTCACCACAAACGCTTACTGCCCGTCAGCTACCCGCACACCCTCACGCACCCCGCCCCATGTTCCAAACTCATCCTCAGAAAATCCGCGACAAAGCACAGAACAGATCATAGAGCGAAAAGATGATGGAAAGTCTATTAACATACTGCCACATATTTTGGGGACAAGTGACATATCGTGTGTCCCTCAGAAAGTCCATTTTTTCTAAAACACGTACTTTCTAACCGTTTAATTAAAAAGAAAACAAATAGTATTCTGTCTCACAAAATAAAACAAAGCAAAACATAGTGACTGGTTTTGTTGTTGTTGTGTTTTTGTTTTCAAGCAGGCAACCGTAATCTCTGTTGTTAGAAGTCAGGGAGGGCGATGGGTTCCGTCAGGAAATGCGGGTAGCTGTCAAGGGGAACATGATGGGGGCTCCAGGGCAAGGCCAAGTTCTGGGTCCGGGTCTGGGTGCCGGTTACGATGTGTGCTCTGTCTGTGAAAACGCATCTCACTTCATACTTATTTTACATGCTGAGGTACACATGCATGTATATACACTTTCCTCAGTGTTTCTCAATGATTTTTTTTTTATTTTAATAGACTTTAAAACAAAGCAAATTAATCCTTAAACGTTAAGCATAGTGGAAGCCTGGCAAACAGCAGATAGATTTAAAACAGAATTTGTTTTTTGGAAGAAGGAAGAGGAGAGAAGAAAGGAGGAGAAAGGAAGGACAAAGGGACAGACGGACACAGTGCCTGACCGCTTCGCAGCCCTCCCTCAAGGTCAGTGATTACAATTACCGTTGACACATGGGCTCGGAGCGTCTAATGCTTGCTTGCGGCATGCTCCCCATGCATCTGGGGACCCACCACAGGGCTGAGGGTCTGGGGGATACCAGGTCTCCTCTGACTGGTCCAGAAGGTGCTGCGGGAGATGCGGTGGGATGCTTTTCCACCACGGCTCAGTTGGCGGGGACGATGGCTGCCTGGCGGGACTTGTGGTCTGGGCGAGAATGATGTCCTCTGGTCTGTCATTTGCTAGGAACTGCATGGCAGGCTGAGGAAGCTGCCTCAGGACAGGACGCTGCCTCTTTTACCGTCACTTGTGTTCATCTTTGTGTTCTTGTTGCATTGATGGGATACCCCTTTCGGTGCCAAGTCCATTCCACCTGGATAATCGTGGTTTTATAGAGTGTAAATATCTGGTAGGGAACAAGGAGGAAGATGCACGAATGGGAGCTGAGGTCTGGCGGCTTCTCTGGGCCTGGCAGACACTCACGGGATGAGGGGGGCGTGTGGCCGGCTCAGCTGGTCGCAGTTTGCATCCCAGAAGGGGACAAGGCACGGTTGCTGAGAGCTCATGGGGAAAGAGAATGGTGGGGTACACTTCAGAAAGCGGGCCCATGCTGGCACTGGGGGCACGGCCGGAGGCAGGGCCGCTGCACTGAGCTCTGTTCTCTCTAGGGGTGCGCGCAGGAACTAGGCACACAGCTGGAAGGCGCTGAGAGGCCAAGAGGCCAGACTCGGGGAAGAGCCGATCTCTTCTTTTTTGAAACTGGCAGGGGGAGAAGAGGGAAGGGTATAGCTGGGCAAAGGAACATCAGGAATAAAGGCTCAGAGGCTGGTGTGAGCACTGAATCCATATCTAGGTCCACAGCTGGGGAAGCAAGGGCTTCAGGCTGGGAAGCAGGTGCTGAGCCCCCCTTGCTTCCGAGCACAGGGGCCTCGCTTCTCCTCCACCTACCCCCTTGATGGTGATCCGGACAGAGGCAACGAGGTGCTGGCCAGGAGCACCGCCCACTGTGTCCAGCAGGACCGTGGCAGCAGGGGCGTCATGTGCTGATGCCCCGACTCTGCATTTCACGTCCTTCTGCCACTGCCCAGGGAGGCTGGGGGTGTTTCTGCAGAAGCAGGGCCAGGCAGCGCTGACTCAAGGGAGAGCAGGTTGGCACATGACTTAAAAGTGGAAGGAAGGCAATTTGGGGAATGTCTGGTGGCCCAGAGCGATGCGGGTTGGGAGGACCCCAGGTCCCAACCCTGCTGCTTCCTGGCTGTTGGGGGTGGGGGGACACAGCGACACTCTGCACCGCCTGCCCCTCCAGGAAACGGGACTAGAAGTGTCTTCCCCTCCATCGGGTGTCTGTGAGCGCCTGGGACGTGGTGGTGGGGAGGACTCAGCACGGGGTCTGCCGTTCTGTGAAGGACTCTCTGCTAGCTTGGGCACCTGCACGAGGGCAGACGGGCCACCAGGGAGGTGTTTATCTGGTGCAGATCTGAGCCACGTGCTTGAGATCAAGCACCCTCGGATGCCCAGAAGAGCTGGTGACCCAGGACCCAGGAGCGGGTCTCCGTGCTCAGCTGTCTTGGACGCTCAGGAACCCGCACAGCTCGCTGGGCTCACCCAAGCTGAGAGGGAAACAGAGGTTTTGCTTTCAAGAGTAATTGTTAGTTGGAGGAGAAAAGAAGGAAAAAACCCATAAAACTACTTTTTCCCAAATGCTTCAGCTTGCAGTTGGCCCCTGGGGACACCTGCGCTCCCTTTGCTTTCCCGAAAAAAGCAAGTTTTTATTCCCTCTCCTCTACTCTTGACAAAGGAGCCGAAGCCACAGCTGCAGGTACTAAAACCTCGCCGCTCCTGGCTGTCTGCTGCTCAGCTGCTGATTTATTATTAAGATAATCCTTAAATCTTCCTCATTGGGCCAATGGAGACCATCCGATCAGAGGGGCCTTGGGAAGTTTCTGAGAGAAGGGGAGGAAAGAGCCCCCCAGCAAGGTTGCGGCAGATATCATTCCCCCCAAACCAAGAGAAGTTTAGGGTGAGGCCCCAGGGGTGCCCCCATCAGGGAGGTTTTGTGGTGCCGCTGCTCTAAATCTGGGCTTGGAGCCCCAGGCACGGGGGCAGCTGGTGACGCCTGGGACGTTTCTTAGCTGGGGCCCGGGAACAGCTCGTTGTGTCCCCAGCCAGCCGGTTTTGCAGGGAGAGAGCAAACGTGCAGCTGGGCCGAGCCAGGGTGGTCCCTGGGGGAATCTCGCCGGCGGGGTGGGGGGGGGGGAGTTTACAAGGCCTGATGAATCTGATGTCTATTCCGTGCGCTTATTTACAGAGCTGCTTGGGGGCCGCAAGACGCATCCACTGGGCCTTTTGCTCTTGACTCCTTTGGAATTACAAGATGCTTCCTTGGCAGGCGGATCTTTTCTCTTTTTTTCTTCCTGGGGACAGGGAGGACGGAGGGCAACAGGCGGGCGAAGATACCTCCCAGTGGCAGGGGACAGGAGGAGGAGCTGGAAGGGGTGCTGGGGTTGGGGTGACCTGGAATGTGTACTTCCCCGGCAAGGCTTCTGCAGGTGGAGGGCCTGGCCCACTGTCACTGGGCCAAACTGGAGTGCTTCAGTGACCCTGTCCTCCAAGGGGGCTTGGCCGCATCAGGCTGAGTGTGTCTGCCAAGACCAGAAAGATGGCTCAGGAGGAGGGCCGCACCTTAGCGGCAGACACGTGGCAGAGCACACCCTCCTCACCCTCAAGCCCCCTCCCCATCCCTGCCATTCTCACACCGCTACCACTTCACAGGATGTCACCGTCTGAGCCTGGATTCTGGGAGCCCCCACTGCCCTCTAGTCTGAGCTTGGGCATAGGCCCCCAATTCCTGCTGGTCTTGCCCTATTAGTCTCTATGCCTGTGGTTCCTCCCTTGCCCCTTGGAAACGACTGGGGATCCATTTCTCGCACCCTCTCCAGCTCTTATGTGCTTTCTCTCTTTCTCTTCCGACTTGACCTTGTTCTCAAGGCCTCGTTCTAATGTCTCCTGACTCCAGAAAAATCCCTGACCTTTCCTCTCCTGTTCTGAAGTACAATGGTCATCTACTGGAGGGCCCAGGACCTTGACTGGCCTCGTGGTCCTGGGGTGCAGGGTGCAGCTTGGGGCTTCTTGTTCCCAGACGTTGTGTCCCATTTCCTCAGTTCAGTGCTCTGTCCCTTGAGGACTGGGCTGCCTTTGACACTTACCTGAACCTCAAGACACAGAACAGGACATAGTGCGTGAGATCCAAAGCTGCAAGGGATTCTGTCTGCTCCCACGGTCACTGCCCCCTTGCTCTCTGGCCACCAAGCACAGGCAGAGCGGAGGGGGCTATAGGGGGTCCGATCGCTTCTGCCAGCCCCACCGTGGCTGGGAGATGTCCCCAGTTCTCGGGGTGAGGGCTCAGGCTTTGATGAACTCTGAGAGGAGACCAGAAGCCCCAGACAAAAAGGAAGGGACAGCTGCAGGTCCCCTAAGGAATAGTTCAGTCCAGGTGCCTCAGAAGGCAGTGTGGCCGGGTTTGTGTCTGGCTTTCACCTTAATTAATAAGAGCTTTTCAGAGAAACAATAAAAGAACGACACAGCCACTTGGACAGGGTTGGCAAGAGCCATTTCGGTAATGCAGTCTGTGGAATTGCTATTCGAAAGAGAGAGAGACCACTCTCTGCTATTAAGAAAGCCAATGGCAAAGCTATACTGTTGTTTGCTCGGTTATTAAGGACAACTGATGGCCACCCCACCCCCCAAACAACAGAGGGAAATTGCAGCTCCACGAACCCAGAGTTCTGGCAGTTGTTCCCAGAAAACCAAAGTGCTGACCTCAGCAGTCTGGAGAGAGATGCGTGGGCCCGGCGCTTGCTGGCTCACCCCAAAGGCCCTAGTAGCCAAAGAGCAAGACGGGAAAGTTGAGCGCCTCCACCAGGTACGTGAGGACACACACATTGCACACCAGGCTGGTGGACAGACGGGAAAGCTGGACACAGCCCACAGATTCATTTTCCCAAGACCTGTATTTGCAAAGAACACAGAAGGAAGCTGCTCCGGTGTGCAGGGACCAACGTCGGGGCAAATGCTGTGCTTCTTTCTCTTAACACCTTCCGCTCCATGAGGACTGGTTGCTTCTGGTCGAACCTCATAACTAACCCAACCACATCATCTCCAGGGTCTCACCCAAGGCGAGTCAGTCGCAGACTGGTGTGGTAGAATGGTACCCTATTCCAACCCTTAACTGTTTGAAACTTAGCAAGTTGTTCTATTTCCCAGCTAAATGGGGATGATGAGCCCTGGCCTGATTACGCCATGGGGTGCCTGTGGGGATAATATGTTGGAGTCGATTTGAAACAGCACAGGAAATGAGAAAACACAGTGTACATGTGTGAGTACCTGCAACATACAGGGAGTCCTACGGATGAGCAAGAGAATGGCAGATAGGGAAGTGGGTTGGTGGATGGATGGATGGATGGATGGATAGACAGATAGGTGGGTAGATGAGTGGATGGATGGATAGATGGATGAGTAGATGATTGGATGGATAGATGGATGAGTGAACAGATGGACAGATGRTTGAATGGATGGATGGATAGAAGGATGGATGAGTGGATCGATGGGTGAATGGATGGGTGGATGGATGGTTGGATGAGCGGGTGGATGGATGGATGGATGGAGGGAACAATGGATAGAGGGATGGGTGGATGGATGGGTGGGTGGGTGGATGGATGGATGAGTGGGTAGATGGATGAGCAGATGGATGGATGGGTGGATGGATGGTTGGGTGAGTGGATGGATGGATGGATAAATGGATGGATGGATAGAAGGATGGATGAGTGGATGGATGGATGGATGGATGGATGGATGAAGGGATGGGTAGATGAGAGGATGGATAGGTGAGTGGATGGAGGGATGGGTAGATGGAGGGATGAGTGGATGAGTGGATGGATGGGTTGATGGATGGATGGATGGTTGGAGGGATGGATGAGTGGATGGATGGACAGGTTGTGGGCAGGTGTAAGGGCAGGTGGGTGGGCCAATGGTTGTGGAGATGGATAGATAGATGGGTGGATGGAAAGAAGGAAAGAAAGGTGGTTGGAAATAGGATGATAGATCAGTGCAAGAGAAGAAGCAAGGAAAGATGGAAGGAAGGTGGTTGACCAGATCAAAGATGGTTAGATGATGAATGATTGAACAGATAGGAGAAGACATGTATGAATTGACAAAGGCCTGGACAAAACCAAGGGTAAACACATGGCCTCCTGCAGTCCTACAGAGGGACCAATGAGACAGAAGGATGGGTGCTCTCAGTAACAGCAGATACAAGCCTAGCATGTGACTCCCAGGTGTGCTCTCTCTGTGGCTCAGCTCCCGTTCCCAAGACTTGAGCACCTAGGTCTTCTTCCCAGGGCACATGACCCTCGATAGTAACTGTGGACCCTACTTTTCAGGCCAGTTCTACCGGGAGCCAGAGTTTGTGAGGAAGGGGGAGACTCCCACCTCATTAGCTTCCTCTTCCACTCAGCTCTCCTACTACTCCTGAATGAGTTTCCCTAATCCCCTTTAAATGACCAGCTTCCTGGCTTTCTCCAGCGGTTTGTAGATCAGCATCCTTCTGCTGAATTGCTTTTGTCTGAATGGGAACTTCGTGACAAGGTTCTATCTCTTCCTGGATCCTGGGTCTTGGGAAACCCCTGGCAAGACACAGTGTTACAGGCCTTTCCCTTGACCTTTTCTTTCAGAAGCTATTTAGCTGGGACCACCTTGAGCTCCACCCTCAGGCTGGGAGAGAGGGAACTGGCACCATGTGGCTTCCACCAGCATCTGGTTTTGGGCCTGGGCTTGCTCTGTTGCCTCCCCGATCCCAGGGGTCAGGTCTGGACCATAGGCTGGAGACAGGAAAGCCTGGTGGGGTGGGGAAGCTGGCAGGGAGGCACGTGCATGGGGTGCAGAGGAAGTCTGTGGTGGTCCCAGGAATAGGGACGAACGGGCTCTCTCCCCGCCCAGGGATTTGGGGGTCCCAGTGGTCCACACTTTCCCAAACTCTGCAGTTGGGTTGAGACTAATGCGTGTTCCTCGTTGGGCCAGACCTGGAAGGGCTGAGGCACAGGGCAAGCCTACGTCTGCTTCCTGCTGCCTGCTGTCCCCTCTAGAAGGCCTGGCCGTGGCTGGTAGTGGTCATGACAGCCCCTAGGACTAGGGATCCAGCTTGGCTTGTCTCTGGAGGTGGCGACCACCTGGAGCCCCTCTGCCAGCTTTTCTTTCTCTCCCCCCTGCTTTTTTCCGTTCTTCGCAATGAGCCCAGCCAGACAGCGGCTGGTCCCATAGCATCACGCCCTGGAGGGGTGAGGCAGGCAGTGGGGAGTTAGCTCCGCACCACTGTTTGGCTTGGAGACAACACACACCAGCTCCCAAAGCCAGCTGGAGGCTAGGAGGAAAGAAGGAATACAGAGGAGTCTGTGGAAGGGAGGGAGAAAGGACCAGGAGGAAGGGCAGCTCCGAGGCCCTGAACCCCTTGTTGAGGCTGATCTCGTGAGACAGCGGGGCCAGCATGCAGGCCTCCACCTCGGGGCTCAGCAGCCACAGTGCCCAGCCACCTCTCTGCTCTAGCCACCCACAGAGCCAATGATCAGTCTGATGGGCAGCGAAGGCTCCAACAGTCTCCTCAAAACGTTCATCTGGGGGCTGCTCCAAAACCAGACAGACTCAGGACATGGCCACAGGAGGGTCCTGGGAGATCACAGGGTTGGAGGTGTGTGGGTTCACTGTCCACTCCTGGGACCCGACACTGGGATTCCAATGACCTAGGAACAGAGATTGAGCTGTGCTCAGGGCCGTGTTCCCCGCACCCTGAACGGCTCCTGCTCAGGGGAGGTGCCAGGGGGCACCTGGAAAGAACAAGAAGAAGATGAGACCAGCCAGGATGAAGGAGGACGCAGCAGCAGGAGGACGCCTCTCTGGGCACCTTCAGAAAATGGGAGCACACAGCCTTCTGTGAAACAGGGCAGCCTCCAGACCGGCCTTACTTACCTCGCAGCCTTCCCTGGGGAGGATGCAGAGGACAGAGGCAGAGGGGGATGAAATAAGTCTCCGGCCAGAAGGTAGCCAACAGGTCTCCAGAGAAGGACAGGAAGGGGACGGGGCAGAAGGCCTCCACGCATTCGCAGGGAGCACGGGGCTCGGGGGCGTATGTGAGACTCTTGACCCTTGCAGGGCAGAGCAGGAAACAGGAGGGTCTTCAACCAAATGATTTAAACTCCCCAGAAGGGAGAAGACCCTGGAACAGCAAACAGCGCAGCCGCGCGACCGGCAGCCAGAACAGGCGCGCAGAGGGCCTGCGTCTGTGGCTGAGGCTCCGGGACAGGTGTGCTTGTCGCGGCTCAGGGTCCGGGCTTCCTCATCCGCAGCGCCGGGACCGCCACTCTGGCCTCGGCCCGCCAGCCTCTACCCCTCGGTAACCAGCAGACGACAGCCCGTGAGGCACGGAGCCCCACGCCCGTGGCCCCTTCTCTGAGGCCGCTGCATCTTCCCGGGCCAGGCAGGAGGGCGGCGGAGGGCAGGCGGGGTGACCGCAGCCGTTCCCCTGCTGCAATTCCAATCAGATCGGGCGGAGGTAACAGCTTTTCCCCAGTGAGGCCAGCGTTCCTTTTGTGGTCCGGGGAAAGAGTCCAAACTCCAAGAGTTATCTGACCACAGCAGCGGCCTCACGGAGGCAAGAAGGAGGCAAGCTGGTGGCAAGCAGCTGAGTGTAAACGCGCGTGCGTGCACACCCGTGCCCTGGAACCCGGGGAAGCTCCCGGTGTGCACAAACTGGCCTCATACATGTGAGGGATTGTTCTGGTCACCAGCAGAGGCTAGAGATTAAAAGGAAATAAAAAGCCAGAAGCCACCGTGAATACACAGGTTGGCCCCCTGCGACACTGCTGAAGGCTGGTCAGCCTTCTCTCATTTCTTGGCGCTCTGAACCCCTTTCTAATTTCTCCTGACATGTGTTGCCTGCTAAATCAATTCGCGGTCTGGCAGGCAGATTAAGTCGGTTCTCCAGCCTGTCCCCTCTCCCAGGCGGGGCTCGGGTAGTGATTTTAAGAGATTGTCTCTTTATGCTGAATATGCTCAAAAGTGGCTTTATTTCCTTTTGGCAAGAGAAAAGGTCACCCCAAGTTCCCAACCTTGTAATGCTGCTGGATTATCCCGCGTCGCAGGGAGGGACGCCTGTTCCTTATCCCAAACCAGGGAAGGGAAAAGCCGTACGCGCCGTGTCCCGGCATTTCTTCGATGTTTCCGTTTATAAACGTCTAAAAGTATAGGTTCTTCAGCGAGGTAAACCACCTCAGGCTGCGGGGCCCCCTCAGAGGAGGGGGTGGACAGCTGCCTCCAGCCTCCCTGGGGGCGGGCAAGGGGTGGCCACTGTAGAGCCACAAGCGGTCAGTGGCACCGGCAGCCAGGGGCGAGACAACGGGTGGAGAGCCCCCTGTTCCAGGTGGGGTCAGGCCCTACCTTTACCTGCCGCCTGGGACCCGGTGCCCTGTTGGCCTCCTCGTATGTAAGATGAGAGGCTGGGGCTGGGTTGTCCTGCAAGGCACCCGCCAACGTGACCGTCTGTCACTCTTCAAGCAGAGATGGGCATTTTGGCTGGTCAGTCTGAACAGGGAGGGACAATCGGCCCCCGAGGCAGACGCGTGACCCGAGATGGTACAGCTGTCTCTGGGCCCAGAAGCCGCTGGAAGGCTTCCTGTCCAGATGTTGGTGTCTGGGCTTCCCTTGTTATGAGACACCACAGGTGCCCCGCCCTCCGGAGCTGGGCCCTGCAGACGGCGGCCGGCGCTTCGCGGGCCTCGGGCAGGAGCAGGTGCGTTTCACCCCGAGAACCACGCCGGATTCAGCAGGACTTGGGGCGATTCAGGCCCTGCTGTGGGGCCCCATGGGGGTTTAGGAAGAAGCCACCCATGTTTCAGAGAGTATCGTCCTCTTGTGGTCTACAGCAGCCGTCGGTGGACGTGGAGGCAGGGGCTGTGGGCCCCAGTCGGTGACCTTGGCCGTGTCATGCTGGGTCTGCTGTCCCCTCTCTTTACAACCTGGGACAAGGCCTGGATTTCAAGTTTCTTATAACAAAATGGCTCGTTAAAATTGAAACCTTACATCACTTATTTCCTAAATAGTATAGATATCTATACAACCATAGCCGTTTTATTTTAATACACCAAATTTATTTTAAAAGAGGGGGGGGGAGAAGGCAGTTGAAATAGCATGCAGAGAATTTCAGAAATATTGGATTCTTCAGGTTCCTGTCTCTAACATCCCCACTCCCAAGATCATTCCCGCATTATCCTAAGGGCAAGGGTCCTGTGGCAATATGGTGACACATAACCAGTGACTTAGAACCAGTGCTGGTACCAAAATATTCACAGCTAGGAGGCTCCAAAACTTAAAAACAGAGAAGGATCACCTACTTGACTTCCCTGGGGTTACCATTTTGACTGGTTTGAACCACACCCTGCATTGGGTACACAAGATGATGATTCTGGAACCACATAGATCAAAGAGTATGTTTTAGTTCTGAGAAACGCAACCTAGATTTCCCAAAGGGATTCAGAGTCCTTTGGGGTAGATTCAAGCCTTCTAGGCTATGTCTGGATGACGCCAGACTCCCTTCCAGTTGAAGAACCCCAGGGTCCTCTCTTCAGAGAATTAGAAAATTCTAATTCTCTGAAGAGAGGGTTTGATTATTTTTAATTAAAGCCTGGTCCCCGGTACACGTCATCTGCAGAAGGGGATGTTTCCGGAGTTACTCCCCTCCAGAGTCAGAGGCTCTGGTGTTCTTCAGATTCAACCTGGGACCATCTGCCATCGAAGACACGAACCTGGTGAGTGGCAAGGCTAAGCTGTACCTTGGAAATTGGGACACGGTGCGGCTTGCCTTCTGAACACCTGTCCAGGGACCCCAGTGGGACAAAGGATGGGAAGGGAGGCGAAACCAGCCGATTTGCCAGACCAAGACCTTCAAGTGCGAGATGGTATGAACTAAAAGTCAAAATTAAAGGAATACTTTTAGGTGAATTAAATTTTGTTGGAATCGACTCTAAGCCGTAAATCAAGATGGATCTGTTTCATTTGCGATTGGGAGCATCTATTTTCCTACAGAAAATGCAGCATGGGCCTTTAAAAGCATAGTCCTTCCAGGGGATTAAAATATTCTTTATGATGGCATTTATTAGTTGTTGTGTTTTTTTGTTTTTTTTTTTCACACCAATCTCGCTTCTTACCTCATTCCATGCCAGGACAGTGGAGCGTAAGCAGCCTGACAGGACAAAGCCTAGCCTAGTGGCTGCCACCCCTCCCACAGGAGTGTTTTCAGTGACTCCAAAGGAAGGGACCCCGATCCAGGGGGCTCCCCTCCCTCCCTGTCCATGACTCTCAGGGGGCAGGGGAGCCACAGTTCATTCAGACAGGCTTATAAAAATGATGTGATGGGAGAAGCAACCTAATGACTGGTACTTAACTTTGGCTCTAATTAATTTCGCGGACAGGCTGTCTTCAAGTTTACAAATGTTGCGTCTGAGTCAGAAAGTACACCAGAGAGAGAGAGCTGGTGGTAAATCATGTCCAAGATGCCAAAAAGTAAAATTAAATTAAAATAACAGAAGCATGCCTTGCCAGAGCCCGCGAGGAGGAATCCACACACATGTGCGGTGTACCTACTACGTGCAGGGCAGCATGGGAACCCGTGAATTACTTCCTTCTGACTCCTGAAGGCAAAGGCACACTTGGGAGAGTGTGAGCACTGGAGGGGAAAGCCTGGGGACTTCCATTCTCTGTCCCCCCACCCTGCCCCTCGTCACTAGCTGGATTCCAGCACCAGACAGATGCCTGGAGCACACAACTCAGGAGGGTCACAGATGGCAAGTGGGACGCACAGCGTCTCAGGCTCAGACACGGCTGCCTTGTAAGTCCCTGGCAAAGACAGGTCCACTGCCCGAGATGAGGCAGGCATGTCCCCGCCACCTTGAGAGAGCCCAACATGCAAGCAGAACTCCATGCTCAAACTCTACCTGGGGAGCAATTTTTCACTTTCCTGGAGTGCTCAGCCATCACGGTTTCTATTTAATAGCCACTCCCCAGATCCATTAAAAAAACAAAACAAACAAACAAACAAACAAACTATATATATATATATATGAATGATATATATATATATGATTTGCAAAAAAAGCTCAATTGCTCACAATTTCTCTACTGAGTAAAGTATTTTCAAACAAGTAATCAAGTTCAAACAGCCGCTTGCCTTGCCGGCTAGACTGTCTACCATAACACTTCCTCGCTTAACTTAACCCAAGGACAGCTGTTGGGGCTGCCGCACTGAACAGAAAAGATGGGCTAGTTCCTGACTTGGGTCCCAGATCCTTCTTGGCTCTTCAGTCACCGATCAATAGCGGGCAGCATCCTGAAAGGAGAGTTTCTGCTGGCGCTGCTGGTCTTCGATTCTCTAAGTGGGTCTGATAGAACAGGAAGGTCGTCGGGGACCAGTGGGCCGCTTGGGCTCGCCAGCGCAGTCTGCAAGGGACATCTTGCCCGGGGTGGGGTCCTCCTCATCTTCCTGTTCACACCTTCCTCCTCCGCCATCCTGGCTGGCCCCCGGAAACCAGGCATCGCCATCTCTTTGGCGTCTCTAGACCCTGAAGACATCATTTATTAAAACCTTTGATGACCCATCAATTGCACTGACAACAAAGGGCATTCTACATGTTTTACACGATTCCAGACTCTCTCATCTGGAGTTCGCAATAGCTTGGGACGGTCTGGGGTTTATTCCTGCTTTATCCCGGGACACTGCCTTGCTCAGTTTCACGAGTCTATCAGCTGACAGCTAAAAGCTGTTGTGTTCTCCACCCGAAATGACATGGCAGAGGCTCAGACGTGAACACAGCTGGCCCCTGTCCTCATGAGCTCGCGTCATAGAGAGCAGAGGCATCTGGAGCATGTACACAGTTCTGGGGCCCTGGGTCTGGAGGAGATCCACTTCTGAGATGGTGTGGAATTTCAAAGGACAGAGAGCCAGGAGGGTTCCTGGGGGGAGAGGGGGGCTGGGTTGGTCTTGAAGGACGGAAGGGTGGAAACCCCACCAGACAAGGAGGCCTGGGGAGGGGACATGCCGGGCACAAGTTAAATCATGCATAATTCTAAGCTCTCATAGCCCCTTGGGAAGAGGACGACCATTAGCTCACCAAGGGCTTGGGAACAGGACAAGGGTTGGGTTCATTCTGCAGGAGAAACGGAGGATACTGAAGGGTTGGGAAAGGGGGTGATGCGAGCGGGCTAGGGGTGAGTGGGGGTCAGTGCAGAAAAGGCCTCAGATGGAATTGCTGGTGGCAGGGAGAATTTGCTGATAGGTCAGGCAAGAAATAAGGATGGTCTGATTCAGGGCAGCGCACCTAGGATGGGAGCGATGGGGCTGGAACCAGGAGACATTTCCCAGATAGAGTCCATGGGAGCACCCTGCCCTACCACCCCCGACCCGATGGCTAAGGAAGGCAAAGAACAGTCAGCTATTGCCAGGATGCTACACTGGGAGCCCGCTGGCTGGTGAAGATGTCGCCTGAGACCTGGGTCGGGACTTCCTTTGGCAAAGCCCACGTTGGGAGCACGGAGGGAACTGGTTCTCGGGGAAAGGGAGGTCATGAATTTGGTTTCTGCAAGGCTGCTTAGCAGGTGGGCACCCTGGCAGAAGCTCGGGACCCACCCTGAAGTAGCGCCCGCGGGAACAGGTGCGGAGGACCGGGGAGCGCGGCTGCAGGAGCAGAAGGGAAGAGGGAGCAGGCCGGCCCACGACAGGTATGCTCTGGCTGCTTTCTCCTCGGAGGAGTCTGGGGAAGAGGAGGCCCAGAGGACCCCAGCACGGGCATGCAGCGAAGCCGGAGAGGACAGAACGGGACATGGGAAGGACGTGGTTCTTCCCAGGAGCCCGCAGCCCTGGAGGGTGAGCAGGTTCAGGGCCAGGGCCAGCTCAGGCGTGGGGCCGCAGTGCCTGGATGTCCGCCCCCACCCACAGCGACACAGAGGCAGCCGGCTGCAGCGGCAGCTTGACCTCTGGCGTCAAACTGGGGTAATACTATTGCCTTCGTCCCACGCTCCTGCCCTAACTGGAACAAACTGCCCCATGTCCATCTCCCCACCCAGTGAGGGCTCCCAGCTGCCAAGTGTCTGTCCCTGCCTCCATCCCATACTGCCTCGGACACACACAGCCACAGGGGAATGGACAGAAGGTTCCGGGACAGGCCCTCTCCATCCCTCACTGGCTGGCGCTACCACGCTCAGGGCTCCGGCTCCATCCATCCCTCCCCGGCGACTCTTCTCAAGCAGCCTGTTTGCGAAGTTAGAGCTCCCATTCACATCACTTGAGGTACACAGGAAAAGGGACCCCGTCAACCTCAGCTGGAGCGGCTTCCGACTTCTCTAAAAGCCAGATTTCACACTCAAGGAAAATTACCTCCGTACCTGCCGTGGGCCACTGTTACTTGACTTGGACTATAATTTCACCGCATTAGCAAAAATGATCCCTTTTGCAGCTCTGTAAATGTTCTTGGCCCATAAAACAGTCTTGACCTTCAGAGAGACAGACATTTCACAGGCGCCCTTCACCTGAGATCCTCCCAGGGCAGGGAGAATCCGTGGGGCTGCAGGCACCCTGCTGTCCCCATCAGCGGCCCTCTGGCTCTCGCTGGGGCACCAGCCCGAAGCCTCGTGGGCTTCCGTGCTCATAGCAATGGCCTTTTGTTTTTGCACGTTCTTGCCAATTGGGTGTCTTCCTGGTGCAGGTGCTGAGGCCCAGGCAACCCCCATCTCTCCTGCGGCCCGGGGGCCCAGGGGCTCGCTGGCAAGGGGAGCTGCCCTATCTCAAGGGTTCTCCGTGGCAGCCTTTGTCCATTTAGAGAGATTTCGGATCTTCATAACTGAAGGAAAAACATGGAGAGAAGCCAGTGAGGATGAGGAGGGGAGGGAAGGGACCTCACCCCCACAGGAATGCCCCCGGGACGGGTCTGAGAGGTCTGGTGGCGAGTGGAGGGTCCCCAGGAGCACAGGCTGGCCACGGGGAGGGCACCCAGAGCGGGCTGGGCGGCGACCCAGGCCTTCGGCCGTCCCCGCCAGGAGCTAATGCGAGGCATAAATCATCTGTCAGCTTACCGAGTGACTTTCAAAGTTGTTGGAATGGAATAATTAAAAGAAATGGATGTCGTAAGAGAAAGCCATGTCTGCCGTTGCAAGGTTTGCCTTCCTGACAGCTTGCCGCCACACAGGTCGCTGTCCCTGCAAGGCGCTCTGCTTGACACGGTCCCGCCACACCCTCCCCAGCACCCACTCTGGAGCCCGCGGGCCGTGCTTTCTGCAGGCAGGGGCCAGAAGTTTGCGAGGGAGCCTCTCGCGGCTCCTCAACTCACCACGGCCAGTGACAGAACCAGCCTGGCCCAGGTGATCAGTGACAAACCGCAGAGGAGACCCCACCAAGCCCATCACGGGTCCTTTTTGTTACCTTGTCTTGCAGAGACAAAGAAAGGAAGTCCATCTGGTCTACCAGCTTCTTGCCGAGCAGTTGCTGGGTGGGAGCCCCAGTGCTGGGAAGAGTGTCTATCCCCAGACGGAGCAGGCTCCTGTCCGAAGTGGGAGCTAAGGTGAAGGCAATGGGCCCCAGGGTAGAACGGAGAGAGGCCTTCTCTGTCTGAGGGCCCCCAGACAGCCTCAACCCTCCTTCCACATGAGGGGAGAGTGGCCATGTTAAGGTCTGCGTCATAAACAACATTTTTTGGCCACTGAGCTGTACACCAGGCCCTGATGTGGTTCCGTTTTGGCCCTTTCATCATAGAGCAAGCCCCCTGACTTAGCTTCTCTCATTAAGCCTCCATGTGCAGATGGGGAAACTGAGGTGCAGGGAATTAAGTAACTAGGCCGAGATCCCACCACCCAAGTCCAAACTTGCTCTGAAGGAAGGGTCCTAGGAGATCACAAGGGGACAATAGAACACTCTGGCAAAGCTGACCCGCAGACGGGTAAGGATGAGCCAGAAGAAGAGCGTGTCTCCAGCAGGAGGCCCACCTTGGTGCTGAGGTCGTTCTGGGTCTGAGCCTGGATCTGGCCCTTTCCAGCGCAGGGACCCTGAGCCAGTTAGTTAACCTCTCAGTCAGCATCTGTAAGTGTGCGTAGGATCGGGGACTGTCCACATCGTGCCTGGCATCCAGTTGGGCTGTGGTGAGGCAAGCCGCTGGGGTTAGTGCCACCATCTTGGCATGAAGATGAGCCCATCTTCCCCAAGCCCAGGGACACGGGTCTTCAGCCTCCTCTCTCATGGGTTTGCAAGTGGCAGAAGCACTTAGAGGGATCTGGGGCCCACCCTGGCCCCTGAAGACCACCTCGCTCAGAAACAAAGGCCCACCTCTTGCCAGGAAGGGCGGGGGTGCCCCTTTCTTCCCTTTCTCTGCTCACGCTGCGGCATGGTCAGCTAAGTGACTTCTGGGAAGCTCCAGAGTTTCTCACTGAGGGTCAGGTGTCTCTGAACTACATCCACCTAGTTTCAGCCCAGCGTGGGCTCGTCCCAGGTCTACACGGGCTCAGTGACAGGCTTTTTCTTCTGTCTGTTATTTCTGTTTCAAGCATGGCTGTTATTTCTGTTATTTCTGTTTCAAACATGGCTGCCGGGTTCATCGGAACTCTCTGCTCCGGCCTCAACTTCGGCCTCACGCGTTACCAGTCGCTCGCCTCCTAATCACACCAAAGAAAAACAAAAAGGTGGCCACTGGGGAGTCCCATCTGTTTTTGGTTTGCATTTGTACAAATGTCTGTTGCATCCCGGTAAGGGTGTCTGTGTGTCCCAGGCCGGCGTGTTGATGGGCCATGGGAATCACAGTCCGCCTCAAACAAACCTAACACCATGGGCACCTTCTGGGGTCGCTGGCACACTGCAGGCGTTAGCGTCGAATCAGCTGATCCTCAGGGCAGATGCTCGGAAAAGCAGGTCCATCTAAAGAGGAAAGCCTTTCCCATTCGTGTTGGCTCCTGTCTGCGACTTGTCAGGGTCCGGGGTTGAACTCCACTGAATGCCTCACTCAGGAAAGATTGGACACTCGACAGACCACATATTTCTCTCTCTCTGGGTCTGGTCGATGTGTTCCAAAGCTCAAGCCATTATGGAAAACAGGCTTGGAAAAATGCATATTCCCCCCAACATCTCCGACGAACAAGCTGGCCCTTTAGCAAATACCCCATTGTCCCAGCTGTGGGGACGCCTCCATAATGCCCCCCGTTCATGGGCGCGCATAAAAGATTCCCTATGCTTCCTATATGCGCCCATGACCTCATCTTTCCTGCTCAGTCCACTTGCTCTCAATGGACCCAGTCACAAGCCAGATCTGTTTGACGCCACTGTTTCCTAGTGGACCATCTGTTGATGGCAGTTCGCACACAGGCCCCGCTTTGCCGGCACGAGCACCTCCGTGCTGGCGCCACCGGCCGCCCTCTTCCTCCTGTACCTCTTCCCTTCCCTCCCTCGCCCTCCTCATCCTGGGAGCAGACTCGGCGGCCCGGGGAGTGCCCTGTGGGAGCTCGGGAGACAGTCATAAACCCAGCTCTGTTCTCCGGCAGTGTCAGGCGCAGCCGGGCCCAGACCCGCCTTTTCTTCCTTAAAGGTCACAAAATCTAATTAGAACCATCGCTAACTGTATATTCTCATTGTCGGTAAGCCTTAAATAATAAAAATCAGACCAAATGAGACTAATCAAGGGAGATGGAAAATCGATGTCATATTTGTTGCAAGTAATTTCCTTTTAGAAGAGAAAAGGCTCTTAGGAGAGGTTTGTGAATTTAAAAGATGTTTACAGTTGCATCGAGACGTTGGAACATCAAAGTCAACCCCAAACGGAATTTCGCTGGATGATCTCTCTCTTTATTCCCGGAAAAGCCAGTGCTGTTTGGTATAAAGGCTAAAACGGGGTGACAGGCTTTCTTGGGTCTGCTTTAAGTAGTCTGGCTTTGCCAAAAAATATATATATATAAAAGTGATCCCTTAAGACAGGAGCAAAAAGCAAGTCATACTTGGAATTCTTTTCCCTTTCTTCCATATTTTTCTGGGTAATTACTTTCGACTAAATGCACACGTAGGGAAAGAAAAAAGGAGCACAACAGAGACAAGCAAACAAGGCATAGCAAAGAAAGGATTAAAACACCTCGTCCAATAATTTATTTTTGCCTGAAAGAGCCCAAAGATAGTGGCTGACAAGCCCAGGTAAGCGCCTCTCTTCTCCGCTGGGTTCTGTGTGTGTCCCTAACAATGGGAGTCATTTGTACCAAGACGACCAGTTGACCTGCTTCCCCATGAGTCCTCTGCTTTTCTCCAAGAGCTGGAAGGGAGCCCTCTTAGAGGGAAGGCGTCATCAGTGTCACACCCGGATCACAAGGGAACAGGAATCCAGCTCCCACCGTGGTGGACCTCTAGAGCAATGGTGGTTCTTTTTATAATTAGAAATTCCCCAATGGGAGCTAAATAAATCGAGTCTAACGTTCTGTTCTTGGCAGACTTCTGCAAAGTCTGACCTCCTGCGTGTGGACCAGTCATGCACACACATTTCTGCTGGTGCCCAGCAGGAGGTGGGGGGGGCACACTCACTCATTGTCCCTCAAACTCCCTACACCGTGGACGTACGCCCTGGAGTCCAGTCCAGAGAAAAGTCACCTGGAAAGCTGTTTTGGGCTTTGGCCAATTAGTTGTCTTTCATTTCTGCCTCAGTTCCTCCAGCTGGTTCTTCTTCCTCACTGTTGATCTCAGAGAGGCCGTGGCTACCATCTTGGATCACTTAGAAACATGTCCATGAGAAGCTTGGAACGCCCGCCTCCCTGTGCCTTTGTCCACAGACCTCACGACCAGTCCCGCCCTGCCTGAGACATGTTTGATATCTTGATGACACGGTGGGCACGTCATTTTGTGCATGAGATTTCCTCCCTTCTGGCATGTTCTACGGCACAAGCAAGCGCCGTCCAAATGGGTTTACCTTCTTCCCTAACTGGATTTGAATTATGTATGAGTATTGATATTTCACATTCGACCCCTGTGGACTCCTGTTTCCCTTTACTGTCTGTCCACCTCGTTAGCCATGGAATTTCCAACCCCCAGTGTCTGCTGCGTGTGCTCAGAGCCACCGCACACACATCGGTCATGGCAGGACAGCGCGCAGCCCCCACCTGGCAGAGGGGGTCCTGCTCCTCCACCATCCCCAAGGGCACATGCTCATCTTCTCACTTCTAATAGCCCCAGAGGGGAGGCAAGCATGAGCCATCCGTCTGCCTCCTTGCCACATCTTTGTGTGAAATGACAGGAATTTCCCAGAGCCTGGGCGCTGAGGAGAACCACTTGACCCAACTGGCCCCCAGTACTGGGTCTTCCAAAGGACTCTGCCCCAGGTGGCTATGAACATTCCTGCCTCGCTCAGAAGATGCTTCACCCAAGGCGGCCACCATACTTCCTCTTGAGCATCTTCCATCATGCTGAGATCACCTCTGTAGGCGACCCCCAAAAGCTCTTGGCCATTACTACCCTGGACCAGGTTGTGGTCACTCAGAAAGGCACTGGAGTAAAATTTACTCTTGGACTGAAGAAATTAGAATCAACACAACCAAGCTTATGAACCACCCTCCCCCTGCCTCACAAAATTAGTCATTTGGACAAATGAGTTCATGCAAATAAAACTTGGAAAGGAGATATACAAACACCCTAAAATAATATGCTGTTTTCAAGGGTGTGCTAGTCTGCCTGCCATGTAAGTTGGCAAGCTCTTCTTTTCTTTGCTTCAAGAAAATTCCCAGGGAGATTTCACTGGGCACTACTTTGGAAGACCAGTTCTGATGGTTTCATGGACTTGAGAGTACTAAAATGGAATATTTTTTCTTAAAAGCACCATAATTCAGACTTGTCACTAATTCAGACAGTGTGTCCCCCAATTAGGAAGGTTAAACCATGCATCACACTCTGCATATAAATTGCCAGATAAAACAGAATCATCTTAGTGGTTGGTAGCCAAGAGATGACATTATTTTCTTCAACTTGTTCAACCGAAGGAAAGAGAAAATCCAGTCCAATTTAAAAGTAACAACTTTTGAGAGATATTTTATTTATTTCGTGACCAATAAAAAATGAAACGCCTTTCTTCTTCAGCCACCTGGCCCTTTGGGGAAATCGTGTTTCTGAAAAACCTCAGAACTGAAAGGCAGAAAATGTTATTTAAGTAACCCCCAGATTTCCAGAGAGCCAGGGCTCGACCGGAAAGAACACTTGTGGACCAGGGGTGGTTTTATTTTGCTGATGGGGAGAGGTCCCCGCTGTGACTGCAGGTTGGGAGCAGAATTTCAGCTCAAGTCTTGAGATGCATCCGACAAAAGGGCACTTTCATTATTCCAGTTCTAAAGGGAGAAATCCATGTTCTTGTTGGCTCCCGGAGGGGCCTGGAGGTTGGAGGCTGGTGGCGGACAGATCAGTGTGACGTCCCTGTTTCAAGACCCCTGGGGGCAGGTCACCTTTGACGCAAACCCTTCTCGCGGCTTCCTCTGCGGCCAGGCGGCCCACACTCATCGCCAAGTCGTCAGGGCTCCTGCGGGCTCGCTGCTGAGGGCAATTTTCTTTTGCTTTGCTTTGATTTTCTCCATCCTGGCAATTGAAGACAAACAGAGAGAGCCATTTTCTTCTCCACCAGTCAAAACACCTTTGCCATTTTGTCAGTTTCTGTGCTTGCCTTTTCCCCTAATCCCGAGGCAGGGCAAGAGATGGCTGGAGTCCGGCTGCCAAGTTCCCTGTCACTAAAAAGAGCCCCATAACCCCCATTACCAACAGCCAACATCTCTTGCACCCACGTGGAGACAGGATGCTGTTCTAGGGCCTGCCCAGGGTGGATGGTGAGAGAAACGAGAGGGCCAGTCTGCTCTCGGCTCTAGAGGACGGGGTTCGGGCACCTCAGATGGGGAGGCGGGTCCAGGGTTGGGGAATCTTCGTGAGCTTAGACAGTTTGGGAATCACTAAAGGTAGCAACAAAGTAGTGCCCCCACCCTCAACGCCGGTTGTGGACATGCTCTGGTTTTTCCAATATCATCTAATGTTTAAAGTTAATTAAAGTCAATTTACCTTTTAAACTTAGCCTCATCCTAAGAAATAATCCTTGAAACCACTCACTGGATGGTCTTGATATTCTCTCCTTAATATGCATTAAGATAATTAACCTACCATTTAAGCAAAAAATATGCTCGTGCGTGTACCGCCCAGGGCTGTGCGGGTGTCATAGAGCGTCGGAGAATGGAGCACGGCCTTGGCCATGGTCTTGGCCAACTAGAGGAGTGGTAGCTCCTTTTAGCACAGGATGGCTTGGACTCGGGCTCGGACGCAGGGAAGCAAGTGGCCTTTGGGGGACAGTGAGTTTACCCAGAGCAGGGAGTCTGTGTCATCAAAGTCTCAAAGCATCACCTTCTCATCTAAGAGTTGCATCAGGTGACAGGTCATCCCAGGGGAAACCCGTGTTCCCATCACACTCAAGAGCCTGCCTTTGTTTTCCGAGCCAGGAGAATCAGCCCTGCGGTTTCTGCCACCTCCATCCACTGACTGACCCACACTTACAGCTCGTTAACGCCCCACACTCTGGACACTGGCACATTTCCAGTCTCACTACCCAGTAAGACGTGGTGACATTCAGAAATAAGAGAAATTCCTCTTGGTGAAATTCAAAAATAAGAGAAAGAAAGCAAAAGGGAGACGTCTGAATCAAAGAAAGAAAGAAGCAAGAAGAACACAGCAGACTGTTCAGAAGAGGTGAGCTCCCGGGTGGAGAAGGACAAGCCCATGTAACTGGTTCACGGTGACCAGCTGGGACTCGATCTTCTTCCCAGGGTTCCAACACCTCACCCAAAGATGGCCCCAACAGCCCAGCACCCCTACGTGTGCAAAAAAATAAATGGAAGGAATCATCCTTGTGCCTGAGTAACGTCTTCATGATAACATCTTTGTTGGTAAAATGTCACTATCAGTTTTTGCATCAAAATTCAAGATGAATTGCGTGGATCATTCCTCTAACAAGACAGGTCTAGCAGGCTGCTCGAAAGGAAGCTTTCTCTTCCCCCCTCTCTTCCCAAAGAGCATAAACCTGCAGAGCGGAAGGACCAAGTTTAGCCCCACACATTGAGGACAGAATGCTCTGCAAACCGTGGAAACCCTACAGAGGACCCGATGCTTACAAGATGCAGGAGGCCTGGCTGTGCGGGGCAGGGTCTCGGGGGGAGAGGCTATGGAGTTGGGACGGACACAGTTTGCTGGGGGGCATATCTGAATTCCGGAATGCTGGTCCACACCGCCCACACGGAGGGTGTAATCCCCTCGAAACGGACTCTGCCCCTTCCCTTCCACACAGGGTTAAAGCCCAGGGCGGGGTCCTGAGTCTGGGCCGTTGGCTTCCATCAGCGAAGGAGAACGGACCCGGGGCTGTTGGGTGACCGTTAGGTACCAGATCAAGAACCTGTCGCTGTCAGGCTCTCGGGCAAGCCAGCTGAGCAGACACTTAAACCAGGCCGCAAGCCCAGGGCCGGGGCGGGCAGGAGTTGCCGAGCGTCGTGCTGCACCTGTGGACCTCGGCGGGGCCAAGCTGGTTCAGCCCAGTAGTCAGCCAGCCTCTCCTTTCCACTCTCGGCTGCTCTTGTCCCCCCCAAACCCGGCCACAGAGCGACGGCCACTCCCCCAAAGGCTGGCAGAGACAGCGGCCAGCCCTTTGCCCTTGCTCTCCCTCTGGGTTACCGGGTTAGTATCGCCCAAGATCGCGTGGCGCCTCACCATTCGAGGCCCCGAGAGAACCGAGCCCCAGACTCGGGAGGAAGTGGTCCTCCTGCAAAGGCCCTGGGAGGAAGGGCCGGGGTTGGTCCTGCTCGGCACCGAGCCAGCGGAGCCGACCCCTGGCCGGTGACCCACTGCAAGGGGCCCGCCTCCTCTGTCTAGGGGAGCGGTGGGGTCTGATCTGGGGTTTCTGTGCTCCCTAAAGGGTTGGGATCCTTGAGCTAGGATCCCTTCTTGTCCCTTTGAACGCCTGAGATTGGATGTCTTTATCCTTGGTTTCGGGGTCCCTGGAGGCTGAGGCTTGGGTGGTCTCCTGCTCAGCCACCCCGGAGAGGGGACAATCTCTCTGAAAGTTGTGTCCCTGGCCTAGCAGGCAGCAAAACGCACGGCATCCCAGAGGATCGCCCCCCTTCCTTTCCCAAGGATTCACGGGGTACTTCCTTGGGGATGGCTGCATGGAAGACGGGAGGAACTGGGAGCCTTGTGGCCAGTGTCCCATGAGGCTCTGTGTGAGCAGAGCCATCTCCTTCGGGCAAAGCTGGCTCGGCCTGTCTGTGGGCTCTGCTGGTCTTTGCTCCCCTTCCTGCCCAAATGGGGACTGTCTCAGGGGATACGGAGATGAGGCTCTCCACCTGCGCCTCCCTGGAGTCTTGGTCCACCTCCTTCCCCAAGCCCGCGAGGTGACTCATGCCAAAAGCTGCTCGGCCTGCCCAGGGGGTAAACAGCGACTGCTTGGCAGGGGTGGGACAGGTAATCCGTGAGCTTGAGAACCTTCCATCACGGCCGCAGGCCGGGGAGCGTGGGACCCTGCCCTCAGTGGCCCCAGCCCAAAGCCCAGGAGCTCAGAAGGGAGGAGGGACGTGTTCTCCCTTATTTTCTTAACAAACGGAGGGAGAGAGGGAGAGTGGGAGAGCCCGGCCCAGACTGTCACTCAGAGGCAGGAGTCCAAATAAACACATTTCTCCTTTTCCTTCATTCATAAACGGAAGCCAGTTAAAGCAGCAGCGGGGCAGAACCCCGGGCGCCGCCCTCGCTAAACAGGCGTGAGCCTGGGAATTAGCGGGACGGCTGGAGGAGGGCAGACTGCAGGGGCACGGTCGGTGGGGACCCGGAATGTCCCTGAAGCCCGGAGGTGCCCAGCAGCAGGGCATGCCTGCCCTTGACCTGACCTTGGGTGTCAGGGCAAAGACTCTGAGGTTGTGCTTTCTCGGTCCTGGGTTCTCCCTGGAGAGAACAAACGTGTCCCGATTTTGATGAGGGCTTTCCTTGATGTCCCTTAGGAGGAGAGTCGGGTGAGACAGGCGTGTGTGGCGCGTGACCTTAGGCTGCGTCCTGGGCCTGAATGCCAGCGATCACGGCCTAGCTGTCACCAGCAGTCTAGGAACAACCGCGTTAGAATGTGGACCGGGGTATCAGACAAGGCTGGGGATCGGAGTTGATTTTTGGAGGGTGTGCCAGCAATCACAGGGTCTCGTAGGAGAACGCCTTGGTGTCTGCTCCTTTCCTTCCGGTGATCTCACAAACACTGACACACAGGCACAAATGTGGATAAAGCATCATGGCTAAAGAAACTGCTGTAAATCTAGGGACGGGGGTGGGAGTGACCCCTGTTCTATTCTTTCAACTTTTCTATGCATTTGGCCTTATTTTCCTTTTTTTTTTTTTTAAGATTTTATTTATTTATTTGGCAGAGAGAGACACAGTGAGAGAGGGAACACAAGCAGGGGGAGTAGGAGAGGGAGAAGCAGGCTTCCCGTCGAGCAGGACCCTGGGATCATCACCTGAGCCGAAGGCAGATGCTCAATGACTGAGCCATCCAGGCGACCCTGGTCTTATTTTCCTAATAAACCACGTGGGCTGTGCATTAGCTATTCCCCAGGTCCACATCTGTGCTGAGCTGGTGAACATTCTTGGGGGGGGAGGGTTCACCCAAGTGGGACCCTTGTATGAGGGGTCCCTGCCGCAACCGTGTACCAGCCAGCGGCGGGGGACAAAAAACGCACCCAGGGACCCACACCTACTGTTTGCAGCAGAGAAGGTGGGAAAGACTTGCCAGCCCTCCGTCTGCAAGCCCCATCCCAGCTTCCCCAGCCAGCACCTTCTCCACTCGCCCCTGCCGTCGGGGCCCCGAGGACGCTCATCACCCCAGAGCGAGTCATGGTCCTTCCCAAGGACGTGATGAGAAGCTAACCCAGAGGCCATAGGAGACTCTTGGGTGTCAAGAGAGACTGAGCAAAAGAAATGGAGGGGCCACGAGCCAGTCAGTGCCTTCCTCTTCGCCCGTCTCAGTGTGCGCGTCCACAAAGCTACCCCGTCAACCCGAGACTCCTTCCCACTCGCCCGACCCGGGGTTTATCTGGGAAGAGCTGTTGGCCCTTAGGAGGAGGGAGTCCTAAGACGTATTACAGTAAGGGACACGGCAGTGTTGCTGCCCACAGAGATGCAGTAAGATAGATTGTAATATGAATGTCACCATTACAGTAAAAGCTGGTGTATTTGACAGGCAATCGCTCAGTAGTTCCAGGCCAAGGAGGGCCAGCGTTCTGAGGGGTGACCCGAGGCTTCAAGACCTCCGAAGAATGACCCCATTATGCTGAGTGGAGCCCTGCTGGGTGGCTCAGTCAGATGTCGTGCACAGGCATGGCAGGTCAGACAAGGGACCGGTGCTAGGCGTCTGGACCTGGGAGCCCAGCGTCTGCTGGAGCAGCTGACAGGGCTGGGCTGGCCCCTGACTTCTCTGTCTTTATCCCATGGAAACCTGAAGTCTTACTGACCCAAGACAGGAGCAGGGAGGGAGGGAGGCACCAAATCGTCTCCTACAGTCCCTTCCACTTTGCAGACCCATGACCTCACCAGCCTTCTGTCTGCAGGACTAATCTACTTTGTTCCATATTACTCAAATGGGACTGCACTTTGAAATACCCCAGGCTAACAGGGCGCGCTCTAGGACGGCGAGCAAACAGCAGATTCACTGGCACATCGTCCCGGGTTATTAGCTGGATCAGAAAGCATGCTTTCTCCTGTGTTTCCTTCTCGCTCTTGGTTTCCTTTAAGTTCACGGCTCTGCAACATCAAAGGCGACTCCCCGAGCACAGGCTGCATCAAGCATGACCTATGGGGGATCGCTTTACATCTGTCCACCTTTGGTAAACATGTCTTTGAAAAAGGCCTTTTAGGATGACTGTTGGTTTTGGCAGTACCTTTTTTAGGGTATTAAGACAGTCAGGCTAGGAAAACAAAGAGCAGCCTTGAAAGAAGGACGATCCCTTGCCGGCAGGAAAATCTTCCCAGCAACCACCAATCCCCAGTAAGCCGCGAGGCGGTCCAAAGGCGGGAGGATGAACCTTGCGGGCTTTGGGAGAAGGCGGCTTCCACGCAGCACGGAATATCCCAAGGCCAGCAGGTGCCCAGCCACCGAGATGTTGATCCATGTCATTCCTACAGGAAACACCAGGCAAAGCACCGGGAAGGATACCAAACACCAGCCCCTTGCAACGCGTCCAAACAGGATCTGGATGATCGACGGGGGAAGAGAAAAGCAGGGATGATGTCCCTTGACAGACACAAACATACCCCGCCCCCAGGTCATCTGTGTATCGGGGGAGGGGAGAGAGATGCTGTGAGCAACAGACCCCCAGGGACCCAGGACAGCGCCCCATAGATAGGAAGCTCCATGAGCCCGGGGCTCTCGGCAAGTCAGGCTTCCGGACATCTGACCTACGTTCGGTGAAATTCCCGGTTTTTAGGTGTGTATTTCTTCGACTTAGGGCCAATGCGCACCGTCCTGTTGCCACCACCGCAATCCAGACATGAAATATCTCTGTCATCCTCGGAAGCTTCCTGTGCCCTTTCTAGCTGGTGCACCCCTCCCCCCCGCCACACACACACACCTGCAGGCAGCCAGGGACTACTTTCTGTCCCTGTAGCATTGCCTTTCCCCAAATATCATGTAAATGGCACCGTTCTGTGTCTGGCATAATGCCGGGGAGGGGTCCCCAATGCTACAGTGCGCGTGGGTTTCAGTCCTGTCCCTCGCCGACCGACACTCCACTCCAGGCACATGCCCCAGTCTGTCCTCTCGCTCGTTAATGGGGCCTCTGGGGTCCTCCCGGTTCCCAGGGAGTGTGAGTAAACATTCATAAATGTTCACGTGCGGGTTTTTGCATGGAACTATGTTTCCATTTCATTTGGGTAAAGGCTGGGAGTAGGCTGGATGGGTCAGATGGGGAGAGAGTGTTTCACTTTATAAGAAAGCACCAAGCGTCTTCCAAAGTGGGTCTACCATTTTGCCTTCCCGACAGCAACGATGGAGGCTCCTGTTGCTCTGCGATCCTTCCAGCACTCGGGATTGAGTTTTTGGGTGGTTTTGGTATTCTACATCTTAGCTGTTCTAATGAGTGTGTAGTGGCATCTCACTCTAATTTTTAATTTGAATTTCCCTAATGACTAATGATGTTGAAGCATCATTTCCAAATGTGCTTATTGTCTTGTTGTCTTTTTTGATTAAGAGTCTGTTCAGATCTTTTGCCCATTTAAAAAAATTGTGTTGTTTCCTTCTTGAGCTATAAAAATTCTGTATAAATTCTGGATTTATATGACCCCTTTATTGGCCATGTAAATCTTTTCTCCCAGTCTGTGACCTCTCTCTTCACAATCTTAACGGGGTCTTTTCAAGAACTGAAGTTCCTATATTTTGATGAAATCTAATTGATCAATTTGTTTCTATTAAGGCTCATATTTTTTGTCTTATTTTAAAAAATCTTTCTCCAACACCTGGTCACAAAGAGTTTCTCCAACTTTTTTTTCATAGAAGTTTTATAGTTTGGGGTTTTTTTTTACAAGGAGGTCTATAATCCATTTCAAGTTAATTTTTCTCTCCTTTTGTATGTGATATGAAGTATGTGTAAAGGTGTTGGTGTGTGTTGGTGGGAGGGGTTTGGGGCCATTATCAAGCTTCTTTTCAAGAAGTTGGATATTTTCTAGACTAACTGAGAAGGGCGGACCCCTGAAGGAAGGCTAAGGGTGCCCACTTTTGGGTGGGTGAGTGCAAACTCACAAAATTCAAACCTCGGAAGGCCTTTATTTGAGATGATATTTGACAATCTTATTCGCAAATCAGCCATCCACCTTTTATTTAGTATCTAGCTAAGTCTCTGGATTTTAAATCATCTCTTGAAAGTCCTACCCACCCCCCAACACCCCATCAGAATAATGCTTGTGAATTAAAATTCTCTCCGATGCAAGCATTTTTTAATTAGATTGAGGCCTTGGAACCTGGTAACTATATTTCTTCTCTGAGTACTGTCCGGGTGATTACAAGATGATGAAATGGAGAAACATCAGAAAGAAGACTGGCAGAGAAGGAGACTGAGAACGGCACTTGGCATGTCCCGGGCTCCCAGCTTCCTGCCGAGTCTCAAGTTCTGAGACCAAAGAGGCACTCAGACACCCCCGGTGCTCACCCAGAGTAACAACTTGGCGTCCAGCTTCTTGGCAAAGTCTGGAAGACACAACCACTTAATGGGATTTGAAAGTATTTCTGTACCTGAGGTTCTCCATGGGCAATCTGCAAAGTAAGGAGCAATTTTCTTTTTGTCTTCATTATTTTTCTAAAGATCATTGAGTCTGTGTTCTGTGAATGCTTCCTTCAAACCATAGGGAACGTCTAAGAAGAAGTCAGATGAGATGTCAAGGTCAAGAGAAGGACTTTTTTTTTTTTTTTTAAGCAAGTTGAGAGGATGCTGGGAACTTGTTCAGAGCCCTGACAAGTGACTTGCAGGGGGAGCCTGGACCGGCTCTGCCTCGTGGTGTTTGGGCCACTTCTCCAGGACACCTATCTGCCCCAGGGGCCCTTCATCCGGGTCCACAGCTGGCAGAGCCTGGTGGCCCTCTCCAGCCTGGGGGACGGGAAGCAGGGTCTGGCAAGGCTGAAGGGAAGAGCGGGAGGGAGAAACCAGCAGGGAAGAGAGGAACACCAAGAAGGGAAGGAGAGAAAGAACGGAGAGTCTGGGGAAGGCTGGGAGAGGGACGACGGAGGGAAGAACGGGGCGGGCGGGGGGCAGAGAAAAGGAAAGCCAGAGCAGCTCCGGGAAGAAACAGGGCGGAAGCCCGAGACATGGTCGCAGGAAACTCAGTAATGAAGGGAACTCCATATGCTCAGCAACTAGCCTCTAAGCGGAGAACAGAATTTTCAATTCGACTCAGGACAAGACAATCCAAGGAAAAGGCTACCCAGGTCCCACCCAGGTCCCAGTCGGCAGACCGCGGGCCCCTTTGGCCTGCGCTGCCAGGGGCTGTTATCATTGGTCGGGAAGTAGCCAAGTCCTTTGTTCCCCGGCCCTCCGCGGGGCTGGCGGCCTCCGGCTGACTTATCCTGGTGGGCCCACGGCGGCAGACGGGTGGGAAGCAGCAGCGTGCGTCCAGGCGAAGGGGGCGCGCTGCTTCCGTCTCCCGCCCCTCTCACCTGAATTTGCATTTTTGAGCAGAATCACACCCACTGCTCCTCTCAAAGCAAGCCTGGGTTGGCTTGGTGGGGCCTGACTCTGTCACCGACCCGCCAGCCTTCATCAGGAAGCCCCAGGGGTTGGGCCAAACGATTTCCAAAGCTCTGTCGTTTTCTCAGCGCGGTGACGCTTTCAGAAAAAGTCGCTGAGACGTGGGAGCCCAAGCAGCCCCACCTACGGGAACCCGACACGCCTGGGGCAAAGTCAGGCTTTCCCCCCCGCCCCACAGGGGCCGCTGGGTGGGCAGGTGGTGTGGCTCACCTTGCAGAAAGTGGGAAGCAGTCCCAGACACAGAAAATACTGGAAGGTCATAAGACTGACGAGAAAAAGCACCGTTTCTGGGCCAAACCTCAGCAATTGCTATTCTCCACTGAAGATTCAACAAATGAATCAGCCGAGGAGAAGGGGTGGGGGAGGAGAAGTCCACGCGCCGCCCTGTGGCCTTGAAGGAGGCCACAAAACACGGCCGCGACGCAAGATGAAAGACGTGAGGCAAACACCCGTGAATGCCAACCAGTGTGGGGCCAGGGCAGGAGCGGGCACTGTGGTTCCCCCGGGGTGAGAAGGTTTGGGGGGTTCGCGGAGGACGGAGTTGGTTCATTGACTTGTTCTTGTTTTGCTGCTCATCCAAAGCACCACGCAGCCCGGAAATTCATTCCAACCGTTTGGTCAATTAGCAAATCAGATCAATAACAAGACACAAGCCGTTGAACACTGTCCAGAGAGAAAACGAAGTGAAACCTGTGCACCGCGAGGTGGTAAGGAGTCAGGGAGACCCTCCGCGGTGAGCGCCGGGGCTCCACTGGGTCCTCGAGGGGCCAGAGGTGTCCAAAGAAAGGAAGGCCAAGAGTAAGAGGCTGCGCCAAAGGTCACTGGCCATGAACTCGAGGGGTTCCCTCTGGCCGAAGACGGGACGGTCTGTGCCTGGCTAGGACGATGGCTGCTGAAGGTAGAAACTTGGAGAACTCGCTGAGCCCCTGGGGGGAGCTCCACTCACGCAGCCCCCCGTTGGGGAGAATCAAGCATTGTTCTTGCCTTTTTGTTTTTTGTTCTTTTTAAATAAGAACCGTATCTCAGGGAAACTGAGTAATTGTGGAGGGTGTGTCTCTCTTCATAGAAGTCTCCCAGTTAATCGATAAAGAATCGATTAAGAAACGACAGACCAGAATATCACCAGTCACAATGAGGCCGAGAGATACGATCGGCAACGAGGCGGTAAAAAACCTGGCGGCAACCAATCGGGCTCCTTCAGCCAATAGAGTGCAGGGGTGGGGGATCAGGATGGAGAGCTTGCGCGCTGTGGCGGCCGAGCAAGCGATGACCACGTGTGGACCGTGCTTGGATCCTGACTCGAACAAACTCTTTTTGAAGGTTCTGGGCTCATCAGGGAGATCTGGACATGGGCTGGGGATTTGAGGAGTTGCTCATTTCTCAGGAGTGATGATGGTTCGGCCGCCGTGGTTTTTGAGACACTCATACCCTTTATGGACAGACACGTAAATCGTCCCGCTGCCTGGCATTTCCTTCAGAAGGATCCATGGGTGGGGGGACCCGTGAGGGGTGCGGAGGAGATGGAAGCAAGGCTGGGTGGGAGCTGGTAACAGCTGAGGCTGGGGAGTGGTGGGTGACACCATTCTCTCTGCGTTCGTGGACGATTGGTACTTTCCTTGTTAAAAAATAAATCAATAAAATCAGCAATCTAGGAGGCAGGTATGGATCCAGTGATGCCGTCCCACGCCCACGTCCCACGCCCATGTCCCATGCCCAAGCCGGTCAAGTCCATGGTTGGCTAAACCCTGCGGAGTGCTCACAAGTGAAGACATGCTTGCCTGGGAGCGTTGGTGACACACGGCTCTGGGGCCTGGCAGGCTGTTCTGAAGCCGGTGGACTTCTGAGGCCGCCCAGTGTCACCTGCAAAGTCCTGGGGGCGAAGACGGCGGGCTGCCCAGCGGAGCAGAGCTCACCCGAACCCCTGCCCGCTGTGGGGAGCCTCACCGCACGGGGCCACTTGCTGGGCAAATGGCTGAAATGTGCACCTGCACTCGCCTCCCTCAGACCCCCAGGAAAACCGTGGTTTGGATTATCCCAACCTTTTACCAGCCCCGCGGGCCACGCGCCCCCGAGAGAAAGCCCTCGTTCCAGCCCCAGCTCTGACAATGAGTGGCCGCTTCGAGACCCGGGCTGTCAGAGGACTAAATCATATCCCCCATGTTTCCCAAACACTTCCTTTCATTTCTCCCTATCGGAGATGCTCTCCACAAATACCAAGGTATTGATTTTCCAATTGATCGAGGTAGAGAATGCTTCATACAGTTATGACTCTTGACAAGCTGGGAATAAAAAGCCAATCATAATGAGTTCATTTACTTTGCTTGATTATATTACTTTATAACACAATGTGTATGCGGTCACACCCTTTCAAGGACGTCTCCCCTTCTGAGCGGCCGGCTCTTAATAATGCTGCTGGTTAATGCTGGAATCCATCTTGCCTCTCGGTGTGTGAATTTAAGAATCGTCCTAGTGCACTGCTGCTGCCAGCGCTGCTTTTCCGTAAATGCCGTTGCCAAGCCATGGGCTCTTTCCAGCACCGAGCAAACTTGACTGATAGGACGAGAGATTCGGGTATAGGGTTTACAGAGGGTGTTTGTTGATGAGCGATGGGGGGCAGGGGAACGCAGTGGAAGTCTAATTGCGGGTTATAAATATGCTGTATTTTCCCTATTGATTATATGACACGGAAATGAAAAGGATTACCTTATTAGATCATATTTAGCCATAAGTATGCCCTGTGTGCTTCAGCTCGGGGTGCTTGCAAGAGACTAATTATTTGAGATGAAGAGCAAGGTCTGTTTGGGGCTCCAGACGGTCCGAGCGCCCTGTCCGCTTTCCGACGCAGATGCTGTTGGCCTCCTCACTGTCTTTCATGAACCTCATAGACATTCTCTGTTCGGGCCGGCCTGCCGTGGCTGCGCAGGGACCTCCTGTGCACCCTCTCGGCAGATTAGGGGTAAGACTAAATAGGACTTCTGTCTGAGGGTTCGCATGGCTGGTGCATCCTTTTCCAGAAGTTTCTGGGGGCCGAGTCTGGAGTCGAGTGGTAACCAACGGAGGCTGACACTTCTTAAAATAAAACTTCTCACAGTGAGACCCCAGCTGTCTGGAAGTCCCAGGAAATGAAGGGGGGCTTGGGCGTGGGGGCTGCCGGTCGTGACTCAGAAGCCACCGAGCCCGGCCCTACAGAGCCTTGTTCATCTTCCCGGGTAACTGGTTTACACAAACGGACGGTGCCCTCCCTGCCTTCGGCGCATACTGAACACGATCAGCTCCTCTTGATGAGCGAGGTCGGTCTTCCGTCTCCCTCCGGAGCTCATGGCCCCCCGTGAACAGGCCCCAGAGCCAGGCCAGCAGGGTCTGCCTCTTCCTGTGCGACAATGGAGCGGGCCCGAGTCCTCTGCGTTGAGCGGTGCGTCCTTCTTGCGGGGCAGGACAAGAATTCAGTGAGCAAACGCAGGTCTCGGCTGGGGAGGACGCCAGGGAGCAGGGTTCCGACACCCAGGTATCAGCCGCTTTCATCACGACCAGCCCGGTGTCCCGCAGCAGAGATTTCGCAACCCCCCACCCCCACCCCTATGATCGCTCCCCACGCACATCGGCAGCGCCGAGGGCCTCCCTTCGTTTCCTCCCTAAGCGCTCCGCTTTGTTGGAGCCTGAGGTCCGGGAGCGCCCAAGCACCTGGAGTGCAGGCGGGGGTCACACCCCACGAGGCTGCACCTGCCATTACCGCCCTCTGTCCTGCTGCGTGGGGGCGGGGACAGCTTCTCTGCTTTTGTGTCCTTGGGTGTGCTCTGGCAAAATGAGATGTCCCACCCGCCACGTTGTGACCCAGAGGCAGGGTCTCATTCTGGCTCCGCCAGACCTTCTCCGTGTGACCTTGGACATTGCATTCTGCCTCTCAGGACTTCAGTGTCCTCTTCTGGAAAGTGGGGCTACGAGCCTCACGCCCCAGGCTTGGGCTGAAAGACTTAGGCTCTCAGGAGAGAACCCCATGCAGACTCCCAGCACTTTGGAAGAGCTCCAGGAAGGGAGCAATGACTCCCTGTCCGTGCAGGCGAGGTGCTACCAGGCTTCGATTTTGGCTGAGTTGTTTAATTTTCACTTCTGCTAACAGCCCAGCTTTAATGTCACCTCTGTCCTTATTCATTCCTGACTTTCCGAGCTGCCACAGAAACCTCTCTAGGCAAAACAGTAAAAGTGAATGATAAGTCGGAGCCAGGTTCATTCTCTATAATCTATAACTTGGCCACGAAAGCAATTACTTAATGTAATGCTCCCCGGGAAGGGAAGGGGGTGCTAAGCTTGTTGAGCAGGTGCCTACCGTGTGCCAGGCCCGGCACTTCATCTCCTCCCTGACACATGGATCCAGAGGGGGGGAGCCTCTCTGACAGCCCGTTTCTCTGCACCTGCTAATCACGGGCTTTATTCCTTCCCCAATTTCAGACAAGGCAACCATCGGCCCTCGGCCATCACACCTCCTCACAGCCCTGAGCCTCACCGCCAGGCCCCCAGGCTGCAGGCGGGGGAGTGATCCTCCGGCAAACCTGGTTGGTGGCCACGTCCTGCTTCCTTGCAGTGCCTTGGGGTAGACAGAAACGATGCCAGGGTCCTTGGTGGTGTGTCTTCCCCATCCGTGGACCCCAGGAGTGACCCAAGCTGCACGACTGCCCTGGAAAGGCCTCCGGCTGAAAGACCCAGGTGGGCCCCTGTGCCCTAAGAAAGCCCAGGATGGACCAGAAGACAGTTCCGATGCCTCCATTTTTCTTTGCAAGTCCTCCAGGCCTCCTGCCTGTCTCCCCCCAGCTCCAAGTGCAGGCCCCAGTTAAAGAGGAACTCCCTGTTAAGAACGAGGCCATCTTTTCAAAGTCCCTTCCGGCTCCATCGTCCCTGTGGGCTGAGCGGGCTTGGACTAGCCTGGGCAGGCGGGAGCTGCAGACAGGCGGCAGGACACAGTCTGCCTTGGGCACGAGTGTCCTGAGCCTTCGTAGGCCTGGCCCCCAGGAAGCTGCCTCCATCAAGATCCCCCACTTCCGTGCCTGGCCCCCCAAGTGGTGTCTCTGGAGCCTCCTGCAATGGGAGCGAAGGGCCCCTGCGGCCCCACCCACCCCTGCCCCCACCCGAGACAGGCCAGGGCAGGGGGATGCCCGCGGCCCTGTCCTTCCCTGCGCCTGCCCCCTCTCCAACGCTTCCATCCCCTCCTCAGGGTGGGCTTCTTTACAGCCCCTCCCACCCCTTCCCATCGCAGGGTCTCTATTTCCCTACAGGGACCCATGTGTCCCTTTGGAATCTGGCCGCCAGGCTCTCCGGGGGGCCCACTGCGGGCCCAGCACCTGGCGCGGGGCAGGCCCCCCATGGACGTTTGTGGAAGAAACGGATGGGTGGAACATGTCTACCACGAGTCCCCACGAGTCCCTCACACCCCTCCAGCCAAGCCTTAGTTTTCTCCCCCTTCAATCAGCAGACATCGCACTAGACCATTTTCCCCAGATCACTGTGTTTTAATGGTTCACCCGGCAGCTCTCCCTGGAGAACATTCCACGAAGCCAGCGGCTGGGGAGATGGAAACTCGGTCCCAGCCTCTGCCCAGGGGGCGCCCGTGCAGGGGAGAAGCTCTGCTGGGACAGAGCTCCTCTGTGCAGCGCGTAGGGGAGGCACTCACCGGCCTGCAGACCGGCATCGCACAGGCCCGGACGGTGGAAACAGCAGGGGGTGCCGAACGGGTGCAATTTGGACAAGGGCAGGGCACCCCTACCCCGAGGATATAAAACAGGGAGTCATCGAAGAAACCTCCCCCTGTTAAAGTCTGCGGGCTCTCAGCTTGGCTTTATTTCCTGCCTCCCAGCAGAGCATTTCAGATTAGAGGGGGAATCAGAGTCAGAAATGCATCGAGCAGACCTTCAGTAAGAGGTCATCGCGGAGCAGAAGAAAGAGGGAAAGGTCTCAAAACCTGACTCGAAGCTTCCAGAACAGCACAGCCCCAGGCCCTCCTGAAAGGCCGCTGACCTCCTGCAGTGTGAGCCCGATAACTGTGGGGACGCAAATTTAATGACGTGTGTTTCCGGGACGTGCCACAGAAACACTCGAGTTCCATTAACCATTTCTAGAAGCTTCATAAAACCAGCGGTCAGCGTGCCAGCTGCCAAGCCCCAATCACTCGTTCCCTCGTCTGAGGGGAGAGAAAGGCTTTCACCGGTGGCTCCCAGCGAGGCCGTGGGTCTAGCTCCTTGTTGAAAACAACACAAAGACCGCGTTGGAGAGAAAGCCAGAACAAAGCAGAGAACTAGGAAGCGGTTGTTTTTGTCTCTTTTTTAAAGAATGCCTTTTTCCAATAATTCTAACTGCCTACCCCCATGTTGACCTCTCCCTCCCCTCCGCCCGCGGCATAGTCTGGGTGGCCCATGGCCGGAACGCAGTCCTCCGTGTCCCAAATATGTGGGAACGCTCCCACCGCCCCGCAGATGGCCGTGGGGCATACAGTGTGGACACGCGGGCCATCCGGTCTCTGTCACCCCTCAGCTCTCCCCTCGTAGCAAGGCGGCAGCCACAGGCTGTGGGCAGGTGGCTGTGGCTTCATCCACACCCCAGCGGGCTGGATGTGGCCCGTGTGCATGAAGCTCTTGGAATACATCGGGCACCCTGGTGCGTGCCTTACATTTCTTCCTCGGATCCCAAGCACCAGCTAAACCAGAGACACACACGGGTTCAGGTCACCTGTAAGCCGCCGGCTCCCCAAGTGAGCGGCACAGACTCCAGGAACCTCTGTCACTTTTAATTTGCGAACTGTGTTTTAATTGAGAATACAGTGGCAACCGTCAACCTCGCCGCTCTTGGAAATGTCATGGAGCTCTGAGCTGGCAGGTGCCGCAGACGGGACCTGGGGCGGGGGATGGAAGGCGCCGCTGCCTGGGCCAGACCTTGCAGGCAGACGTCAGGGCAATGACATCCTGGCTACACCACCACCGGGAGAGTCCGTGTGCACCCTCACATAAAGTGTGCGGAGGCTGTGTTGAATCAGAGAATCGGGTCAACAACCTTGGTTTTTTGTTTTTGTTTTGTTTTTAATGCATCAGCTCTTTTTGTCTACGCCCCAGGTTCTTGGTGATGCCGGAGAGCAGCCCCGAGCAGCAGCAATGCGGGTAGCACCACGCAGGCTTTCTTGGGGGGGGAATGGCATCTCTGACCTGCCAATGCCTCCCAGACGACAGCTTCCCATCCCCCCTGGTTCCCATGCTCCGGCACAGCACTGCATGCTCTGTCGGCACATTTCTGAGCACCTCCCATCCCCCACCAGGTCCTAGGCTGAGAACCAAAGGCAGAGCACCCTCCCTCAGGCACTTAAATGTAGGGAATCGAGTACCAACTAGCGAGCCTGTTTTATCGAAGCCCGTCCATGAAATGGGTCCAAGGCAGGGGGAAAAAGTTTCAGGGGCAGAGCCAAGGCCTTGGTCATTAGAAAAGTCTTCTGTTAGGCTTGGTATACTCCACACTGTTAGGGGTCATGTTTGTGCTTTTTCTAAGGCGCCGCTGACTACAGAAGTCAAATGGGAAGAATGCATTTTCCTTCAATATTTAGTTCTTACTTCTTCCTCTGAAGTGTCCAGGGTTAGCATTAAACCTGAGAGAGAGAGAGAGAAAGAGAGCCTCCTCTGCTTATAAAAGCATTTGTTTTCTATTGGATTTATTGAAACAGCGAACTCTCCAATAGATTTTTAATAATGTGTTCATTTATTATATTGGTTGGACAACGCGTGCTCATAGTTAAAAAATAATTCAAAGGGTACAAAAGGGTGCACGTGAAAATTAACTGACCTTCCCCCTCTATCTCCCTCCCCATTCCCGGCTTCTCCTGAATTCTTCCAGAGGTACGCCCCGGGTGCAGAAGTGCGTGTGTCTATGTATCTTTTCCTTAAACAAATGGTGGCACGTTCCCCAGCTGGGGATCTACACCTTGCTTGCTTCGCTCGCCGCTCGATGTGGAAGCTGATTCCCTATCAGTGTATACAGAGTGGCCTCGTTCTCTCCAGCGCCCGCAGAGCCCCCACTGCCAAGACGTGCCATCGTCTGTTTAGCGAGGCCTGAGTGATGGGCGCTCATCCATTGCTGGAATTTTTTAAAGAACCAGATTAACACTCGAACGCACAGGAGCCGGCCGGCTGAGCAGGTGCATTCCGGGCGGGGCCGAGACGCCCAGGAGAGAGCCCCAGCAGCAGGAATTTTAAAGAAGAGCCTCACACGTCTGCCAGGGGCGGCACGTCGGTTTCCTGCGCGTTGCTGGGGGATACAGATCACAGGGCGCTCGCGGTGGCGGTGCCGTGGGGGTTGGTGCTCCGATTGCGTTACCATGGCAACCTGGTCCCAAGCATCATCAGCCGTCTCTGAAAACCTTCACCCCTGCATGGCGTCCTGGGAGCTGACCCTGGGGGTGGGGGGCCCAGGCGGCCTCAGAAGACGGTGCTTCTTCGAGCATCGGGTCCTCCCTCTAGAGCAGGGCTCCTCGGCCGGGGTCCCGTGCGTCCGAGCGCGTCACTGCAGGGGGCGGCAGGGAGGGTGGGCGAGATGCTCCTGGGTGCAGCTTCCCGGCTCCCCAGGGACCCCTCAATCTCCCGGTACCTTCGCCTTTCTCTTCAGGGCTTTTCACATCCCACCTCGGATCCAAGCAAAGCTGGGGAAGAGCCACAAACAAGCCGCACATGTTGACAAGAGGGAAGGTCTCACAGCCCCTGGGGAAGGAAAGAATCAGCCCGCGGGTGCACAGCAAACACCGTGTACTTTCTCACGGAACCTGTGCGGGGTTCGCGCCCTGGAGCCGGAAGACCCAGCCAGGCCTTCAGAAGACGGTGGCCCCACGCTCGGCTTTCCCTCGCGCAGACGACGAACAGCTTTGGCAGTCTACCCCTCCTTAAGGGAAGAACTCTGTGCGATATTCTAATGTATTTATGACTCCGTCTAAAAATTAGGAAACCTTTAAAAGACAAGTTTCATAGCCAATGTCTTAATTTCGAGTACAGAACGGTAAAAACTTAAACAAACCCTCGGGGGCGTGAAACATCCCATGAGCAGACCACACTCACGTTGTCCCCAAAGGAGTCCCAGCGGAAGCAAAGCAACAGCTCAGCCCAGCACGGGGGTCACTTCTGCCCCAGTGGCGGCCGGTGGCACATCGGCGGGCTCGGCAAAGACACACACGGTCCCACTTCCCCGCCAACTTCACAGGAACCCCCCAGATGATGACTTGGCAGATGGAAAGTCAATCTAATTCCTGCCCCCTGCGCTGAGCCTGTCCCTGCGTCCACGAGCAGAATCTCCAAATGCGGCTCCAGGCACTGCCAGACCCGCCACGTGTGCCCCTCGGCTCCCCGGGAATATTCTGCAAACCGGGGGTCTTCCGACGGGCTCCCTTAGAGTGCGGAAGCCGAAGGGCGCACGCCCACGGGCGGGCAGCGGGCGCGGGGTGTGAGCTGACTGTGCCCGTCTGTCCAATTACCCCAGGCCCGCGTGCACGTCCAGGAGCAGGTTGGGGCTCTGTAGGTCCCACCTGACCAAGGCCCCTCAGCCCGTCTGTCGATAACCAGACAGTACAGGCGGTGAGGGACCCGGGAGTGGCTCCTGTGGGCAGAGGGGACACGGCTTTGGGCCCCAAGCCATTCTCGGCAGGGGTGGGTGGGTGTAACGTTGGGGAGCCCGGCCCTCTCCAGAAGCCATGTGGGCTGTGGACTCCAGGCACAAACGCCACCTCACCCTTGGGATGGAGGGATGGGCGCGTCCAGCTCGGTCCCGGGGTGGCGGTGGGGACCCAGCAGCAGTCTGGTAACAAAGGCTCGAGGGGAGGGTCCCCCGCTCCCTGGACTTAGGGCTCTGAGAGTGGCGGAGCTGGCTGAGGCTCCTCCCCAGATCTGGGAGAGCCGGGGGCTTTGCGGCGGTGCCCAGAACGCACAGAACCAACTAGAAGGGCCCCCAGCCAGCGCCCTCGCCCTCTGGGGCTCCCTGCAGGGCGGCACAAGCAGCTCATTGTCGAACGCTGGCCCTGGCGGGCGACTGCTCGCTTGTTCTCTGTGGTCTCCATGGGATACCACATCCACTCCCGGTCCCCGAAAGCCCCGGGTCCTGGCCCAACCGGTGCTTCTTAGCCCATCGGATGCAGGAGGCACACCCGACTGCCCCGGGGACCCAACTCCTACTCCTCCTCACACAGCCCCGGAGCTGTGTTCCAGACCCAGCAAGGGTCTGGAAGTGCTCGGTGTAGACTGTGACCAGGACCAGCCCTGACTACGGGCCATGGCCATCAGGAAGATCCTTCTGGATGCGTGTCCGTGAATTAGGGCGTATCTACAGGTCAGACACGCTCCCAGATAGACGCCCTCGGCGATCACAGAAATGGACCAGCGCTGGAGCCAGCCCAGGCGGGAACGGTGCCCCTGGGACAGCCAAGGGGAGGCTTGGAAGGAAAGGCTCCCTGCGCGGAATCATCTTTTCCAACAGGAGCCTTCACTGGCTGGGGCCCAGGCTCACTCTTACTCGAGCGTCAAAGCAAGTTTTTATGAGATGCCACCGTGAAGCCAGGGGGCCATGCCTTGAGCTCTGTCGCCTGTAGAAGAGCAAAGCCAAGAGCCTGAGAAGAGGCACATCCGGGGCGCTTACAGCCCTGGGCTCCGGGGTTCTGGAGCTTCCAGAAGCCACATGTCCCCCTCTGTCTCTGCATCTCTCATACAGGCAACCTCAATTTCTACCCGGGTGTCAGAACGGCTGGGTCATCCCGAGTGCGGGGCTGATAGGTCGAGTTGGGGGTCAGGCTGTGTGACCTCATGCATTAGTGCAGATGGCCCCGGTGGTGGCTCTCCAGGACTCCATGGTCCCATCTTGAGGTGGGAGGCCTGTGCTTGCCACCAAGAGAGGCCTGCAAGCCCGGCCCTGGGCCTGCTAAGCTCTGTGGTGCTCCAGGCCCTCATGCCAGAGCGCTAGAAGGCAGATAGCACGGGCGCCCGCAGAGCCAGAGTGTCAGAGTGGGAAGGACCTGAGGTCATGGGGCCTCTCCAACTGCCTGTCTAGTCCCCAAGGGGGCTGCTGTATGAAGCCGAACAGAGACCCCTGCTCCCTAAGAGTGAGGTAGGCCCCCAGTTCTGGCTTTCATGCCTCTCCCTAACTCCTCCCCAGCACCTGAAGACAGTGTCGGGGTCCTGGAGTGACTAGCCATAGTGTTCTCTTCTTTGGGGTCTCTACCATGGTCCCTTCCAACAGGACCTAACATGGCTTAAGGTCAGACATTTCTCACTGACAAGAGCAAGAGGTCTCTGGGGGGCTCAGATGCTGAGATAGTTGGACCGCAGGCATCTGAGGCCATCGGGAGCCCCCCTGCCACCCTCTCAGCAGCTGGGAAGAAAGTGTATTCAGATGTGGGGCACCACAATAGGTCAGAGGGCTTCCTCCAAACACCCCCACTCATCCCCACCACCCAGGGGAATTGTTCTTTTCAGGACGGGGCCTGTGGTTCCTGTCCTCCCCGAGGCCAGGGAATCCAGATCCAAAGTCTTGAAGGACACAGCTGGTACCAGAAGAGCCCTTGCCCGATGCTGGGCAGCTCCCTGAGGGAGGGGCTGGCGGCGGACCCTGTCCTGAGCTTCTGGGAGCAACCCAGGCCACCTGGGACCACTCCCTGTGTGCCCTCTGAGAGCTACTCGGGGGGCTGGGGGGCACAGGCCAGGACAAGTGCCCAGGGAGTGTCTTCGCCTTGCGCTAAGATGCTGGGACTCCCAGGAGGAATGGTTAACGTCACAGTAATGCACATAAATGTCCTTTGAACCTCCTAGGGCAGGAGGCAGGCCATCCGGAGTCCTCCAAGTCTCTCTCTCTCTCTCTCTCTCTCTCTCTCAACTCTTGCGTCTCCAGATTCTTTCTTGGCCGGTGCTAGCGTCTGCCGCTCCAGGACCTGCTGCCATAGCTGCAGCCCAAATAAAACGCACAGAGACTGCAGTGGAAAACAAATGACAACTTCATCGCTTACCCGCAGCCTCCCCGGGATATGAATCATGAGTCTCCATCCTGTCACTGAGGCCAGGAGCAGAGCCAGGCTTCTGTTTCCTTCAGAGGCCCACAGGGCATGAGCCGCAGAGCCTGGGAAAGGGGGCATTGCTGGGGGTGGGTGGGGGGGCGGCCAGGATGTGCCCACCCAGTCCTGCCATGCACCTGGCTCACGCCGCGCGAGTCATGGCCCACAGAGCTCACAAATGTCGGACTGGAGGGGCCACACTGCCCATCCCCTCCGCAGTTCAGAGGCAAGGAATTTGGAGCCCAGAGCAAAGATGAACGTGCAGAGGTCCCCAGGGAGCTGGGGGCTCAGCTGGGCTCCAGTCCGCACCTGCCAGCCCTCGCTCCCCGCCCCACTGTCCCACGCCCCGTGCCATGGTCTGGTCTGCAATGGAAAATCCCCAGGCCCCATCCCTACCCTGGAGCTCGGACAGAGAAGTGACCCTACGTCAGCACCCAGGTGGAGACATACATGGCTGGGGGTGGGGTCTGAGATCAAGGTCAGTGGGGATCTAGTCTGGCCCATTCGCAAACCGCTACTCAGGACCAGGTGCAGCTGTTCTGGACCATTCGGATGACCAGGCCCCAAGGCAGTGGGATGAAGCCCAGCCAGCCATCAGGGGGTGGGGAGGGAAGGGGATTATGATCCCACCCCTGCAGAAAAGGTGACCCAGGCCCATACTCCTCTCCTGGACCCATCTTGGGGACCAACCATTACAGAGCCTTCTTAGGAGTACATTTCCAAATATAGCTTCTCCCTCCCCCACCAGGAGCTGTCACCCCATCATTAGGGCCACCAAGCAGGGCGGTCCCCCGCGTGGCACACGCTGGTCTTGTCACTCCTTCCAATCCACTTTGGATTCAAGGCTTGGAGCCGTTGCATTCTATCAACAGGCAGAGCTCCATTTGGAGCAGGGTAGCTGGGCACTTGGGGCTCCGGGACCTCAGACCTAAGGGTCCCAAGATTCTCCCATTCTCAAAACCACCATCAGGAGCCACACCGTGGAAAATGAGGTCCCTGAGCTCGGAGCCTGGAATGGGCTCTGTCAGCCCATCGAGGACTTGGCTCCACTATGAACCCCAGCCCATCCCCTGGCTTCTCTCCCTGAGAGAAGCCTGGCTAGCCTTGGCCCACCACCCAACCACCCACACGTTCCCTCTGATCAAAACACATGACCTTCATGTCTTGCCTGAGCCTGTCCTTGGGCCCAAGGGCACCTTTTGCCAACACCCTTGAGCCAACATGACAGCCATGAGGGGCTGTTCCTGGAACCTCCTAGAGGGCCTGACAGCTGGAAGGTTCCTGGTAGATATTTCCAGAATAAATGGGTGAGACAGAAGTCCCCACAGCAAGAGCCTAGTGCAGCTTTAGGAATTCCCTGTAAGAGGTCCATGGCATTCCCTCACACAGGAGGCCATTATTAGGTGCCTTCTGTATGCTTAGACTGTGCTGAGTATCACAGGGACCACTAAAGAGACAGTGTCAACTCTGCCCTCCAAGGAGGTAAATTGTGGTTGGACAGAGAGAGTCCCAAGAATTCACCGAGAACCAGACAATATGGCAGGTGACCTCTAGTGCATCTGAGCTTTTCAGGATTCGGCGCCTCTTTCCCCTCAGGAGGTAAGGACAGGAGATGGGGATGTGGACAGCCCTCACATCTTTGGACCATTCCAAGGTTTCTGGTGACATTTTTGACTGTCACAGCTGGGGCAAGGCAGGGGGCATGAATCTGGCATCTAGCCCAGGTTGTGGTGGGGCCTGTCCGGGGTTGCAGTGCAGCATCCTGCCATGCACCAACGGCCCCAGCAACCAAGTGTCTGGTCCCACCTATTGATAGTGCTGAGGTCCAGAAACCCGCTCTCCCACAGCAGTCAGGAGCGTGGACTTGAACGCAGCCAGACGTGGCTCTGGGCATGCGGGCAGTCACTTAGGCGCAGCAACCCCATTTCCTTCTCCGCAGAATGAGGGCAATGATAGCCCCTGTTTAGGAAGCTCACTTTGTCTTTGGGAGGACGGATGAGACGGTGGGTGTCCTGAAGGCTCCAGGGCAGAACTTGGCTCAGACCTTTAAGTCATTTGTCTCACCGCTATCGGGAACCTAAAAAATTGCCAAACTGGAACAGAAGGTCATGACCTTCGCAGCCTCAACCCAGGTTTTTCTTGCCCAAAAAATATTCCCCCAAGAGAATGTGGACTGTACCTTGGCTTCCTCTGGGGAGTGGCCTTGGTGCCCTGACATGTGCCCATCTAAACCCTCAACCCCGGTGACATGGTAACATGAGGGACGCCCCCCCCCGGGGGGGGGCACTGAGAAAGAGCTCCAATCTGACTGTCCCCAACCTCTCTGGGAAGACACGTTTCAGTTCCCTCCTGCTTCTACTGCTGGCTCGGGAATTGAGGGTTCTCAAGCTTCTCTGAGTCTAAGGGTTGGGACGGTTTGGCGTATGGAGGCCTTCATCAGGTCGCATGGGTCTTGCCTGAGAGGACTTACTCTTTCCCAGCACAAAGGAAGCTGGTGTGCCAGGAGCCAGCTTTGCCCCCGGTGCTCATGGCTGCGCAGATGGGGAAGGTCCTGCCAGCCCCCACCTGAGAAGGGCGTCTTGGGGGGCCCAGAGGGAGGGCTTCTTGGGGGCTGCCTGGATGGTAGCACTCCTGACACCTGCTGTCAGGCCCCAAGACCGCGGAAGCCAGCAGGGAGGGCTGACTTCCACTAACTTTCTGGCAACCGCTTCCATGAGCCCCATAGGAAACTCCATGGGAGGTTACGGAGTCAGAGTTGTTTCTAAAACGACTGTTTTCAACCCCAAGTCCTTTCTACATGACTTCTCCTTCCCTTCCTTCTGGCACCCTGAACTTGACCTTACCCAACATGCAGCACTGACCTCTTCGTCCTCTTGCTGCCTCCAACCTGGTCTCGCCAGTCCTTCGCTGTGCTCTGGAAGAGTCATCCTAGGGCGTCTGCCTTCTGTGACCTCTCCCTACCATGGCGGGACCCCTGCACCCCAACACCAGTAGCCATCACAGGGGCCCTCCTTCGTGGTGGTGCTGGAACTCCCTGACCATGTCAAGGTCTCCTGCGTCCACCTGTCCAAGAGCCACCATGAGCAAAAACACTCCCATGCCTGTAGCTGCCCCAGAGAGGGACAGTAGAGGGTCATACGCACAAATGTGAAATTCCAGCTGCGATCAGAGTCCTGACAAGGGGGGCGCAGCTGTGGGAAGGCCGGGCTCGGCTCCCGGGGCAAGGTGAAGACTGACCTGATGGATGGAACAGTGAGGCCTGGCGGAGTGGAAAGGGAAGGAAAACTAAGCGTAACAAGCCTCTGAGGCTGAGGGGTGCAGCTTGAGGGAGGAAACCGGGCGGACGGCCCAGAACGCAAGAAAGAAGGTGGTCTGCTGTGAGATGGCAGAGGTCAGCCGGGCCGACTGCCATGCTCAGCATACTGGGCTTCATCCTAGGAGCAATGGGGAGCCAGTGAAGGCTTTCGGGGTACGGGGGCAGAGGGCAAGATTAGACTTACTGAGACGAGAGCAGCAGGGACTGGAGAATGCGGGCAGACCAGTGGGGGCCTTGCAGAGATCCAGAGAGAGTAGGAGGAATGGGCCAGTTGGAGGGGTGAAGAGGGCAATGGGGGATTCTGGAAAAATCAGGACAATGCAACAGCATCCTTAGGTGCACAAGGTATGGGTTGGAGGTGAGGGAGAGAAGCTGCTTTCCGTACTAGGTGGGACAGAAGTAGCTCTCAGGAGGACGGAAACCCAGCCTTGTAGTCTCTGTGGCCTCCACAACCCTACACCCGGGAGCTTGCCTGGAGCTGTCACTCAGCCCAGGTGTTAACAACAACCTCCCCTCTGTGCCCAGGAGGTCCAGAGCCACGTGTACATGTCGGTATGTGCATTCCAAACAGGCTGGGGGGGCGGGCAGGTGATTGCTAAAACACCTTTCCATCCTGCATTCAGGGCCGAGCTTGAGCAAATGGATCTGTGCAGAAAATGCTCTTTAAAATGCATTACGTGCAGGGGTTTAAAGAGACGCCCGCTGCTCAGTGAATTTCAAAAAGCAGCAAGCCGATGATGAACGACCTCGGGTTGTTACCGGCTGAGGAACAAGGGGCTCTGTCTGTCCGCCGGTCAATAAAGTGTGGTCTTATGTCACCTTTGGGCCTTGCTGGTGGGAGGCTCTGGAACCTGTTGGATGGGAAAGTGGGGTTCCCTGTTCATCAGAGCATCATACCATAAGGTTCTGAATGGGGTGCACTGTGGAAGGAGTCACCGTGTGCAGGGAGGGATCCCCAGGCCCATCACGGGGATCAGGGTCTCAGCCTCATGACTCCGGGGCGATGAGGAAACTCTGGGAGGCTGCCTCAAGGCATGCACCCGCACTGTTGGGTTTTTGTTAACTACCCAGTGGATTCTGGTTTTGAGCTTTTCTGTCCTGGGCAGCACTCTGAGATGGGTGGAAGGTTCTGCTAGCCTGGCTTCGTCGGGGAAGAACTTGGTCGATAGTATATTAACTACATCCTTCCGTTGCCTCACTTCCTAGAGCTGTCAGTGAAATGAAAACCAGGGGGCACAGAAGTATGAACAAGCTGCTACAAAACATGCCCCGTGTCCGGAGTGCCCATCAGGCACAGCACAGAGACAATGGAGCCCACGAGGCCACCCTGGCGCTCCTGGGTCTGCAAACAGACCCTTCTCTTGTGGAGCCACGCATCACTGAGCCCAAGGGGACAGACTTGACACTGAGCAGATGAACTCAGGAAAGTGCTCAGGTGGAGGAGTGATGGACGGAGCGGGGACACAGCCTGCGGCTTTGCGCTCACTGCAGCGACGGAGCTGGCTGTATTACAAATCCGTCCCGGGCCTCCTCTGGGTCTGGGTGCACTGTGTTGTCATGGGGTCTGCACACAAACAGATACAAGATAAAGGATGGGCCCATCCCGCCAAGGTGAGCTGGAACAGAATCACCCTGGAGACATTGGTGTGTGCAATTACTCATACAGACTGTTCCTTCCAAGGTGGACAGCTTCTCATCGCGGCCGGGGAAGCTAGCTGGGTTTGTGACCTTGGACGAGTTATTTGCTTCTGGGAGCTCCGCCTCCCATCTGCCATCTAGTCCCCGGCTCATCTGTGAGCCCAAGCCATGCCTGCCCCTCCAAGACTCCCACACAGGCCTGGTACACAGGCCAGGGCGTGGTGTGCTGGCCCCACACTTGGCCGCCCACACAGCTCCCCTAGGCGAGCCACTGTGCTGATCAGTTTTGGCCACACGCGGGGTGCTGCAGCACAGAGTTCCAGGTACCCCACTGCTCACGGACACCATCTTGGTTTGCAGAGCTGGGGATTCTCCTGGTGGTGTGCTTGAACTCCTCACTGACCCATGTTCCCAGCAGGCTTCCCGCCTCCCTCCTGCTGAGGACACCACAGAGCGTGCTGTGGAGACAAAAGCTCGTGTCACACTGCTTGGGCCCAGATTTCAGTTTTACCGCCTAATATGGGCATCCATGGGGTGGGGGGTGGTGCTCCAATGTAAACACTCAAAATGGCACCTGATACGGAGGAAAACCCCAATAAATCAGTTTTCGATTAGAGCTATTATGATTATCATGACTCCAGTCTGGGAAGAAAGTGGGTGGTTGCTGTGTGCCTGCCCCCACAAGGATATCTTGCTTTGTCCTCCTTGTTGCCTGAGATCCACAGTACAGAGTACAGCTCTGGGTCTTCTCTTTGTGCGGGGACCCTGTGTGGAACCCCTCCATCTCTCCCCAATTCTGGAGGAAAATGTGGCTTGTGAATCCCCGGCCACCAACAGAATCCCACCTGTGAACCTGCTTCTTACCCAGGACTCCTTCCACAGGAAGAGGCCAAGGGGTGGCATATTGAAAACAGAGGCTTCCCCCCAAGAAATCCTGGCCTCTGAGGTCTCTGGACCATGAAGTGGGCGTCCCTTCCCAAAATCACTGCTCCACGCCACCCTCTGGGGCAGGGAGTGCTCTCTGGTGTAGGGGTTGGGCTGGGAGCCATGTGTAGCTGTTTAGAACAAACACCGAAAACACGACAACCTCAGCAGGTGAGCAATATGCAGAACTATTGGGACACCTTACATCCTTTTCGCCGTGGCAAGTTTTCAAAATCCAGTGTGTGTTTTGCTCCGATAGCATGTTGCAATCTGGATGCTACATTTTCATCAGAAGTACTCCGTGTGCATTTAGAGTTCATGAAATGTAAAGCCGAAAACACAGATACACGCGCTCGATTGGTTGCAAACAAACTTTAAGGTTTTCCAATAACTGAGTCAAGCGTTTGGTTTTTGAATTTTCATTTTGATTAAGTAAAATGAGACATCTGTTCCACTGTCACATGAGCCACATTTCAAACACTCAAAAGCCATGTGTGGCTGGTGGAGGCGGATGGTACAAAGAACGTGTCCTCTGTCATCCCAGGAAGTTCTGGTTACTGGGCAGAGTAAGCTCTAGAACCATGCCTGGGGAGGAGGGTGGCTGTGTAGCCGCAGACCCCAGCCATCAGATGGGCATGGGGTTGTAACACAGAGTCCACGGCCACAGCTGGGCTGTCAGCTCCGCAACCCATGCTTGGGTGTGAAGCTATAAAGAGCTGGACAGAGTTTCAGAGCAGCGCCTCCGGAGACAGTCGTGCGTCCAGTTTTGGCCCTGCTTCCCACTAGAGCATTCTACCCTCTTCACTTCCCCGGGGCTCCTGCCCCACTGATTTTCAAGGTCGGCAAAACCTCCAAGTATCCCTGTGAGTGTGTCATAATGTTATGGGGCTGGCACAGGTGATGCACTGAGTCTCTGTCAATGAACAGCTGTAATTTTTTCCAGTTCTCTTGCACAACAAACTGAAACTTGCCTCTTTGTACCTGACACCCTCCCACCTTCCTTCTGTTCCCTGGAGCTGAGCATAGACAAACTGATTGCCTCAGCCACACAACAGGCCTTCAAACATTCAAAAGCAACTCTCGCATCTCCTTAATCTTCTCTTCCTGTACTCTAAACCATCACATCCCCTCTGTTTAGTACCATGGGAGAAGAAACCTAGTAATCAGCTATCAGGCATCCACACTTTAGTGAGAATTTACTCATCAGCTTACTCTCCCCTGGAGGGGTGGTCAGGTAAGCAAACAGTTCTGCCTTCCTGGGAACAACTGACCCCAGGCCATGGGGCCCACGGTTACAGCAGGAGGACCCGTGGATAGCAGGACAGCAACAGAATTAGGTTTACAATCTCTGGCCGTTGGAGGCCTGGATGGAGGGAAGCTTCTGGAACTGCGTGGTTGATCCTGACGACTACAGCCATTCCCAGCAGCCTGCATGCAGAGAGCCAGCTGGGAAGTTGCAAGATGCTGCCGTGGGCACCCCACGTCCATGTCTACGTGACCAAGCTCCTACAAAAACCCTGGAGCCTTCAGGGAGCATCCTAGAGGCAGGCCTCATGTGTATGGTCCCCCGTGGCGGGGAGGAAGCAGGTGCCATCCACGGTTCCAGCAGGGGACCACTGAGACTCCCGCCTGGTGCTCTTCTGGCCCTGCCCCTGGGCTGATCTCCCTCTGCCTCCTCCATGAGGGAAGCCGTGAGTGCAAGAAGGCTGCCTTGCTGAGTGCCAAGGGCACTTCTAGGAGATCCTTGAGCTTGGAGAGCTTGGAGGTAACCTGGACTTGGGCAGTGACTTTGCACAAATTCTCCAACCATCTGGGCGTCTGTGCCCACAGCAAACTGGGGAGGTGGGTAGAGCTTCCCTGGTCCTCCCAGACTGTTTGCATTTAGGCCAGGTGCGTGGGCTTCCAGTGTTTTCACTGAACGGACAGGTCCCCCGCGGTATAGGTCCTTGGTGTGTGCACTGCTCACTGGAGCTTCCGCAGCCCAGCAAGTGTCCGTCCCCCGAGCGGCCTCTAAGGGCGCGGGCATCACAGAGGAGCCGCCGCTGCCACCCCATGACACTCCTTGCGTCCACCCCGCTACGCCCGTGGGGAGGCTGCACAGCCAGCCCCCGCCCCCCGCCCCTCCACTTTCTGAATCTCGCCTCTTGCCTAAGAAGGGCCCCAGGAGCCTCGGCCTCACCTGGCCGACGTCACCTCTGGGTCGGGGCATGGTGGGAGTCTCGAGGCTGGACTTTAGCGTCGGTTACACTGTTGCTGCTGCCGGCTTGACTTCCAGATGCCTTTGCACGGCCGGGAGTGAAGTGACCCAGCGTGGGCACAAGAGCAGGGACCTGGGAGTCTGCGTGCTCAGCTCCCAGCTCCGCCGCCCACAAGCCCCCTCTGCTCCCCTCCTTTCTCATTTGCAACTGGTGAATTTACGGGGACTATGTTGTGACCCAGCGCGTGTGCCGGGGCCGCAGCCGCGTAGGTGTCGGTCACTTGCCCACCCCTCCACGGCCCTCCTCTGGCATCTAGACCTTTCGGTGCCTTGGCTTTTGGCCCGCTGCCCACACCGGGGACCGCTTCATGGCCGCTGTCAGATCCTCCCCAGGGAGCCCGGCCTCAGCTCCGCCCTGCATCTCCCCAGCGGGGCCTGGGCGTCCGGGGGGCCTCCGGGTAGACGGGAGCTGGAGGGTCTGGGTTTACCCCGGCAGCCACCCACCCTCGCCACCTGGGCCGCTGCACCCCGTGACTCCGGAGGCTGGAGGAGCCCTGTGCCCCGACGGCGCCCGCAGAGGAGGCCCAGCTTCTCCAGGACACCCTGCCCGGCACTGTCTGAACAAAGGCCTGCGGGGGCGTGGCGGTCTGGTGTGGACTCCCTGTCGGGCTGCTTCCCGAGGGGCAGGAGATAACAGGAGCAGGGACAGGAGCATCGGCACCCTCGTTCCCCCGGCCGGGGAGCTCGCTGTGGGACCCAGTCAGTGCCCCCGTCCTGGGGGGTGAGGAGGGGCCACAGCAGGGAGAGGCGACCAGGTGGCCGGGCCAGGCAGGCTCCCGAGAACACGGAGGGATGGGTGGGGGGGTCTGAGGAGCCAAGTCCCCTCGCCAGTGAAGGAGTCTACGGTCGAGCATCCCAGACAAAAACAGCCGCAGAGATGTACTCCTTAGAACCAACCAGAAAAGGAAACCACTAAAAGAGCATCGTGGGGGCCACTGGGCGGCCCGAGGGAGGGCTTTTCCCTCATAAGCGCTCAGAATTCTTTGGCTTTAAAATTACGTACATGCATTACTTGGCTAAAGAAAGAGAAAGTGAGAGCAATACTAGATCTCCTTAATTCCTATAACGAGGTGGGAGGTTCCGGGGTGCGGAGTGGAGGGCTGGTTTCTGTCGGCTCCCCTGCGGGTCGAGCAGCCGTCAGCGGAGCCGTGGTGGGGGTTACGAGGAAGGAGCCAAAGTCAGAGCTGGTGCGGCAGGTGTCCGCGTACCGCTGTGCGGGGAAGCCAGCCGGTGTGCCTGGAGGGACGTGGGCCTTACTTAGCACGGGGAGGAGGGAACACGGGACAGTCAGCCCCAAGGGGGCGCAGGTGGCGTCCAGCGGCCAGATCACAGGTCTGCTGCCTTCGTCTGTAAGGATTTCATTTCTTATAATAAGTGTGGATTTCTATTGTAATCGCAGAAGAGCTTAGGCCATAAAAATATATAAAGATTGATTTAGAGGGAATAAATGTAACTTCGTGTTCTTACTCGACCACTCCAAGGCCCAGGAAGCCTTGGAGGGCGGGGCCCAGGAGGGATCAGAGGAGGGAAGGGGGGTGAGCCGGGGAGTAAAATTGGGGCCACAGGAAGGGGACGCTTAGGAGCTGGTCATGTCACTCTCCTGGTCAGGTTGCAGGTAAAATACCCTTACTTGGGGGCGCCTGGGTGGCTCAGTCGGTGAAGCGTCTGCCTTCAGCCCAGGTCATGATCCCGGAGTCCTGGGATCGAGTCCTGTGTCAGGCTTCCTGCTCAGCGGGGAGCCTGCTTCTCCCTCTCCTCCCTGCTCATGTTCTTTCTTGCTATCTCTGTCTCTCTCAAATAAATGAAATCTTTAAAAATTAAAAAAAAATTTGAGAAAAATGGGTAATTTCTTGGTACAAGTCTGTCCCACAAAATATTGGGGACGGATTTACACTAAAGAAGTATCCGTTGTTTATTTGAAACCCCAGGTGGCCTGCGGTGCCGTTCTTGAGTTTACTACCTGGCGGCTCTGCGTTGTGAGGACCCGGACCCCTTCGAGAGCTTGACAGAAACCACGGGCCTTTCTTCTGGAAGAGTGCCTCGGCCCCACTCTGCAAACAATTCCAGGGAATCCATGAGACCCTCTGGAGGTCTCTCCATGGGTTCAGATCAGAGCTCAGCAACCATTTTCTGCAAATCTAAGTATCTACAAAGTATTTTGCAAAGTATTCTGCAAAGATAAGTATCTTTAGCCAAAGCAGCCATACACAGCCGAGACATTCACACCGGCGTAGCCGTATGCCAATAAAACATTATGGGAAATTCAAATTTCAGTTCCCATAATCTCTGTGTGTCAAGAGAAACCTTCTTCTTTTACATTTTTTCAAACCATTTAAAAATGTAAAAACCATTCAGAGCCGGCAGGTGAGAGCATGCCAACGCCTGCTCCGGCTGAGTCTCCTCCTTCTGCCCTTGGCCTCCCCCTCCCCATTTCTGCTGCAGCCCCCTTTAGAATGAGGCATGAACAATTCAGGAGGCATGTGTTTTGTTGTTGTTGTTGTTGTTAAGAAAAACAATTGTCGTGGAAGGAAGAAGGACAGATGCCTGTGTGGCCTTTCTCTGATGACTGAATCACAAGCTTGCCCTCAGCCGTGGGCCCCCTGCTTCGGTGCTACTGGAGAGAAAAGTCAAAGTGGGCTTCAGGGTTGCGTGGCCTGAGCAAACGGCGGTCCACATGGCCCCTTGCTGCTGGCAGAAGAGGACCCCGGTGTATCACATGGCTCCTAGGACGGTCTTGGTGCCTCCTGGAGGAGGGAAGGGGGGTAGGGGATAGATGGTCAGGGCGTCCAGCAGCATGGGAGGTCATGGGCAAGTCTCCTTGTGATTCTAGGCCCTGGGCCCTACCTAGGTCCCCGGGGATGGCTCTCCCACAGGGTGGTGGCTTTCTCAAGGAGTTCAGGAGGAGAAATTATGTGGGCCACCTCTTCCTTCTCCTTACTATCAGACATTTGCTGATTTGCGGCCCTTCTGGTACAACGTCCCAGCACTCGCTATCCAGCCTGCTTGCTGATGTTGGACCCCAGGGTGGGGCGGCGCTGGGACAGTGAGGGTGGGTGTGGCCTCCCAGTGTTGGGGGAGGCACAGCCTGGGTTGGCCTCTTTCACGTTTGGGGCCCCTCCACAGGAAGGTGAGCCAAAAGGAGACAGACCGTGAGGTTTTCACGAGGCCGGACGTACTCGATTCGAGGGTAGTGTTTGCCCGTCTCCCAGTGCCTACAATGCTACTGGCCAGAGGATGTGCTTGGCCGGTGTTGGTTGAATGGATGCATGATGGTTCCAGCTCTGAGATGCAGTCCTTCTGGCTCTGTTTGCTCTTAGGAAGTCTTAATGCTCTCCCTTTAACGAGAACCTGCCTTAGAAGGTGGTTGCTTTTTAATGCCTTTTCTTAATAAAATAAAAAGTGGCTATCTCCCCTCTAATTATTTTTATTTTTTTACTGACCTGTAAAATCTCAAAATCTGGGGCCCAGTCCATCAGCGTGTGAATTGACTGGAGAGGAGTATCCCCAAGAGCCCCTGAAAACAGTGCCTAGGGACCCACCTCCCCGCATCTACCAGAAAAGATGTTTGCAGACAGGATGTGTCTGCTTTGTAAAACAAGGCATTGCGAAGTCTTTAATATTGATCTCTGGGAAGACACTGAGGATGCTGGGGCTCAAGCCAACGCACATTGAAAGGCTAGATTTTTCAAGGCTTCCCAGTGGGATTACAAACTCAGCATCTGTTTTTGTCCCCTTCCCCCATCCCTCTGGAAGAGGCGTTCCAGGTGGGGTGGGCCTACCCCTCCCAGAGCCCGCCAGAGGGATGGGGAGGAGCAGAATCCATTACACCTGAATAAAACAGCTGAAGGAGAAGTGACTAGGGAGCCGGGGCTGAGCCACCCTGGGTAGCCAGGCAGGGGAATGAGTGGAGAACAGATGTGCTGAAATTTCATTAAGAGGGTCTTGAAAATCAACCTGTCAGGATTAGACACTTGTTCTTTCCAAGTGGTTTCTGCATTTTCAGGGTTTTCTTTCTTTCTTTTTTTTTTTAAAGGAAATAAATAATTCTGTAGATCCTTCTCCCCAATCAGTAGAGCCTGCCTTTGAAATTAACCATTTCTCTGGCTTTCCCCTCTGATTGGGATCGTGTTCCTACTGGGTCTCTCTGAAGTGCTATTGTGCCCAGCGTTGTTCGTTGTTCGCTTAGCCACACACAATGTAACTTCGAAATGTGATGGAAAAAAAAATTAGCATTTCCAGTGAACTGGAAAGAATGCATCTGATTTCAAAATGTGTACTTAGAAAAAGTGCACCCAAATTGATTCTACCAACTGTAGGGTATATTCTGCCAAGCCCGACCTGAAATGCATTTCTGCAAAGGGACAACTTTTATTTATGATTCTTTAGAGGAAGGAAATATGAAGATCCAGGCACAGGGTAAAAAAAAAAAAAAAAAAAAAAAGAAAAGAAAAAGCATCTTGAGGCTTTAATATAGCTTGGATTAATCAAAGTGCCTGCTTTTAAGCTGTTGCCCCCACAGAGGAGTGAATTAATGAGCGATTTATGCAATGAATATATTTTTTTCTTTAATTATCTAGGTATTTCAGACAAGCTTGCTCCTTCTGACTTGAATCCTCCTGATACTTCTCTGAAATTCCAGCTTCACTGTGCATGGGTAATTACTGCCTCCAGTTGTTCGGAGAGCGAGTCTCGGGGAACTGAAGCCTCTCTCGCCCCGACCCTCATGCAAATCAGGTGGGCTGCTCGCCACTCAACCTCTGCGTAGCCTGAAACCTTTTGAATGGAGAATCCATTTTGGAATTATTCTTAGGCCGGTGTCTCCTAGGTCGGTTTGGGGGAGGGTTTTGTTTTTTTTTTTTAAATAAGAATGCGGACCCTGGACCCCACCCCTGGAGACTGAGAACCAGCAGGTCTGGGGTGGGGCCTGGGAGCCGTTATTTTGGTATTTCTAAGGCTCCCCCCTCCCCAAGCAGAGTGGCAAGCCCTCCGCTCCCCCGCCCCACCACCACACCCACACTGAGGAGAAAGCCTTCAATTAGACAGTTTAGCTTATCTGCTGCCTTATGAGGGATCTGTAGACCCAAGGCCGCACCCAAAGGCTGGAGTTCTGTGAAGGGTGAGAAGATGGATTTTCCTTTCTCACAGAACAAGCTCAGCTGTAATTCAGACCCCCAAGAAATGTGCAGGGTGGGGCGGGGGGCTCAGGAGACTAGCTGAGCTACGGTCCGTGTTGCCCCAGTGACCCCTGTCTACACTGGGCCTCGTTCTTAGGTTCCATGATTGTCCAGGTTCCAGGAAATGGGGAGGGGATGGGGACACCCGGTGGGTGGAATTCCCAGGCTAGAGCCTAGAGCCTGTCAAGGTCAGTCTTATCTCCCCCTTGCAGCTTTCCCAAAAGGACAGTCAGGTTTCGGGAAACAATAGGTAGGCACCGCCAAGAAGCCTGGAGCTGTTGAAAGCTCGGGGCCACAAATGTCAGCGGGAGGATTGCCCCTTCCTCTTGCAAAAATAATCCTGGGCTTACCTGAGTGTGGGGGCAGGGCCTCGGACCCCTCCGACGCCCTGGCCTCCAGGCCACCCAGCCCGCACCCCGTGTGGCTTTGGGGACTCTCCTCCCCACCAAGTCCTCATCCAAGGCCAGAGGAAGGGACTTGGGAAGAGGCAGGTGCTCAGCCAGCTCCAGAGGAAAGTGCTGGGTGGATGGGAAGACAGGACCCCTTTGGGCCCATCTGTCAGTGCCCCCACCTCTGCCCCGGGTAGGGGTCAGGGAGCTTGGGCCCAGATCACAGGTTCATGTCTTTCCCACCTTGCCCCCACTTCAAAATAAAGGGGGATTTATTTTCTTCTTCTGATGCAGGTGGAGACCGGCCCACACTGGCATCTCAACTTCCCAACCGAGAACTTTCGGGAACCAAAAACCCCAAGTTCAAGAAAGGACAAGAGTGGCCTCTCCTTCCGGCCACCCCTCCCCTTTGCCACATTTCCATCAGCATCAAAATCATAGCATCCGGAGCCCTGGTGACTCCCCAGCTTGGATAATTATTTCTTCTTATTTCCATTCACATTTACCGGCAAACTTCATTAGACCTTGGTGTATAAAATGGTTGTCTTCTAGTACATTTGGCCACCTGAGTCCACAGTCTTTCTGGCACTTGTCTCCCAGCCCTCCACTGCATGCCTACTGCCTCCCGTGGGTATGGGGATGAAGCCATCGAGACAGGGGCCTGCAGACAGTGGCCTCATACCCCGCCCCCCTGAGAATACGCTTCCCCTGCCTCCACACCCCCCCCTAGACCGGCATTGATCTGGGTTGAAGAGAGTCATCTTTGTTTTGCCTTTCCCAAGCAAAGGCACAGTAGCGTTGGACAGAAGGGTTAATGCAGCTTTCCGGGAGAGACTAACCACCAGAAAGGTGTACAAGGCCCACGCACCGGGTGACCAAATGAGCAGGCACTCTGGGTCTTTTGAAGGTGAACAGGAGAGTTAGAGACCCATGAAATCCCGCCTCCATGTAGCAACGACTACACACAGCCCTTTGCCCGTTCAGCAAGGATTCTCTTTGCTGCCATCAGGAGACACCATCACGCCCTTCTCCACTGGAGCCCCTCTAAAATGTACTTTGGCGCTCCCTTGCATCTAAGTACCCCATAGCAGTATCTCCACCCAATCCGTTAACCAGTTTTTGGACCCAGTTTTGTCCCAGGACCTATTTCTGGTGCTGTCTGTCTGCAATCTTTCTGAGATGGGCTGCAGGAAAGGGCTGATCCAGCCAAACCCTGGGGTTTATTAGGCATCTTATCAGCTTAGGATTTGTGGCATCATGGACACGGGAAGACAAACAACGTGTCCTAAAATGGAATGGGAAGTGGAGGTCATCTCTGTGCAGAGGTGGACGGGCCCAGCGGAGGAGCTCATTGTGGGTTGGGCCCCTTCCACCTCCCACCCGCTTACCTGCATTCGCTGCCCTCCGAGCATAGAAAGCTCACCGCAAATGCCTGTTTCTTCTCTTTTCTTGATCACACTGAGTTGGAGTCCAAGAGGTCGGATCACTGGAAGTAAAGTCACTCTGCTGAGGAGAGGGGTGACGGGGCACGGAGCCGCGTGCCGCGAATTTCAGCCTGCTCCGTTTCTGTATTTGTGGGTTTCGCGGATCTGCTGGCTTCGCTGTGCTGTAATTTACTTAACATTGTTTTGCATTTGCATTATTTAAATAGATTACTTGAAGTGAACGTTTACACTGCCACGGCTAATGGAAAAATCTGTATCACTTGCCACAAATTGGAAATACACATAAAAACAAGCCGAGGCTTATCAAACGTAATAATGGCAACCCTCGCCAGGGTCTAGGGGGCCAAAGGTCCGGGAACACGTCTCAGCCCACGGCTAGTGGGTGTCGATGGCCAGGTCACAGTGTGGAAGACACCAAAGTATCCCGGAATGTTAGAAAAGCAAAAAATCCTTAGAGAACTGAGGCCAAGTTTGGAAACGTGCCGAGGTCCAGAGTGGGCGTCCTCAAGGCGACACACTTGCGTGCCTCGCAGGAATTTGCCGTCCCTTCCCGACGGTGTGGTTTTTTTCATAACAAATTAGCACAGTGTGTGGTTTGTTTGTGTTTTTTCGTAAAGGAAATTTAATTTTATGTATTTATTTCTGAGCACTTATTTCTGGTTCAAAACCAAAACACAAAAGGGTGTGCAGGGAGGCGCCCTGTGGCTTGTCCCTCTCTCTCCCTGGCCTCCCCGTCCCCCTCCTGGGAGCCAGCCAGCCGAGGGACACACTAGGTATATACAAGCCAATGCATACGTGTATATTTTTTCCTTTTCTTATAAACACAGATGGTCACATACTATAAACACTGTTCCCCACCGCGGCTTCAACAATGTGGTGACGCATCTCCTCTCACTATACAATGAGCCTCCGGGTTCTGTTTTTAGCACTTCGTGCTAATTCCATTGCAAGGGAGGAATGGGTTTATTTAACCAGCTCTCGTGGCAGGCTTTTACGCGGCTGCCCGCCTGTTGCCTTTACCGAGCGCTCGGCAATGAATAAACCTGGGTATCCATCGTCCTCCACCTGGCCAGGGCATCGGAAGGATAAGTTCCTGGCAGTGCAATTAGCAGGAGTCTCCGAATGTTGTTCGCACGTGCTTGCGATGTTCCCATCCCGTGGGACTGAGGGCTTGGCCAACGAGGTCAACGTCGGGGAACAGGAGCTCCAAAGAACTGTTTTTTATTTTCTCCAATTTAAGACCAGGCCTCTCCCCATCTCGATCTTTGGGGGTGGGGAAAAAAAAAAAAAAAGAAAAAAACGGCTAATTCAGTTGAGCTGCACTCCCCCTGACTGGGTTCTCCATGAATTATGGATTTTTAAAAAGACGGGAAGGGAGGTGAGGTATTGAATTTCGAAACTGGTTTTATCTGACTTAATTTAAAGTTCATCTTCTGCTTCGGGCTTCAGGCGCTGGCAGGCTAAGTGGCCGCAGCGGGCCTCTCCGGGCCTTCCCACAGTGGGTGAGTGGGCTCCCGCACTCCCTGGAGACACGAGCCCCTTCTGGGCTTTCTGCTGGGGGCGCTGCCAGAGCATGGTCTGCCTGGCTGGCATTATTTGTGGGGAGCCCGGTGCCCCAGCCGCCGGCCTCACCGTAACCTCATGGGGGTGGAACTTGTCCCAAACACTCAGGGGCTCCTGGACCTCCAGGGGTCCTGCCTCCATGACGGGTCAGGTGGGCACAAAGGGAAGACTTCTGAAGGCTGAAAACTGAAAACAGGGGCAGTGACTCGGAGATGCAGCTGATCGGCAACCCGATCTGGGGGCCTGAACCATCTCCCGGAGGGCCTTGCCTGAGAGCACTGTGCGGGCCCTGATCCTGGCACTCACGCATGGGACCGTTCAACCTCGACTAGAGACATCTGGGGTTGTCAGGACTTGGGGGAGGTGGGGGGCTCTTACCATTCTGTGGGGGGAGGCCAGAGAGGCTGTTGCACACCCCATGGCAGAGAACTACCCCACCCCAATGATTAGCAGCTCCGTGGTTGAAAAAGGCAGCCTGAGCCCGGCCATGAGACACCATCTGAACGAATGGTGTCCTTGAAGGAATGAAGCACCTGGCCCGCTCACCTGAGGGCAGGAGGCAGGCTGGACACCCTCACCACCCCCGTTTCCCGGTCTCTGGCCTTAGAAGACTCTCACTGAGTCCCCCATCGCCTAAATGTCCATGCTGCAAAAATGTACAAATCAGCTTGGAGGGGAAATCTGCGAGAGAAACAGTATCTCTGTATCCTCAACGGCTTATCTCCTCTGAGCTCAGAAAGCTTCTCCAGGACAATGTTACTTTGTATCCCTATAATATAATGCAAGAAGGGACTGTTCTTCTCACTTTCCAGATAGACACATTTCCCAGAGAGCTGTTCCTGACAGCTAGTTAGTGGGAGAACTGGATCAGAATCGTAAGTCCTGAATACCTTTTTTTTAAAAATTTTTACAAAATGAAAACAGCTCTTTTTCTCCTGATTATAAAAATGATACATGCACATTGTTCCTTAAAGAATTCAAACAGTATAGGAAAACATAAGGAAGAAAAATAAAGAATTACCCAAATCCTTTCAGCAAGAGATAAACAAATGTAGAAGTCTCGGTGCCCGTCCTTCCCACCCTTGGCCTCTGTGTGCACGGGAGTGCGCGTATGTTACCCACAAGGCCCTGTTCCACCTGCCCCTGACTTTCGGGGCTGGATTACTCTCTGCTGTGAGGCCGTCCTGGGCACCGAAGGGGGCTCAGCAGCACCCCTGGCCTCTACCCACTAGATGCCCAGAGTATCTGCTCATCCCTAAACTGCAAGAACCCAAAGGCCCCCAGACATTGCCAAATGTCCCTTGGGAACGTGGGGCGGGGGGGCAAAACTGACCCCAGTTGAGAACCCTGGAGATCAATGGAATCATCTGCCTCCTGCTCTGTATATGTATATATAGTGTGTGGAGAGAGACAAAAAGAGTACGGGTTATGACTTTTTGTGTCCCCTGGCATTTAGATCGGAGTGGCCGGGCTCAGGGACCAGCTGTGTTATTTACGAGGTCAGAGCTGCAGGTAGATTACTTGACGTCACGGAGCCTCACTTTCCGGCGTCTCCAGAAACTGGAATAGAGCGCCTGTGCCCCGAATGACCCGATGGGCCCATCCAAAGTTATTGCTTCGGTGGTCTCACCAGGGACCTAGCTCTGGGACCCCGGGACAGGAAGGAGGCTGGCCCCTTCCCAAGGAGGGGAGGCAGGCTGCAGGGTGATTTATTCCAGGCTCTGAGGCAAGAAGCGCGGCAAGGGGGCTGGTGCAGACAGCCTCTGAGGTTCTGTTTGTGGGCTTTGTTTTTTAATTCAATTCTTTTCAAAAACAGATGAGCACACGTCTGCTTCAATCTAGTGTGCTAGGTTTTTTCTTTTCGTGTAAACTTTGGTTTCTTTTGAGCTTTAGATATTAAAAAAAAAAAAAAAGACAAATGTATGAGATCAGTTGGAGGTTTGAGCAAATTGGTTTAGTCCATTGCCGGGGGAATTGGGGAGGATGAGTCACAGTCCTCGGGTTGTCGGATTTTTACAAAGTAGCGTATGGTTTCAGTGCTGGTGCAAAGCCTCTGGGTCCTTGCTCTCCCCACCCCCATTCACGCCCTCCCCCCACCTCTGCATGCACTCCCCTGGTCCTTGAAATGCAAAGTCCAGGACTGGCCCATTTGGGGCCACATCTGCACGTGGCAGGGACCCTCCTTTTACCCATCTCAGTGGGACTGGCAGAGCCTCTGATTGCTTCCTAAAATGATCTCCACTCCTTAAAACGTCAGTGAGTCCCCTGGATTTAGGATGACAAGCACAGTTCTTCCCAGGGCCCATAGGCCCTGCTTGGACCCCTGTTTCCCTCAGGTCGCCTAGACTTCCTTGGGCCCCTCCTGCTCCTGTGGTTCGCTGCCACAGGGCTTTGCACCTGCAGCCCTGCCTCTTTGCCTGGTAATGCCTCCCTGTCAATCACATCTCGGCCTCACAGCGCATCCTCTGGGAGTCGACCCGCCCCTCCGCCATGCGTCATCTACGGTGGTGGGTTGGCCTGTGCTTCTGTGATTATGCAATTAGTCCCACTGGGCCAGAAGCGCCCTGATGGCTGAGGCCCTAATTTTGTTCACTACTGTATCGCCAGTGTTCTACACAACGCTGAGCACAGTTGATGAGTATCTGAAGGAAGGCAGGCAAGAGGAAGGAAAAGGTGGGAGGGGAGACCCCCAATCTTTAAAAGTTTATTTTTTTAAACTTCAGTATCCCAATCATCCATATTCAAGTGGTGCGTGAATATCAGCACTCCCTGCTGGCCCCTCCTCCTCTCCTGGGGGCCGAGGTGAGCACCCCCAGTAGCGGGTTGGGGAGACACGTCCATTAAGCCACCTGTGATGGCGGTCCGCTACCAGCCAGCTCGTGGGAGGAGGAATGACTCAGTGCCTCCCTGGCATGAGTGACCAAATGGCCCACTCCAGCCTTCCCGAGGAGCCGTCCTCCGCCCATAATGGAGAAATTATGTGAGGCGTAATTTATAGTAAAAATCAAATGAACATTAATTCTGCTGAGTCACCCATGCAGAAAGGGCACCCGGTGGCTGTGGACGTGGGCTGTGGTTGAGGACAGCTAAATGTTTAATCAAAGAGAAAGGAGACCGCACCGCACACCGTGGTTCCTAAAGTTTGGGGTGGCAGGTGGGTGCTGCTGTCCGAGCCCTTCTGGGTGCCACAGCCCCACGCCCACTGCGTTTGGGACTCCCAAGTTCGGAAAGCAGGTGGCCGACAGCCAGCTAAGCTCCCTTGTTTTATAAAAGGAGACTTCAAGACCAGGGGGAGATGCCAACTTATTGCACGTCCTGCCCCAAATGGCCCCTTCCCCAGCTGTGCCTGTTCTGTGTCTTCCGAGGCCTCCTCTGCATAGGCCTGGGGTGCCCAGCCTCCTGGGCTCCCTGCAGCCAGCACTCCTCTCTTCTCCCTCTGCCAGCCTCCCCGCACCCCCGTGCAGGAGCTCTCATCTACTGAGGAGTGACTCCAACAGCCTCCCTACCCCTACATCTCCAGGCTTCTCGAAGGAACGTTCCCAAATACAAACTGATTGTTGCCTGTCTGAAATCCTTCAGGGGCTCACCGCGGCCCTCTCAGTAAAATCCAAGCTCGGGGTGGAGGTTGAGGGAGTCCTGAGGGTCAAAGCCTTCCCACGCATTCCCCCCACCCCATCATGGGCACACACTTCCCTGCTGCCTAGCCACCTTGCTACCTCCATGTACATGCCACATCCTCTAGGTAGCCCTCCCTGCTGCTCCTGGCCGAGCCCGTTATTCACATGGTCACAGGCTCTAAGCTCTACAAGGACAGGCCCATGTCCATCTTGTCCTGCTCTGTGTCCCTGGGGCCCCAAAACAGGGCCGGGCATACAGTACTAGTGAGCAGATATCTTCTCAGACTGTCCGCAGGGAGGGAAGGGTAGTGGCTGGCCCCCAAGAATGGGTGATGGCAGTGGGGGCCCCTCTGCTTCCCCTTCCCCCCCCCTTCCGACCTCTTCCCAGAAGCTGGCCCTCAGGAAACCCGAGTGGAGGGTGCCCCACCCCCGCCACTCCAGCCTCGGTCAGGTGGCAGACCCCCCCCTCCCAGCCCTGGCCTGGACTGCAGGCATCACAGCCCATCGTGAAGGAACAGGCCACAGATGGCCCCCATTCACAGGCAGGTGCCAACGCCCAGGACACGGACACATTTTCTTTCTGAGAAGATGGCATCAGTCCCAGTTCACCTCAGATGATGAGAACATTCTGCCTTTTGAGAAAATGAAGAATGTCATCAGGGGGGTATGGGGAGATACTTTGGGGCAGAGGGGGGCCTCCTCTGGATCTCCTTCTGCCAGGAGCATACTCTGGGTTTTCTTCAACTTGTGCAAACCACTGTAGGCAGCTGGGAAGGCCAGGCCCCACAGGGACTCAGGGCCATGGGGACAGCGCCTGCCAGGCCCGAAGGGGTCACAGAGGCTCAGGAACCGGCGGTCCCAGCCCAAGGAGGCCTGGGCCTTTCCCAAGAGGTCCTGGGTGCACACGCTGGGAGCACGAGCCCTTCCAGGGCCAGAAACCCTAGCCACCCTCCTGTGCCTTACCTCAGACCCAGCGCCCTACCTCGCCATATATCCAGCCCAACTGCCTCCCTCCTCCAGTCACCCCCACACAAGGGACCATCCTCTCTCATCTTTTATCTGCTACCTGACATCGGCTGTGCACCTGCCAGGCACCAGCATCCCGGGACGTGGGGGTGCCAGTGGGCAGAGTAGAGCAGACCCCCACTGTGCAGCCTGCATTCGGGCAGAAGAGGAGGCCCATATGCGGATTCACTGTGCAATGCTGGGAGTCGTGGCCAGAAAGCAGATCAGGATGGAGGGTCAGGGGGCAGCCGGAGCCCACGTGGGTGTGCGGGCAGGGCGCGGTCTCACTCGTCTTCGCTCTCTCTGTGGCTCGGAGCGGCATCCAGGAAGGCCTGGTGCCTTGGTTTCTGGTTGTCATGAGACTGGGCCACACATGCCTAGATTTTAACTCAACTTTTTATTTTAAAATAGTTTTAGATTTACAGAAGAGTTACCAAGATAGTACAGTTTCCGTGTGCCCGGCGCCCAGTTTCTGGTGTTGCGCGGCTTCGGTCACTTGCCGCAGTGCTGGGCCCGTACCGGTGCGTTACTAGCGGAATGCCGTGTGCTGTTCAGGTCATCACTGGTTTCACCAAATGCCCGTTTTCTGCTCTAGGATCTCAACCAGGACACATTACATGGAGTTGTCAGGTATCCTCTTAGCTGAGTGTCCCAGATTTCTCGTTTTTGATGACCTTGACCATTTTGAGTGCTGGTAGGTCCTCGGTGGAAGTCCCCGATGTTTGGTTCATTCTTGGATCAGGGTGATGGGCTCGGGGTGATGGGCTCGGGGTGGGGGCTCACCAACATGATGAAGATCTCCTCATCACGTCCTGTCTGGGTCTGGGCTCTCAGCAGACTGTCGCTGGCAATGGGAACCTTGGCCCCCGACTTGTGTGCAGCGTTCCCCTCCGCCCAGGTTGCACACTGCGCCCTGGAAACAAGTCCCAGAGCAGTGCCCAGACTGAAGGGATGGGTAGTTACGGCCCCACTTCTTAAGCGGGTCTTAAATGAATTTGTGAGGAGTGAGTTGGACCGTCAGGGAGTCAGGCCAAGGTCCCTAACAAGGAAATAAGGAGTCAGGACGGCTAAGATCAAACAGTGCTGACGTCCTGTTCTGCAACTTGGACGGGACCACACGGACATTCTGTTTTGCAGCCTTTGCAGAAATGACTTCTGTAAAACGCCCTAAAATAAGACAATGAACCACAAAAGCATCTGTGAATATCACAGGCAAGGGGCAATTAAGACCCAAGCCCATTGACGTCAGCAAAAAAAAAAAAAAAAAAAAGACCATTAGCATGTAGACATGAACCTAATAGGTAGACAGATACGTGACCAAAGCCCCGCTCGGCACGACTGGGCACACCCTGATTGTTTAAGATAGTTCCGCAGAAGGGCTCGTAAAAACCCCTAAACTTAGAAACTCCAGGGACTGCCCACGCCAGCCCCTTCCCTCTCCAGGAACTTTACACTCTCACTCTGTCAACTTTGCTCTGCTGTCTACCACCCTCCATCTGGTCTACCTCCGCATTCTTCGAACCCGTGTGACCAAGAACGGCGGGCACTAAGGGGACACAAAATCCTATATTATATTCTTTGGAATTCTCCATGCAAGACATCTGCCTCTTGTACACATCTCTCCATTTGTTCAGTTACTTGCGACAGTGTAGACTCGGGGGTCAGAATCCAGTGCTAGCTTGTTAGTCACACGGTTCTACTCTGGGTCCCCAGGAGCACTCTCAGCACCTGTGTCCCCTGCCATGGCTCCCATTTAGACTTTGGAGCTCTTCCTTACCTTCTGCCGCAACGCCGTGCTCTTCACTCCTCGCCTCGGCCTAGGAATAAGCTCTTTTCACAAGAAGCCTGGTTCCTTCTGTTGGACAGCGGCTTCAGGGACCACAGTCCGTGGGCGGGGCATGCGTGCTCTGCTGTGGTCACACTGGCTCCAAGGCCTCCCAGGGCCCCGCGTGCAGCTCAGAGATCTGTCTATGCTCGGGTGCCCATGATGCACACTGACCTACAGCTCTTCCCGCCATGTCGATCAGCCTCCAGGTCAAACAACCTCGATCACCGGGACCCATGCAAGGGCAGAGGCTCTCTTTACATCCCAGCTACCCTGGGGCAACAGGATCAAGTCCAGGCCAGGTGATGTGTAAAATCTTTTTGTCTTTTATTTCTTCTCATGAAGTCAAGGTAAAACCTGTGTAAGCTAACCGTAATCTTCCAGTGGTGCCTGGATTCCCCCCAAAAGGATGCCAGGTAGTATCTGGAGACATCTTTGGTTGATACCACAGGCAGAGGGTGGTTGCCGGCCTCCGGGGGTAGAGGCCAGGGGACGCTGCCGGATACCCCACAGCACGCAGGACAGCGGTCCAGCCCCAAACAGCAGCAGTGCCAAAGGTGGAGAAGCCCGGGGCCCAGATCCAGAGGGGAAGGAGCCTGGGGGCCCCTGTTTAAATCTGCAGCCTGTCTTCTGGTTCCCCCCCACCCCTCCTCCTGCTCTGCCCAAGTGCGAGTGCGAGTGCACAGAACCCAGCACTTTCTAACACGCTACCTTGCTCTCCCACTGGAGGAAACACCTCATGGAAGGGATTCCTGCCCCTTTAGTGTGCCCAGGGCTGAACGGGTGGTGAGGAGGAGGCCAGGGCAGGCAGAAGCCACAAGCAGGAAGGTTGGCCTTGGCTAGGATAGTCACGTTGTTTTCCTGAGACAGGAGGAAAGGCTACGGGTGAGAGCAGTGGGTGGCAGTTGGCATTACATCCGTGCCGGGGGTGGGGCGCGCTCAAAAGCGGAGAGGGCTAGGGGTGCCTGGCCACAGAACTGGACCAGGAGGCCCACTATCTCCCCCCCCACCCCCAACATGGTCTCCAAAGCCATGGACTTTGACCCGTGCTGTCTGGTAGCCAAGGCCCCGTTCTTCATTGTCCTCTCTTGGCCTCTCGGTGCCCTTGGCCTCGTCTCACTCGCCAGGCCCTGTACTGCCTAGTAGCCTGCCTGCAGGGGCCACCCAGGCCTGGCTGGCAGAACTAGGACGACCTGCCCAGCACAAAGCCACTGCAGACCTGGCACCTTCCTGGCAGAGCCGGGCACCAGAGGCCCCTCCGTCCCCCTCCCCCTGCCTGTCGAGCCAGACCAGACCCTGCCGAGGACCACAAACGGGCTCGGGGGGTGTCCTCAAGCCCAGAGAATTCCGCACCCCCTCTGCATGAGGCTGCTATGATAGGACGGGCTCACAGCTTCGCAGGGGAATGTGTTTGGGAAACGCGTTTTTCTGACAGGAAGAAGGAAGCTTCCCCTTTGCAGCTGCTCTCGGTAGACTCCAGGACGCCGCCCATCCCCGCGCCCGGCCTGTGCACTATCATGAGGCCACTCTGTACTTGTGAGAGCCCTTCGGTTGCCTTTTTCATGTCCCAACTGTCCAAATCCTTCTGGATGGTCCATCCATCCGTCCATCCAGCCAGCAACTCTGCGCCCTCACTGCCTGTGCTGTGCGGAGTGTGTGAGAAGGGCAGGCCCCGCCCTCCGGGGTTCTGTCCACCGGGGAAGCCAGGCGTCCGGCCAGTATGTTCCATGAGATGGTGAGCGCCATGTAGGAGAAGCGCGACCTGTGATCAGAGCAGAGCACTGGCGGTGGGGGCTGGGGGGAGCTCACCCAGCTCGGCCGGGGCGGAGGCACGGGACCACGCTTCCTGAGAAGCCCCGCGGGCAGCTACGGGAGCTCAAGGGAAACAGAGCAGAGACAAGGGAGCCATGGTCCCCCGCTTGCCTCCGGGACACGGGCACAAGGTGAGCAGGGAGGGCTCTGTGGAGAATGAACAAAAAGAAAGACATTTACCCTACTCAAGCTCACACATTTATTAGGGGCCAACTGCACACCATGGGAGAAGTCCAAGCTAGAGAACATTAATAATCCTCAGGGCAGCTCTGGCCCTTATCCCGTGAGCTCAGGGACTAGAAGGGGTGGCAGCCAACGTTCCCAGTACAGGGACAGAGATGATAGGGGCCGCGGTGAGAGTGAGGAAGAGCCCCAGGAGAGGGAGAGCAGGCCCGGGGGCAGGCCTTCAGGCAGTTCTGGGCCAAACAGCATCTGGGACTCTTGGGGGCAGTGCAGGTGGGGAAGGCCGAACTCAGAGGGCCGGCTGTGCACCAGGTAGTCCCTGGAGGCCTGGGGTTAGAAGAACAGTATGGTCAGTGGCCTCTGGCTACCACGTGGGGGGCTCGCCGGTGGAGTGGGAGTCTCCGCGGGGCAGGAGGACGACGTGTCTTTCCCCTTGTCGGGTTCCCTGTGTCCCGCCTCCTGACGGCACAGCCTGAGGGTGCAGCGCTCCTCAGAGCCCTTCAGGAAAGCCTCCGCCCAACCCTCTGAATCCGGCACAACAGGATTGGGGGGGGCCCTCCGGAAGAGCCCTTCATCATCACCCTGACACCAGGCTGTGCCTCACGCACCGCCTCCCTGATTTCATAACGTGGCCCAGGGTCTCTTGTCACCCCTCCCAGCCTGGCCCCTCCTGTGGACCTAGGGTGGCCCCCGATGGGACGGAGATGTCACAGGACACCAAAGGCCCCTCTTTGCACCCCCAGGGTCCACGCACATCTCCCGGGGCAGCCCGGGCAAACACGCACACAGAGACCTGCCTTCCGGTCAGTTCCCCTTCCCAGTTCAAAGGCAGCACTGTCTCCTTTGAAGAAATGGCCTTTGAACGTGGGTTCACCGGGGTCTTGGTGGCAGGCTCCGAGCACCACGGGCAAGAACTTCATCCCGGCTCCGGCCCGGCCTCACACACCACCAGCCCCCCGCAGTGCATCTTCTGACGGCTTCTCCCCGACGCTTCTGTTGCTGCCTCCGTTTGAGCGGCGGCCACACGCCCACACGCCCACGATGCTGTTCCGGGCGGGGCCCCAGGAGAAGAGTGTGTGACCCCCCTGCCTGACCCGAAAACTGAAACCCGAAACCCGGCCTCATTCTGAACAAAAGCCGCATATCATAAAGGAGCCGTCCATTCACTCCTAAACGAAGCAGGAGGCTGGTCCTTCGTGGTAGAAGACCACCAGCCGCCCCAAGCCCCCCACCCACCCCCGGGGGCCTTCTCCAGGGCCCACGGCCTCCGCGGCGCGGTTGCACAGCTGGCTCTGGAGCTCCCAGGCAGACGGCACCAGCGGAGGAGCAGCGTCCACAGGAGCCTGGACATTCCGCCTGGAACATTCGCCGTGGCGTAGAGAAGAGAGGGAGAAAATGACGGAAGCAACCAGAGCCAGGGCCAGGCCTCCAGCCTTCTCCTTGGGGGGCAGAAGGCGACAAAGCCCACGGCCCGGTGCCCCAGCCAAGCAGGGAGTGGGGAGACAAAGGCGGGCCGTGTCCGCCGAGGTCACCACATTCCACATTTATTATGCAGCAGTACAAAGTGTTTGCTTGGTGGATGTTCCGTTATTAATTCTTTGTAACAACAGATGGTCTGGAGTTTCCCGCTTTCACCTGATGTGGCTTGGCGGGCCACGGGCACAGTAAATCCTCACTGCAGGTGGCTTTGGGGTGAGGCTGCCACCGTGAGGTAATCAAGCCGTCGGACAGAAGCCGGCTGAACCCAGAGCGAGCTCTGCCGAGGTGTCTGTGCGGGGCCGCCGTGCTGGGCCTGGGCTCGGCTCACACACACAGCTCAAAAGGACCACTCCCCACGGACACCTGCAAAGAGCGTGGCATCGAAGCCCTTTAAGAACAGCGGGTTCTGGCGGAAGGTGAAGACCCATCTCCTCCTCAGACCGAGTTTCCGATAAGCCGTGTGTTCAGCAAACCTCCCTCCAGGGAGCAAAGGGTAAAGTCCCACTGACAAGAGGCTGAAGCACGGAGAGTCAAATCAAGGAGGTGGCGTCAGCCCGGCTTGGCGGGGCCAGCGCTTCAAAGGGACACCGCCACTCGGGCGCCAAGGACACCTGAGAGCAGACACGCCTGGACAGAAAGGAAGAGGAAAAGGGGAGGGGTGGACAGGGCACACACGGGCAGACACACGTGCGCACATGCCACAACCACCCAAGGTCACATGCGTTTGGCTCTTGCACTTGATCTCTTTCTCCCGACGGCCAGAACAGCCGTCAAGTGCAACTGGTACTTATGGGCAACCTGTGGACGGTTGTCTGGTGTTGATTTCAGAGAGAAGGAGTGATGGTTTTGGAAATGTGGCCCCTTTTCTGATGAAAGAGAATGGGCTGTTAATGAAACCAGCCGGGAGTCACAATCTCCAAGGCCTTCTTGGATGATCTTGGACAGATCACCCGCCCACAGCTGATTCCAGAGCCTTGGGCAGAGCGTGCAGAGGCAAGCTCACAGAAACCTTCTCCGAAATCTTTCTGGTTGGCCAGAGGAAGGAGACAGAACTATGGCGGGCCTGCTGATCTTGTAGAGCAGAGGCAGAGGCTGGGGAACCCAAGAAGAGGTGGGGCAGTTGAATTCCTGGCATCGTTCACCATCAAACAATTGCACCAATGGAAACCCATTGGAAACCCCTGCACCCAGCTGTCATTCCAGACAAGGAAACCCATGCAGGTGCCGTCACTTACCCAAGACCACATGGCCAGGTCCAGAGCAGATCCAAGAGGTGCCCCAGGCCAAGGGGGCCAGAGGAACTGGGGACCAGGGGACCCCAGGGGCTCTCCTGAGGAAGGGGGCACAGAGAGCACCGGCGACAGCGTTACTGCAGCTGCGCCATCTAGTGGTGAGGAACTGGGGCACTTTGTGCCTCGGTCCGAGCCCCCAGGAACATCCATCACCCAAAGAGAGGAAGAGGAAGGGCAGGGCTCCAAGCGAACCTGGGGCTGTCCAGAAGACCTCTTTGTGGTGTACCCACAATGAGCAGTGGCCACCCACACACCCCACCATGTTGACTGTTTTCATCAGAGCCGTGAGGAGCGGCTTCAGGCACCGACCTCTCAAGGCTCACTGTCCTCACCTGTCAGAAAGTTCAAATGGGAAGAGTCAGGACACCACCTCTATAGGTCCTACTGCTCCCTCCAGAAGTGCAGGTGTGAGGGAAGGCACCGCTGGCTATCAGGTGTCTGCCCTCAGCCTGGCCACGCTTTGCTGGTCTTCCTGACAGTCCCATCCCACCGAGGTCAGCTCTCCAAGGCCACCCCCTCCTGACAACATAACTGCTCCAGGCTGGAAGGAACAAGCTCTGACCATAGGCGAATGAACATTCCAGAAGTTCCAGAGACCCTCCTCTACACTGTCAAGAAAGAGGTCTCAGAGGGAAAGCATCCTTCCCTAAGATGGGACCACCTCGAGAAGCAGACCCGCCCAGCCCACCCGGCTCACACCCTGCTCAAATCAGAGCGACCTTTGACCTCCAGCACACCCAGAGGCAAGCGCATCTCACATGTACTCATCACCACCACCAACAGGTCCCACCAGGCTTCCTCTGGACCAGCTCCTCTCCCAGCGGCTCCTCCTGCCTCTGGCAATCCCCCTTCCTCATGGTAGCAGTGAGGGCACTAAAGGATGTGGGTTCAGACCATGGCTTAGACCCCTCAGGGCTTCCATGGCCCTGGCCCAGTCCTGCTCCCCTCCCTCTCACTCCTGTAGCCAGGACGGCCTCCCTTTGTCCCTAGAGCCCATGGCCGGCTTTTCCCACGCCAGGCCCTTCCCCCAGCTTGCGACAGGCCCACGGTCCTGACTCAAGCCAAGCATCGCCTCAGACCCCTCCCCAGAGCCCGGCCCGCACCCTGATCTCCAAGCAGCATTCAAAGACTGCAGTTTGGAAGGCGGGCTCTGGAGTTCAAATCCCGACTCCACCACCGTCCCATCGTCCAGCTGCACGGCCTTGCGCAGGTTATCCACCTCCAGGATCCAGACCCGCCCTGGCCTCCCCAAGCCCTATACAGTTTCCCTGTAAAGTCGCTGTGAATAATGAAGGAATGCATTTCCCTCATGCCTCGGATATGGGAGGCACCATGAGACATCCAATAAAGGAGCAAACCAACCAGGAGGAAGAGCTTCGCCGAGTTTCAGGCTGGTCGTGTGTAAACAGCCAACCCGAGTGTCTCTCCCACATCGGACACGGTTCTTCAAAGGAGGAAGGGTCTCCCAAGCCCTCACACAGGCGGCCCTGAGGGCCCAGCTGCGCCACTGGGGCCGTGGGTTCTCCCCAGGCACTTGGACAAGCAAGGGGCTCTGCACAGCCACAGGCATCAATTCGAGGGCTGCCTGCCCCCAGGCAAGGGCCCCAAGAGCCCCCTAAGCAGCCCCCTCCAGCCCTCCTGCCTTCCTCCCCCAGGCTGAGAAGCCACCTCCAGGATCCAGACCTGCCCTGGCCTTCCCAAGCCCCATGCTACGGCTGAGAGGCCCAGGGCAGTACAGAGGTTGGCATCGCTGCAGAAACTGCCCTAAAACCACGTTGTGCTTCTATTCAGGTTACCGGGGGGCCACAGGGATGGAAACGGGCAGCCAAGCGGCCTCCAGGGACCTGGCAAAGGCCCTCGCAAAAGCTCGTTGTCCCCATCCTTCGCTCCCCCTTCCCAGGCCAGGCCACTCAGTGCTCTTCCATGAGCCCAGGTCTCCCAAGACCAATGTCACAGCAAAGTCAAGGAGGCCCCAGCCAGCAATTCGGTGGCTAATTCTGACAGCCCTCGCCCCTTCTGAGATAATAATAGGTCCACTTCACTGCACAGAGAGCAAGTGCAAATGCCTACAGAGGCCAGGCCCGGCTCAGAGATGAGTGACGGGGCCAGATGGCGGCGGGCGCAGTGGCGGTCTGCAGCTCGCCGACAGGGGGCAGCCCCCCCTCGGCGAGAGCTGCCTGCGTACAGGGCCCGGGCAGCTAGAGGCTCCGGAGCGTGGGCCAGGAGAAGTCCACTCTCCAAAAGTTCTGGTAGTATCTCCTAAAATCTAAACCCTGCCAGCTATCATAACTTAGACTTTAAAAAGCGAATCTGTGCGGTTGAAACGCAACCTATTTCTGGGTGGGGTCACCCTGGAGGGCAGCCGCCAACCGCACTGCATGATGGTGGCTTCCCCCAGACGGGTTTCTGCCGGCAAGAACAGCGGCCACCGTTTCGGGATTTGTTGCTCAGCGGCCAGTGCTGCTGGTCTCGTTTAATCCTCCTGTAGCCCAGGTCCCCTTCCTCGTAAGTCGGGAAACCAACTCGGTGGATAAATAAGTCGCCCCAAGGGTGCAGGGCAGAGAGGGGTGCTGAGGTTGGTGCTCCGCTCTTCTAGACCTTAACCCAAAGGTTTATCCCCGCTGCCTGTTCCCGTGAGCAAGGGGGCTCAACCCTGCTGACCTCTCCGCTCTAGACTCGTCCTTGGCGTTGCCACACATTTCCATCTGCCCCGGCCCCCACCAGCCGGTGCCCACCCCTTACTCGGATGACCCTCCCTCGACCTCTTCACTGAACCTCACACGCTGGGCTTCTTTCCAGGCACTAATCCTCCCCAGCTCTCCTGACCATATCTAGCCATGGCAATGCAGTGTCCTCCAAATCCCCCTGCCCCTCTATCCTGCAGCCAACTGAGCTTCCATTTGGCCTGTGACATTTAAAAATATCTGTCCAGCCTTGGCATATAGAACCCAACACCCCCAGCTGTTTAAATACCGCTGCCTCATTCGGCCACACGTGCTTCCAGTAAAAGCGTAAGTTGACCCAGAACACTGGGCCGCCCGAACCCTCCATCCCAATCACGCCAATCTTAATTTGGCTCCTTCGTCAAGTGTGCTGTCTGCTTGAGCTCATTCCTGCCCCTACAAGGAGAAGACAGGCACGGACCTGGGGGACTTTGAGCGGCAGGGCAAGGTGTGGGCCATCTGTGTGCCCATGACAGGGGAGCACATGCCTGGAGCATGGTGTGATGTCCGCCACAGCTGTCCCTCTCCTCTCCCTGTCTTCCGACCCCACTGGGCCCCACAGCCTGCTATTAATACAGCGCCAAGAGGCCCGGCAGCCAGCCGTGGCGAAATCCTTCCCCACGGACAGTGACAACTGACAACACGCTGATCTGGGCCTGTACACTCCAAATGTGCATTCTTTTAGAAGGAGCATAGCTGAAATTCGCCTGGCCACTGAAAATGTCTCTACGTTGTTTTGGGAATGGGGAAAACCTCCCGCAATCCATCTGGCAGCTTTTAAGAAGGGACCCAGAAGACGAGCAGTGGCTTTGGGAGACTTCTAAGGCTCCCAGGGGTTAGGGACTACTCCCCTGGCAAGGGTGCCCCACCCCTGCGCGGTGACTAAGTGTCTCACGGGACGAGAAGGGAAGGGCAGAGTCAGTTACCTGACTCGCTCTCCTTGTGGGGAAGAGGGTGACTTCAACGGACCCCCCAAAAGACCCCAGAAAGAGCGGCTTAAAGTGGTATGATTTCTGGGACATACCTTAAAAAGGACACCCGAAGAGGGAGCCAAGCGCTGATGGGCCATATGGCTGTGTGGGGGCCCCGGGGTCTCATCTCTACCTCAGTGTGCCAGGAAACTTCCAGAATGACAAGTTTAAACTTATATATGTGAAAAAAGATTCAACAAAAATTCAACAAAATTGGAATTCAATATTCAAAAAAACTCATAACATATATGTGAAAAAAAGGTCAACCAATTACTAAGAACCTAGCATATGCTAGGAGCCCTTCTGGGCACTTCTCGATTTGTACAAAAGACGGACAGGTGGGCGGAACCCTGGCGTCTGGACAGCAACAGCCCAGCCTGGAAACCACCTCCTTTGGCCACAGCATGACGGGTTCCCTCCCCAAATGCCCTGGATTTGTTTCAACTGTCCCACTCCACTGACCCACGGAGACAGCCTCAACACATACTTTTTAAATTTCGTATTTAAAAATATACAACGAGCCAACCCAAGTAAGATACAGACAGTAACTTCAAGTGCTAGAATGCCTTTCTCCCCTGCCCTCACCCACCTTCTCCGCCAGAGTAACAGAGTAACAAAACTCTAATTTATCAGGTGCTTTCTGTGAACGTGTTCCTTCTATTCTGCATATATTGCCTTCGTTTTGCCGGCTTTTGACCTGTATGAGAAGCATATCCTACCACACTTCTGAAGGCGTATTTTTAGGCACGGGCTCTTTTCTGGCATTTTCTGGCACAAGAATCAAGCACATAATGGGAGAAAAGACCCACCTCCCCGCAACCCAATCCCTAGAAAAAACCCGCATGAGAAGAGAGTCCTCTGCTCACAGGGGGAGTGGGCAGGCCACGCAAGATGTGCCAGCAGAAGTAGAAGGTGCCCGAGCTCACGCTCCTGTTGTATGGGACAGAGCTCTGCCGGGGCCAAGGGCACGGGTTAAAGCCTCACCGATAAGCCTGTTTCTTGGCTGCGTCTGCAAACAAAAACATGTGAAGTGACGGCAAATGTCATGGTAAAGGCAGATCGAGACAACTACATCTGTCGATTTATTATTAGATGGCAAATGTCATGGAAAGAAAATATTCCCCAAGTAATTTAGTCCTGTGCAAACTCACCAGGCTTCAGGTGGTCGGAACCAGAATCCTTCCCAGCACTCCTCAGCTATGAGTTGCCTCACTAGACCCAAGGGTCAGAATCGAATGTGTCCCCCTTGATGGTAAATATCTGTTGGTTAGGGAGACGAGAATACGCGACACAGCCCGGGAAGACCACCTGTCAGGACATCTTTTCTAGGGTCCAGACGAGTACTCTCCTAGGGGGTGAACAGACGCAGCCCCTCATGTCTGTTGGGGGGAGGACAGCGCTGCACCCAACCAAGATGGCGCCAAGATCATTCCTGGGGCCAAGGACCGGCACCGTCCATTTTAAGAGCGGTGCGTTTATCTTCTTGTGTATTTAAAAAATTCTTAGCCAGAAGCCAAGTAATAATAGTATAATTTTCTTTAAAACTAAATTTATTTACATAAATACAGCAAGTTGATTTAAAGAAAACCACTAAGTACCACCATAGTGTGGGAATATGGCAAAAATCATCTAGTTAGTATGGAAATAACTGAAGTTTGAGCAAAAATCTCAATTCTGCTGGAAGGGGTGCGTTGGGCCCACAGCATGGTGTGCATGAGAAGGGGAAGGAGGAGCCCCGCGTCCTCGCCACTGATGCTGAAGCAAGTCCCCAACAGCCGGTGGTCATGCACCTCAACTCTCCAGCCAGGAACCCTAGGAAGGTCTCAGAGAAAGTTCCTCTTCTCTTTCTCCCAAGTTTCCTCAGTTTCTTTTCCTCAAGCTTCCACAGTGGCTCCAGAAGCACAGGTGGGCACATCTCCCCTCTCAGCAGACAGCTCGTCCAATTTAAGCAGGGCTCCTAGGGGTGGACCCTTCTCTCTTCAGACAGAAGTCTATTCTAAAAGTAGTCAGAGATGGGAAGTTGCTCTTTTAAACATGCTAAAAATAACAGTAACGTTAATCATCTCATTTCACTAATTTTCTTTACAAACTCAATTCCAATGTTATATTATTAATAAGTTCATGTTACTATCAAGGAAGAGCTACGACGCCCATACAACCTGGTCTGCAAGAAAGCCCTACTTTACCCCTATCATCCCAGAATCCCCTCCAGTTAACGCGGCCTTTCACACTCAAAAACATCCCAGCTGGGGGACAAATCATACAGTGACCCTGGTTATACACCGTGACTAACCCGTCCATGCCTGCAAGGAGCAGGGTGGGGAGGAGCGCGGGCGACACATTCCCCGATCTCAAAGGCTGGAGAGCATTCTTTCGATTGTGGCCATTCCCAACTTAAAACGTCTAGATGGGGGATTAGGAGAGGGGTTCTAACGTGCGGGTTCGGAGTGATCAGAAGATCTGACCACCGCTCAGAGTTCTCCAGGAGGCACCAGCAAGAGCCGGTCGCCAATGCTGTGTCTCAAAAGGCTCAGTGCCCTTCATAAGAACTTGAAGAAACAGTGCAGAGCCCGTACGCCTGCCTCTGGTCTAATTTCTCTCAGCGAGTTCTCCCCCCACCCCCTTTTGTGGCAAGTCTTAGAAACGTATTTCACTAAAGTTGAACTTTTCTTCCTGACTGGTCAGAGCCAAGGTCATGCCCCTCAGGGAAACAGTGCTGGGGCCTGACTCCCAACTCACAGGGGTCTGGACACACTACTGGTGCCCTGCGCTCTTGGCCGGAGCAACCAGGCAGTGTGAGAAGGTGGGACACACACACTGCCTGGGGGACAGGCCGGTAGCCCTGTACTGAAGGGCAACTGAATGAAAGCGCTGTGTCTCCCTGTGACCTCACTCAAGACGGACCCCGGACAAACCCTTGTAAATGCATACCAGAAGTGTGTGCCAGGACAGGGGACCAAGCAGAAACAGCCAGAAGGTACATCGGTAGGGAAAAGACTACGGACAGTCTTCCATTGGGAGCACAGATGAGGGGGTGACAACTGAAAAGAACAAAGGAGATCTTAGGTGAACCAACACACAGGGGTCTCCAAGGTAACGCTGCCAAGTAACAAGGTTGTGAAGGGACACAACACACCCGTGTTGAAAAAAAAAAAGACGGTTTTTTGGGGGCACGTGCATGGCTCTGTCGGTTAAACCTCAGACCCTTGATCTCAGCGCATGGATTCAAGCCCCGCATTGAGCTCCACCCTGGACATGGAGCCCAGAAGGAAGGAAGGAAGGAAGGAAGGAGACGTTTTTCTATGAAAACGGGTCATTCTGTGCGAAGTTGGTAGCCTCAGACTTTGAGAGAGGTGGGCTATGGAGACTGTGGCTGCTGGAGGGCCATTAAAGCAGACTTTTTTAAACGCTGTTTTTTTTTTTTTTAACGTAACAGGCAGAAGCCGCTGAGACATCGCAGGTTTCAGAGAGCAGGCATCTTAAACAAGGGTCTTGAGAAAAATGGGTTTGCCTTTCTTATACCTAATCTCCATGTCCTGGGGACCAGTTTTAAACAATAACCAGTGCTTTGGGCCTTGGCTGGATTTTTGAATAACCGGTAGAAAGAGTATCACCAGATGCTCTTAGCTTTAACCTCGCCCAGGTCCCTCCCGGCTGCTGTGGGACCCTGCCAGGTCTGAGTATCAAGGGCATGGTATAGTTCTATTTCTAGCTTCCAAACCACCTCCAGCAAGCTCTTGATTCACTCCTTCTTTACGAAGGAGCCGGCAGAATGTCAGTTCTAAAGTGATCAAGAAAAGGATGTGAAGCTGTGAACTGCCCGTTTGGACGCTGACAAAAAAGAGATCCGATACCAAGCGGGCTGCCATGTGAGCCCTCAGGTCACATTCCCTGTCTCCATGAGGACACTTGCTCGGTGTGGGGGAAGGGACTGAAGTAGGACCGGAATTTCCCGTCCCCGAGGACTTGTGCCCCAAACCAACAGACCTACCATCTTGGAGCCCAGGCTCCTCCCCTGAACCATGGAGGGACTATGAATCCATCTCCAGTCCCTTCAGTCCACAACGACTTTGGCTGGAAACTCAGCCTGGGGGGCCTTTCCTGTACAGCTGCCACCAGAACCCCTCCCCTGGGCCACAGGCCCCCTCCCACCACCCTTCTGCCTCATGGATTCCTTCTCATGGGTCGTGCAATGAGCGTCTAACTCAGCGAGTCAGCAACAGACGTCACCCCCCTCCTCAACTTGGCAGAAGTCAAGGTCTGCCCGCCGCCCGTGCGCCCTCTCCACCCCCACCCCTTCTGCAGCTCAGTGAAAGTGAAGGACTTCCCTCCTTCACACAGCCCATTCCCCGAGTCCATGCTGCCACCAAGCCCTGCTCCTCGACAGCCCAGATGCCTCTCAAGGCCATTCTCACTGCCACCAGTCTCATGTATTTCTAGAACTACCTGCCTGAGACCCAACTACTCCCATCATCTCTGGCTTCCCTTCAAATTCTACCCCCCGCCCATGGCCAGAGGAATTTGTGCAACAGCTCGATGGCGGCACCTGCCAGCCCCCAGGACAACGGCTCCCCACTGTCCTGAGGGCATTAAAGACACAAGGTTGCATTCTGTCCCCACAGAGGCCCTATAGAGCAGCCCTGGGCCAGCCCGCTGACTCCCTTCACTCTGTACCCCAGACTCTGCTGACCTTCTGCCAGTTCCACTAATACATTTAGTCCCTTCTAGCAGAGGGCCCACGGACATGCTCTTCCTGTGCTGGGAACTGCGCCACCCCTGCTACCCGCCACACGCCCATCCTTCAGTGCACAGCTCAAGTGTGCACGTATCACTTTCCAAGGCAAGTATTCCCTGACGTGCCCAAATCGAGGGCAGCTTCCTCTGCTGTATGCTCGGAAAAAAGGTTCTTTTCCAGTGCCCTGAGCTTGGATTGTAATGAGACTCTCCTTAATGTGATGACTCATTATTTCCAGAGCCCCCACAGAATGCACTGAGTGGAGAGACGGGGTCTGATTTAGCTCACCAACATATTCCTGGTGCCTAGCACAGTCCGTGGCCCAAAGCAGGAGCTCTGTGTACTTCTGTACATCAAACCATGGCTTCTAAGATTTTCATCAAGAAGCCACTAAGAGACAACTGGCAATTTATATAGACAAAACCCATCACCATCACTGTCATCACCACGACTGCCATCACCGTTATCTCCACGTACATCATTACCATCATCACCACCATTACCACAGTCATCACTATCACTACCACCACCACCATAACCGTCATCACTACCACCATCACCAACATCACCAACATCATTACCACCGTCACCACCACCACCGTCATCACCAACATCATCACCAACATCACCACCACCGTCATCACCACCATCACCACCATCATTACCACCATCACCACCACCACGACCACCATTGTCATCATCACCACCATCACCCTCATCACCATCACCACCTCCGTCATCACTACCACCATCGTCACCGTCATCACCATCCCCATCATTGACAGCTACCGTCAATCAAACTACCAGTTCAGAGTTTGCCTGTTCTAGATCCTTGCTAGGCACTTTCTATTTCTTATGTCATTTGATTTTTTCCATAACCCTGAAAGGCAGAGTTTTTTGGACCCTAGAAAGAGCTTTTTTTTCACCGGAGGAGACAGAAATCCAGACAGGTAACGCCACTGCAGCTATGAAACAGAGGGATGCAAGATGCACATCCAGGCCCATCTGGTCCCAACTCTGGCTTCTCACCTCTCACCCTTCTCAGCCTTTCTGTTGAGTCCGTCCCAGGAGATGCCATCTTGTTTCCTCTTACAAGCCACCTAAATACTGCCAGGGAAAGGACATTAAGAGAAAATCCCTTAAAAAAAGAAACACAATGAGGATGCCTCCATCCCATTCCCCTGTGGAGTAAAGGAGTTAAGGGCTCTTCTCTGCTGCGTGCTGCCAGAGAGCATGGCAAGGCATAAGGGAGGGTAAAAAGATGAGAAGTTGAGAGAAGACATAAAACATCAGTCAAATGAACTGACACGGCTAACAGAAGAACAGAGAAGACTAAGCAGAAGAACACTAAAGAACAAACCAAACTTCTTTTCAAGTAAAGAGAAGCCCAGAATTACCCAATATCACAAACTGTACCACCCAAGAGGACGTGAGGTAGAAGTTCCTGATTTAGAGACTCCAGACAATGAAGTGTGAGATACCAAGCTCGGGTTGCCAACTTGTTTTTTTTTTAATAGAAGTAAAATAATTTTATTTTATTTTTTTAAGATTTTATTTATTTATTTGACACAGAGAAAGACAGCAAGAGAGGGAACACAAGCTGGGGGAGGGACAGAGGGAGAGGGAGAAGTAGGCTCCCCACCGAGCAGGGAGCCCAATATGGGCTTCGATCCCAGGACCCCGGGATCATGACCTGAGCCGAAAGCAGACACTTAACGACTGAGCCACCTAGGCACCCCTAAAATCATTTTTTAAAATGGAATAAAAACAAAATTTTTAACTCTCTACAACCTTAAAACAAAAATCTCTAATTACTATCTGTTGTGATTCAGAAAGAGGTGCCGCTGACAGACTAACAGGAGGGAAGTTTCTGTAGGTTCTGTGATCGGGAGAATTCCCTGGGGCGCCCGGCTAGCTTGGTCGGTGGAGGGCGCAACTCTTAATCTCGGGGCTGTTAAATTTGAGCCTCATGTTGGGAGTAGAGACCACTTAAAAATAAAGTCTTAAAAAAAAAAAAAATCATCCCTTCGTCCCTTCTCTGAATAACTTGAGCCTGGTGAAAAGCCCATCACATCATCTTTAATTTTTCTCAATTCACTGTGGATTGGCATTTGGCGACAACTGACTTAATTTGCCTCTCTCCCTTACGCAGGAATCCCTTCTACAAAATTCTCTGCAACCTTCACTGCTTAAGCAGCCTGCTGGTTGCCTCATAAACCAAGCAATTCTAAAAGTCGCAAACTATGAGAAAAATGCACAAAATCAATACCATTCCCATAAACACATAATAAACAGCCTGCAAATATAATGAAAAAAGAGAGCCCATTCACAACAGCAACAAAAGTAACAATACTTGGGAAACACATGATCTATTTTCACATTTCACACTCTACATATGATATATGAGAATTATATAAAGAAAACACAAATCCTTAATGGCAGAGGTAGAAACTCAAGGAAATGAAGAGTGAGATCATACGGGGCTTAAGGCTAAACGCAGGGAAGATGACAGTATTTCCCAACTTAATTTACAGATTGAATGCAATTCCAATCAAAGTATCACCAAGGTCATTACGGAACTTTATAAAAATGATTCTTAAATTCTATAGGAAAATAAATGGGCAAAACTATCAGAGGGATCATGAGATAATATCCTGTAAGAAGGCATGTGCCCCAGCAGATCTTAAAACACAGTATGAAACGGTGATCATAAAGGCTGTCAACTAATCACAGTAAAACACTAGAGAAAGATGCTACAGTTTAACAAACAGAGCAGGATAAAGTAGCTATCAGTAATTAAAGAAACACATGGGCCACATTATCCCACAATAGTCCGGCTAGATGTTTTGCAAAACCCTCTTATCTCAAACGTGGAAAGGAAGTTTTAGGTTTAACTAATTAAGCAACATCAGGAAAGTTCAAAGTGACAAAGACGAAGATTTCTGAGGGTCTAAACGAAACCCTTCCTGCCTCCTCTGCATATTCCCACGGTCAGCTCCAGCCCACCACCTCCTTGCTGGGTGCTTATTAATCAGGTCCTCTTGCTCCCGGACTCTGAGCACGAGTGTGGGTGAGGGAGATATGGGAAATGGAAGGGCAAGAATCTTCCGTCTGGGCTCCCTAGCCAGGATCTTGTGCCCAGGGTCCCCCGGCAGTCCCCATGCAACCCTGGTTATCCACTGGTTGGCTTCCTAATGGCAAGGACTGTTCTAGTCTGTACTTGCCTCAAACCAAAACAGCCCTCTGTGCTTTGGAAAAATACGAGTCTTCTCTTGCTCCCTGAGTGAAGAAAGGGAAGTAATGGCTGTTTCGTGAGCATATTTCTAGACCAGCTAAGGGAAAAACCCACAATTTACAATGATGTTTAGCCAAAACAATGAGTGGAAGAGGGAAAAGCCACGGCCAGCCGATGACGAGTTTTCATTTCTGAAATTTCATTTCATGAATTTCATCTCATTTCATTTCTGATTTTGTTCATTTCTGTTGTGCTACTCTCCTACTTTTATAATGCATGCGCAGTTCATGTCCATCCGTGGGCCCCGTTGGAATCTGGATGGTCCTGGCACAGAGACGACCCTGTCGACCCCCCAGCCCATGTCTCAAGACCCTTAGGCGCAAGGAAGAAAGGAGGGAGGAGAAAAAGAGAGGCGAACCCAGAGCCGCCTCCACCAGAAACAGAGGTGGTCAGTTGAACTGCAGCTCATGTACAGACCCACGTCACTGCCCCCCCACATCCGACTGGTCAGCAGTGACCTGCGGCCAAGGGAGCCACACACCCTCACACCTGTGAGGCGTGGGATGCAGCTTCTCCAGACTGCCTTTTGGAAAAACAAAGCCCAGATCAAATAACAAATACCTAGAATCCTCTTTAACTCAAAGCAGTGCTACAGTGAATGAGGCTGATTCCCCCGTTACCAGGACCGACTGATTACAGAGCCCAGAGCCATTTGCCTGAAGATAATTGCCCCAATTCCCCACTCCACTCTGCACATATAGAAACAGTCCCAATCTACCAGAGCCTCAGTGACTAGACATGTAAAATTGGTCTAATCATATTTTGAAGAGCTCGAGCTGAAAGGGTTTCTATGAGCGTGTGCCTGAACCATGACACTGCTAAGAGTTTCTCCCCTCTGGGCGCTCGCTCGCTCGCTCACTCCCCCCTCCGGATCTGCAGGGGTGAGTCAGATTCGCAGCAGACGGGAGAAAAACAACTCTTGAGGCTCTCTGTCGGTGCCGGTAGCCAGCAGCAAGGGTGGAATGATGTGGAGAGCTGGAAAGTAGCTAAATTCCGGATGCTGAGTCCTCTGCGACAAGCAGCCACCAGCTACAGGAGGAAGTTGGTGTGCATGGGGGTGGGGACATGGGACACTGGCATCACCTGGGCTGTGGACACTCTGGGACGCCACTGTCTCAGCTGGCCGTGGGAAAGAGCCAGGCATGCTAAAGCGTAAGCTGGGGGCAGGCAGATGGACAGAACCTAGTCCCAATTTCTAAAGGATAAAGCCAAGCCCACGGCCAGAGTCCAGAGTGTAAACCAGGGGCCACACAAAAGCCAATAGCTAGAGCCGAAGTGGAGCAAAGGCGGCACCGCGCCCGACAAGGGCCCGGGTGCCTCGGCTTAAACTCTGCCTAACGGAGGGGCTTCTAGGCATTCCCTGTTGGCTGAGGAGCCCAGAGAGTGCCCCGTGGCGGAGGCGGGCAGGCAGGTGGAGAGGTAAATGGCCAGTGGATGGATGGGCCAACCCTGGTAAGGCACAAATCCCAGGGAGAGAAAGGCCATTCCTGAGAGGACAACTCCTAACAGCTCTGTACACGGGAAGGGGGTTCACTTCTGATCCTGTCTCCGCTTAAAAACCAAGGGCACCAATAGAGTATTATAATCCCAGCGATGGCCTGGACAGAATACAGCCATGTCAAAAAGATGATTATTTCACCCCATCATTTGCCTTAGCTCTGGATGGCATCCCACCCAAACCACAAAACCGGGAGCTTGGGGTTGTCACTACTGCCACTGGTCAGAGCCGATTGCTTTCAGTGCTGTCTGAGCAAAAGAGTGAAATAGCACCCCGGAGAAATGAGCCACGAGCTTCCACACTGCGCCCAGACCTCTTGGAGGGTGCAGGCAATGCCAAATTCTCAGTGGGGCTGAGATTTTCTGGCTGATTGCCACAGTCAGGGGTGGGGAATACTTCAAACTCCCTGAATTCGTTTCTACCCAAAAGAAAGTTTGAAAAGCTCTCCATCTTGAAAAAACAGTCCATTCCAGTGATTGTCCAAAAAATTACATTCAAGAATGATTATACCCATTCACCTGGCAGAGAAGAACCAATCTTTTATTTCGCCTCTCCCCTTGGAAACTCTGTTGGCGTCTGTGGGACCCATGACAACCCGTCAAGCCTTTTGAGAACTCAGCGTGATTCATCTCTGTCTCCCACAGAGCACCCGGCACAGGCCATGTACACGGTGGGCTCACCAGAATAGATGGATGGGAAGCAATCCTCTCCTGAACTTTTAAAAAACAAGAAAATCTCAAAAGTTAGACCCGGGGAACGGGGGGACCACCTTTTTGAAACCCAGCAGACGGGCTTCCCCTCTGCTCATATGTGCAGTCACCCACTGCCCTTGGCGGCTCAGGGGCCTCGCGCACGGTTTATCATTCCACACCTGTTGGCGTCTGTTTTTTCGAATCTGGGGGCACCTTGCGCTGACACGCATGCTAGAGGGTGAGCTGTGGTATATTCTCAGTGACTCAGTGACCATCACCCCCCCCCCCCCCCCCCCCCCGCCCCGACCAGGGCCCAGGACAGCATCTTGCTCACGGAAAGTCACTCCACTCCCTATTGCCAAACAGCCAAGTTCATTCCTAATTTCTGGGAGGGGAGGCAGAGGACCGATGGAATGAACAGACAGACTTGACGATTTTCTTTGCTCCAACAAGAAAGCCGTGGAGGAAAGCGCCTCGGAGCCCGATTAGGAAAGCCACACACCCCAGCCCCGCTGGTTCCCTAGGCGTACACCTGTTTGCTCATGTCCTGAAACTGCCACCAGAACATTCCTTCCTGTCACTGAGCCGCCTGCACTTTCAAATGCTTCTAAAATAGAAGCAGAGTCGGAAGGGCACGTCCATCAGTAGAGCCCCCAGCCCCTCTCCCAAGGTCTCCAAATGCCTCTCACGGCATCAGGATCCGAGTTGAAAAGAATTTTGGCGCGCATCGAGTTCCAGCTCTGCCCAGCTCATGAGTCCCATGGAAAACATCTCCAGTATGTGCTCATCTGTCCTTTGATTTAACACCGCTTCTGACAAAGAGCCAACTGCCTCCTCACAGCCATTCCATTTCAGAGCCCTAATTGCTAGAATATTCTTCCCTGGGTTGAGCTGATATCTGCCTGTTGTAACTACTACCCATAGGTTAGAATCTTGCCCTCTGGAGCCACGTAAAATACATCTCACTGCCTGTTCCACAGGACAGTCCTTGAAGGGCCTGAAGACAAAATTCTCCACAATTCATCCCAATCAGAACCTTATTGTATGATGCTCTGATGAACAGGGAACCACACGTTCCCGTCCAACAGGCTCCGGAGCCTCCCCCGGCGGAGCCCGAAGGTGACATAAGACCACACCTTACTGACCGGGGGACAGACAGAGCCCCTTGTTCCTCGGCCGCTAACAACCCGAGGTCGTTCATCAACCCGCTTGCTCCTTTTTGAAATTCACTCTGCAGCAAGCACTTTTTAAAGTCGTGCACGTAATGCATTTTAAACAGCATTTTCTGCACAGATCCATTTGCTCGACCTCGGCCCTAAGTGCGAGATGGAGCAGTATTTCAGCATGGTCCTGCTGCTCCTCCCGGAGCCTGCGTGGAATGTGCACCAGAATGTATTTGTAACTATACAGGACTAGGGCTCTAAAATGCAGTGTTTTGTTAAACGTTCATTTGTTGATTAAAATGCATCTTGCAAAGAAAGTGCATTACTAATGCAGAATCTAGTCCAAAAATACATATTATGCAATGCACATTTGTTAATAGTGCAGGCAATCTCGGTGCATCTATGTTAGCGGATCAGCTCGGGGCTGCCGTCTCCATTATAAGCATAAAGCACTCCTTCTGCAAAAACAAGCGCTTTCTTACGAACACTCGAGAATCATAATCCACCTCGTTGCTGACAGCCGGCGTTCGTCTCCATCGAAAGGGCATTCACCAGCACCCACATAGTCCTGATTTTTTTTCCCCACCGTGCCTTGAAAAATCACCTGAACGATGTCTTTATGTTCCATGCACCATCGGTGGGGCTATGCTAATTGAAAGAAATAAAGCAGGTGGGTCGATGTGGGCAAAACCTTTAGAGATGTTCCTCCTGGATGGGGGCTGAGAGATAAGGATTTGAGATGCGCAGCTGCAAACAGCCCGTCCAGTGTCCCATACTAATATCGCCATGATGACTGGAACCAGGCACTTGTGATAGTAAAACCCTTTCAGTGTCTCTGCAACGTGTTAAGAGTCAGGCAACACTAGAAAATAGACACTTGTCCTTTTATGGGGTTTGCCAAATCAATCCTACTTTATTAGACCCATCAGTACTTTAATACTACAAAGTAACTCAAAGAACACAAGACAAAAGATGGACACAGCCAAGAAGCCAAGAACATTCAAGAACGTCCACAGCCAAGATGCAGAAACAAAAAAAACCTCAACACGGCAAAGGCGGTTGCTGGAAGCTTGCTAAGGTCTACACTCGGGATGTGACCGCTATATGTGGGCATGGTGTTGAAGGCATGAGGACCAGCTCCACTATGCTGAGTGGCAGCTGCAGGCACGTGACTCATTAGCCACCAAGAACGGAGTACCAGGAGGGAAAGCCTGGTGGACGACCTCAAAAGGGAAAGCGGAATTACAAGAGGTCATGCCTCTCCAATATCCCCCCATATTGACTCAAAGACCAAAAACAAAACAAAACAAAACAAAAACCAAAGAAACCCATGCGTCCCAAGCGGAGCAACTTTGCTGACACGTCCGAGGACTCTAGGAAGATGGTGTGGCTCTGAATCACACTACCCTTGGATTCGCCGCCGCTTTGACGAAGGAGGCACCCAGTACTTTAACCAGGAAGGCATCATGCACAACCCAGAAACAGCAGTCTGGTTACAGATGGATCGCAAGAGCTTCCCAAGGGGCACGCTTTTTCGAGCAAAGATCACCCAGGGATCCCCCTTCAGGGGGACATGGAGCTCACTTGATTTTCCAGGGCTGAGAAAGAGATGTACGAATTTCCTCCAACCTTCTGGCCTCCGAGTCTAGGGGTGTCTAGCCACAACACCTAACCTCAATGCTGTGATTGACCCAATAGTTTTCTCATGGCGAATTCAAGGTGGATTAAATACTGGTGGGCAAGGGGGGATTCTGAGTGATTTAATGCTCTAATTAACAGCAGATTAGCCTTCAACAGGCTTTCCTTAATGTGGGGGCTTGTTGTTTTTTTTTCCTTTTTAACTTTACCTTCAGCACCTGGAACAGAGCTTGGCACGCGCTAGGCACTCAATAAACATCCCCTCAATGAATTAGCTTTGTTGAAAACCTATCCGTGTATGAAATGAAAGAGCTCTAAGGGGTACCCCGTAAGAATGCCTGGATAGCGAGCCGGCCTGCAGCGCCCCACAGAGGCAGAGAACCGGGCTGTACGCACTGAACATCGGCGCAGCAAAGACTCCCCTGAACGGGTGGTTCCAGCTAATCCGAGACGTCTTTCCAGCACATGTCCCCGGCGCGATCTCATAGCATGGCAGTGCACTGATGGGTTTGTGGACTTGCAAACCATCACCCTGTCTGTGGGGGTCCTCCTAGGAAAGACGCTTATTTGTCCATGAGGTAATTAGCCAATTGAGATGACGGAGCAGGGGGCGGGTAGAGGGGTACTTTTTGGAAACGCTCTAATTACAGTCACTATAACAGATCTGCCAAAGGTGGTTTCATGATTAATGACTGCCTGAGGTTACCATCCTCAAACTATTAAGCCCTTGGAAATCGCCCAGGGCTGATCACTAATACCCATGCACAGACCCCTCGTTTCGTTCCGCCGAGTATCTGCAATTTTGCGGTCTGGTTTTTAGCTGCATTTTACCGATTACCCAGGAGTTGGGGAGGGGTATGGACCCCATGGAGAACCATGCCCAGCTGCCCAAGTACCCTAACCTGTGGCTAGCTCGCTCACTTGTTTTGGTCCTTGGCACCCGCCAGACCCCCCGCCCCTCGCTTCGCCCAAATCCTTTCAAACAAGGTTCCCTCCTGCCACCTGCCGGCCCACTAGGGTCTGCGCCACCGGCTCGGCGCCACCGCGCAGCTCGCGGGGAGGCACCCCCGCCTCCTTACTGCACATGCCCGGCAGAAGTCCGGGCGCGCAACTTTGCAGAACCTCTCCGCCGCGTCCCTCCCCACCTCAGTCTCCTCTTTCCTCTCCCAGGCGAGAGGACCAGCGGAGGCACCTCTCCCGGGTCTTAGACTGCAGAGTCTGAGACTTAGAGAGAGGAGCCGAGGCGGAGGGAGACTTTTTCTCCTTTTTTCCCCATCCCTTCTTCTTGCTCGGAGAGGCAAGCAGGGGCCCGGAGCTTTAGAAAGTTGAGTGGTCAGGAAGGTAGGTGCTTCCCCTTTTCCCCTCACACCGAGGTGGGGCTGGGACCTCCGGACCCAGCTTCTCACCTCGTGGGGTGCACCTTTTTCGGCTCTAGCAGCCAATGCGCATCGGAGCCGCTCTCTGCAGAGCCAGAGGGCGGGTGGTCTTCTCGGTGTGCGCCTAAGAGAATGGATCGTAGGTCCCGGGCTCAGCAGTGGCGCCGAGCTCGCCACAACTACAACGATCTGTGCCCACCCATCGGCCGCCGAGCAGCCACCGCGCTCCTCTGGCTCTCCTGCTCCATCGCGCTCCTCCGCGCCCTTGCCACCTCCAACGCCCGCGCCCAGCAGCGCGCGGCCGCCCAGCAGCGCCGGAGCTTCCTTAACGCCCACCACCGCTCCGCCGCCCAGGTGTTCCCCGAGCCCCCCGAATCTGACCACGAGCACGAGGAGGGAGACCTCGAGCTGTCCCTCCCCGAGTGCCTAGAGTACGAGGAAGAGTTTGACTACGAATCTGAGACCGAGACCGAGACCGAGTCTGAAATCGAATCCGAGACCGACTTCGAGACCGAGCCTGAGACCGCCCCCGCCACTGAGCCCGAGACCGAGCCAGAAGACGAGCGCGGCCCCGTGGTGCCAAAGCACACCACCTTCGGCCAATCTCTCACCGAGCGTCTGCACGCTCTGAGATTGCGGAGCCCCGACGCCTCCCCGAGTCGCGCGCAGCCCAGCACTCAGGAGCCCCAGAACCCCAGACAGGGTGAGGAGCCGGAGCCCCAGCCCGAGGACAAGGATCCGAGGGACCCCGAAGAATCCGAGGAGCCAAAAGAGAAGAAGCAGCAGCGCCGCTGCAAGCCGAAGAAGCCCACCCGCCGCGACCCATCCCCAGAGTCCCCTTCCAAAAGGGGACCCATCCCCATCCGGCGTCACTAATGGAGGACGCCGTCCAGATTCTCCTTGTTTTCTTTGATTCAGGTTAGTTGCCCGTTGCCAAACCGGGGAACCTGGGGTCGGTGTGGGAGCCGCGGGAGGAAGAGAGGGAGGGAGGGAAAAGGAAAGGCAGGTTAGGAGGAATGCGGGAGGACAGTGGGCTCAGCTAGCCTGAGCGGGGAGGCTGGGGGCCAGGGAGAGCCGGGGAAGGCTCCCCAGGACGCTGGGAGGACGCCGGCAGCGCCCAGGTGGCCAAAGGCTTGTTGGACGGCGGGGCGCTCCGCGCGCCCCGCTGGAGACAGCCTCAGGTCTCCGCGCTGGTGTCCAGGACGCGCGACTGAACCCCCGGCGCGCCCCAGGTTTCGAGCTGCATACCCAAAAGGCACGGGTAAGTCACTTGTTTTACATGCTTTTTTTCCTCTTAAACACTAGTCTCAAGCCAGTTGGCCTTGGCAGGCGCCCGAAACGTAGTTCTAAGGTGCGCGCGCCAACTTTCACGGTGCGAGAGCGGCCGCGTTGTAGCGACACTGTTGCAATGTGCGAAAAGTAATCACACTGGGATTGGGCGAGAAGTCCGGAGACTGCCGGCTCCGGGAAAAGTCGCGCGCGGCGCTTTAAGGCGCTGGGAGCCCGGAGCCCAGGTCCTAACGCTGCCAATTTGGAGCCGCGGGACCTCGGCGCCAGAGCTCTCCGCCCCTGTGCGCCAGTCCTGGCCGCCGCCACTCGCCTCCCGGCGCGCACGGGGCCAAGCGCGCCGCAAAGAGCGTGCGCACCTGCCCGCGCGCTCCAGAGCCGACCTCTCCAGGCTCGCCGGCGGTTCCCCCACGAGTTACGCGTACTTGGAGGGCTGGCAGAGAAGGTACGGGGTCTTAGGGGGTACCCCTACAGGCTCCCAGAGTTGGTGGCGCGAGCTTGGTCACGTCGGGGCATCGCTAAGGTTTTGGCGCAGCTGATCTGGCGACGGGGCTGGGTGCAGCTTGGCCGGAGAGGTCTGGGGCTGTTTGCGCAAGGCCCTGGGGATGAAAGAGTGGGGCTAAGAGGGCCGCAAGGCGGTGCCGAGCGGAAAGATAAAGCGGCACAATAAACGGGGCTGGAGAGGGGATCGCGTCTTTCACCAGGATATTCTACAATGCGTCCCCAAAGAGCGCGGCTCCGCCGAGCTGGGGAAAGGTGTCTGATTGGACTTGCGTCCTTGGGTCGGTCGAGAGGGGGCAGGGGCCGGCGGCTTGGGCAGCCTCGGGGAGGGGAGGCGGCGCACCCGCCATTTTCAGCTCGGGTGGAGCTAAGTTTGGAATCTGTAACCTGGAGGTGAAACCACCCTGTTGCCAGAGGATAAAAACGGCTGCAGTCCGGTAACGCATCTTCTGAGCATAAAGTGTGCCTTACTCGCCAACCCTGGAGAAAAACTGAGAAGTGAAATATATGTTACAAAACCTCATCCAATATGGAAACTGATTTGTTCTTGGTGCGCGCGCGTCTTGGTTTGCGCCGGTTTGAGCTAGTCTGATGATCACGAAGTTGGGGGCGGAAGTGGGGGGGGGGCGAAGCGTTTTGAGGCTTCAAATGAAAAGATCGGTCGGGTTTATAGACTCTTAAGAAAAAGGGAAGCCAGAAAGAACACTGTGCATGGTCTTCCTTCCCCGTCTCTCCCCTAGGAAGGGCGCCTCGGTGCCCTGGAACTCAGTTCTGCCGGCTGCGGCGCTGACTAATGTCTGTTGGACGCGTTTATGGTCTTAACTAGGAAGTGCTGGGAAGGCACTTGTGAGCAGGGGGCTTCCTTGGGCAGCGGGCAGGTGTCAGAAGTCTGGAGGCTGCCGAGGACCTGCAGAAGGGCCAGGCATGCCCTGCCTTTGGCTTAATGTGTGAGATTGCCTAAGTGAGATGAGCTCCCCAAAGTTGCAATTTCTACTCTATCAGCAGAGATGCTGGGGTTCCTTTCTGTGGCATTAAGTGTTGTTTTTCCTCTGGTAATGTCTTAGCAGCCTGAGTTCACCAAGTAAAATGTGTCTAGTGAGTGTGCAACAGAAGCCAGGGTTTGGGTTGGCTTGTTTCGGTGTTGGGAGTCCTCTTCCCAGACTGGGTAGTCTGGGGCACCCCTTTTCCTGCAGAGCAAGGTTTTTCATTAGAGAAATTAGCATGTTGCTTTGTTGCAGGAAGAATAAACAAGTGTTTAAAGAAGTCCTCAGTGCCTAAGCACACACTTTTCAGGCCAGTCTTGGTCTGTTTTTAACCAGAAGCCTGCATATTGGGAGGCTTGCTTTCTTAATTGTAAGCACTACACCCACCTCATTACTGGGGAGGGGGTGGCCCCCATCTAGGAACACACAAGTAGTTTGCCCTCTTTCAGACACACTCTTCTGTATAAACTGCCTCTGACTGTGAAAGTCTGTTGCCCACCCACACAGCCCCTCCCCCACTCGGTTCCCTCCCCCGCTTCTCCACCCCCCAGAACCCCCCTCCCCGCCCCCGTTCCAGGGTGGAAAAGCCATTAAGGACTACACAGAACTACTGAGGAATATGTGGAACTCCTAGGAGGTGCGGGGGAAGGGGTTTTGCTGTGTAGACGCTTCAGACCCTCTTTCTACCTGAGACACTGGTGCTCCACTGCCTCCCTCCAACCCCCACCCCAGGCATTTCTGGCAAATTCTGCTGAGGATTCCCAACCTAGTCTCCAAACTGGCCCTTTGTTTCACCCTGCTAAATTGGGGTTAGCATTTGAATGGGATCACTTGCCCTTTCAATTTGGGTGGGGTGTGTCTGGTGAGGAAATGCGCCCAGAAAACCCAGACCTTCTAGTTGACCCCAGAAGTGAATTACTAGCTGGCTGTGTATCTCACATGGATAGGGAGGAGGAGAATAACGCTGGTTAAAGGTGATGGTATGCTCTGGCATTTAGGATTTTCCTTTACTACATCAATCATTTACTTACTGGAAATGTGCTTTTTCTTGGACAAAGACCCTCTTGTAACTCAATTTTTTTGACTTGGAAAGTCATAGAGTGTTCAGATAGTGTGTGCTGTCAACCAGCTGGCGTAGGTTTACTTCTGAAGTTTGGCAAACAAAACTTTTATGTTTATCAGAATTCAAGAACTGGGAATTTTACAGTTTGGAACGGTTTTAAGAGGATGTTTCTTTAATGGGCTAGAGCCCCCCCCCCCTCGCCGGCACCCCCCCAGAACTCCTCACAACCCTTTACTCTATTAGCCCTCACTTTTAGCAGCTGGGGCAGAAGATCTCATGAGGAAGCTGAAACTTCAGTGTGGGTAAGAATGAGTTTTTTTCCTTTAACTACCTGAATGGATTTTACTTAATTTACCCATGTCATCACTGCTCCTGACACAGAAGGAGAATGTTGAGGGGAAACTGAGCAGAAACCGTGGTATTGGGGAAAGTATGTACCTTAACAGAAAGGTGACCTATAACAAAAAACAAATGACTAAAACCAAATTAAGTTTCCAGAGCCGAGTGACGTCATATGGCAGCGCAAGGCCGCCCTTCTCTTAGAAACTGCCCAGCAAAGGGGATGAAATCCTCAAGTTACATCTTTAATCCCCATGTTCCAGGATGAGGGATGGAATTCCTCGTCTGCGCTGCAGGGTTTTTGTGCTAACGGCTGTTTCCTAAATCGGGACACCCCAGGGATGGACAGCAAGACCTAAGAATCTTCTAGGCCTAGTCCCACCCAGCGGCCTTGGGTCAGACCCAGCACCTCATTGCCTCCCTCGGTTTCTTCACGTGGAAAATGAAGTGTGTTCCTAGTGTCCCCTTCAGCTCCAAATGCACTGCAGGTTGATGGAAGCCCAGGGTTGCCCAATTTGACTCTATCCATGATTTTAACACTATTGGGGCCAAGAAATGTGCAAGACCGATCAAATAAAAAGCATCAGTTGTGAAGAATCTGTTTTGTGTTGCTCTGATTTCGATTTTATCCAGTCTGTTTTTGAATGGGTGGCAAAAAAAAAAAAAAAAAAAAAGGTTTAAAAAGGCAAGTTAGAGAATACAGAAGAACCCCAGTGTCTTGTTACTAGCCTGAGGGGAAAAAAAGGGGAGGCCATCCTTCAGAGCACAAGTGCAGCGGCTGTCTTCTGTGTGCTGCTCTCCCTCACCTGCTCCCTGATCTTTGTGTGTGGAAGCAAGCTTTTGCGAGTGGGAGTGGGCGGCCCATGGCCAGCCCCACACTGAGCACACAGCAGCCTGCTGATGCTAAGGCTCTGGGAGAGAGCAGCAGGCAGCAGCGCCGGCCAGCTGACCATGAGTATAGTCTTCGGTAGCACTTAGGAGTGTCCTAGTTAGGCCCAGCCCACAAACACAGCTCAGAGGCTGTAGCTAGTTCGGGTAACCGGGTCTCCTCTGCCTTGGTGTTTGTTATTATCCTTCCCTCCTGGGAGCTTTTTCAGACTTTTTTTTTCCCCCTTAATTGCTCCTCTCCCATGCAATTTTAATACCACAGTTAGATGTATTGGGTGTCTGTTTCTATATTGCAAGGCCTTTTAATAGCTAAGGTGTTTGGGGGTTTTTTGTTTGTTTTTTGCATTTCCCCCTAAACCAATCTTCCCCTGTTGCAAATGCCTGGGATAACAACACAATGTTTAAAAAAAAAAAAAAAAAAAGTCAAATTAATGATTTGACATCCCATTTTTGTTTTTTATTTTACTAATGTTTGGTCCCCCCCCCCTTTTTTTTAACATCTCACACACCCCACTCCCCATCCCTGGCACCGATCCTGGTGCTAGTACCCAGCTAAGTCAGAGCAAGAGGAGCCAGAGGGAACAGCCTAGTGACTTAGTTCTCTCCAAGGCCAAGAGTCTGCAGTGCAGAGCCACTGTCACCTGTTGACAGGGCTCAGCCAGTCACGGCAGGACATCCAAGAGGAGCTGGCGCCACAGCACCCCACACCCTCCCCCTGCCAGCAAAGTCCCTGCTGCAAGGTAGAATTGGGGAGCCTGCCCTCCTGGCTTCGCCTGTGGACATGGCCTATTTTTATTCTATGAGCTTATTTTAGGGAGAGCATGCTGCAAATTAATGGGGGCACAGCTATCAGAAACGCCGGGGTACCACTAAGCTGTGTGTACAGATGGGAAGGGGTGTCCATAATGTGCAGGAAGGTTTGGTGGGGGGGGTCACAGACAACCTGGAAGACAATGACAAGAACACCAGGGAAGGAACAGAAGGTAAGATTTGGAGATAGGGAGTCACAGAGCCCATCCACAGGGCTAGGAAGAGTTGGAGGAAGAAGTAAAGACTTCACTGCTGTCTTCAACAGTCTGGTGGCAGCGGAAGCAATGTCAGGAAGAGCATTTCTAAGAGCCACACCTAGTGGTGGAGGACCCGCCCCCTCCCCTGGGATTGCAGCAGAGGCAGGAGGAGGGTCACTTTCCCTCAGAGGGTCTCTACAGACCTGGCCAGAAATTTCAATTTTCTAGGTGCAGTGGGGTTTTTGTACTCATGCCTCAATTGCTTTGACCAAATGGAAAAGATTTTAAAACCCAGGAAATCTTGTTTTCGAGTTCAAATGCTGAATCTTGGATTTTGGTTCAGGGAGAGGCCCCACGTCTCGAACTGGCTGAGGACTGCCACCAGCTGAAGATGACCCATTTCTCCTCCCCCCAGGCAAGAGTCGGTTCTGAGCGCCCTGGCTTCCACTGCTGTCTCCATTCCGATGGGCTCTGGGAAATGGAGGCCAGGCACAAACAGGAAATATGCCGTTCCCCTTACTGTCCAATCACAGGGCCTGGAGTTCCCACCGTGGTTACTGACATTTTTTAGACAGAGTTTCCACTAAAGCCAAATTTATCCTCAGGGATTCTCTCATGACCTCCTAGCCCCCACTTTTACCCCTCTCTTAGCCTCCCTGCCCGGGGCACTGTTCATCTTTTCTGGAATGGCCACTCCTCCCCTCTCCTCCCCTCTGCTGCATCATGACCTAGCCCAGAGAAGGAGCCCAGTTCAGGTGACTGCCAAGAACGTGTGGACCCGCCGTACCAGCACGGGTGGTCCGAGGACAGTCGTGTGTCTGGCTGCAGCAGAGACGGGGAGCCCTTCCAAGCTGAGGGCTGCGGAGTTTAGCTCTTGAGCTGAACGAGGGGGTCTGAATTCCTGACAGGAGACCCTGGGCCCCTGGGGCTCCAGCTAGGGCTTTTTAATCTGAGCACATCACGTATTCTCCTAAGTGTGGTTCCGACTATCTTTAATATCAGCCCTGCACCTGCTCCTAACCTCCATTTGAGGCATTTTCTCTCGAGCTGGCATTTGTCTGAACAGCCTGGTCACGCAGACCCTTCAGCAGACAGCGGGCTGCTGCTGCCTCCACCGGCCAAGGCTGGCAGAGGAGATGCGGGGAGGTAAAGGATGGGCGCAGCAAGTCTTAATTGAACAGTAATTAACTGAACAGCTTCAAAGTCTTATGGCTACTCAGTCAGCACTCAAAAAGCGTTTGTCACTGGGAGGTTGAGAAATGGAATAGGTGCCTCAATTCTCTTCCCCAGGTTTTCTCCTTTCTGTTTTGTTTTTTCCCTCACCACTGGCAAAAAGATTCTCCTTTTCCTCATTGGAAAGAAAGCCACTGACAACAGGGACGGAGGTGGTCCTCAGAGACCACTCTTCTGCAAACGCCACCCCACCCCCAGCCCCAAGCCATAAGCTAGGAGGAAATCCCACCATTGAAAAAGGATCTTTTTCCTAGTTTCTGCTCCTTTCCCTCTCAGCCACCTCCTTCCCCGTCTGCTTTGCTTTCCCTTTCATGGATACAGGGACGAACTAAGAAGGAAAGTTGACAGGCAGCTCCTTAAAACCTGGATGTGCTTGTGCTTTTGGCAACGAGTAAGAATCCCCCAACATAAGCATCCGAACAGCGTCTGCAGAGTATAGCGTGTGCCAGCGGGGAGGTGTCACCAGAGCAGGAAGACTGAGTTTGGGAAGCCTAGGGTGCCACATGGGGTCGCCCAGGAAGGGGACCAGGTCCCTGCAGATGCCAGCGGTGCCGCTCGGAGAGCCAACAGCGAAGGATGCGTTCTTCCCGCTGGGGGCTGCTCGCTTGCAGGAAGCCCACCCGTTACCCCACCTGAGGGACCTGGGCCATGTGGAGCACAGGCTGACTTGCCCCCGAAATGCAATTTAACTGAAACGGGAGCAATGTTTGCTGTTCCTTCCTTAATTCATCGAGTGTAGAAAATCTGTCTTTTTAAGTAGCTGAGGACACACCACTTCCCAGGACCCTTCGCCGGGATTCTGATAGCGAGGCCTTTCCTTCTCTGATGGATACACGCTACCTCACCGCACGCCCTGCGGGAACAGGGCCCAGACCCTGGCCCGCAGCTTCTGTCCTTCACCTCAGCTCCCTGTTCTCTCAGGCACCAGGACGAGCCTCTCTCGCCTTCCTCCTGGTGATCTGTGTGAACTCATTTACCAGCTTTCCTTCCTGTTCCTGCTTATTCCTAGCAGATGCTGACCTCTTCCCCGAGTCAAGAAATCCATCCAGAACTGGCGGTCTGGACTCGGCTGCCCACCACCACCAGTAGCTGGGCAGCTCCATCCAAGGCAAGGCCACATTTCTGCCTTGAGCCGGAAGGCTCACCAGACAGCCCCGCCAACCACAGTGGCCCCAGTCAGCCCACCGGCGGCCGCCCCCAGCGCTTACCGCACCGGGCTCCTCGGGTCCCTGGGGCCGGGCGCACCAGCTGCCTCCCGTGTCAGCCAGTTCCTCAAACATCTGGCCGCACTTCTGAGGTCTCATCCCACTCTGTTCTGTGACGGTTTCAGCTTTGAACCCTTTCACGTAAGTGATCTGGGGTTTTCAGACTCTGGTGGCCAATCCCTACAGAAAGAACAAAACAAAACAAAAAACATAAAAATGGGGAACACTAGAGTTAAACTGTGGGCTTTTCTTCTTCCCAGTCTTCATTTACCTTTAAATTAAGGTAATTCCTACTCAAGTCTAAAGGTCCTTTCTCAGCCAACAGCAGTGGTTTCATCCGGGGGCGATTTTGCCCCCCAGAGGACATTTGGCAAAGTCTACATTTTCGGTTGCTACAACTAAGGGGCTGCTACTGGCATCTAGTGGGTAGAGGCCAGGGATGCTGCTAACGCCCTACGGTGCCCAGGACAGTCCACAGCAGAGTCAGCAGGCCCCAATGTGAACAGTGCAGAGGCTAAGAAGCCTTCATCTCTACTGGGTGCTCTGAGCGTCTCTTCGATCCCCCCCCCCCCCGCATACCCCCACCAGTCCCTTCGGAGCCCACTGTCCCGAGACATCTTTCCTTTTCCTCTCCGGCGCTCCAAGTGTTCAAGATTCTATCACCAAACATATTCTTCCCCTCGAGGGTGGTCTCTGATCAGTCATTTCATACCCTATAAGGACGGCTGTCTCTTTGAACTTAGGTCTTTACCTTCCTTCTAAACTTCAGACTTTGGCTTCTCTACCTTCTGTGCCAGAAAGGGCCCTTTGGGATCCCTCTTGAGTCCCTTCCTTCAGCCTTCCTGCTGCCTTAGAGGTCATGACCAGCCACAGCTTCCGGTATTCTCTCCATCGGGACCATCCCCCCACATGGCCTCCATCTTTTACTAAAACCAGGCTCAGACCCTACTTGCAGGACAAAAAACGTTCAGCATCTGCTCTATTTCCTACCAAAACAACCTCAAAAGTGCTTGCCCTTTAGTGTCCAACTATCCCCAGAGAGATCCTATCCCAGTCTGTACCACTTTCACTCTCCCTGCCCCTCTAAGACTCCACATGGTGTCCCTTGCTTCCCCCTACGGGGTCTTGTTCAGGGTAGGCCCACATCTCCCATTCCTCCCATTCCCCCCCACTGGTAGGCAGGTGCCCTACCCTACCATGCAGGCCCCTCGGAAACGCCATTTTCCCCATCCAGACTTGCAGGGGCCGCCACCCCCCAGCCCCAGGAGAGGTCTTTGCTTTCCTTTTTATGATCCTCATTCTTGAGGCTGGAGGACTGGTGTCTGCTCAGCCTTTATCCCCCCAGTAGTTGTGCTCTCCGGGCAAAGGACCAAGATACCCAAGAGTGTTGAACAAAGGGGTCCCACAGGCCCATGAGGATGTCAGAAAAAGAGGCCTTGTACCCATTCCTTGATCGACAGTGCTTGGTGACCGAGTCCAAGCGGAGGGGATAAACCATCCTTTTGGGGCTCCGGATCCCAATGTCTACTGACCTTCTAGCTCGGCAGGGCGCAGCATCCCTGGGGCCTCAACTCCTTATCCGTCTGGGACTGCTTCTCTGCACTGGGGCAGCGAGCCCTGTCTCTCCTCGGGGCCTGGCTCTCTACCGCCAGGGCCTAGACATTTTCTTCTCCTCGCCTGTCCTCAGCGGCGGTCCCCTTGGTCGGGTGGGTTTGCCCACCAACACGAGCGATACCTAAGGTTGGCCCCTGGCAGCCCCCGACCTTCCCTTCCAGCCTTGGTGACTTGTGGCTTCAGGAAGAGTGACCCCACGGCGCCAGGCAGCCTCGTGGCTTCCCAGGCCTGGCCGCCATACGCCGGCCCACCGGCCGCTTCCAACCACCCCAGGAGCACAACCTCTTAGGGCGTTCCAACGCGGCGCCCCCTATTGGACCTCCCATTCATATCCGGTTTCCGGTCCGACGCCCCCCGCTCATTCGCCAGGCAACCTTGATTGGCGTGACCCCAGCCCAATGGCTGACCCAGCGCAGGGGTCGGAGGGGAGTGGGTTGACGGTCGCGACCCAGTTGGCCCATTCAGTGGATGCTTAAAGGGTTGAGCCGTCACGTGTGGGCATAGTTGGACAAAGTTTGAGCCAAAGTTCAGTGGTGGCATTTCCAAGTGTGTGGACCCCTAGACCCGACACGATAGGCCTTTGGGGGGCCCCACGCGTTGCCCAGAGTCCGACTTTGTCAGCTCTCCTCTGCAGCAAGGCCACGTGGATGGTGGATGCGGGGCAGTGATGCGCCGTGGCTGTGGTCCCGTCGTTCTAAGAGGGATGCGTTCGACCTAACGAGATTGAGCGGTGCGTCGTTCGCCCGCCTGCGGCTCGCAGACACAGCGATCCCAGCCGCACTCCCGCTCCCCGCAGCCCACCCCTCCTAACAGTCATCGTGCCCTCTCCCGCCTGCGCACCAGGCGACCACCTGGCTCATTCCCGGATGCCTTGCACCTAAAGGTGGCTTGCAGGTCCGCGTCGCCCGCTGGCGAGACAGACCTCATGGCCACGTCCCGGGTCGTACGTGACCCGCAAGCAGCAATTCCGCCCCCCCCCCCCCCCCCCCGCGGCTCAAATCCCTCGGCAGACTCCAGACTCCAGACCCCAGACCCCAGACCCAGAGCGGTGCGTGTGCACGCACCCAGCCCACCCAGGCGGTGCGAGTATTTTCCCCAGCCGGTTCTAAGCCCCCACGAGCTTCGGCGACAGGAGCACAGCCAGGCGACTGCTGGACTTGTGGCCGGGCTCAGTGCCGCCTCAGAAGGCTTTAGCAGTGGAAAAGTAAAGCCGCTGCTCTGGGATACCCATGGCGAAAGGAGAGGGGCTGGGAGGGGGCTGCTGAGGGGCTGGAGAGGACCTGGGGCGGCTGACCGACCGCCCGGCAGCCGGCACCCGAGGCGGATAAGCGGCACATTTTAGCCGATGCCGCGGGCGCGGCACGGTGTCTGTCTTTGGGTTCAGCGCGCACAGGGTTGTCCAGTCTCTTGAGACCACGCCAAGCCGGCCATAAATCCCAACTGAAATCCCCTTAGCCCGTCCCCAGAACAGTAAGACCCCCGGAACTCTGAGGCCTGCGCTGGACGGGGTCTCCGTGTGTGTCCCGCACCCCCCGCCCAACCCGCGTTCAGTGCCGCGGCAACTACACTTAGAGGGTCTCCATGGAACGTGCCGAAGACCCTCTTAATTCCCCTGCATCAATATCCACATAAAGGGGGGCAACCCTTGCCTGCGCCACCCTAGGCTACGGCGAGGACCCCCGGAGTGTGGTGGGGATGGGGAACACTGAAGTGCTTTACGGGAGCCAGTCTCCGCGAGCCGGCAAACAAAAGCTGCAGAAACGGCGGAAAGTACCTCAAGGCATTTTAAAAACAAATTATGTGCGCACATGCGGCAGCCCCTCGCCCCTCGCCTCCTGTCCGCTCCCCCGGTGGGCTCACGACCACCTGTCGCATCCCCGCGCGCGCCCGCGCCCCCTTCCCATGCGCCCAAAGCCTTGCACTCCGGACTTGGAGCTTAAGGTGGGAGGCTGCCCGGGTCCGGGGGCTGCGGCTCAGGGGCTCAGGGGTATCTTGGGGTGATGAAACCCTCCTGCAGTGCCCCCCCTCCCCCCCGAGGAGAGTCATTTGAGTCCGGGAGGGAGGGTTTCAGCTCCTGCGCTCAAGCAGCCCGGGGCCCACGTCTTGCGTCACGTGTCCCGCAACGCAGGAGAGCTCTCTCTCTCTGGCCAGGGGATAATAAGAGAGGAGAAAGACTCCAAATCAGTCAGGGAGAGGCGTGGAAGGAGCCAAAACATCCCTGCGAGGCCTGCGCTCATCAGCCCCCTTACCCAAAGTCCGGGGCTACCGGCGCCAGGATCCGGCTCCCGGAGCCGCCTGGGCACCGGGGCCGGCGTCCTCTGGCGGCAGACAGCGAGCACTACCAGCGATTTTCGGACCGAATCGGCACGCTCCTCAGATCCAAGCAGGCGGGGCTGGCCTGGAGCAGAGAGCGAGAGGAGGGGACAAGGGCAGGCCAAAGGGGGGGCCAGGGGGCAGCCTGAGGGGATAAAACGTGGCCAGGAAGGAGCCAAGACTCTACCAGCAACAATAGAGTTGCTTCCGCCACCGTCTTGGGTTTGAGGCCCTGAACCCCCTGACCTCAAGAGGGTTGGAAAGTGAGGCTGGAGAACTTTCTAGCTAGTACTTCGAATTTTTTGGAAATTTTTTTTCTTCACCCTAGTTCGGTTGGGTGCTCCGTCTTACGGGGCCCCAAGTTTATTTTAAGAGTCCGCCACCGTGTTATGGGCGTGCGCAACTGCCTCGACGGCAATAATATGTCAGGACAACGCGATATCCCCCTTGAACTCGGGGAACAGCCCGAGCAACCATCTTTGGAGGCCCCAGGGGCAGCTGCCCCCAGTCCTGGGCCTGGCACAGCCGAAGAGATGGAGACCGAACCGCCTCACAGCGAGCCCGTCCCCGTCGAGATTGAAGGCGAGGCCTGTGGACCCCCAGAGGTCTCCAGGCCCAACTTCCAGGACGTGGGAGAGGCCATCGAGGAAGCAGGAGCCCATGGAGGCTACAGCCCACCTCCTGAGGAAGCCATGCCCTTCGAGGTCGAGCAGCCCTGCTCAGGAGGCTTCTGGCCTACCCCGGAGCAGCCTGGAGACACCACTGGGGCCGGTGCAGGCCTGGAGGTCTTTGGCCCAACACTCATGGAGCCCGGAGCCTTCCGTGATGCCAGACCAGGCCTGGGAGGCTACAGCCCTCCACCTGAAGAAGCCATGCCCTTTGAGTTTGAGCAGCCTGCCCAGGGAGGTGGCAGCCAGCCTCCCCTGCAGGTCTCAGACCTCGCTCCAGGAGGCCCAGGTGCGGGGGTCTTTAGCACGCCTCCCCAGGAGCCCCAAGCTCTCAGACCTGCAAACGCAGACTTTGGAGGAGACCGCAGCCCTCCCCCTGAGGAGGCTATGCCATTTGAGTTTGATGGAGCAGCCTTTGGGGACGACAGCCCACCCCCTGGGCTCCCCCGAGCTATCCCACAAATCGACGGCAGCGGCGGCGGCGGCCAGTCCGCGGCAGCCGCGGTCTCGAGTGCGGTCCTCCTCGCTCCCGCCGCGAACGAGCCCCCCCTCTGGGTCCCAGCCGCCATCGGCAGCCCATCCCGAGAGGCTGTCAGATCTCCTCCACACTTCGCGGGCGACAGCCCCCCGATGGAGATCTCCGGACCCCCGCTCGAGATTGGCAGCGCCCCCGTTGGGGTCGACGACGCTCCCGTCAACATGGACAGCCCCCCAATCGCGCTTGACGGCCCGCCCATCGAGGTCTCCCGAGCCCCAGTTAAGAGAGAGCGAGCAGAGGGAGAGAGACCCCCAGTTGAGGGAGAAGCAGCCGAGATGGAAGGAGGCTCAGCCGCAGCTGCTGCGGAAGGAGGAAAAGTCCCCTCTCCGGGGGACGGAGCCCCGGACGCCAGGGCCAAGCCCGCTGCTCCAGCCGCCGGGGCAGCCGCGGCTGCCCCCGACACTCCAGCCGCCGGGGCAGCCGCTCCTGCCGCCCCTGACGCTCCAGCC